>NC_071993.2:24046666-24770833 GCF_028885655.2 Pongo abelii | reverse complement strand
TGGGTTTGTAACTGTAGGCCTTTTGAACTAGAATTGGCCCTTCTCACCACCCAAGTCCAACTTCTTTATTTTATAGGTAGTGAATGTAATATCCAGAAAAGTTAAGTGGCTTTTGCAAAATCGAACACACCAGGTCTCTTGACCTCCCTACTCAGTCATCCACATTTCTACTCCCTTGCTGCTTTTCTGTGTACTAGAATTGAGAATTAATAATTTTCAAGATAGATTAGTGAAATTGGTGAGCTGATATTTATTAAATTTCTAAGTAAATGTTGAATTTGTTGAAATTGTTACAGCATATCAGCTGGCAAGCTGGATCATTTTTCATACACACACGCTTGTGCACGGGCCCATGGACACACACCCTCACCCCCAGATCTTGAGTTTAGTTAACTTCTTTGATCTATGGGACTGCAAAAATTCAGCCAAGTAATTGTAACCTGTTAACCGTGGCAAATCTAGAAGTGATCCTTCCACTTGCCCTTTGTAAATTTAGAGCCCTTGCTGTGCTGACCTGGTGCATGCTTTCTTGTAGATGAGCTGACCATGATATCACACACATCCCTGGTTTTGCTCTCATTTTGTCACCTCCCTTTCAAATACCTACTTCACAGTAGTTCCTCTTGGATTTACAACTCCACTCCCTCATCATCAGCACTGACTGCCATCTTGCCATGGCAAACATGAATAGGGAATTTATTCAAAATACTCTCCCCTTCCTAACCACTGTAAAAATCATTTCTATCTAATAGGGAGATACAGCTTTGACCTTTTGGTTATTAAGATAACCAAATCTCCAGATGACTTTGAAGAAGCCAAATGTTAATTTAAATCTATGTTCACAGAACTGACCATTAAAGAAACTTGGTCTTAATTAGAAAATTGAATTCCAGTTATGATAATGAGCTTAATTATTGTAAAAATTGGGAATATTTGAACTAGGTGATGGGCACCCATCACCAGTTCATATAAAACAGGACTTATTGCTTCAAAATTTTTATTTATAATTAGTGAAAAATGTTCAGTGAGCCTACTCAAGCTCTGTTGCTGGGTCAAAGATGAGAAGGCCATGTGAATATATTAGCATCATTTTTAAACATTCTTTCTCCAGGCCTTTTAAATGTAATGTAAATGGAGTTGCTCCAGCATGCCATTTTTATCAGCTCTTGTACCTGATGTTCAGTAATTGGTATTAATGGGGCTAATTTAAATTTGCCTAGGGAGTTCAATTTTTTAGGATGTCTTTATTTCATTGGGCTTAACTTTGATTAAAAAAAAAAAAAAAGTGGCATTGCCAAAGATTACATTGTTACTTGAAAGAAGGAGCTTATGCTTGACTGTTAATAAGATCATTTAACTTTAGCCGTTCACCTCCTTTGATTTAAATTGAGTGTATATCTCAGAAGGCAAATAAAAAGAAAGGGTATTTGTCACATTTGAATTTATTTATTTATTTATTTATTTATTTTTGAAACAGAGTCTTGCTGTCACCCAGGCTGGAGTGCAGCAGCTTGATCTTGGCTCACTGCATGCTCTGCCTCCCAGGTTCGTGCCATTCTCCTGCCTCAGCCTCCCGAGTAGCTGGGACTACAGGCATCCGCCACCACACCTGGCTAATTTTTTGTATTTTTAGTAGAGACGGGGTTTCACTGTATTAACCAGGATGGTCTTGATCTCCTGACCTCGTGATCCACCCACCTCGGCCTCCCAAAGTGCTGGGATTACAGGCGTGAGCCACTGCACCTGGCCTGAATTTATTTTTAAGACACAGAATCCATTAGCAATATTTCCTCTCCTTTTCCCTAAGTATGAGGAAAAAATCAATATTTTAGGCATATTTTGCTTCTGGTAGGAGTTGGAACAGAAACAGCTTATTCAATTTCCATATTTTAGTAAAAAGATATATACGTGCTGTTGTTTTGGAACCACATATATAATTTTAGGTTAGTTGCCATTTCTTTCAACTTATACAAATTTACCCCTCTTTTTGCAATATATAGTTTACTCTGTCATTGAAATAAGTAATAGTGTTAATATTCCTTAAATTATTATGCTGTAATTTGGGGAGGGGGTAGGAATACTACTTTGTAGCAGAGGTGAAATAAAAAGCAGAATTATGTCAGGGAACTGATTATTCTGCCATGGTCTATGCTGAAAATTCTGATAATTTCACTGAGTTACATAAAATTATTGTCAACTGTAATTATAAAATATAAAGTACATTAATTATATGCATCTTTGTAATTATGGTCAGCTGTGAGAAACGTGCCTCATAACTCAGCTCACCTTAGAAGGGACTTTTTTTTTGCTCTGTGCCCTAACCTGTAACAGTGGACATTGGGTGTTATGAGAAGACATGCACATTTGTCAGGGTGCTAGAAACGCATTGCCTTCCACATTTATGTCCATCATAATTCTCTTGGTTACAGGGACAGGGCAATTATGTCAAATTAGCTCATGCCAAGAAGTAATGTTAGCTCACAGGGAAGAACTTCTGTGGTAGACCTGGTTCCATGCACGGCCGGATCCAAATACCCAAGTAATGACATCAAGAGTGAGTTTTTCCTTTTTCCTTTTTTTTTTCTTTTTCTTTTTTGACATAGAGTCTCGCTCTGTTGCCCAGGCTGGAGTCCAGTGGTGCAATCTCGCTTCACTGCAGCCTCCACCTCCCAGGTTCAAGCGATTCTCCTGCCTCAGCCTCCTGAGTAGCTGGGATTACCAGCGTGTGCCACCATGCCCAGCTAATTTTTGTATTTTTGGTAGAGATGGAGCTTCACCATGTTGGCCAAGCTGGTCTCGAACTCCTGACTTGAAGTGATCCTCCCACCTTGGCCTCCCAAAGTGCTAGGATTACAGCCATGAGCCACCGCGCCTGGCCTGTGAGTCTTTTTTCATCTTGCTTTCTTCATTCTCAGATTCTTTTTCTCCACATAGTAGAAAAGGTGGCCGTTGGTGACAACTCAACAGTTTACTGATTTCTACAGTTTTTGTTCTCCAAGGATAAGAAGAGAAAGTCCATAGTTTTCTCACTGTCCATGTATTGAATCCTAGAGATACTATTAATATAAGGGGTCCTGACTACATGGTTCTCGCCCCTTGGCCAGTCTCTGTGGATTGAGAGGGATAGGCCCTATGGTTGGTCAGGCCTAGATCATGCCCGCCCATAGGAGGGCCAGCCACTCCTGTGAATCCCACTGAACCTCTGGGATAGACAGGCATAGACACTCTCTGTAGTTATCTTGTGGAACACGAAGAGGAACAAATAGGATGAGGACATCTTAAAGTGAAAATACTTGTCAGTTTATGAGATGAAAAAACAGTTATAAATCACTGTTTCATCTTGCTTTTATTTGATCATTTCAGTAATAGGATTTTACCAGTATTTTTTACATTTTTATTAGGCTTTTGTATTTCTTCCATGAGTTGTCTTTTCATGTGTTTTGCTCTTTCCACTGTGATTTTAGTGGTCCTTACTCATAAGAGCTCTTCATATAGGAGGGCTTCCCTTCTTTCATGCTTTGATATCTGAAAATTATGTAACAGTTATACATGAAGTTTCACAATATGAAATCTTTAAGATGTTTTTCTAAAATATTAATTGATAAGCAATAAACAGTGAAAGTTTCCTATTCAGATACGAATAATCAATAGAAACATAATTTGAAATACTCTCCATTTGGAAAAAATCCAAATTGAATAATGGAGTAGATATTATCTGTGAGGATTATTTACTTTTGGAAAACATTGTTTTCCAAAGCAAAATTTTTGGATATATAGGCCTGTATTTTTTTACATGTTAAGAAACAGTAACCACATTGAATTTTGATGTGTAGCAACTTAGGCGTCCTTCACCATTCTTTTTATTATAAAGAGCTCTGGGTCTTTTAGTGAAGAAAGTAAATGAAGACTTTTTTTTTTTTTTTTTTTTGTGTGACAGAGTCCTGCTCTGTCGTCCAGGCTGGAGTGCAGTGGCATGATCTTGGCTTACTGCAGCTCCACCTCCTGGGTTCAAGTGATTCTCCTGCCTCAGCTTCCCAAGTAGCTGGGACTACAGGCGCGCACCACCATGCCCAGCTAATTTTTGTATTTTTAGTAGGGACAGGGTTTTGCCATGTTGGCCAGGCTGGTCTCGAACTCCTGACCTCAGGTGATCCACCAGTCTTGGCCTCCCAAAGTGCTGAGATTACAGGCGTGGGCACCGTGCCTGTCCAAGACCTAATTTCTTAAGTCAGTTCTTTGATTACGTAGTTTAACACGAATGTTTATGCCACTTAATAACAAATTTGTAACCCCAGTAGTTCATAAATATGTTTTGAATGCATTATTTAATGTCTTAATGTAGTATGTGATATGCCTAGGATAAAGATGATTGATTTTCATCTAACAGAATATTTTATTTAAAATTTAGAAGTCATTTGAAAGTGTGACAGCATGATGCTTTTGAATATATTTGTATATGAGATGAAAAATTTTTGTTTTCCCTTTGGTCAACTAAATGTGTATTTTTCTACATTGGAAAATAAGATAAATTGGAATTATTCTTGTTTTTACATAATCTGCACATTGGTAATAATTAAAGTGTATGTGAAAAGTAGAGTTTTTCAATTTGGATTATTCCTAACAAAACACAGTATTTTTAAACCAGTAGAAAAGTTTTTATATTTTCAAAGGGAATCAAGAATTGGATTAGTATAGTCTGTAAATGTGAGGTAATATAATTGTGTTTACTTTAAAAGTATGTTTAGCTTTTCCTTTTCTCCTTTTAACATACCAGTAAAAGGAATTTATTATAAAGAATGCAACAATACTGAAATGAGTAAGCCCAATGTTAGTCTCTTCTCCCACGCCTTCTCCATTCAGTCCTCCTTTAGAACAGGTGAGTATCTATCCTTCCACCTGTTTTTGCAGACATATCTAAAACTGATTATTTTAATCCAGTGTGTTTCAGAAATGTTCTCCAAAATATAGTAAGTCGGAAGAGATTGAATGAATACCATCAGGAAATCCAGGGACACAAAATTTGAAAATTGTATTTAATGCTTTGCAATAATGCTTAATCCATGCGCAATTTGAATTTCACTCTCATTACTTTTGCAAGGCATAAAATCATTCTCCTCAAAGATTTATCCCAGTATAATTAAAGATGTATTCATACTGCATGAGTCAGATACTTTCCGAAGAATACAGTATATTCCTCTTCACATCAGTATTCATTAATCTGTAACAGAATTATGGATCAGCAGACTCTATAAAACCAGGCTGCTTTATATCATGTATCATTTGAAGAAACTTTGTTAAACATGTGCTAATTTAAATATCAAAATCAGTTTTAAATACTACAAGTTTTAGCGAAATTAAATTGTTATCCTCATTGAATTTTTAAAACTTCAGTTATCTTCTTGCTTTTGGAGAAAGAATTACTGCATTCTTACTGACATGATAGTAAACTGTCATATACTTAGTAAAAAGCGGTGCACAGAGAAATTTTCAAAATGTCTTCTCTTCCTGAAATGTAAAGAGCTGCTTTTAAAGAAAGTTGTAAAAACAGAAAATAAGCTAAACACAGTTAGAATTTACTGATTTTGGCCATAAAATGGAAATGTTATATTTTTGTAACATAATCAGTCCTCTTGATTAAAATCCTGATAATATGGTACAGCATCCTTAGAATTTAGTCAAAATTAAAATAGCTGGACCTTTTAAATCCAGGCATCAAAACCCTGGTTTATCATTGTAGTATATTCTTTAACAGGTTTTATTCTGGGGCATTTAATTTTAAGGATTATAGTTCCAGCATCCTATTGAATTACATTTCTTGGCCTCAAGTATTAGAACTTAAATCACTGATGTTTTTATAAGAGTAAGAATTTTGTGCAAATGGCCCTGGAAACTTATTTTGGAAGCTAGAGACTGGACTTTGTCTTTCTACAAAAATTGAGATACACTTGTGTGGGGATGATGAGGGGATACGGTTTTAGGAATTAATGCTTTGAAAACTGAGCCTCAACCAATCACCTTAATTTCCTGAAGTGATAATCTGTGATACATTTAAAATTTGAAAAGTAATTCTTTCAGGGTGGTATATGATTATTGCTCTGGTTTGATAGGTTTAGGTTCTAGGCACCTATAAACTTTAGTACCTTGACAATCAGTTAGTGAAGGCATTAATTTGTTGGTAGAGCAGCTCATTTAATGTCTTATACCATATTCTCAGAATTATTTAGAATTACTAGAGTAATAACTGTAAATCAATTTTTAGCAGACTGAATAGGTCATTTAGTGATGTGCCTTGGTGGTGAAGTGTTAAAATCTTTATCTGACCCCCTTAATAATGATTATTGACTATGAGTTTTATTATTAATAACAGTTAGGTCATTGAACATTCTGATTTCCCTTTTTTCTTACAGATGAACCAACTAGCCCTAGCATTGATCATGATATTGCACATATCCCTGCTTCTGCTGTTATATCAGCCTCTACCTCTCAGGTCCCCTCCATAGCAACAGTTCCTCCTAGCCTCACAACTTCAGCTCCATTAATTCGCCGTCAGCTCTCACATGACCACGGTACGTCTAAAGGGTGGTTTTGTAAACCGTATCTCATGCCCTGTTTTCCACTTAGAATAGTAAGATAAACTGATCTTTCCACCATTAAAAGAATCTGGGAACCACTTGTGAATGTCTAAATATTGGATTTTAATTAATTACAGAATCTGTTGGCCCTCCTAGCCTGGATGCTCAGCCCAACTCAAAGACAGAAAGATCAAAATCATATGATGAGGGTCTGGATGATTACAGAGAAGATGCAAAATTGTAAGTCTCAGGTGTATTATTTGAAATATTTGTATGTGGGTGGATTTTCAGCATGACCTTGACACATAAGTTCAGAATTTAATGATGTCTTATGTTTTCTAACTTGGACATTAGAAATGCAAATATATAAAGTTGTTAATGGTAACATTAAATTGAATTTTAAAAATCAGTAATACACAAACATGGTAGAAAAATATGTTAAATACTCTCACCCTAGAAACTGCAGCCATTCAGTACTATTCAAACATAATATGTTACTGTTTTCTTTTGTGTAATTCTAGAGCTATTCTATACATAAAATCATATGTACACTACCTAAATATGCATATATGTTTGTGTATTGTATTCTAATTATTTTTACAAACCAATGACACATGGTATAGACACTGATCTTAGAGATCCTTAAATGCATATAGTCCTGGCTCATGCTGTTTCATGATTTTTTAATTTTTCATTGAATAGTTTATACCATAATATACTTAACCAATACTCTATATTAATAGACATTTATATTGATCAAATCTTATGCTATCACAAATAATACTTCATTGACTATATTTGTACATAGTTCAGTTAGCACATGTGTGAATAAATATAATTGAAAACAGGATTCTTACATCAAAGGGTATGTGTATTTTTATTTAAAAATTTATTTATTTTTGAGACAGTTTTGCTCTTGTTGCCCAGGCTGGAGTGCAATGGCGTGATCTTGGCTCACTGCAACCTCCACCTCCCGGGTTCAAGCGATTCTCCTGTGTCAGCCTCCCAAGTAGCTGGGATTACAAACATGCGCCACCTGTTTGTATTTTAGTAGAGACCGGGTTTCACCATGTTGGTCAGGCTGGTCTCAAACTCCTAACCTCAGGTGATCCACCCACCTCGGCCTGCCATATTTTTAATTTTAATATCTATTGTTAATTGCTGTCCATAAAAATTATACCAAACCACATTCCCACCAACAATATACAAAAGCCTCTGCTGTTACACTCTAACACAGTGTAGTGTTTACTTTCATACATATATTTTTAATTATTATAATGGCATATTGCAGTTTTAATTTGACACAGCAGTTGAACACCATTTTGTATATTTAAGATATTTATATTTTTCCGTGAACTGATTTTTTATATTTTTTGACGATTTTCTATGGATTCTTCTGACTTCTGTATCCTTTTTATATAAAGAAAGCTAACATTTTTCTGTGATGTGTTGCAAGTCTTTCCTAATTCAATATTTTTCATTTTTTTTAAACCATGCAAAAATATTTAAAATTTTTTCTGTGGCTAAATTTAGAAAAATACTGGTGGCCTTTGAATTTTGAGTCGTATTGTATCAAAAAATTCTGTCACTACTCCAGATTTATAACAAAATTTGTTTACTTTTTATTTTTTTGTAAACTTACAACTTTGACTCATCTGAAATTAAAGAGACAACTTTACATTTTCTAATATCTCTGTTGTCCCAAAAGCACCTGTTGAATGTCATCGTTTTCCCACCAATGATACATCATCTTTATTATATACTAAGTCATATGTATTTAATTTTATTTTGGGACTCTATTCTATTCAGTTGATTTATCTGTATATTAATGTACACCAGGTTCTATTAATTATGGTAGTTTTATAATGTCTGTCTTACCTGGTAAGGCTATTATCCATCATTATTTTATGTTTTTTCAGAATTCTCCTGGCTATTTTTATTTTAGTATTTGAACCTTAAAATCAGATTTTCTGGTTCTTGAATTCTTATGTACATTTTCATTGATACAATGATTAATTTATAAATTAACTTGGGGAATACTGACATCTTTATGATTCTGAACCTTATGTTAAAGAACTATTTGTCTTTTTTGTTATCTTTGCATACAGTTCTCTGAGGGTTCCATTTGGTTATTCTTTATATTCCAATAAAAGTAGTTCTTTCTGGAGCAGCTACTTGAGGGAGGTTTGTGTGAGGCTAGCAGGGCTTGCTTCCAGGCTAGCAGAAATTTTCCTAAAGATACAGGGTTGGATTTGTGAGCTATTTTAGCCTTTATTTCTTCCTCATTATAAGATATCAAAAACTGCCCTTATTTCAGAGTCTACCACACCGTACACCAACTACACACTGTTGCCTGCAAAGATAGCAGGACTGTATGTTTCCTCATTCTCCTCTGATACTCCACGGTAACAAATGAGGCTCCTGTCACCAGCTTCAGCACACTATTTTCCATTGTTCCAAACAAGGGATGGTTGGTTTCCATCTCTCAGAAATCAATGTAGTGCAGTTTTGAGACCTGCAAGTAATCGGTGCCCTCTTCTTTCTTCCTGTATCCATTGTTTACTTCACTGCAGTTAGCCACCCTTCTTTGTATAGTATAGTTCAGAGTTACAGTGACTTCTGATATGGTTGAAGATTGAGTTTGCATATCTGTTTCTGATTACATTGTTGTTTGAGGGGGAGGTTTCTGAGAGGAGAAAACAGTGACACCTTTAGTAACGTCTTAAAACTCTTAAGTTTCTTAAATGAATTTTGAGTTTAAAGAAAAGTTTATTGTCCCTTAATAAAAGTTAAATTATTTTCGATTACTTTAACATGAACCTGTCTCCTGAAGCGCTAAGCCTTTTCAGTGGCAACAGTTGTCCTTCTTTTTGAAAGCAGTCATAATGTGGTTGGAGTAGAAGAGTGAAGGGCCAGGACTGTCTGTAACTGCGCCCTCCCTGCCACATTTCCAGTTCAGGGTATCCACCAGCAGGATGAGTGAAGATGACAGGGAGCATCTCCCTGAAGCTGGCTGCTAATGGCAACTGCTTACTGATCATAATTAACGTCATGGAAATCCTTAATAAAGCATTGCAGCTACAGTTAACTAATAACATAAAACCCAGTGTTCAGCCTGAGTAGCTTTTTCTTTGATTAAAAAAAAAGAAAATCCCACACTTTAAGCAGAAACAATTTTAATTTACCAGATCAATTAAGAAAGTTTTAATTATTAAGTGGAACATTTTTTATAAAATTCGCTTTTTTTTTCCTCTTCCATTGAATAGTGGACATTTAACATGATAATGATGAAATGTCAGATTATTATTGAAAGATTAATTGTAATATTCAAATTATTCTTACATCTTTAAGATTTTTTTTGCACTTATTGAAAATATTTATATATTTTTTTCCCCAACAGGTCCTTTAAGCACGTATCTAGTCTGAAGGGAATCAAGGTTGGTATTAGAGTGTTTCTACTTACCTTATCTCTTCATAGAGAAGTACTTCTTTTACCCAGTAGACATTTAATATTTAAATATTATAATCTTTTATTCTGTAGGTATGTAATACTTGATATACATTGTGCTGATTTTTCTGACTTTATCAGTTCAAGGCCAGAAATCTAACTGCCCAGCAGTCCTTTTTGTATTTTGTTGTATGCTTTTCTATCCTGGAAATTATTTCGTGGCTTCCCCCCAACACCCCCACCCCACCCCTGTTCTCTTTCTTCTCCCTCCCCTCGTACTTCCCTGAAAACACAGAAACTATTAGACAGGAATTTCCTTATTTATCATCTCCAAAAATATCAGTTTCCTGCCTTTTTCAACCTCCACCTCCCGGGTTCAAGCGATTCTCCTGCCTCAGCCTCCCAAGTAGCTGAGATTACAGGCGCCTGCCATGCCTGGCTAATTTTTGTATTTTTAGTAGAGATGGGGTTTTGCCATGTTGGCCAGGCTGGTCTTGAACTCCTGACCTCAGGTGATCTGCCCACCTTGGCCTCCCAAAGTGCTGGGATTATAGGCGTGAGCCACCATCCCCAGCCAGTCCCCTGCCTTTATACCCACACTTGCTGCCTGCCTTATTCTTACCGTAAATATTGCTGTGCTTATACCATTATCCTATTAAAAACCAACCCCCACACTTCTTTGGATTCTCTTGCCTCTCACTTTCTCAGTGCCCTTCTGCACAGTCACCATTTTTCCAGTGACTCGTTCACTCACTGTTGTCTGCACCCATGTTCTATTTCCTACATTAAAATAGAAACCTTCCTGGAATCCACATCCTGCTTTATTGGCTACTCCTTTTCACAGCAGAACCCCTTGAAAAAACTATAGTTTCTACTTCTTCTCAGCCCACACACATCAGAACAACACTGACATTCAGGTTCCAAAACTAATGGTTAACCTCGGTTTTTAACTTCCTTGAGCCCTCGCTGGTATTCAACGCAATTTCTGGCTCTCTTCCTGAAACACTTTCTTCTGCTGGCTTTCATCTTGCCACACTTTCTTGCTCTTCTTTCTAACTGAAAGACTACTTCTCCATCCCCTCTGCAGCCTCTTTTGCTTCACCTGATATTTAAATGTTGGAATGCCTGGAGTTGTTCTGACCCTTCTTTATCTACCCCGATTTCCTCAGTGATCTTATGCAGAGGTCTCCCAAAGTTTACATGGCTATCCTTGACCTCCTTCCTGAACTGCAGCTCGTGTCAGCTGCCGTCACTTGGATGTTTAATCAGCAACTCAAGGTTTACGTGATGATTAGACCCCAGTTACCCCCAGACCTCCTTATCCCTTAGTTTTCCCCATCTCAATAAGTTCACTTCCATTCACCTTCTTGATGAAGCCAAGTATTTCAGAACTAGCCTTGTTTCTTCTTTTTCACTGTCCCCCATATCAATTCCAGACTACCCTGAATCTTCCTGTCTTCACCTATGCTACTTAAATCCAAGCTGCCATCATCTCTCACCTGGATTCCTATAGTCACAGCTCTTTTCACGCGTGTCCCTTTAGAATCCACTCTTGACAGAGTACTCAGAGTGAGCTTTGAACTGGGTGATCAGTTACTCCCCCGATTCATCACTTAATGCTTCTTTCACGCTTCCTACCATGGCCTAAAAGACCCTTAATGATCTAGAATTAGCTGTTTATTGATCACATTAATCAGTGAACATTTAAAGTGATGATGATATACAGTCATTAGCTATACATTCTCATCAAACTTCTCTTCCCTCTGACCTTTTATAGCTGGCTCCTTATTTTTCCTCCAGATTTCAACAAAATATTATTTCTTCAGAGAAGCCCTGCCACAGCATCACGTTTCTAGCTGCTTCTCAGCCATTTGTTATTGCATCTTGCCATTTTCATTCTTCAAATGACATAAATCACCAATCGATCATTTTCTCATTTTTCACTAAAATGTGAACTAATAACAGGAAAATTACACCATTTGTTATTTTTAATGGTTAAAAAATGATAGTCAATTCACATTTTTTAAATGAGACTAGAAATTTTTAAAAATATAAAGTTAGGATTTTTCAAAAATAGCCCTTCACTTGAAACATTAAATAAGAGTTTTCCACAAAGCAGTTTCCGTGTGCAAATATTTATAAAGGAAAATGTTGACATTTTGCTGTTTTCTTGGTCTTTTCTATAGATTGCAGACAGCCAGAAGTCATCGGAAGACTCTGGGTCCAGAAAAGATTCTTCCTCAGAGGTCTTCAGTGATGCTGCCAAGGAAGGGTGGCTCCATTTCCGACCCCTTGTCACTGATAAGGGCAAGGTAGTGTGTTTTCTAAGCCACCCTGAGTGTCCGAAATGCAGACCCTGACAAATAAACCCTAAAGCCTGTATACATAAAATGGCATGATACCCAGATTAAAGAGTGAAAAAAAACCATTTATAAATAGATAAAAGTATTCCTTAAAAAAATTCTAATTATTGCATTAATTTGGTACTTTTTTGTCCTGTGTATCAGCTACATGTAGAATATATTGTCTTACGTTTTGGCAATGTAAAGAGGAAATCTAAGTATTTAAAAAGGAACTCTGCTTTTCTTATTCGTTTATTAGCAATGGGTTATTCTGTTGTCCTTTAGGAAGTGGCAATTTAGTTTTAAATTTTTATGTCTCTTTTCTTAGTTTATTTTAAATTACCTTTATAAATTTGTTTCATTTTATTTTAAAAATATTAAGTTAAACAAATATAAAAATACCAATATATGCATCCAGTAGATTTCAACAGAAAGACTTTGCCATAAAATTTTTCTATAATATTTGGACAGCTTATATATAAGAACATTTTAATGCTGTCAGAAGAGTTTAAAAATTTTAAGAAAATTCACTTTGGATGTGGATAGGGTTGCTTAGCCATATAAAGTTGATGAACTCTGTTGATTAGTTATGTATACAATTGTTTGAGAACTCCTGCAGCATCTGTCATTTGTGTGCTCTAAGACGTAAGTCTTTCACTCAAAAGGCTTTTTGGACTGATTTTTAAATTTTCTATTCCGTTACTGTCTTTGATATATTTTGCTACATTTATTTTATTTGATTAGCTTTGTTCATATTGCCTTCCCAACTAAAGTTGGGATTTCACAGTCCTTGACTTTGATATGAATACACTGCCTAACTCAGTTTATGCTCCACCCGATTTTTATCCTTCCTCTCCTCACAAATAATGTAGTGAGCTAAATCTGCCACCTGCTACGGTAGTTATATGTAAATGCAGAGGAAGTGTTGCTTAATGTGCTTATCCTGTCACAAAGAAAGATTTGGCCAAATATTGACTATTAATGAACTGTCGCATGTTTTCTAGCGAGTTGGTGGAAGTATTCGGCCATGGAAACAGATGTACGTTGTCCTTCGGGGTCATTCACTTTACCTGTACAAAGATAAAAGAGAGCAGACGACTCCGTCTGAGGAAGAGCAGCCCATCAGTGTTAATGCTTGCTTGATAGACATCTCTTACAGTGAGACCAAGAGGAAAAATGTGTTTCGACTCACCACATCCGACTGTGAATGCCTGTTTCAGGCTGAAGACAGAGATGATATGTTAGCTTGGATCAAGACGATCCAGGAGAGCAGCAACCTAAACGAAGAGGTGGGTGTTCAAAGGAATGCTGGAGAAATCTGACCCTTTCACAACACTTTCTTACAGAGATCTAAGGAAGATGATATATCATTTTTATAAAAAATTATAATATGCTATTTTCATGTAAAACAGTTGATGAAAAGGAAAACTCAAACATACCTATTTTATATTTTCACATATTGGAAAATCACCATCACTGAACTAGAAGAATAGGTTATTTATATATGCTGTATACCTTCTCAGAAGCAATGAACTAGGAATGTAGTTATTCCAGATCCATTTCCATCTTTCAAAGACAGGATTGTTGTAGGGCTTAAGTTACAGTAAAAATACTTACCAGTATAAGTAACTATATAAATGCAGAGTGATACTGATGATTTTTGTTAATAGAACTATACAGTCAAGAATATGATATAGCCTACTGTCACACAATAATTAGTTTCTAAGAAAACTTGCATTTTCAAAAATCATAAGTCAGCTTTTTTTTTTTTTTTGAAACGAAGTCTTGCTCTGTTGCCCAGGCTGGAGTGCAGTGGCGCGATCTCGGCTCACTGCAAGCCCCGCCTACCAGGTTCACGCCATTTCTCCTGCCTTAGCTTCCCCAGTAGCTGGGACGACAGGCAGCCGTCACCATGCCCGGCTAATTTTTTGTATTTTTAGTAGTGATGGGGTTTCACCGTGTTAGCCAGGATGGTCTCGATCTCCTGACCTTGTGATCCGCCCGCCTCGGCCTCCCAAAGTGCTGGGATTACGGGCATGAGCCACCGTGCCCGGCCCAGCTTTTCTTTTTCGTGCACAACAGTGTTTAGGGATTTGAGAATTTACAGCTTATGATCATCAAGATATTTTTACAGTAGGAATTTCAATAGTAAAGATAGTTTTTAAAGTATATGTAACTATAAACTTTATCAAGCAAATCTAGCAATTATTAGGTCAGCATTTGCTCAAGTATTTTCTTATCATTAACACAGTTTTTTCTTCACTGTGTTCTCACTTTTCATGCATATTTATTATAACCAAAAAAGGGGCACAAAGTTCTCTTTTAATACTCAGGAATGCCTATATTAAATGTAAACTTATGCAAATTATGTTCTAATTTAGTCATTTCCATTATATCCAATTCAAAGTATTAAAACGTATACCATAGGAAAAGTGTGCTTTTTTCCTTTGGTAGTTTACACTCTGCCTTGTTTGTGGTTAAAAAAACACCAGATGTTTATCAGTGCAACCTATGTTGTACACCTACCTGCTATACAGAGAGCATCAGACCTGAATTTTTGCAAAATAAGCGGGGAAAATAAGAACTTAGATGTGGATTTCAGCTTTAAGTAATAGTTCAGAGGAGTTCATGTAACAGGCACCTACTATGTGTCAGGCATTCTCTCAGGCAGTAGACTGTCATTGTTAAAACTCCTTCAGATGACTTGTTCTGTGACACATAGTGGCTGTTTGGTGGCTTGAATGAGATAATGCATATGAAGAATGCCTGCCAAGTAATAAACATTTACTTAATGTGAGCTATTATCATCACCATCTAATCTCAAGTCACAGGTACACAAGTATTTTCCTCAGTTTTATAGATGAGAAAACAATAATTCACTGAGCACATACCATATGGCAGATACTATTTTAAACATTTTACGTGCATTAATCTCAGCAACCATATGAATGTGTCCTATTATTATCACCACCATCCTACAAATAAGGAAACTGTGGCAAAGAGAGGCTAAATAATTTCCCTAAGGTCACACAGTGACTTAAGCATCAGGGGTAGGATTTAAATCCAGGCAGTCTTATTCTAGATCTTAATCATATGATCTCTCTGCTGATAAGTTGGAAGAGTCTATTTAAATTCAAGATAACTTACTCCCATATTTAAAGACTGTATTCTTTGTAAACTGTATCATCATTTACTATAATCAAAACGAGGCAAGTTAAAAAAAATTGAGAACCCCAGTCAATATCAATGTATAATTGGAATGAATAGGAAAAAAAGGATCACTTTATGGTCATTTCTGGGTTTACCATATAGCATTTCATACAAGTTAACTCACAGAGGTTAAAAAAAAAATCAAGCAAATTTTGAGCTTTTCTCTTTTTTGTCTTCTGATAATGTAACTGCCATTTGTGATACTAGTTGATCCTTGGTTTCACTGTCCTTAAAAATTAGTCACTAACAAATTCTGGCAGTCTGTTTTCATCTTTTATCCACCTATATGATTTGTTTTTCTTTTTGAAGAAAAATCACTTACATGTATATTTCTTAAATGCTGATCATTCTTTCTGGTATTAGAGAAAACACTGGCTGCTTCCTAGTCATTTATTTTAAATGGACAGATCAATTCAGTAAGTATTGAACACGTGTTACTTGCTGGTACTATCCTAGGTATTGCATGGATACAGAAAAGAAACAAAACCCTTTGGCAGTGTTGGGAGGCACTTGGAACATTTGTCACACGGTGATGTTGAATAGAAGCTTTGAAACAGCTCCACTGAGAACAGATGATAGTAGTGTTTGTGTTAAATAAGCAAAGCAGTACAATAGAAAGCCTCAAAAAAGTAAGGATCACTTATTTATGTTTAGAATTGATTTTCTAATTTTACTTTATTTATTCTGTAGGACACTGGAGTCACTAACAGGGATCTAATTAGTCGAAGAATAAAAGAATACAACAATCTGATGAGGTGAGAATCCCACCTTGCCTGCAGTTAATTTGGATATAAAATCAGTACAGTCTTCCCCCTTATTTGCAAGGATACATTCCAAGACCCCCAGTGGATGCTTGAAACCTCAGATAGTATCAAATCCTGTCTACACTATATTTTTTCCCATATAGTAATGGACGGATAGTGTATGCAGGGTGGCTACTCTGGATGAAAGGATGATTCTTATTCTGGGCAGGACTAGAAAATTGAAAGCTTATGAATTGTTTATTCCAAGAATTTTCCGTTAATATTTTCAGACCATGGCTCACCACGGGTAACTGAAACCATAGATAGAGGGGGCTTACTGTAATTATTAACAAATGTCATTTCCTTCAACAGCAAAGCAGAACAGTTGCCAAAAACACCTCGCCAGAGTCTCAGCATCAGGCAAACTTTGCTTGGTGCTAAATCAGAGCCAAAGACTCAAAGCCCACACTCTCCGAAGGAAGAGTCGGAAAGGAAACTTCTCAGTAAAGGTATTGATGTTAGCTTTCTAACAAATAAATATGATGATTTAAAATTGGCATCGTAGAGGTACGTTTATGTTTACTGTACCATTTCTACTGACCAGGCCCCATGTCAACTAGCTCAAAATTCATAGTAGGCTTGGTCTGGGCTCATTGGGCCTTTCCCTTTGTGAGGCCCAAGACACCAGCTTCATTATAAAGAGAAAGTGAGGGAAAATACAAACAATCCTTAAATCAGAGACATTACAAATTTAAATGACTCGGAGGATTCAGGTCCTATCATTTTGAAATAAAACTATTATTTTTCCCTTTGTTGAAGTCTCACTATAAAGATGACACACTGATTCTATTTTTTTTTTTTTTTTTTTGCTGTTTTAAAGAAAATTATAGCACACATTGTAAAAGAATGATGTAAAAGTTAAATACAGGATGTATTATTTATATTACAGGACTTGGATTTATGTAAACATCGATAAAGTGTTCTTAAAGTCATGATTTAGACACTCATTTCCATTTTATTATGTTGTTTTATTTTGACTGGCAATCAAAAGATGATACCAGTCCCCCAAAAGACAAAGGCACATGGAGAAAAGGCATTCCAAGTATCATGAGAAAGACATTTGAGAAAAAGCCAACTGCTACAGGAACTTTCGGCGTCCGACTAGATGACTGCCCACCAGCTCATACTAATCGGGTAGGAGACACCAGCCCACCGGATTTCCTCAAGTCATTAATTCAGTTTTGATTATAATGGGATCTGAGTATATAGCCTTTCAGACAACAGAGACTGTCAATCTATTTTCCTCTTCATAGCAGACCTTAGTTTCCCTAAGTATTTCTGACTGGTAATGCTTTTTTTCTAATGTATTGACTCTGAAATTGAATAATTATTCAACCATTAGGAATTTGTCTGAAATGGTAAGAATTCATCTTCAAATCGTGTTTCTGCTCTTAGCATCTTAAACAAGGATGAGAACAAGGACCTGATTAAGAAAGTATAATACATGTAAATGTATGTGCATATATTTAAAACACCCATGCCAGGATTCGTATCATGAATTGATATTACTCTCTCCTCCTCCTCCTCTTTTCTTGACTCTTTATTCAGCGGAACGGTTTCCACATTCTCTTTACCTATTGTTACTTCCTTTTTAGAATGTTATCTCTCTGGGGGTCCCTCTCTTTCTCTCGGTCTATTTGTTTTCTTCTTACTGTCTCAAATATCTCTTGCAGGTTTTATCTATTCCCAGATCTATAATGTCTGTATTCTTTATATTACATAACAGCAATTTATGTTTCCTTTTGGATGAAAGGGGCATTTTAGCTGTGATACACAACTACTAAACATTTGTGCTGCATTAAGTAAAATGTTTATTTCTTGTTTTGCAGTATATTCCATTAATAGTTGACATATGTTGCAAATTAGTTGAAGAAAGAGGTCTTGAATATACAGGTATTTATAGAGTTCCTGGAAATAATGCAGCCATCTCAAGTATGCAAGAAGAACTCAACAAGGGAATGGCTGATATTGATATACAAGATGATGTAAGTTTGCTTATTTGAATAACTGATCCTTTTTTTTTCCCCTTTGGTGCAATTGGATATGAAAATACTATATTTCTATTTTGTACACCTAGAAATGGCGAGATTTGAATGTGATAAGCAGTTTACTAAAATCCTTCTTCAGAAAGCTCCCTGAGCCTCTCTTCACAAATGGTGAGTTAACTCCCATGAAAGATACCAGATGAAATGGTTCAAGTTACAATTGGAAAACCATAGAATATTAAATTGAACAAGGACAAAATGTCTTTGTCAAAGGAAACAGGAGGCTTTGTTTAGTTCTCCCTCATATATTAAAAACATAAAAATTATTTAGGTTCAGTGAAATATGTATTATCTTGTTCATATATGTTTGCAGCCAAATTAATATTATTGTTTCCAGTCAAATGGCTTCTGACATCATAAGGTACAATGAGTAGAAAAATGTTTTTTCAGTCAAGCCAAGTATTTAAGTGCCATGTCAGACACTTTACTAGATGTTGTTGGAGGGTGGGGTAGGAATGGACGGGCTGTGTAAATATATAGGATGGTTCCTGCAGGGAACTTACATTTTAGAGATTTACATTTCAAAGACTATTAGAAATCTTTCCTATGTTGTGGTTTAAAATTGATCCTTAAAGGGAAACTAGATTACAATTCACCTAGGCAATTTAAGATAAATTTGTTTTATTGTTCTTGTCGTCAGATAAATATGCTGATTTTATTGAAGCTAAGATAAATTTGTTTTATTGTTCTTGTCGTCAGATAAATATGCTGATTTTATTGAAGCCAATCGTAAAGAAGATCCTCTAGATCGTCTGAAAACATTAAAAAGACTAGTAGGTATTATTTTATATTTTGGGGGATACAACTAAAATTCAGCCTCTGAATCCATCGTGAAAATAATCTGTTTCAGATTCACGATTTGCCTGAACATCATTATGAAACACTTAAGTTCCTTTCAGCTCATCTGAAGACAGTGGCAGAAAATTCAGAAAAAAATAAGGTATGTAAAATGCTTATTGAAGAAATGTACTTTTAGTGGCTTTAGTTTAAAAGATATGCTTCATTACTTCATGCCAAATAGTCAATAAAAGGTTTGTAATTCAACATCAAACTGGGTAAGTCCTTCTTAAAATTGTTTTTAAAAGCAAACGATCCCAAAATACTAGTTGTCACCATTTTAAAAGGATATTTTAAAAGATTTCTTTTATGGTTATTCAGTAAGAAAAATGAAAAAGTCAGAAATTCTACTTCTCTGATTTTTTAGCTGCATATCAGTGTTTTGAAGAGGTAACATACGCATACGCTACAACAGTCAAAAGGCCAAATAGAATACAGGGAAAACAGACATAAACAGATAAGTCATTTTCATTCCTTTTAACACCACCACATTTTCTTTGTCAAACACAACAAAATATATTCTTTATATTGTCTAATATTCAGTTCGCATTCAGTTTTTTTCTTTTTTTTTTTTTAAATTATATTAGAGACAGGGTCTCACCATGTTGCCCAGGCTAGTCTCAAACTTCTGGGCTCAAGCAATTCACCTGCCTCCCAAAGTGCTAGGATTATAGGCATGAGCCACCATGCCCAGCCCCATTCAGTTTTTCTTGATTGTAAAAGTGTCTTTGTAGGGTTATTTGCTGAAGTCAGTATCCAAACAAGGTCTACACATGGTATGTGGTTGACAGGTTGTAGTCTTAACTTAGTTTTTTGATGATTATTGCCTAAATCCATTATATCATCAGAGATTGTAAAATGATGATTTTCTAACTCAAGGGCATTACTTCTTAAAGTACTGAAGCAGTCGTTTTAATTTCTGGAGAAGAAAATAAAAGAATACCACAAGCTCAGGAATATTGCTGACACTCTTTTCTGAGTGATTTTTCCTTAAGGTAGAGAAAGATAGATCAGTTTAGTGGCTGTGCATGTTGTGGAAGTTGTAAGGATTGATTATGAGAAGAGTGCAAATCAAGAAGCTTACTTCCTTCAGGTGCTCAATTTCCTCCATAGTGATAGGGCTACAAAATGGTTAGGAAAAAAAAAAGAGAGAGAGAAAAGAAGTGAAAGCCTAGACTGTTTCCAGAAATTCATACCGTAGGAGCCAAAGAGTTTTCAATATAATTGTAGCTGAAATAGTCTCTAATTAATTTCAGTATTTTCTGAAATCTATTACATCATTCATCAGTTTTGCTGAATGTTAGGAGTACTGTTGGTCTAGTTAATTTAGAAAGCACTGAATGAATCTTTAGCATAGGTCTTTACTGAAAAATTTTTTGTGTCTTTAATATAATTACACTGAATCTTGAAGACAAGACAGGGTATGGTATTTTATGGAATATCTTTCAAGAAAAATAGAATTTTTAAATTTATGAATAAACTGTAGACTATTTTTACCAGTTTTATGTAGGAACCAGCTGAAACTGTTTACCCACATAAAATATTATGGTGTATACATATAAATATTAATGTATGTTATCATTAGTCTAAAAACATAAATCATAGTCAAGAGTCTAGTAAAACTTTTACATAAGGCATTTGAGATGGTAGACTTATGTTTTTTGAGCCACCAGCACCAGCACAGATTTAAGAGTAGGATGAGTACATATTCTAGAGGGAGACCAGAAACATTTCTGGGTGCCCACACATAGTTTGTTTCTACCAAGCCAACTCTCTAGAAAAATCCTGACTTCAACACAATTTCTTCTTATTCCTCTGCACTGATGGTGTCGTTATGTGTGTCTACACTAGTTAACAAGTTAGTTAGGTGTGCAGCAGTTGCTTTTCTTTTTTTTCGAGTTTGGCAGTGATTTTTTACCCCCCCCCGGGATGTTATTAGGGTTGATTAAAGTTATTTTAATCAAATACTGAATTCAAAATATATCAGATACTATAAGATTTAATGCAGGAAAACAAAAGATCCATACCTTTGACAATCTGATAATTAAACAAGGAATACCAAATATGGAAATTAATGTAGCTTCAGAAGATTGGTTTCAAGTAAAAATTGGTCAGAAATAATATTTCCAAACAAACATTGGGTGTTTGTTTACACATTAGTGATTTTGATGTACTAGAGGGAAAATCTGTAACCTTTCATGTATTTTTAAGCACTTCTTCCACTTTCATTTCTGAAGGGGAGGGAGTTTTTTGTTTTTTTTCTTTTTTTCTTCAAACAGGATCTTACTCTGTCGCTCAGGCTGCAACCTCGACCTCCTCCCACCTCAGCCTCCGGAGTAGCTGGGACTACATGCACACACCATCATGCCTGGCTAATTTATTTTTAGTAGAGATGAGGTCTTGAACTCCTGGGCTCAAGCAATCCACCTGACTTGGTCCCCAGAGTGCTGGGACTACACGTGTGCCTGTAATCTTTTGCAAGTTTTTTTTCCTTTGATTTTTAACATTTTTATCAGTTAATCCAGCTTTGGTAACCCTCGTTTTGAACCAAATCAGTTGTTTTCAATCAAAGACTTCTTGGAAAAAAATGAATGCTAATTATGCATTGCACATTATCATTAATGCAGAAAAAACGTTTTGTACACATTTGCTTTGAAAATCCTAATTAGGCTACTTGTGGTGGCTGACCCTTGGAATCACAGCACTTTGGGAAGCTGAGGCTGGAGAACTGCTTGAGGCCAGGATTTCGAGACCTGCCTTGGCAACATAATAAGATTCTATCGAGAGTGCAGTAAGCTGTGATCATGCCACTGCACTGCAGCCTGGGTGAACGTGAGACCCTGTCTCAAAAAAAAAAAAAAAAAAAAAAAAAATCTTGCTAGAAAGCATTATTTTTTTAATCTACATCAAAGCCATTTTTCTGTTTATTCTTTCTTTTTCATCAAAAATCCTACAATGGGAATTTCAGCCTACTTCCTTAAGAAAAATTCTGGTATTTCCCAGTATCATCCCTTCTTTCAGATGGAACCAAGAAACCTAGCAATAGTGTTTGGTCCCACCCTTGTTCGAACATCAGAAGACAACATGACCCACATGGTCACCCACATGCCTGACCAGTACAAGATCGTAGAAACGCTCATCCAGCACGTAAGTTCATGCTTATCTCTGCAAGAAAATTCATTTTCACGGGCAGCTGCTATTTGGTCAGACAGAGGTTGGTTGTAATATTTTTCCCTAAGAAAATTACCCTTTTTCTGTACTATCCTCCAAGATCTCAGTATATTTAAAGGCTTGTTTAATTTCTCTTCTCACCTTTTTTAAATTTTAGCATGACTGGTTTTTCACAGAAGAAGGTGCTGAAGAGCCTCTTGTAAGTATTGTCTGTCAGCACTTGTACTCAGTAGTTTCATTTGGGACACAAGATCCTGGCGCGCCAACAATGTCAACTTCCTGCTTTGTATGCTATTGTCCGCTTTGCGCCCCGGAAGCAGGTCTCTAGCTCAGTTTCTGATCTAATGAATATACAAGTACGGTGCTTATTTTGCAGTTAATTATGCATAAACAATGTAAAAACATTAAGCACAGGTGCTTTACTTAGTAATATGTCTTTTACTAAATGTTGTTTAAATTTTAAAGAAAGTATCTTTGAAGAGATGATGAAGAGATCTTTGTTTATTAACCATAGACAACAGTGCAGGAGGAAAGCACAGTAGACTCCCAGCCAGTGCCAAACATAGATCATTTACTCACCAACATTGGAAGGACAGGAGTCTCCCCAGGAGATGTATCAGGTAACTCTTGCCTGGGCAGTCTTGACCTCTAGGCTGAAAGCTACATTCTTACAATATGAAAGAGCAAATCAATCATAGTGAATTGTTACTTATGATTTTTTTCTTTTTCTCTTCCTTTCTGCTAATAAAAAACCTTAATCTTCCTTTTCCAATTGATCTGAATTATCTTCCAGTGACTCTAATGCCATTGGCAGTGCATGCAGTTGTAATGTTTGTCAGAATGGAACTATGAGGGAAATGAGCATGCAAACCACTGTTTTGTTCTTCTTTTTTTTTTTTTTTAAATTCACAGTTTCCATGTAATAGTCATCACAAGGTAAAACAGATATATGCTACTGAGTATGTGGTTGCTGTGATGGCAGAAAGTAGGATCTGGGCTGTATAAGCAGTTCTTATTCTTGAGCCAGGAGTTCTGTTTAAAAGCAGCAAGTTAAATCTGTTGAACTGGTAATGGGCACCATTTTCATAAATACGGTGTATTATTTGTCACAGTAAGAAGCCAGCCTATTTGACATTTATTTTCTTCTGTTTCCTGTTGCCACCCTAATGCTTGGTTAAGTATTAGTTCTTCTAGGCTCTTTTGATGAAAGCTTTCTCCTGCCAAACTGTTGCACTAATCTAGCATGTTGTTTTACACAATGTTCTCCCTTTGTCTCTAGTTCTTGTTTTAGTCCTAAAGGGTTTTTTCAGCTCTTACTGACACAGGCAAATCTATACTGATGTTGAACAGGCGAAGTGGGAGGAGTCTATCACACGGTAATGTCACTAGTGGATTCTGTGATGTCCCTGATGGACAGCTGGAACTGTAGGAAGAAGGAGGACTGTTGTCCACACTGTAGCTGCCTTGTCTGCAGAAACCCCCGATTCTTGTAAATGCAAACATAGTTGATCTGTGGTGTAAAGTTTCTCTTAAGATTATTGTAAACAGATCAATACTACTTTCTTAAAAGCTTTTCTGCTGTTTCTTGTTATTTCTGAAGCAGACCCTGAGGAGAAATAGCATGGTACGGTCTACCAGTTCTTAAAGTCATAAAGCATTTAGCCATGTGTTCAAAGGGGCGTGGCATGGGGCTCAGCTCAGTAATTCTGAAACCCAATTTCCCTAATGTTGAAAGATGAAACTTCAAAATTGGTATTATCCTGAATATTGCTAGCCCCTTCCTACCCTCTTTATAATTGTATAATCTGAGTTTTTGCCAGACAGTAAAATTATGGTCTCCATTTTTCCATTTCCATAATAGCATTTGTTAATAGATAATTGCAAAACTGGTAGCAGTTTAACTAAACTAGTCAAAAGGATCCCTCACTGCACTGCTATGGAACTGGGGTCTGAAGCACAAAGATAAACATTATTTAATGTAAAACCAAAGTGACCTGGAAGCAAGATTATCTTAATGCCTCTTTTGCATCCATACGCATACAGCATAATGCTTAGAAAATTTAAGTCTGACAAAAATCAACATAAACATGCCAGTATGAGTGTCTCAATTGTAGCTAGGGCGGCCAACACTCTTAAAAGTTCTACATTGTGTATCAGTCTCAGATACAGGATGTGGTACATTAAAAAAAAAATGATTACACTGTCCTGAAGCTTCTTTATTGCTAGATTTACTATTTAGAAAATCTAATAAACACGAGTATTTCTGTTTTTGTGTAGCACAGGGCTCCTTTGCCATTTCTGTCATTGAGCTGGTTCTGCCTACAATTCACAGCATCCCTTCATGGCGGTGGCTTTCTGTGGTGCAGCTTGCATCTTTGTGAGCTCTGACTATCCACTGTGTTCTATTGTTTTGAGTTTTGCTTTCACATTTTGTTCTGTGCCTGTCTTTCCATAAGTTTTGCATTGTTTGTGGAAAGCAGTAAAGATTGGCTAATACTGACCATGTTTTATTTAACTTTTCACAGATTCAGCTACTAGTGACTCAACAAAATCTAAGGTAAATTGTTTCATACAATTTGAAATATTTTAGGGGGGAATTGTTTTTTGGCTGATTGTTGTGGTTGATATACAAATGGATTCCTCTCTGTGTCTAATGAGACAGAGCAACAAAGTATAATCAAAAAATTAATTCATAAAACAATGTATGATAAGAAGAATACTAGATTTTGAGTTGGAATAAGAACTCAAAAGTTCATATTCTTCTCATTATGCAGTTTTAGCATAATACAAAGAACTAGGCCATTCTTTAATGTGAAAATTAGGTCCTAACATATACAGAAGTGAATAATAAAATGAGAAGCCTCCCTGCACCCATCTTCATCTCCAGTAATTATCAGCACTCGGCCAACTCTGTTTGCTCTGTATGCCGACTGCTTCCCTCCCTCTAGGACCATCTTTACACAAATCCCAAACATCTTATCATCTGTAAATATTTCAGAAATATCACTTTTTTGTTATGCAATTTTACAGACAGTATAGTCTTGCCTTTTCAGTGAAATCACTAATAATATTTTTACACAATCTGTGTTCCCTCAATCACACAACTTTTTGAGTAGTTTGTGGGACGTTTATAGTTCTTAGAAAGTTTTTTGTTGAGTCAATGGATCTAAATTTTGCTCTGTTTGAGGCAGTAGCAACTGGAATTGTCAGACTTCTTAAAACATTGTTATGTTTTGTAATGAGACATGAATTTTACATATCATGTTTAAATATCATAATAGGACTCCATATGATTAAATTATAATTCTTACAAAAATGTTCTATCATGTCTCTGTTACTTGTGATGTTCATCTTTTTGCCCAGCTTTTTATCTTGAAAAATGTTAAACCTACAGAAAAGCTGCTAAAATAATAGCACCCAAATCCTTCACCCTACATTCATCAGTTGTAAATTTACACTTTTGTTCTGAATCATTTGATAGTTACTTGTAGACATAACACTACTCCTAAATACTTCAGCATGTATCACCAGAGAACTGGGGCATTCTCCTATATAATTACAATGTAATGTTCATACTCAGGAAACTAAGGTAAGTACAACACATTATTATCTAATGTGCAGTTTTTATACAGATTGTCCCAGTAATATTCTTTACTTCCTTATACAGAATGCAGTCAAGGATCATTCCTTGCATTTCTTTGTCAAATCTCTTTAGACTTCTTTAATCTAGAACAGTTTCCTTAACTCTATTGCCAGCAGATGAGATTTTGAACCTGAGAGACCTGTTTGAAATCCCTGCTTTTCCCTTCTCTAGATGCATTTTTCTTAACCTGTTATTACAGTAGCCTTTTCATCTTATCCATAGTGGTGTTATGCCATGCCTGTAATATAATGGCTATCCCAATGACATGATTAACTACTTCTAACAGTCTCTGTAGAAAAGTAGAGTAATTTGCCTCAACACATATATGATCATAGAATTGTAAAGAGGACCTTAAGGAAATCTGAAAGCTTCTCGCCACGGAATTGAGATGTTTAAAAGTGAATCCCTTGCTCATACACAGCAAGCTGGAGAGGATGGACATCAAGCCCAATTGAGAGCCCAGTCACAACCATTATCCCCTACAGTCTTCAGCACAATGTGGGGAAATGTAAATAACCATTAGAAATGTGCTGGATAATTATGAAAGTCTTTATAACTTTTATAAAAACAAAGTTCTGTTCATCTGTGATTTCATCTTGGCAAATTCTTTCATAGAACAGCCTACATTTTTACTTTAAGACTTTAAATAGAGCAGTTTTAACTTGTCTTAAGATTTGTAGGCAATAGAGAAATATACTGTCTGCTTCTATTACTCAGCATACCTCCTGCCTACCTGCTTGTCTTAAAAAGTGTGTGGTAAACCAGCAGATATTTAGGAAGAAACTAATAGTTGCAATCAAGAACCTATTATATCTAGTTGCAGTGGCTCATGCCTGTAAATCCTGGCACTTTGGGAGGCTGAAGTGGGAGGATAGCTTGAGACTAAGGCTTCTAGACCAGCCTGGGCAACATGGTGAAACTCCATCTTAAAAAAAATTTTTTTAAAGAACCCATTATACATAGCAAATAACTTTCCCAATAACAGGGCACTACACTGTTTCTGTGGTAAGGAATTAATTGTACCTATGTTAATTGATCTTTCCTTTCTACCTTCCTGGGATGGGTTCTCACTCTGTCACCCAGGCTGGAGTGCAATGGTACCTTCATGCCTCACTGCAGCCTTGACTTCCCCAGGCTCAGGTGATCCTCTGACCTCGGCCTCCCAAGTAGCCAGGACCACAGGTGCGTGCCACCATGCCCAGTTAATTTTTTGTAGAGATAGGGCTTCACCATGTACCCTAGGCTGGTCTCAAACTTCTGGGCTCGAGCAATCTGCCTGCCTCAGCCTCCCAAAGTGCTGGGATTACAGGCATGAGCCACCACGCCTGGCCTGTTTTTTGAATATTCTAATTCCATTGTTACCTTGAGATAAATGAAGACATTACCAACCTGATTTACTTAAGGCAGATCCTTGAAGATCCCGCCTGAATGAACTAGTGGAAGACCAGAGTTCCCTTATCTCAATGAGCTTATCTGATACAGTATCTATATCATGTGGTCTGATACAGTATCTATATCATGTGGTACCTGTAATTAGAAAAATTAAAGTCAGTCATAAACATTTAATAACCTATATCAGAATATGATGTTTGACCGTGTCACAATATTGTTTAACCTATCCCATGCCTCTATTCCAAATGAAGGAAGTGAAGAATGCCTGGGCACTGTGGAAGGAGGGAAGGTCAGGTGTTTGGGGGGATTTTGATAGGAATCGGCACTAAGCACAGACTATTTTCCTGAAAGGCAGATGTGTATGAGCTGTGGCTTGGCAGTTAAATACCATGAGGCAAGAAATTGGACTCATTAAATAAAAATTTGACTTTGGTTCAAGGTAAAAAGAGGTATAAAAAAAAGCTAATTGCACTGTTAATGCTTCCAGAGCTTTAGTATATATAATTTGATAAGAAATATTTGGGAGACAAGCTTGTCAGAAAATGAACTCAGCTACATTCTTATGCTCAGAGTCTTTCTTCTCTCTTGCTTCCCAGGGTTCTTGGGGATCTGGAAAGGATCAGTATAGCAGGGAACTGCTTGTGTCCTCCATCTTTGCAGCGGCTAGTCGCAAGAGGAAGAAGCCAAAAGAAAAAGCACAGCCTAGCAGCTCAGAAGATGAACTGGACAATGTATTTTTTAAGAAAGAAAATGTGGAACAGTGTCACAATGATACTAAAGAGGAGTCCAAAAAAGAAAGTGAGACACTAGGCAGAAAACAGAAGATCATCATTGCCAAAGAAAACAGCACTAGGAAAGACCCCAGCACAACAAAAGATGAAAAGATATCACTAGGAAAAGAGAGCACACCTTCCGAAGAACCCTCACCACCACACAACTCAAAACACAACAAGTCACCAACTCTCAGCTGTCGCTTTGCCATCCTGAAAGAGAGCCCCAGGTCACTTCTGGCACAGAAGTCCTCCCACCTTGAAGAGACAGGCTCTGACTCTGGCACTTTGCTCAGCACGTCTTCCCAGGCCTCCCTGGCAAGGTTTTCCATGAAGAAATCAACCAGTCCAGAAACGAAACATAGTGAGTTTTTGGCCAACGTCAGCACCATCACCTCAGATTATTCCACCACATCGTCTGCTACATACTTGACTAGCCTGGACTCCAGTCGACTGAGCCCTGAGGTGCAATCCGTGGCAGAGAGCAAGGGGGACGAGGCAGATGACGAGAGAAGCGAACTCATCAGCGAAGGGCGGCCTGTGGAAACTGACAGTGAGAGCGAGTTTCCCTTGTTCCCAACAGCCTTGACTTCAGAGAGGCTTTTCCGAGGAAAACTGCAAGAAGTGACTAAGAGCAGCCGGAGAAATTCTGAAGGAAGTGAATTAAGTTGCACCGAGGGAAGTTTAACATCAAGTTTAGATAGCCGGAGACAGCTCTTCAGTTCCCATAAACTCATCGAATGTGATACTCTTTCCAGGAAAAAATCAGCTAGATTCAAGTCAGATAGTGGAAGTCTAGGAGATGCCAAGAATGAGAAAGAAGCACCTTCATTAACTAAAGTGTTTGATGTTATGAAAAAAGGAAAGTCAACTGGGAGTTTACTGACACCCACTAGAGGCGAATCCGAAAAACAGGAACCCACATGGAAAACGAAAATAGCAGATCGGTTAAAACTGAGACCCAGAGCCCCTGCGGATGACATGTTTGGAGTAGGGAATCACAAAGTGAATGCCGAGACTGCTAAAAGGAAAAGCATCCGGCGCAGACATACACTAGGAGGGCACAGAGATGCTACTGAAATCAGCGTTTTGAATTTTTGGAAAGTGCATGAGCAGAGCGGGGAGAGAGAATCTGAACTTTCAGCTGTAAACCGATTAAAACCAAAATGCTCAGCCCAGGACCTTTCCATCTCAGACTGGCTGGCCAGGGAACGCCTACGCACCAGTACCTCTGACCTTAGCAGAGGAGAAATCAGAGATCCCCAGACAGAGAACCCAAGCACACGAGAAATAGCCATGACCGACACACCTTTGTCTCTTCATTGCGACACAGGCGGTTCTTCCAGCACCTTGGCTTCAACAAACAGGCCCCTTCTTTCCATACCACCACAGTCACCTGACCAAATAAACGGAGAAAGCTTCCAGAACGTGAGCAAAAATGCTAGTTCTGCAGCGAATGCCCAACTTCATAAACTGTCTGAAACCCCAGGCAATAAAGCAGAGTTTCATCCCTGTCTTTAAACTGGGGGTATGTCCACTCTAGCAAGTAAAAAAAAACTACTGTTACACGTTCCAGTAACTCTGTCAATATTTTCTTGTATCAGAATTGTTATTATGCAGCCTTCATTTGGGCTGGTTTCTTCATTTTGCACTGTGAAATAGCTTTACAGTGCATGACTACAGCCAGAAGAACATATATATATATATTTAAAAATATATCGGATAGTTGTATACAAATGAGCAAGGTATTTGTTGCAACTTACTACATAGCATATACCCAAAATCACTGAAGAAAATCGCTGGCATCAGTGTGCAGCAAATTTGTTCTTTTGGTTTCATCACTAACAAAAGTGCCTCATCATAAAAATACAGTTGGTTTTTAATCATAAAAATACAGTTGGTTTTTAGGGTGCCATATTGTTAAAATTAGATAACTTACATTGAATAAACGAATGCGTTTTATTGGTAACAAATTTCATTACATTTACCAGTTTTAACACAGGTGGATACAGAACTTCCATTCTTTAGTCATTCCAGGTGGATCTGAGTTTTATATTCAAACTTTTAATACAGTTTTTGAGTTTTGTGTGACTTGAATTTTTAATCTTTCTGTAAAATACGTAACTTAAATGAACATATTAAATGTGTATCTTTTCTTCAGATACCAGATTTGATATAAATGTTGTAACATAGGTGTGTAGATAGTGGATCCTGGATGGAACTGGCTTCTTTATCGAGAAGAATATAATTCTGCATGAGGACTTAATGAATCCAAACCTGTGTCATGCCTGTGTGCATACCCAATTAAACACTGGAAATAAAAATTGTTTTGGTGAATTTTGCATGGCTTGAAACATGTCATCCATTTATAACTACCTTACATGATTAATTGGTCGTGACTTTAAAAAGGTACCTACTATATTTATTTATACATTCCATCTTCTCCTCTTTCTTGCTGTGGTGGGTAGAGACTCTTACAGATGCTTACATTAGCCTAACCTCACTTGTCGACAGATGTATTTAACTCTTCTAGCTAAAGTAATGCACGTTAATGACCTTTTCGTGAGTGAAACGAACATGAGTTTGGAGTCAGTCCAACTCTACCTAGATATGTGAACTTGAACACATCATTTAACTCCTCTGAATTTGTTTTCTCATATAAACAGTTACAGTAATACTACCTATTATAAGGGTGACTAGATTTAAATGAGATACTGTTCCACTTAGAGTGCCTGCCACACACTAGTTTCAAAACAGAACAAAGCTATTGTTGGAAGTAATGGTTACAAAAAAATCTCAGACTGTTAAGGCTGAGAAGGACCTTAACAGTCATCAAATCCAGAGATTCTCAACTGTCAAACCTGATACTTTCTTAAAAGTATTTTGAAATTTCCCTTTTACCATCATGAAATGAAATTCATAATATATGTAAATATAACTTTATAGTCAGTATATTAAGATATAGACCATAATCCCCTATTATAAAAGAAAAATGAAAGGGATTTATAATAAAATAAATTTTTCAATATGCAAATGCTGAGGTACAACTACATCATGAAAATAATATAATGGAATAGTCAGATGTTTGCTCCAATATATAGAGTCACTAACAATGGTAACTACACATGGAGATGGTACCATGAATAGTTTGCTGCTGGCGATGAGATTTTACTAAGTAAGAGTCATGCCCAGCTTTTAAAGTTTTGAACAAAACAAAGCACACGCTTGCCTTAGTTTACATGAGGGGGAGTTCTTACAGTGTATTATTAAAACTGTCAAAAACACTTTTTTTACTTATATGTTTTAAAAGTTACTTTCAAGGCTCAAATAGTTTTATGTTATTTGTTCTTGCTCCTAATTTTTTTTTTTTTTTTTTTTCTTTTGAGACAGAGTCTCACTCTCAGTCTATTGCCCAGGCTGGAGTACAGTGGTATGATCATCACAGTTCACTGCAGAGCTGCGACTGACAGGCACGTGCCACCATGCCCAACTAACTTTTTTTTTTGTATTTTTTTGTAGAGATGGGCTTTCTCCATGTTGCCCAGGCTCATCTCAAACTCCCAGGCTCAAGCGATCTGCCCGCCCCGGACTCCCAAAGTGCTGGGCTTACAGGCATGAGTCACCACGCCCAGCCTTTCTTTGGCTTTAATTTGCTGGACTTTTTAATTTCTTGAGATGATTGCTTGGAAAATTGATTTTTAGTTGTTTTCTGATATCTTCATTTTAAGGCTATATGCTGTATTTTTATTATCATTCATTTCAAAATGCTTTCTAGTTTCCATTCTGATTTTTTTCTTTAACCTGTGAGTTATTTAGCAATGTATTGCTTAATTTCCAAACATTTGAAAACTTTCTAGTTATGTTGACTCCAGCATAATGTTACATTATCATTAAACATACATTTGAAATTGAGACATCCATTTTGACCCACTGTATGGTCAATTTTGAGAAATAATACATGTCTACTTGAAAAGAATATGTTTCTATCCTTACTGGATGCTTTTTATTTGGTGTATTAGGTCAAATTTAATCATGTTTTACAGATCTAGATCATTATAGATTTCTTACCTGGCTCTTACCAGTTCCTGAGAAGTGATAGAATATTATGATATGAATGTAGATTTGCATATCTTTTGTGTCAGTCTTTTATTTTGAAGTTAGTTTACTAAGTGAACATAGATTTAGAATTGTTACGTCTTTGTGGTAGATTGACCCTTCTATTATGAAATGTCCTTCATAATCAGTCTCAACCAAAGCTTTATTGCCTTAAAGTATTTTATATATTAATGTGGCTATATTAGTTACTTTTGGTTAGTGTTTGCATAATACATCGTTTTCATCCATTTTAATCCTTTTGTATTTTTCTCATAACAGCATATAGATTTTCTTTAAACGTAGTCTCTTAGTTGGAATATGTAACCCAGTTACATTTAATATAATTATTTATGTGTTTGGATTCACATCTACATCTGAACCATTTGTTTTCTCCATGACCAGGGCATTTTACCTACCCTTTTCTCTTGTTTCTTGCCTCTTTTGGATTAATATTTTTATTATACCATTTCCTCCTTCTATTAGCATATTTATATGTTCTTTTCATGGACATCCTTGACTTAACCGGATGTAATCTAAATTGGATTCTACTTTGTGTGTGTATTTTTTTTGTAGAGACCAGGTTTCGTCATGTTGCCCAGGCTGGTCTCAAATGCCTGGGCTCAAGCGATTTGCCTGTCTTAGTCTCCCAAAGTGCTGGGTTTACAGGTGTGAGCCACTGCACTGACCTGGCACATTTGCAGCTTTACTAGGTTTTGTCAAATTAATCTCCAGAGTTCGCCGGCCAGTGTACGAGGATTCTCATCTCTTCACTTCCTCAAGGACAGTAGGTACTGTCAGTGTTTAAAAATTTTGTTTTTAAAACAAAGTCGATGGGTGTGAGATCTCTCACTGGTTTACATTTCCTGCATTACTAGGGAAGAGACCACGTTTCAGATGTTCATTGGCTATTCTGGTTTCCAACTGAATTAACTTTTTTTATTTTTATTTTTTTGGAGACGACAGTCTCGCTCTGTCACCAGGCTGGAGTGAAGTGGCATGATCTCAGCTCACTGCAACCTCCACCTCCCGGATTCAAGCGATTCTCCTGCCTCAGTCTTCTGCGTAGCTGAGATTACAGCCACGCGCCATCACACCTGGCTAATTTTTTGTATTTTTAGTAGAGACGGGGTTTCACCTTGTTGGACAGGCTGGTCTTGAACTCCTGAGCTCAGGGAGTCCTCCGCCTCAGCCTCCCAAAGTGCTGGGATTACAGGCATGAGCCACTGCATCCAGCTATGTGAACCTTTGACCATATTTCTGTTGTTTTTTTCTCACAGATCTTTACAAGATCTGGATACTAATCTTAATTTCAAATCCCCTCTTTCAGTCTATAGTTTTTAAACTTTGTTTCAGGTGTTTCTTTGCGTAGTTTTAAATTTTATTTATCCCGATTTGTTGGCTTTTATGTGTGTATTTTGAGAACCACTAAAAAATACTTGCCTATCCACAGACATATGCTATATATTTGTTTTCTAGTAGGCTTAAAGTTGGTTTTCATGTGCTGGAGTTTATTTTGTGACTGATATTAGGTAGAATGGCAGGATTATCTTTTCCTCTGTTCGTTTTTGATGAGCTTTTTGCTACAAAATGTCAGATCCCTGGATTCATACGCAAGACAATCAAATGTCCCTACTTGCCATTTCACTGTAGCAAGGTTAAACCGTACGACACCAGCAGGGCTGCTTTAGCTGACTGATTTGTGCAACAGAGAACAGTAGGAGCCAATTGTAACACAGACATCTCAGCTGGCTGCCCAGGAAGGAAGGAAGGAGGGGAGTTGTACTAGGGGAAGAGCATCTGTTACACAGACCTCCCAGCATCCCTGCTATGAAAGCTAAATACCACGAGAGCTGAAACAGCATCTTAGGACAGTAGAAGGAAATACAAAGCAGAAGGAAGCTTAGTTTTGTCCAGCCAAGGAGAAGGTTTAGACAGTATAATATATGCTCAAACCTTCCAATGAAGCAGTTACAAAAGGAAAATATTGGGAATTGGACATAAAGATTTATCGATTGTCAAATTTGTTGACCATGGGGTCCTGAAGATGCTTTCTTACAGACACAAAACAAAACATGTCTTGAAACCCTTTACTTTCTGAGAGTAGAATGAAGATGGCAGTTGTAAAAATCTACCAACAGAACAAAGCAAAAAACTAGGTGCTCATGTATGATGTCGTCTGAATTTCACCTAGTCAGCATTAGATTTTAAGGTATGGTTAAGCTTCCCCAGAAGGTGGAATCACTGTACCTCAGTTTTTGTTACTTTTTTTTTTTTTTTGAGACAGGGTCTCACTCTTGTCACCCAAGCTAGAGCACAGTGGTGCCATCTCTGCACCACTCAGGCTTTCTCATCTGACCACACAACACAGAAAATGATTTGAGTAGCTATTCTCAAAATTATTCCAAGGATGGATGGTACCTATCCAGTACGTTAGATCCGTAGAAGAAAAGTCAATTCATTACACATAACAATGTCTTAGGATCATCACATACATGTTTAAGCAAAAACATTTCATGGCACATTCTTCACTAAGGCAACAAGGAAGGCAGTAGATATAATACAGTAGTTAGCTGGGATTCTGAGAGCTGGCAGGCTAACTTCAGATCCTAGCTCTGGCACTTACAGATAATAGTATCTATCAAGGATGTAATGAGTATGTCAGGGCTGATAAAGTGCCTGATACATAATAACTGCCATATATGTCAATTATCCACAAGACTGTAAACCCCACAAGGGTAGAGGTCTTTGGTTTACGGGTGTGTTCCATGCCTAGAACAATTGGCAGGAAGATAGTTGGCACACAGAAAATATTTGTTGGATGGAGAGGGATTTTGTTCAGAGCCTAGACTGAGAAAAAGAATTACATGGTTAGGAGCAGGGCCATTGTATAATTTGTCTAACAGTGGACACTTGAAAATAAAGGACCTTGATGTATGTGGCATTGATTGTTGTGTATGATGGGAAGTGGGGATCTATATTTTTTATCCTGTGGTCCCAATACCATGTACTGAAAGTACCCTGCTTTCCCTCTGGGTTGCAATGCCAGCTCTGCCATGTCACTTCCCGTGTATGTGTTGGACTGTGTGGGGCTCACTGTTCCATTGGCCAGTTCTAGTCCATTGGTCCTAATACACACCTTATAAATCTTCCCTGCCTGTTTCTTCTTATCCAGGCCATTCTGGGTCCTATGAGCTTCCACATGAATTTATTTTATAACTCAATATGATGTTGTCTTTACTTTTTATTGAGAAGATTCTTGTGTTCTCTTTAATTTCTCAAGTTGAATGCTCAGGCCGAGTATCAGTTATGTAAGATTATACATTTCCTTGTAAATAGTATAAGCTGTGTCAAACACGATTTAATGCTAAGTATTTTTGTATTTCCTATTACGATTTTGTCTTGACACATGGGTTGCTCAGAAATATGTTTTAAATTTTCCAAAGAGATGGGATTTTTCTAGTTTTTGTAGTTTCCTAAACTGCATTGTGGCAGAATATATGGTTTGTGTGATCCTAGTTCTTTGAAATTTGTTGAGGCTACTATACAATCAGTCCTAACTAATGTATGTGCATTTGAGAAAGATCTGTACTCGCCAGTTGAAAGGCACACATCATTGAGTGTATGTCTATTGTGATTTCAAATCCATACCTGATCTGGTGGATCAAAATTCATGTGATTTTGGGAGGTCTATCAGTTACTGAGCATGGCTGCCCCCTGGGGTGGATAATGAATTTGTCACTTTCTCCTTGTCGGTTTTTCTTTTTGTTATTTGTTGTTGTTTTGCACATTTAGAATGGCTATAACTTCCTGTTTCTTCACTTGTGATTACATAATAATTAAATTTTTATTATTTTCTAGTGATTTTCATTTCTACTTAAAGTCTATTTTGTATTTTGCCATATATTAATTTAGTTGCACTAGCTTTGTTTTGGTTTGTGTGTTTTTCATTCTTGGTGTATTTTTTCCATTCCATTTCAATCAGTTCTAACTAATGGTGAAGGTGTGTTTGAAAAAGATATGTACTCTCCAGCTGAAAGGCACACACCATTGAGTATATGTCTTTAATCTTTAATATCTTTTGTCTTTATGTATTAAATGCCACATAGCTACATTTCCTTTCCTTTCCCTTGTTTTTAAATCAGTCTTACAAACTATACCATTTAATTTTCCCAGTTAGTCATTTTCCATTGATAGTACTTACTGATCTGTTTTCATCATCTGTTGAATTGCGTTTTGGGGTTTTTTCATGTGACCCCTTTTTGGTGACATGTTTTTCATTCTTACTTTAATTTAGATGGATTTTTTTCCTTCACTTTTCGTTTCCTCCCTAATTTCTATCCTTTTAGTGCACACCCTAGGAAATTCAATATGCATATGAAACAAATTTAATCAATAGCTGTACATTTCTCACAAGCAACACAAAGATCTAAGCCTACTTTAAGTCCAGTCATCCTCTCCCAACTTACATACTATCGTTGTTTTATACAATCAATGCCAGTGGTTAGATTCTTATATTTTTACCATTTTCAATAATCACTGTTCCTTCTTGAACTGCAGACCTACCTTCTAGGATAATTTTCCTTCTACCTAAATTGTGTCTTTCAGAAGTTTTAGTGAGAGTCATTAGGGATAAACGTTCTCAGCTTTGGTTTATCTTTAAATGTAATTATTTTGCTTTCACACTTGAAAGATCATTATGCTGGATACACAAATAGGTACACAGCAATCTTTTCCCTCAACATTTTGGAGATATTAGTCCCTTTTTTCTTGGCTTCTGGTGTTGCTGTTATGAATCAGTTTTCAGTCTGGGTCTGTGTATTTTTATTCTCAGACTGTTTTAAGATCGTTTCTTTGTCCTGGGTGTTCTGAGGCTTTGCCGCAATGTGTTTAGATGTGGGTTTCTTTTTATTGTTCTGCTTAGGATTTGTTTGGCTTGCTGAAACTGAAGATTGGTATCTTTTGTCAATTCTGTAAAATGTCTCAGTCACTTTTAATATTGGCTCTTCCCCCTTTGCTCTGTTCAATCTCCTTTAGGAACTCCTCCTGTTAAATGTATGTTGAATGAACTTACTCTATCCTCTGTGTTTTTTACCTTATTGTTTATATTTTACTCCTCATTTTCTCTCTGTGCTGCATTCTGGGTAAGTTCTTCAGAATTATATTCCAATTTATTATTTTGCTTTCAGCCATGTCTAATTAATCTGTTCAGTGAGTTTTAAATTTCACTTCTCTCACTTCAGAAAGTTCTCTTTAGCTGTTATTAAAACAGCCTAGTCAGTTTTGAGATCTCTCTTGCTTGCGTCACATTTTATCCCCTTTTATTTCTGTAAAATATAAAACACATTTTATAAGAATTATAGGACCAAACCTGCCTGACTTCAAATCTAGACCTTACCATTTACAAAGTGGAGATGTTTGGACAGGCTACCCAACTTACATGTTAGTTTTCCTCATATGTAAAATGAGAGAAATAATAATCCTTCTCTCAGTTACTGTGTTTTCTGTTATTTTATATCTGGATCCAATAGCTATCATACCTTCAGTTTTAGCAGGTTTGATTCTTTGATATTTCTACTGACTCACGCCTATGGTGATCTGCTTTCTCATATGGCAAAGCATGTGTTCACAGTTTATACAAATCAGGGTAATAGACTTATTTTATCATTATCTTTGAGCCAGAAAAGTAAACGTTTGTCATGGTGTACATAGTTCAGTATACCCAAATGATATTTTATCTTTTTTTTAATCTTTGAGAATACCCAAAGAGTGCTTTTTAAAGACTAATGGGCAGGAGAAATCATAAATCATATTGATAAATGCACATTTACACAGTGACTTTGGAAGACAGCATAAGATTCCTAGTAGCTCAGACTCACATAGGAGTCTCAGGAAGGTTTTCTTAGAGGATTCCTTAAGAATCTGAGAATAAAAGTCTATCGGTAAGTAAAACCAACAAGAGCCACTGTGAAGCCAGGTGACTTTATAATAATACACTCTCCTGTGGCTAGCCTCAGATACCAAGAAATCAAAAACCGTTAACCTGGGCAATAAGCCTTGACATTTTTAGACTATACTGTTGACCCCATCCCCCCCCCCCAAAAAAAAGTCTCCTTTATTTCATGTTTTGAACAGCCAGAGAGCCTTGCATCTTTATCATTCTCTCTCTGTTTTGGCTCAAGTGACTTACTTGAAAAGCCTATTACAGTTTCCCTTAGGCCATGTTGACTTTCTTATAACATTCCACATTTTTCCTTCTCATGAATTCTTAGAAGGAGAAATATCCAGTTATTCCCTTTCCATTTTCCAAGAGTGACCTCTTCTGCAAACCTACATATGGCCCCACAGGATGCTTGAGCTGTGGGATAATGAGGGGAGCCAGAGCTTTGTTTACAGACCCTCTTGGTTCCTGGTGGTTCATTATTGATTAGCAGACACTTCCCATCCCTGCCCTGAGAAAACATCATTCAAACAGAGAGATTTATCCTCAAAGAAGAGATGAGCAAAATAATCTTATGCTTGGAGATTTCTCATGGAGGGGTTGGAGAAAACAGAAGAAAAACTTAAATCATGTAGTCAACCACAAAAGCAGAAATGTGGCTTTTTCTTGTTTAAAAGAGTGCTGTATTACAGTTCTAGTATTGACAGCATTTTAAATTTAGAAAATAGTCATCATCCCATTCCTCCAGCTATTTTAGCAGAAATCATGCAAACAAAAGTCATTAAACTGTAGCTTTAGCATTTCTTCCTTCCTTGGGTTTCTTACCCAGCTGAGAAGGGGCTGAAAACTGAAGCTCCACCCCTGATATCCTTTCTTATGTAACCTTGTCCCAGAATTTGTCATGGTCATGCCCTCCAGCTGCAGCTCCTGATAGCTTTTTCCAGCCTGTCCCTCACCTAATTATTTTCATCTCATGGGTCTTACTGAACTGATTGCTTGCCTGTGGCCATAATAAGACAGTGTTCAAGGCGAACAAAAAGATGTCACATAAAAATCCAGACTTTTTAAAAACTGGAAGGTCTAGCAGCGCTAGTCCCCCTACAGGGTAGTGGCAGGTTGCAGTCACCCCTTAGAGAGTGCATGTGTGCTCCCCAGTTTTCTCAGCCCCACCAGGCTGCTTCCCCTACCTGCCTGGACCCGCTGCACAACAGTACTGCAATCATTGCTTTAAACCCCAAATTACTACCCTCACTCCTGGCATGAATGAGATGTCCTTGAATTAGAAATACAACAACCCTTTGGCCTCTCCAGCCAGCGCCAATACATTCTATCCAATTGACTCTACGTCTCTACCCGATTCCAGCAATTCATCTAGAATAAGAAAGAATAGGAAAGGAAATTGAGAAGCAGTTCTCCTTTGGACATACACATTTCCGTATTGCCAAACTCCCTGCCTCCACCACTTCCTTTATAACAGCCAACATTCACTGAGCACATACTGTGTGCCAGGCCCTGTCCCAAGTATTTGATATGCATAAATACACAGGTCTCACAACTGCCCAGTAAACAGATTGTGACGCAGAGTCCCGGTTATTTCCCAGTACTGCTTCTTAGAGACCACACTTCTCAGCCTCCTTCGCAGCTAGGTGTGGCCACGGGACTAGAGGAAATGGTTTAACGCAAACTCCAGCCACTGCGTGCACACGCAGGGGGCACAGGCTTCTATATGCTTTCCTCTTACTACAGACTGGACACAGCCCGGCTTCCACATCCCCTTGAAACACGCGGGAATCTCAAAACGAGAGTCTTGCACAGTGGATCCCAAATAGATGACACTGTGGGCCGCCTACATCTGGGCGGCTTGGACATGAGAAATCAACTTCTCTCGTTTTAGCCATTATTACTTTGGGTTTTCTGTCATGTGCAGCTGAACCTAGCCCCGGATGATACAGAAGTATAATATCCCTGTCTTATGATGAAGAAACTCAGGCACAGAGAGATTCAGCCATTTGTCCAAGGTTAGCTCAGGACAATCTTTCTTAGGAAAGGAAAATCTGAGATCTCCACCTAGATCAGATCCCCCCACCCCCAGGAGGTACTAACGGTTAGTGATGGTGTAGGATCAGATCCCCCGAACCCCCTGCATGTTCTAATGGTTAGCGATGGTGTTAGAATCAGATCCCTCCCCATCCCCCGCATGTTCTAATGGCTAATGATGGTGTAGGATCAGATCCCCCCACCCCCAGCATGTTCTAATGGCTAGTGATGATGTTAGAATCTGTCAGATTGACTCCAGTGGTTCCAGTTTTCATTTTGATAACATAGAATTCCAGAACTTATAAAAATTTGAGAGATTTCTACCCCTTTGTAATATACTAAGAACACAAAAGTAAACAGAAACATCAGGTTAGTATTGTGTATTTGAATAAAATCTAGCCCACCTGAGGATTTTACTTTATTTTGTTTTTGAGGCAGAGTCACTCTGTCACCCAGACTGGAGTGCAGTGGCGGGATCTTGGCTCACTGTAACCTCTGCCTCCTGGGTTCAAGCGATTCTCATGCTTCAGCCTCCTGAGTAGCTGGGATTACAGGTGTGTGCCACCACGCCCGGCTAATTTTTTCTACATTTAGTAGAGATGGGGTTTCACTGTGTTGACCAGGCTGGTCTCCAACTCCTGGCCTCAAGTGATCCGCCCACCTCAGCCTCCCAAAGTGCTGGGATTACAGGCATAAGCCACCCCACCTGGCCCACTTGAGGATTTTAGGTGATGATGTATTATTTATGCCACTTAAAAACGAGGTTGTTTTTTTTTTTCCATGCCCCAAAGTTACAACAAGAAACAAGGTTTTTCTGAAACAATAGAATTTACTGGGCGAAGTATATAAAAAATAAAACAGAACACATAGAACCCAGAAGTTTGTTTAAATGCATTTGACTTCTCTTACATATGTAATTTAAACATGCTTTTAGTTGCTAACTCAGGCATTTTCGTAAGCAATCTCAGTTTTTCACAGGAAATTGAAGCTCAGAGTAAGAGCTATGAGAAATAAAACTCCCTCAAGGAAAGATGCTTTGATTTATTTAAAGTAATTTCATTTTCTGCTACCAAAAGTCATTTCGGAGACAGGTAAAGTACTTATTTGCAATGAGTCAAGCTGAACCTACCACACAGCTCAATTCCTACTTGAAATTCAAATAACAGCTTTGTGCGTGCACACAAATTCTTTTCTTAAAAGCAAAACAAAATATATCAGGTCTGCAAAGATTCCGTTGCCACATTCTAGGATGACTGCCCTCATCTGGTTCCCCAGAGCTTTCCCACTGACAACACTGGCTTTGCAGACGTTGCCTGGATTCTTCCTTGACTCAACCTCTGTTGCCTTCTTGAAGGTTCTTGGCTTCTGGAAGCTGCTCACACATCGTGGCCACTCTCCCTGACTTCAGAGCCACACTTGTCACCATCACATCACTCACAATGTCACTGTCTCCTCAGCCACCTTTTCCTATCCCTGATGAACTTCTCTCCCTCCTTCTTTGCTTTGTTCCAGGCAACAATTGCTACCTCCAGTCAGGTGCCATTTTCCAGCCCTGTTTCCCACTAGGGAAGCCATGAGTAGAGGTCTCGGGAGAAAGAAGCTGATTGGGTGACTTCACTTCCTCAAAGCCATGCTCGAGTCTTTTCTAATTCTGCAGCAGGAAGACAGCCTAGCAGAAAGCCATTTTTCTTTCCTGGGGCACCAGAGGCTGGCACTGAGGTGTGGACGGTAGCCAGAACCTCAGGCAGGCCTGGAGCTGACTCCCGAGTGTGGAACTCTCTCAGCTGGGCCATGTGCCACTCAAGTCCATCTGAGGGACTGCGCTCTTCCCAAATCAAGCTGCTGTCACCACCTCAGGGGGTACCAGAAGTGGGGTGGCATTTTTCTGGCAGCAAAGGGGGCCGTTAAAGCCCAGGGGTGGTAGATGGTATGGCTGCACACAGGATGGGGGTGTTTGGGGGAAGCATTTTTTGGGAGGTCAGCCCTTTAGACTATGGTGTGACTGACCTTGAGACAGCAACTGAGCTAATTTTTCAAATCCTTGGTCTCCAGTTAAAAAACCAAAAATGTAAAGATCTTGTTCATTTTTCTCAACGCCTCCACCTTGCCAGAAGCACCTGACATTGCCGTAGCTAAAGAATACGGGAAATGTGCCCGACTGCCTGGACAGTGACTGACATGATGGAATCCAGAGATGTCTCCCCAGTGTCACCCATGGGCAAGCAGTGTGTTTTAATGCAGCAGAAGGTAGAGGTGGAAGGAAGGGGTGGAGAAGTGTGGCCTCGGACCAACTGGAAACAAGTCACCCCACTCAGCTCGACAGGCATCAGGTGGGGTCACCCACTTTGTCATCCTCTGCCACCTGTCCCCTGAGCTTCTGCACAGCCACAAATCAGATTCAGGAACCCCCTCAGCTTTTTCCTTTTTTTTCTATTTTCTTTCCTTCTTTATTTAGAGACAGGGTCTTGTTCTGTCTCCCAGGCTGGAGTGCAGTGGCATGATCATGGCTCACTACAGCCTCGACCTCCCAGTTTCAAGCGATCCTCCCACCTCAGCCTCCCAAGTAATTGGAACTACAGATACACACCACCATGCCTGGCCATTAATTTTTTTTTTTTTTAAAGACAGGGTCTCACTGTGTTGTCCAGTCTGGTCTCAAGCTCCTGAGTTCCAGCAGTCCTCCTGCCTGGGCCTCCCAAAGTGCTGGGATTACAGGTGTGAGCCACTACACCCAGCCCCGCTCAGCTCTTTCTGAGCCTCCAACTCCCTTTCATCATTCCCCTCACTGCGTTCAAAACACATTTTTCTGCTTAAAATCCATGAATACTTTGCTTTTGCCTACAAAGCAAGTGACTAACTTGGTTGCCTAGCATGGGAAGCCCTTATTTTAGTTCTAAGTACTCCTATGCCAAGGCACTCTGCCCTCCAGCCTAATGACGTGTGTCCTTGGCTTGCCTTAAACCGGGCCCTCTCTTCTCTACACTTGCACCTACCCTGAACCTTCACACTGGCAGCACTGTGACTGTGTGTCCATTTTCTGCCTTTCCTGCCAGATTTTGAGATCCTTGAGGACAGGGGTGGAGTGTTACACACATTGCTGGCTAAGGAGGCACACAGGAGACCTGGTGCCATTGCAGGTTTTGTGCCCTCAAGGCAGGAGAGCAGTGGGGGAGACCACACTCTCTAAGGCATGCAGGGCCAGTGCCTCTCCAGGGAAGAGGGCCAGAGTGACCACTGCCTGGTTGAGGTGGAGCAAATCTGTAGCAAAGCTCCTCCACCACACGGTGGGCCTGCTCCTCCTGCAGCTCCCACTGGCAGCTCCCAAGAGTCCTGGTGACCAGATGGCTCAGCACCCTTCTCTGGCATCCCGCCTCTGCCTGCCCACTCCTTTCCTCTTCTCCCTGCCCATCAAGCTTCTGCTCAGTGACAGCTCCTCTGGGAGGCTTTCCTTTCTGCCCAGAACACAGCTTCTCTACCTCGAGGTTCCAACATTTCTCATGCCCTTTCTGCTTGGAAGAGGAGAGATTTCAAGACCCTATGTCACTCCTTCTAGGTGACAGTCTTGTTTTCCAGGAACAGGATCTCTGAGAAGTCATAAGCACATGAGAAAAGATCTCCGACGGGGCCCTTAGAGCACTGGGATGTGGCATGTTCTTTTCAGAAGCAAGAGCCCTGGATTATCTCGAGAACAAAGCTGAGGGTGCCTCAGACCTGGCCCTGGGCCTCAAGGCTACCAGAGACGGAGCAGCGCCAGATGTATCTGTCTCTATCTCTCCCTCTCTCCTGCCCCGCCAACCCCTAACCCCTGGGTTCTTCAGCTTCTCTGGGCACACCTGCCTTCTTCCTCTCCCTCCCTTCTGGTCCCTTCCTAACTGCAGCTGGCTCCAGGCCAACTAGGGGCCTAACTGCCAGGTTTGAATGAAACTGAGTTTATCAACTTAGCTGGCAGCCTCTGTCCCTGGCAGCCTCTGTCCCAAGCAGCCAACAGAGGCCAGGACAGAAGAGCACAGCTGGAGATCCACCTGTGTGGGTCCCTTTGGGGCAGCCTCACCATCAGGGGTTGGATTGTCCGCAGGGCTACAATGGCACAACCACAATGCAAAAATTTAAGAGTTTTTAGTACTTACAGACCCTTGGGGGTACTTGGCACACCTGGAGGTTGCGGGAACACACACACATGCACATGCATGCACACGGAAGTTGGGGGGTGCAGACAGGGAAAGAGAAGGGACCCCCTTATCTGAGCACGGCCTTTATTGGGTCCAGGGCGTTATCCAAACAGGTTTCCCACAGGGACTTTTACTTGGTGAGTTTCAGGCAAGCAAGCAACAGTCCCAGGAGTCCACGCTGTCACCTCACAAGCAGGGCGCCCCGCCTGCTAGGCGGGAGAGGCACCTCCAAGTTCTTATCTCTGGCCACCGGCTGGAGCCATCTGGGTGGGGTGGGGTACTTACTGGAAACCCCATCAGGGGAACTAAGCCCTGCTCCTGGTATGTGAAAGGTAAACTTATATTAAAAACTGGATGCTACACTGACTTCCACAATGGTTGAACTAGTTTACAGTCCCACCAACAGTGTAAAAGTGTTCCTATTTCTCCACATCCTCTCCAGCACCTGTTGTTTCCTGACTTTTGAATGATTGCCATTCTAACTGGTGTGAGATGGTATCTCATTGTGGTTTTGATTTGCATTTCTCTGATGGCCAGTGATGATGAGCATTTTTTCATGTGTCTTTTGGCTGCATAAATGTCTTCTTTTGAGAAGTGTCTGTTCATAACCTTCGCCCACTTTTTGATGGGTTTTTTTTTTTCTTATAAATTTGTTTGAGTTCATTGTAGATTCTGGATATTAGCCCTTTGTCAGATGAGTAGGTTGCAAACATTTTCTCCCATTTTGTAAGTTGCCTGTTGACTCTGATGGTAGTTTCTTTTGCTGTGCAGAAGCTCTTTAGTTTAATTAGATCCCATTTGTCAATTTTGGCTTTTGTTGCTATTGCTTTTGGTGTTTTAGACATGAAGTCCTTGCCCATGCCTATGTCCTGAATGGTAATGCCTAGGTTTTCTTCTAGGGTTTTTATGGTTTTAGGTCTAACGTTTAAGTCTTTAATCCATCTTGAATTAATTTTTGTATAAGGTGTAAGGAAGGGATCCAGTTTCAGCTTTCTACATATGGCTAGCCAGTTTTCCCAGCACCATTTATTAAATACGGAATCCTTTCCCCATTGCTTGTTTTTGTCAGGTTTGTCAAAGATCAGATAGTTGTAGATATGCGGCATTATTTCTGAGGGCTCTGTTCTGTTCCATTGATCTATATCTCTGCTTTGGTACCAGTACCATGCTGTTTTGGTTACTGTAGCCTTGTAGTATAGTTTGAAGTCAGGTAGCGTGATGCCTCCAGCTTTGTTCTTTTGGCTTAGGATTGACTTGGCAATGTGGGCTCTTTTTTGGTTCCATATGAACTTTAAAGTAGTCTTTTCCAATTCTGTGAAGAAAGTCATTGGTAGCTTGATGGGGATGGCATTGAATCTATAAATTACCTTGGGCAGTATGGCCATTTTCACAATATTGATTCTTCCTACCCATGAGCATGGAATGTTCTTCCATTTGTTTGTATCCTCTTTTATTTCATTGAGCAGTGGTTTGTAGTTCTCCTTGAAGAGGTCCTTCACATCCCTTGTAAGTTGGATTCCTAAGTATTTTATTCTCTTTGAAGCAATTGTGAATGGGAGTTCACTCATGATTTGGCTGTTTGTCTGTTATTGGTGTGTAAGAATGCTTGTGATTTTTGTACATTGATTTTGTATCCTGAGACTTTGCTGAAGTTGCTTATCAGCTTAAGGAGATTTTGGGCTGAGACAATGGGGTTTTCTAGATATACAATCATGTCATCTGCAAACAGGGAGAATTTGATTTCCTCTTTTCCTAATTGAATACCCTTTATTTCCTTCTCCTGTCTAATTGCCCTGGCCAGAACTTCCAACACTATGTTGAACAGGAGTGATGAGAGAAGTCAGTGTGGTGATTCCTCAGGGATCTAAAACTAGAAATACCATTTGACCCAGCCATCCCATTACTGGGTATATACCCAAAGGACTATAAATCATGCTGCTATAAAGACACATGCACACATATGTTTACTGCGGCACTATTCACAATAGCAAAGACTTGGAACCAACCCAAATGTCCAAAAATGATAGACTGCATTAAGAAAATGTGGCAAATATACACCATGGAATACTATGCAGCCATAAAAAATGATGAGTTCATGTCCTTTGTAGGGACATGGATGAAATTGGAAATCATCATTCTCAGTAAACTATCACAAGGACAAAAAACCAAACACCGCATGTTCTCACTCATAGATGGGAATTGAACAATGAGAACACATGGACACAGGAAGGGGAACATCACACTCTGGGGACTGTTGTAGGGTGGGGGGAGGGGGGAGGGATAGCATTAGGAGATATACCTAATGCTAAATGGCGAGTTAATGGGTGCAGCACACCAGCATGGCACATGTATACATATGTAACTAACCTGCACATTGTGCACATGTACCCTAAAACTTGAAGTATAATAATAAAAAATAAATTTAAAAAAAAAACTGGATGCTGAGGTCGCATAAGATTAGAAGCACTCCCTGCACTCCCATTTCTCAATGGCTGCCTTCAGCTTCTGCCCTGCTGCTGAGAGGTTTTTTTTGTTTTGTTTTTTGAGATGGAGTCTCGCTCTGTCGCCCAGGCTGGAGTGCAGTGGCGCAATCTCGGCTCACTGCAAGCTCTGCCTCCCGGGTTCACGCCATTCTCCTGCCTCAGCCTCCCGAGTAGCTGGGACCACAGGCGCCTGCTACCACGCCCGGCTAATTTTTTTGTATTTTTAGTAGAAACGGGGTTTCACCGTGTTAGCCAGGATGGTCTCCATCTCCTGACCTCGTGATCTGCCTGCCTCGGCCTCCCAAAGTGCTGGGATTACAGGCGTGAGCCACGTGCCCGGCCTGAGGGAGTATTCTTAGGTCAGCTGCCCCTCAGCCCTCAGCCATACAGAACTCAGAAGGGTGGGTCACAGGGCCCCAAGTTGGTGAGGGTGGCCGTGGAGGATCTGCGTGATGCTGTTACCCCGATCCCTTTGGACCTTGCACTCCTTAAAGATAATCCTTTAATCTTTTTTTTTTTTTTTTTTTTTGAGACAAATCTTGGCCCACTGCAACCTCTGCCTCCCAGGTTCAAGTGATTCTCCTGCCTCAGCCTTCCAAGTAGCTGGGATTACAGGTGCCCGCCACCATGTCTGTCTAATTTTTGTATTTTTAGTAGAGATGGGGTTTTGCCATGTTAACCGGGCTGGTCTTGAACTCCTGACCTCAGGTGATTCATCCACCTCAGCTGCCCAAAGTGCTGGGATTACAGGCGTGAGCCACCGTACCCTGCCAATGCTCCTTTTCTTAATCTGGCCTATGTTGATCCTCGGAGGGTGCGGTCTACTTCCTGCTGATGCCCTGACCCCCATGCCTGCAGGAGGGTTGCAGGCTGCATCTCCGGCCAGCAGAGTGGCTTCTTCTCTGTTGCAGAGCCAATCAAAGTCTCCCTGGCAGCCCTGCTCTTCAAAGGGCCCTCACAGCTGTCTCCAGGAAGACCCCTTTCCCAGAACTACTCTCAACCCTCTCCTCCTGCTTCCCGAACAATGAATCAACATATCTGGGGGCATCAGGGCTTTGGCCTGGAGATAAGCACATGTGCTTCACACTCCCAGGCCAAGAGAAGGCTGCAGGTTGGCCTCTCCAAATTAAGATGACCTGGTATGCCAGTGTGGTTGAGAACTGGATATATATTGGCAGGGCTCAGGACAATGGTACAACTGGATGTATACATACCATATGTCTACATACAGAAAAGTTACACATCAAGCTGATGAACTGCTAAATAAAATCTATTTTATGCTTCTGACTGGATAAGCCTATTTTCATAAATTCCATCAACATCCTACTGTAAACAGCCATCCCTTAGAAACCTCTCCGGCCTAGAAGTCTGTACCCCAAAGCTCTCTACCATCTGGACATTGGACCTGGGGTAGAAGTTCTTGAGTCCCAGAGGGCAGGCTTGGGGCATTTGGGCAGAGTTCCAGGGTCCCTGCACTTGGAGCATGGCCAGTGCAAGTGGACAGGTGTCTGGACCAGATGTCTGTCCTCGCACTTGGAGCATGTCTGCTTACACTGGCCATGTTCCAAGTGCGGAGACCCTCTTGTAGGCATCAGGCCCTGAAGATGCCTCCTCTGCAGGGACAGTGTCACCTGAGCAGGGCCACCATGGAGCCCTCTAAAGTAGAGGCCTGGGTCCTTCTTGCTCGGATCTCAGGACAGTTCTTTTTGCTGTTGAGTTTTAATAATCTAGGCCAGGATCTAATAATAAAAATAGAGAACATTATTCAGCATTAAGTCACAGATGTTTTAAGCTCTTTGCACATGTGACCCGATTTATTCTCACAACAATTTCATGAGATGGACTATGATTTGTATCCCTTCTAGAGAGGGGGGAACTTAGGAACAGAGAGTTTAAGACAGTACCCAAGCTTCGAAGCTTGTAGGTGGTGAACCGTGTTAATATCCAGGCAGCCTGAAACTGGAGCTCTGTTCTCAACCACTATAATATACACTGCTTTGTCAGTGTACCATATTAATAACTATACCTAATCAATGTCATTAATCACATTAACAGAATAAAGGGGAAAAATCAGGTGGTCATCTCAATAGATGTGGAAAAAGCATTTAATAAGATTTCATATTCCTTCATAAGGTAGAAGAAAAAACTGAGCAAATAGGGAATAGAATATAATCTGATAAAAGAATATAATCTTATGAAGATTATTTTACCATAGAATCTATAGCAAACTTTATACTTAACGCTATAAATTAAGTGTAAAGATAATGGTAATACCGCCATTACCTGAAATGATACTCAAACAAGAAAAAGATGTAAGAAAACTACAGACCATTCCTCATGAACTTATACCCCCAAGTTTCCAACAAAATAATACAAATTAGATCAAGCAATATATTAAAAAAGTAATTATATGCCATGATCTAGTGACGTTAATCCCAAAAATGCAAGGTGGGTTGAACATTAAAAAAAAATCAATATAATTTACTCTATTAACAAGTTAAAAAGAGATAAACCATAAGATCATTTCAAGAGATATCTATTGAAAAGTTATTTGGAAGAATCTAAATTCTTCAAAGCTATTGAAAGCTGTAAAGCCCTGAGAGCAGGAACAAAAAAGGGGTAATTGCTGATGCCAATTCTACATAGGAAAAAAGAGAGATGATACAAATTATCAATATCAGGAATGGGAGAGTTGATATTGCTACATATTCCACAGGTATAAAAGGAAATCAGGGAATATTATGAGCAACTTTATGCCAATACATTTGACAAATTAAGGGAAATGAAAAAATTCCTTGGAAAACAATCAACTAAAGATTACTCAAGAGGCCAGGCACGGTGGCTCACGCCTGTAATCCCAGCACTTTGGAAGCTCAAGGCAGGTAGATCACTTGAGGTCAGGAGTTCGAGACCAGACTGGCCAACATGGTGAAATCCCATCTATACTAAAAATACAAAATTTAGCCAGGCGCAGTGGTGGGCACCTGCAATCCCAGTTACCTGGGAGGCTGAGGCAGGAGGATTGCTTGAACCCAGGAGGCAGAGGTTGTAGTGAGCCGAGATCACGCCACTGCACTCCAACCTGGGAGACAGAGTGAGACTCCATCTCAAAAAAATAATAATAAAAAATAAAATAACATAAAACAAAAAAAGATTACTCAAGAAATGGATAACCTGAATAGCCGTGGATCTATACAGAAATTGCAGCTGTAGTTAATTTAAAACCATTACACAAAGAAAAGTCTAGGTTCAGACAGTTTCACTGATGAATTCTACCAAACATTTAAGAAAATAATAAAACCATTTGATCCAAATTCTTTCCAGAGTTTCCAGAAAGTGGAAAAAGTAGGGATACTTCCCAGTGCATTCTAGATAGAGGCCACTATTACCCTGAAATGATACCAAAACCAGAAAAAAATATGAGAAAACTATAGACCATTCCTCATGAACTTATACCCCCAAGTGTCCAACAAAATAGCAAATTGAATCAAGCAATATATATATAAAGAATTACATGCTATGTTCAAGTGAGGTTTATCCCAAAAATGCAAGGTTGGTTTAACATTAAAAATATATATATAATTAACTGTATTAAATTAGAAGAGAAAAACCATATGATCATTTCAAGAGATATTAAAAAGTTATTTGGAAGAATTCAGCATGCATTCCTGTAAAATATTTCAGCAAACTAGAAATATTAAGGGAATATCTTCAACCTGATAAAGAACATTATGAAAAAACTTACAGCCAACATCATATTTAATGATGAAACACTGAATACCTTCTCGCTTAGATCAGGAACAAGAGAGGAATGCTTACTTGTACCACTTCTACTTTCCAATGTGTTTAGGGCTCTAGTCATTACAATGAGATAAGAGGAAAAACACCATCTGGGTTGGAAAGGAAGAGGTAAAAAGAGCCTTTATTTGAAAACATACTTGGCTATATAGAAAATCTAACGATCTACAAATTGCTATTAGAACAAATAAATGTAATTAGCACGGTTGCAGGATAAAAAATTGATATACAAACATAGATTGTATTTATTTTATTTTGTTTATTTATTTATTTTGAGATGGAGTCTTGCTCTGTCGCCAAGCTGGAGTGCAGTGGTGCGATCTCGGCTCACTGCAATCTCCACCTCCCAGGTTCAAATGATTCTCCTGCTTCAGCCTCCCAATTAGCGAGGATTACAGGCAGGTGCCACCACACCTGGCTAATTTTTGTATTTAGTAGAGACGGGGTTTCACCATGTTTGCCAGGCTGGTCTCCAACCCCTGACCTCAAATGGTCTTCCCACTTTGGCTTCCCAAAGTGCTGGGATTACAGGCGTGAGCCACCGTGCCCGGCCATAGATTGTATTTCTAAATACAATTAGAAATTAGCTGAACTTTTAGAAATATCATTTATAACAGCATCAGTACATATTAAATACTTAGGGATAAATCTGATAGAAACTATGAAAGTCCTGTACACTAAAAACTATGAAAACATTGCTAAGAGAAATTAAAGAGCATCTAAATAAATGGAGAGATACGTATCTTGTTTACAAGTCAAGAGACCTAAGAGGTTAAGATGTCAACTCACCCTAAACTCATCTATAGATTCAACATAATCCTGATAAAAATCCCAGCAGACTTTATCAGATAAACTGACAAATTCTAAAAATTCCCTTTATTGAGATTCAAAAGACCTAGAATTGCCAAAACAACTTTTGTTACAAAGCTACAGGAAACAAGAGTGTGGCATTGATGTAAAGATAGACAAATAGAGCAATGAGACAGAAAGAAATCCAGGACAGAACCACAGATCTATCTTTAATTGATTTGACAAAGACCAAAGGTAATTCTATGGAGAAAAGACAGCCTTTTCAACAAACAATCCTGAAACAATTGGATATCCACATGCAAAAAATGGACTTCCATTCATACCTCACACCGTATTAAAAAAAAAATGCAGAACTGATCATAGACATAAATGTAAAACCTAAACTACAAATCTCACAGAAGAAAATATAGGCATAATTAATTTTGATTAGGAATTAATCATTTATTCTGACATCAAAAACACAATGTATAAAAGAATTGATAAATCGAACTTGATTAAAATTTAGAACTTCTTCAAAAGACAATATTAAAAGAATGGAGTGCTGGGTATGGTGACTCATGCCTGTAATCCCAGCACTTTGGGAGGCTGAGGCGGGAGGATCATTTGAGGCCAGGAGTTCAAGACCAGCCTGGCCACCATGGCGAAACCCCCTCTCTACTAAAAATACAAACATTAGCTGGGTGTGGTGGTGCGTGCCTGTAGTCCCAGCTACTCAGGAGGCTGAGGCACAAGAATGGCTTGAACCCAGGAGGTGAAGGTTGCAGTGAGTTGAGATTGTGCCACTGTACTCCAGCCTGGGCAACAGAGTGAGACTGTGTCTAAAAAATAATAACAACAATACAACGATGGAAAACTGGGAGAAAATATTTTCAAAGCTTATATCTGATACAAATAAATGAACATATATAAATAACATTTAAAACTCAATAATAAAATGAAAAACTCAATAAAAGAACATCAGTGATTTTAACAGACACCTTACCAAGGAAAATATACGAGTGGCAAATAAGCACCAGAGAGAGGCTCTAATCACTAGTAATTTAGGAAATATGAAAATCAAAGTGAGATTGAATCACTAATCACTGACCCTAGAATGGCTAAGATTCGAAAAGACTGACCATATCAAGTGTTGATGAGATTGCAGAGAAATAGGAACTCCCAGACTGATGATGGGAATGTAAAATGTATTTAATACAACAACTTTGGAAAGTAATCCGGTAGCTCCTCAAAATACTAAACAGAGTCCCCTTACGATCCAGGCATGTCATACTTAAATATTTGCCCAAGAGGAATGAAAGCATACGTCCATGCAAAGACTTCTCCACGAATGTTCACAGTACTTTTGTCATAACCAAAACCCTAAAATAATCCACATTTATCAACAGGTAAATGGACAGACAAATTATGATATGTCTCTGCAATGAACTACTACTTAGTCATAAAAAGAAATGAACTATTTATATAACATGGATGAATTTCAAAATAAAGCGAAAGAAGCCAAAAAATAAATACAGGGTCTAATATTCCATTTATTTAAAATTCTGGAACACTCAAACTGGTGCATAGTCACAAAAAGCAGATCAGTGTTTGGGAAAGGGGGGATGGGGAAGGGTGGGGAGGAGGGATCAGAAAGGAACATGAGACAAATTTTGGGAGTGAGGAATATGTTTGCCACCTTTATTGTCATGATACTTTTGCGGGTATCAAAACTTAGGAAATCATACCCTATAAATGTTTGCAGTTTGTTGTATATTGATTTTATTCAATGTAGTGAGCAAAGTTTAAGATGCCCCTGTAGTGATCCTGCCTACTGGCAGTGGCAGCCTTGAATAACCTCTCTTCTTGAGAAAATTGTTTCTAATCCACACACCACCTTGATGTTAAGGGGATCTCAGTTCCAAGTTTGTAACTTCCCTCTTGCTAGCTTGCTCTATGCCCTGCTGGCTTTGATGAAGCCAGTTGCTACACTGGGGAGGCCCATGGGGAAAGGGACTGAAGATGGTCTCTGGCCAGCCGCCTACAATGAACAGAACCCCTGCCATCAACCACTTGAGCCTGGAAGCAGATCCTACCCCAGTCTAGATTCCAGGAGAGACCCCAGTCCCAACTAAAACCTTTTTTGGCAGATTTTTAAAGCAGATAACCCTGCTAAACTTATCTGGATTCCTAACCCACATAAACTGTGTTGTTTTAAGCCACTAAGTTTGCAGTAATTTGTTTCACAGCAACAGACAACCAATGTAATTTTTTAAAAAGTAAACAAGGAAGCAAACAAACCAAAAACCTACAATGAGTAGTACTCACACAGCTACCCGAGTAGCTAAAATTAAATACTGATGATACTGAATGCTTGGAAGTGGAGCAATTTGAACTCTCATACACTGGAGTAAAAATTGGTGCTGCTTTTTTGGGAAATTCTGTGGTCTGGCAATTCCTCTCCTAATGATAGGCCCAGCAAAAATGCAACCATATGTGCACCAAAAATATATACAATACTGTTCAAAGAAGTTAGTAATAGTGCCAAACTAGAAGGAAGCCAAGGTCTTATTAGCAATAAAATAGATTAATGATGGTATATTCATACAATGAAATGCTGTACAACAATGAGAAATAACAAACTATCGATACAACCAACACCTTGGATGTTGATCTCAGAATCGTAATTAGGTGAAATAAGCAAAACACAAAAATGCACTGAATTATGGTAGAAAACAAGTCAAACTAATATATGGTTATAGACTCAGTAACAAGGAAATCACAGTTACTTTGTGACGCATCTCAGAGGAGGCCTGAGGGTTTTCGTAACTTTCTATTTCTTGATGTAGTGTGGGAGGTACACCAGATATGTATACTTTGTAAAAACTGAGTTGTAAACTTCTAGTTTGTATACTTTTATGTATGTTATACTTTATAGAAACTGGACTGCAGAACTGATTCATGTTAATTAAAAACAACAATGTACCCTGTGGGATTCTGGAATTTACAAAGCCCTTGGCAGCCATGCACTGTTGTCTTAGTCTGTTGGGGCTGCTGTAACACAATACCTGGGTGGCTCATAAAAAACAGAGACTTATTTCTCACCGTTCTGGAAACTAAAAATCCAGAATCAAGACACTGAGGCTTGTGCTGGCAGATTTCTTGTCTGGTAGGGGCCCACTTCCTGGTTCATACATGTCTGTCTTCTCACTGTGTCCTCACATGGTAGATGGGGCAAGGGAATGCTCAGTATCATTTTCATAAGGGCTAATCCCACACCTGAGGGCTCCTCCCGCATGACCTAATTACCCCTAAAGGCCCCATCTCCTAATACCATCACATTGAGTGTTTGGATTTCAACCTAAGAAGTTGAGGGAGACAAACATTTTGTCCACAGCAACTGTCATTCTTTAAAAACAGGTAAATAACCTGAAAGATATATTTGCACATGAGAAAACTGACTTATGCATGTTTGGGACCTAGGATACACACAAGATATTCCTTCTAATCAAAGTAACCACGGAGTATTAAAAAAAAATAAAAAAATACAACTAAGTCAGTTATATGGAAGTCTGTTTTCATAGTAACTTATCATCTGGGTTGTCTTGGAACTAGTAATCCTGATCCTGCTAAGATAAAGCAACCAGTGGGGAGGCTGAGGGCTGCCCTGATTTTCTTCCAAGGTCAGTGCACACCAATAGGTGGTGGGAAGGAAGAGACATGAGCACACAGCAGGCAGGAGCCCTTCTGGGGATGCAGGAGGAGGCAAGCTACTGGCTCTCCACTGTCTCCCCTGATGCCATCTACTCCCAATATGGGGGGCCACTTAGAAACAAAAATCAGGGATTCTTAGCTCAGGGAGCTGGAATATGGTCAAAACTGTGAACAGGCCTCAGGAGAGGGCCCACTGCTTTCAGTTGATTCTCCAAGGGGCCATGATGCTGGTAGGTTTGAGACCTCTTTCCTCGGGCCACTTGCTCCAGCCTGATGCTATTGTCCCACTGCAAAGCCAGGCAGAGGTGTGCAGAGCAGCCCCTTGTCACCCCAATAGCTCCCCATCCCAGCTGAGCTTCAGAATCCTGGGCAACTTCTCACCGTGGGCTGATGAGCTTTTAAAGCCCACAGTTAATTCTCACAGTGGCTACAGTGAAGAGCCATGGGTTTGCCTCCTATTCCCATTCTGAGTACTGGGATGTGAGGACAGGACTCTGCACCCTGTGATGGCTGAAATTTTGACCCTGCTTGTAACAGGGCAACTTATATTAAAGCAAACATGGAAGGGCAAAAGTTTGCAGAGGTGAAACTTGGAAGCAGAAAAGAGGGAGGAAAAAGAGGGAAGAAAAGAGGGAGGGAAAAGAGAGAAAGGTGGCCACTTGCAAATGAGGAATGGGATGCTCCATTTCCTTTTTCCCCTACTGAGGCCACCCTATGTTAGAGTCAGCTGCCAGTGTAGGATTTCTTTAAAAGAGAATGGCTTTTGAGTATAAAACATGACACCACCTACTCACTCACTGGCATCTTCCATGGGCCAAGAACAGAAGTGGTCAAACCCCATCCCTGTCCTCACAGGGATCTGAATGAAAGAGATATAAACACCCAACAAATAAGGTGTGGAATTAAGGCAGAGCTGCTCAGCCTGGGCACACCTGATACATTGAGCCAGATCATTCCCTATTGTGGGGGTGGGGGGCTGTCCTGCAGCACCTCTGGGCTCTACGGACTAGATAATGGTAGCACACCATCACCCTAGCTGTGAGAACCAAAAACATCTCAGACACTGTCAAAATGTCCCCTGGGGGTGGTTGGGGGTGCAAAATCACATCAGGTTAAGAACCTCCAAGGTAGAGCTGTGGTCTCCAGAAGTTTAAGGCATCAGTTCTGCTGGGGGAAGTCAACAGAGGCCACAGAGAACTCAGAGCACATCTGAAATAACACCACCCCAGGCCCAGGCCTTCACATAGTGCCAATGTCTGAGAGCCTGGACTTGGGAAGAACTGACAGTAGAAATTCAAACAGACCCCCAAGCAGCACTAACTTCTTTGGTAGCATGTGACTCTCTGTTAGAGATGAAAATTCCAGGGCTGCATGTGGTGGTTCATGTCTGTAATCCCAGCACTTTGGGAGGCTGAGGAGGGAAGACTGCTTGACCCCAGGAATCCGAGACCAGCCTGGGAAATATAGTGAGACGCTGTCTCTACAATAATAATAATAAAACTTAGTGTGCCTGTATAGTCCCAGCTACTTGGGAGGCTGAGGCAAGAAGATCACTTGAGTCCAGGAGTTTGAGGCTGCAGTAAGCTATGGTCATTCTACTGCACTCCAGCCTGGGTGATAGAACGAGACCCTGTCTCTAAAAAAAAAAAGAGATGAAAGAAAATTCTACATAGCTCCCCCAACCATCCTATGGCATTGGGAGAGAATAACGGTTACCCACAAGCTGAGAGTTACTGATCCACAGGTAATGTCTTTGCTTATTCATCATGCAAAACGTTACTGTGGAGTAGCAGGTGAAGTTGGTGATGTTGACAGAGGCTGCAGGCCCTAGAAAAATTTCGGATTTTATTTAAATGCACATGGAATGGTCAGTTGAATCAAACAGGTGGAAATGTGTCAGGGACAGGGATATATATATAAATCTGTCTGAGTCCAAAATAGCAATTGCACAAGTATAGAACAGTGGCTACATGGCTTAGCTTTTGCACAGGTGGAAGAGGCTCAGGGGCTTTTGAAGACAGCCTTTATCAAGTGAACCATGGGCAGCTGCTGCTCAGAATTTAATGCAGTCATAGGTGCTCAACTAGAAACACAATGTGCAAGCTAAGAGATGGAACATGCCCAGCAGGTTCTGCCTGCCGACGTTTGTTCAGATTTTGATAAAATACACCATCATCTGCTCCTAACTACCTTTTCTGAATTGAACCATTGCTTTGGTTAGCTTACCTGAGTAAGGACCTTCCCCAGTTTATACCTTTTTTTTTCTTTTAGAGACAGGGTCTCACTCTCTTGCCCAGGCTGGCGTGCAGTGGTGCAATCAGGGCTCACCACAGCCTCCACTTTCTGGGCTCAAGTGATCCTCCAGCCTCAGCCTCCTGAGTAACTGGGACTACAGGCACACACCACCATTAATTTTTTTTTTATAGAGACAATGTCTCATTACGTTGTTGAGGCTGGTCTCGAATTCCTGTGCTCAAGTGATCCTCCTGCTTTGGCCTCCCAAATAGTGCTTTTTAATCCACATACTTTTTAATCCACACGCTTACAGCTTCTAGCTCCTTCAGCCCTGTGGTGGACAGCAAGACTTCCTCCAGAAATTCCAAAATGTGGAAATGAAAGAACAGCAAACTCATGGTCAGCAGACTGCCTCCCGGGGATTCCCATTCCTGCCCCATGGAGTTTGAATTCCCAGAAGATTCTACTTTGGATCTGCCCTCTGACACTTGATCCTTTGATTAAATTGTTGCCCTCTTCCTAAGCACATCAGTTTTCTGGTATCTCAGTTTATCACTTCCCCCAAAGATAGAAACGATGGAAGGCACAGAGGACTTCTGAAAAGAAGCCCCAAGCTGAGGACAAATGCCAACCGCCTCACATTTTTATCCGGGGCTACAGCTGCATATGGCTGGTACATTGTACATTAAAACATTTTTAATTGGCAAATAATTATATATACTCATGGGGTACATAGGGATGGTTTCATATATATATGGTATAATGATCAGATCCAGGTAATTAACATATTCATCATCTTCATTTCTCATTTGTGTTAGGAGCGTTCAATATCCTCCTTCTGGCCGGGCACGGTGGCTCACGCCTGTAATCCCAGCACTTTGGGAGGTCGAGGTGGGCGGATCACAAGGTCAGAAGTTCCAGACCAGCCTGGCCAACATGGTGAAACACCCTGTCTACTAAAAATACAAAAATTAGCCTGGCGTGGTGGTGGGCGCCTGTAATCCCAGGTATTCGGGAGGCTGAGGCAGGAGAATCACTTGAACTCGGACGGCGTAGGTTGCAGTGAGCTGAGGTCACGCCATTGCACTCCAGCCTGGGCGACAGAGCAAGACTTCATCTCGGAAAAAAAAAAAATCCTCCTTCTAGCTATTTGAAACTATATAATACAGCTGCAGCAAAAACTGAGATAAAGGAAGTTGAGAAATTCAACGAGGTGCACAAGTTCCAGGTGACCACCAGATGGCAGCAGGTGAACAGTATTTTCCTGAGATGCTGCAGCCTCTTAAAGGAGTCTTCAATCTCAAGTCTTAAAAGAGTGTTAAATGCGGATGGCGTGAACAGTAGCAACTACGTGCCCCTCATGCCTCGTCCCCCAGCCTGCACCCCACAGAAGAATATGAACCTTCCTGATTTTTGGCAGGTCCTGCCTTGGGGTCCTCTGTGTGTAATACAGACATTGATTCCTGCACTTAATAATTTACTGACCACCACTTACCCCCACTGTCTGTTTTAGTTTCCACTAAGTGCTGTGAAGGAGGGTGAACTCATAGAGGGTGAGATCCAGGTTTCGGATCCAGGTTTCCTGGAGTGAGCAGCGTGTGAGCTGAGGTCAGGATGAGGAGGAGGTGGGGTGGACATTCCAGGCACAGGAAGCAGCTTGTGGCTGGGGCTTGAGGAGGAGCAGACCAAAGAACAGGGTGGCTGGGCCAGAGGGAGCCGCGGGCAGGTGGGTGAGGCCCCCACTGAAAGATAAGGAGACGCCAGATTCCGTGGGGCAGGGATGCCACACTTGACCTTGGGAGTGTCTCCTTTGAGGGATTTTAGACGGAAGGGGCAGGAGGAGGTCAGGCCCCCTTTCTCTGGAGTCACTCAGTGAGAGGACATTCTTTTTGCAGGATGGGGAAAGTGTGCCAGGCCTGGCAGGGCAACTTCTGCTGTGCGATGGATTCTATTCATTTGTGAGACTGAAGAATGTGCAACTGCAATCACTGTACAATGATCTAGTTATTCCTGAACATCTTCTTCCCTGACTCCATTTCCAAGTAAGTTAGCCAACTGTTTGAGAATCAAATACACCTTCTTGGCTTAGCTTCCTAGAGTTGATGTCAGGTGAAAAAAAGCACTTCTCAGAAAGGAGTAGAGACCTCCTTTTCCAGCCCAGAGGACACCAGGGATATGAGGAAGGAGGTGGCTGAGGCCCCAGACTCAGACCCTGGTGTGTGTGGTCAGATGAGCCCAAAACCACAAAGGGGATAACACTCAAGGAAGGAGACCAAACAGGTCAAAGACAAATTCTGGCTTCCTTACAGATCTAAGAAATCTTAGGTCTCCGATATAGTTTGGCTCTGTGTCCCCACCCAAATCTCATGTTGAATTGTAATCCCCAATGTCAGAGGTGGGCCTGGTGGAAGGTGATTGGATCACATGGGTGGTTTCTAATGGTTTAGCGCCACCCCCCAGTGCTGTCTCATGATAGAATTCTCACGAGATTTGGTTGTCTAAAAGTGTGTAGCACTTCTCCCTTTGCTTTCTCTTCTTCCTGCTCAAGCCGCATATGACGTGCCTGCTTCCCCTTCACCTTCTGCCACGATGGTAAGTTTCCTGAGGCCTCCCTAGCCATGCCTCCTGTACAGCCTGTGGAACTGCGAGTCAGTGAAACCTTTTCTTTGTAAACTACCCAGTCTCAGGTAGTTCTTTAGCAATTCCAGAATGGACTAATACAATTTCTAATCCATCTGCAATCCTAAATCTGTCTAATGTACTATCTTAGATCCAATCTCTTTAAGGAGCAGTCCTGGATACTACGTTTAATGCTGGCTCAAACAAAGTATGATCCAATCAACATGCTGCAGAGAAGGACTTAATGTCTTCTGCAGACAGGACGGCTCGACTGCCGCTTCCCAACATTGGGGATCATCTGTGTTCTTGTTGCCTGGCAGAGGTGTTGACCGGTAATGATACAAGGTTGGTCCCTACTGTCCTTCATCCATAGAAAGGGGCTTTCATCTCATTTGTTTCACATAGAATACTTGTAGGTAAAGGCTTTAAATAAAGCCAAAGACAAGGAATAAAAGTGTGTCCTAGGTATGGAGATACAGAGACGTAGGTAACACTAGAGGTAATCATTTCACGGTGATTCAAGAACCAGGAGAAGTGGGAGAAGCAGGGGGTGAAGACTAGGCATGCATACAACATAGAGAAACTGAGGAAGGGCTGAGGGTGGTGAAGCAGCAGAAGCAACCTGTCTACATGCTGAAGGGCAGGATTACGTGCAGGGTGGATGTTGGTGGTGTTGGGGAGGGTCTCACTGAAAGTGCAAAACCTCTGAGCCGTGAGGGACACACTGAAGGCAATTGGAGAGGAGAGGGGACCTGTTGGTTTGGGCCTAGTGCTGCTTATGTTTTTAACCTGATGGGCAGGGAACCTCCATGCCATGCTCCGGGGTCTTGCCTCGCAAGGCTGAAGTCTGGGATGGGCTCTCTCCTGCCCAGGGTTCCTCTGCTGGGAACACGAGTATCCGTTTCCTCACTCTCCTGCCCTATCCTCAGATCCCATATCATAGCTGCATGAGCCACCCTCCCGGAATCTCTCTCCTTCAAGGAGTGGCTCTGCACTTCTGATTTTCGGCTTTGCCTATTGACACTATGTCCAATAGAAGCCTGGAGGAACATTTGAAATACATCACTAAAACGATATGCATTATTAATAGGACCTCTGTAACAAATGTGCATGAAATGTCTCATTCAGTCAAGTATTAGGAACCATTTTTGGGACTACTAGAATTTCCAGAGGCTAAGGAAAGGGCTATGTCTGTACTTTCTTGAAATCTAATCCCTAAATTACTCCAAGTTCAAGGGCAGTTGTATACACATTAGCTCCTGGCAAATAAAACAGGCTCCAGACTTAGCCAACAGTGGAAGGTCCCTGCAGTTTGGAAGTATCAAAACAAAAAGCCAAACTCTAAAATGCCCCAAGTGACACTATCTAGAGGACAAAAATTAAGTCCATACATTTCAACTGTTTCTTTTAAAAACAGTTGGAAAGTTTTTTTAAAAAATCCAGAAGTGCTGGCTGAGCTGTACTTTTTCAAGCGCGGATCTCCTGTAGTTGGTAACGGTCACCTTTACTTTTAAGGGACAGCATCTTCTCACTACACCTGGGCCTCCACCTTTCTAGATGGACACTGTGGTTCTCAGTCTTGGTTTCCCATTAGAATCACCTGGGGGTATTTTAAAAGCCTCCCTTTGTTGAGGCAGCACTTCTGAGCACTTGAATGAGAATCTGTGGGCAGGGCCCAGGCGGCAGCATTTTGAAAGCTTTTTCGAGGATTGCAGTGTGCAGACGGGTTTGAGAAGCTGGAACACCAGCTAAGCCTATCCCCAGTACAGGGTCCAGCTTTCTTGGGTTCCTCCCCTGCAGGGGTGTCCCCCACTGATCACCTGTTCCAGAGGTTTTCATGTTTAAGTCAGAAATGAGAGGGTGTCTGTGGCAGGCTAGGGCCCTGGTTCTAAGTTCCTGGTACCAAGTTCCATCTTGCTAAGCCCAGGGCTCCAGCACTCTACCCTAAGACATCCATTCCCACTCATCGTTCCAAGATGTTCTCTTCTTTCCCTCCTGCCAATTGCTTAGAGATTGGGTTCCTTTCATGTGTTTTTTGTTTGTTCTTAATTGAGATGGAGTCTCACTCTATTACCCAGGCTGTAATGCAGTGGCACGATCTTGGCTCACTGCAACCCCCGCCTCCCTGGTTCAAGCGAGTCTCCTCCCTCAGCCTCCCAAGTAGTTGGGACTACAGGAACACAGAACCACACCCGGATAATTTTTGTATTTTCAGTAGAGATAGGGCTTTGCCATGTTGGGCAGACTGGTCTCGAATTCCTGATCTCAGGTGATCCACCTGCCTCAGCCGCCCAAAGTGCTGGGATTACAGGCATGAGCCACCTTGCCTGGCCCTTTCCTGGTTAATCATTTGGTCTTCCAGGCATGAAGGAAAAGAACATAAATGCTAATACCAGTATGGGCTTCCTGAAAATCCCCCGGGAGTGGCAGGTCACTGAGGCACCCCCGGCTCTCCATGTGTCCCTAAGGGCTGTTCTTACACAGGGAGGGGTCACTGGGCTGGGTACTTTGGAGATTCCCTGTTGGGTCCTTATGCCCTCAGGGTTTGTCCCGACTCAACAGTGAGGCCCCTGTTCATTATCTTGTGCCAGTGGTTCTGAGTCACAACAATGCCACCCTTGAGAGGCAGTTTTGGGTATTTGTGGAAAGTTTTCTAGTTGTCCCAATGTTGGAGGCAAAACTGGCATTTAGTGTGTAGGGGTCAGGGATGCTGATTCGGGATGTCCTACAGTCAGCTGCCCAGGAAAAACTGTCCCCCACCCCCAGCACGACCTGGTCACGTCCCACTGGACATCTGCCTAAGGAAAAACCCTGCTTATAATGATCTGAGTGTAGAGGCCAATTTTATTTTATAAATACTTTTGCAGCCTCAAAATGTGCAATAAAATTTTTCAGCAACGTGTAAAGTGAGGGAGAGTCGTATTCTGCTTTGTTCAAAGCTTTCAACAAAGTCATTTGCTATTTGGGAAAAGTCACGTTACCAGCCATTCACAGCGTTCGAGTCCCCAGTACGACTCGTCTCTGAACGTGTTGAATTCTGCAGATGGGTGCGTGCATGGCATGGAAATAATGATAACTTTGTTATAGTGCCACTAGGACACTGTAGTTTATTTTTGAAACTAGGCGAGTAGGTAGGAGATGTCATAAGGAATTTCATCTCGTACAAAACATTTGTAACTAAAAGGGGGCTTGGCTCCACTGGAATTGAGACTTATCCTTGAATTTCAAAGGATCACACTGAGAGGCTGAGTTGCCTACTCACAAGTCCCTGCCGAGAAGCCGAACTTTGAGAAAACCCTTTTAGGAGGCACTTGGGGGCCGCTTACCCTGATCTCCAGCAGCTGAAGTTCCCGAAGGCACCAGCAGGAGGGGCGTGGTGAGGCCTCGAGGGGTGTGACCAGAAAGGTGGGGCGTGGCTTAGCTGGGGCAGGATGAGGCAGTACCTGGAGGGGCGTGGCAAGGCCAGGAGGAGGTGGGGCCTGGTACGGGTAGGACCTAGGCCGGTCTTGGCTTGTCTGGGGTGTGGTCTTTCTGGCAGGTGACGCCTTCCCTGCAGTCCCAGCCCAGGGCCCTAGAGTTGTAGTTGACCACCTGGGGCTTAGGGGAAGAGGAGTCCCTATCCCAGGTTCCAATCCAGATTCACCGCCTTTCCAACAATAATACTAGATGAGAACATTAGCCCTTTAAGTGGAAGGCGTCTCTACCTACGCATCTTTTGAAGGTGAGGCAACCAAAATTTGCAATCTAATAATCCCATAAATGGATAATTTTCTGCATTGTGCTCATTCGTCTGATCCAGGAATGAAAAACCTCCCCTTAAAGCCACCTTCTTTCAAAGGGGCAACCTGAGCAGCCCCCACCGCAAGCAGGATGGTGAGTGCCCAGAGGTGCATACTGCACTTGTCACCTCTTGCCTGTTCTCAGTGTCCTGCAGTGAAGTGGGGAGGGATAAATGACAGGAACTTTTTCAGTGTTTGTGAGGATTAAAAGACAATAGATGCAAAACACCTTAGCATTCTATGTGGCCCATAATAGGCAACAGATGGCAGTTATTGCTGATGTGTTCACAGACACAAGGATTAAGGACCACCCAATACGTTGGGCAATTAAAATATTAAGCATTTTGTGCAAATCGAAGGCATGCACTGTAAGCTCTCCTGCCTTCTTGGCAGAGAGTGGTGAGCATAACTTAACTTTCCTGGTTCCATCAGGGCGAACATTTGCTTCTAAGGTGGGCACCTGACTTGGAGCTAGATGGACACGCACCTTGGGAGGGCCTGGGATTCTCTTCTCAGAGGTGCTTTTGGGGTTATTCTTTCAGACATTACCTTCTTAGGAGCATACATCAAGGAATGAGTGGTTGCCCAATGCCAGGGATATGGCTTCCTGGACAATGTCACTTGGCTTCTTTTGCAAAATTACCTTTTGAATTTTCAGTTGAAGCAGCTGTCATTCCTCTACTTCTTCCAAAAAATTTCCTGGTTGCTCTGAAATGCCTTTGCATTTACTGAGCCTTGGAGGTGGGGAGGACCTTAGCTAGAATTACAAGGTGGGGCATTCAGGAAGAGGCCCAGGTTTATGTTTTAAATGTGGCCAGACCTGCTCTCAGCACCCAGTGGATGTTTCCCTCTTACCCCATGGGTCTGGCCCCTGGCATTCAAGCCCAGGAATGAGCATCATCTGGGGAATATGGGTTGGGGTGACCTGGGAGCACCTTCTCCCAAGCCTGCAAGTGTGACTTCACAAAAGAACCACAATTCTGAGCCATAATTCCCAGGGCCTTGGCTTTTCTCCATCTGTGTAAATGTCTATTTTACTTTGGAAAAAAATCCAGTCACAAGTAGCATTAAAAGAAAACCAGCTTCTTTAAAAATGCTGTAACGCTATTATAAGTTCTGTATTATACCTGTCAGTGCCAGGTGCCATCACCTCTGTGAAGCACCAGACAAGCCCGCTGCTCTGCACTCCTGTAGCCAACTGCCAGGACTGCTCGCACTCCCCCACCTGCATCAACTGTGACTTGATCTCCCCGGTATGTGTGCCACGCTTTCCCCAACTAGACTGATGCCTCTTAAGGGCAGAACAGTGTCCCAGTTGTCACCGCAGCAGTAATAATCATCATCATTAACTTTTTTTGTTTTTTAGACAAAGTCTTACTTGTTGCCCAGGCTGGAGTGCAGTGGCACAATCTCGGCTCACTGTAACCTCAGCCTCCTGGGTTTAAGCGATTCTCCTGCCTCAGCCTCCTGAATAGCTGGGAATACAGATGTGTGCCACCAAGCTCAGTTAATTTTTTTGTATTTTAATAGAGAAGGGGTTTCACCATGTTGGCCAGGCTAGTCTTGAACTCCTGACCTCAGGTGATCCACCCGCCTTGGCCTCCCAAAGTGCTGGGATTATAGGCGTGAGCCACCGCGCCCGGCCCTCACTAACTTTTGAGTGCTCCGTATGTTTGACTCTGTCTTCAGAATTTTGTATACATCGTATTTAGTCCTCCCAATGATCCTTTTTAGTAGGTGCTATTATTCTCCATGAACAGGTGAAGAAGCCAAAACATGCCCAAGGTGGCACAACCAGAAAGCAGCACTGATGCCATGGCCAGATGCCTTCCCCATCCCATCCTATGTGCGGAAGATGCTCAGTGAGGGCTGGATGGACTGATTGTTGAATAAACCTGAGAAGCCACATGGTTGATTTCTAAGAATCTTTTTAGATACAGTGAATAACTGAATGGTGAACTTAAAAGACAGGCAGGTGTGGTGGTGCATGCTTATAATCCCAGCTACTCCAGAGGCCGAGGCAAGGGAATCACTTGAGCCCTGGAGTTTGAGGCTGCAGCGAGGAATGATTGTACCACTGCACTCCAGCCTGTGGGGGACAGAGCAAGACCTTGTCTCTTAAAAGAAAAAAAAAAAAGAGAGAGAGAGAGACTGTCTTAACTGAGTGTCTGTTAAATGTAGTTTAGCAAAATCTGAAAACCCAAGAGCTCAGCTCATCCTACCCAACATCATTCACTGTAGATATTCAAAGAACCGAGGTGCTATCGTGAGTTTTTATTGTTACAGTTTCTAACTTGGTCTTGAGGTTTCCCTGTCGAGAGTGGCCATAAGCCGAGATAGCCCCTCTTTAGGGAAGCCCTGATGGGGTGGGGTGCAATTAGGTTTGGGTGTGTTGGACAGCTAAGGCACAATAAGGAGGTGAAACCAAAATGCACCAAACAGAGGAAATATCTTACTTACAGATTCCAGAGAGGGTGGGGAGCGAGGGGCCTTCATGAGAGGTCTGGAGGCAGCGGCAGCAGAGCTCAACCAAGAGTGAGCAAGCCTGATGGGCTACGCTTCTATCAGGGTCCAGGGACGTTTCCCCTTAGGCTTTCCCATGGGGGTCGTGGATTGGTTAGTTTCAAGAAAACATGTGCGCAGGGGAAACTTATTGACACGACTCTGGTGTTAATCATCGGGTTTTACCACGGGCCCGCAGGTGTGGGGCATGTTGGGTTTTCGGTTGGTGGGATGAGGAAGGAGCCTGGGCTGTATTTTTCAAAACCACACTGGGAGGGGAAGTTTTAATGAGGCCAGAGAGGGCAGGGTACAACAAGGTTTCAAATGACTAGGTTGGCCGGGCGCGGTGGCTCACGCCTGTAATCCCAGAACTTTGGGAGGCCGAGGCAGGTGGATCACGAGGTCAGAAGATTGAGACCATCCTGGCTAACACGGTGAAACCCTGCCTCTACTAAAAATACAAAAAATTAGCCGGGCGTGGTGGCGGGCGCCTGTAATCCCAGCTACTCGGGAGGCTGAGCCAGAATTGCTTGAACGCAGGAGGCAGAGGTTGCAGTGAGCTGAGATCGTGCCACTGCACTCCAGCCTGAGCGACAGAGCGAGACTCCGTCTCAAAAAAAACTTAGGTCAGGCCTAAAAATGGGTACCGAGGCAGGAGCTATATTGCACTAATTTAGACAGGCACCTCCTGGGTCTGTGCTGTGATAGGAAGTCTTTGCAACATCTGACTGTGGTTTCTCCAATCATGGTAGTTTCTCCTCCAGTTTCCTCAAGAGGCAGGCAGCACTGGGTCGGATCTCAGGGCAGTGGATGGGACTGTGTGGAGTTTTCCCTTACCTGGTGAACACGTCCCATCCTTCACGACATTGGCTGAAATTACCATCACCTCTGTGACCTTGCCAGAGCTCTCTGGGAAGTCTGAAAAAGTGAGCCCACCATCTGCTGTTTTGCTGCTTATAAAGAATTTTCAGCTTGTCCATAAACAGAAGCAAATAAATTGGCATGAATTAGCAATGAGATATATTTATAAATAAATGAATATAATGTCATTAAGGTGATTATGGGACATGATTGAAATGTTGGACCCTAAATACTTTCCTAAGTGCCACCTGAAACACGGGACTGCCATTAACATAATGAGCAGAGATATGAATATTTCTGGCGGAGGCATCCTGAAATAAGTAAGCCTGAAACTCAGGAACATTGAACAACTGAGTTCCAAGAATATTTGCTTTTTACATGAAATCACCAAATGAAACATTCTGAGGTGAAGAATCTAAGTAGTCTCCTGAGATTCTTCCTGTGGTTAATTCATAATCCTGCTATTGTTTTCACTAACTTTCTTCCCCAACACATTTTTTTTTTTTTTTTTTTTTTTGAAACAGGGTCTTGCTCTGTTATCTGGGCTGGAGTGCAGTGGTGTGATCATAGCTCACTGCAGCTTCTACCTCCCAGGCTCAAGCCATCCTCCTACCTCAGCCTCCTGAGTAGCTGGGACTACAGGCACACACCAGCATGCCCACCTAACTTAAATTTTTTTTTTTTTTTTTTTGGTAGAGATGGGGTCTCACTATATTGCACAGGCTGGTCTGGAACTCCTGGCCTCAAGTGATCCTCCTGCCTCAGCCTCCCAAAATGCTGAGATTACAAAGCATAAGCCACCGTGCCTGGCTTCTTCCCATTTTAAAAAATGAAAACATATGGTGTAATGTTAGCGTATTTCCCTCTAGGCCAACAATAATTTTTTAAGTTGAGGACTCAAAAGAAAAAAAGCCAAGTGATAAAGACATTTTATTTCCACTTTACTTCTACCGGAAGTTTTTTAAAAAGAGAGAAAATAATAAGAGCCCCTCCAGGAACTGAGGGTGGAAATTCTGTATCCAGGTTTGCTTTTTGTCATCCACACCTTGATAAGCCACAGAGAAGAGAGCGAGCCAACAGGTCACATCCAAGGCACCACACTTGCAATTAATTTATTAGGAACTCATCATTAGTCACCCCAGAGCTTTCAGAAAAGTAGTGTCCTCTGAGTGGATGTGGTTACATCCCTCAAAGTGGAAAAACATTTAACTCAGTAACACTTACATTTCGTTCTTTGACTAGGAAGTAGTTATAGTGACAAGGTACAAAAAATAATAAGCATGCAGCCCTTTATTTAGTTTTGCAAAGTCTCTGCTTATAGTTCTGTATATTACATGACTGTGTTATACAAATACATTTATTTACAAAAACACTCTAGCTGTGCAAACTTGTTGCTTTTTAAAAATGTATGGATACTTCCATTTCTGCCGGTCCTGATATATACTTTTAAAGCATGCATAAAAATTAACTTTGGTGTGGGAAAACTACTCTATGTGCTGTCACATACAGTATTTTAATGTCTATGTATATTTATATATTTACAAAAGTTTTCCGGTTTACAGAACCGTACAGAGTGTACATTTTAAAATCCACAATGCAAGAGCGTGGGTTACCAGGTCTCAGAAAACAAAAGAAGGGGTTAGATACGCCAAAGAAAACAACTAGAGAATCTCAACATGTTAAAAAAGAAAAAAAAAAAAGGAAGGAAAAAAGAAAGAAAAGAAGCAAGCAAAGAAAACTAGCTTGCTTGGGCTAGCAAATTATTATACATACTTTTCATGGCAGTGCAATAGGTGTGATAAATTGCCTTCTACACATGCCTGTCTGTAGGGCTCATGTAGAAGTTCATTGGTTTTATAGTCTAGCACACTACTTTCAAATGTACAATGCTATAGTATCAAAATGTTTTGGCAAAAAAGATCTTGAAAGGAACCATGAAGTTTTGACAAAAATAGAAATCTGTAATAAAGCTAAATAACACTAAAATAAAAGGAAATATTATAGTATCTGTTTTACAATTTGTATAGTCACACTTGTGTAATTCTCTGTTCACTTCTAGTCTCCGTAATGAAAAATAGTTTTATACAAAACATACTAAAATTCTGGAATCATACATGTTTTATATGCTTAAGACAATTCTCCTGTCTCACACTCACCTTTCTCTCCCACCAGAACCTCTTTTTGTAACACATGCTTACTGCATTTTATAGGTATTGAGTATTGACAGTAGACACTATAGCAACTAGGTAAAAAGAAAACCAAACAAAACGAACGAGCTTTACTGAAATCTATTAATCCAGTATTTAGCACATACTTAGCATTAAGCCTCAAACGATACAGCAATATGTTACATTCTCTTGTGAAAACAGTTGTTGTAGACTGTTAATTTTTTTTTAAATGTAACTCCGACTTGTGCCTAATAGGATTTGACCTTTAAGAGGTTTCTTTTGCTGTGGATGGGGTGGCTTTGCTTGAACTTCCATTCTGTGCCTTGTAGCTGGTGAGGCTGGGAGTATGGATGGTCCTGGTGCCCTTGGCACCTTGATTCATTGAGACGGAGGAGGCGGGAGAAGGAGGGGAGGAGGAAAATGACAAAGGAGGGGGTGCTCGGCCATTTTGACTCTGCGGTGAGAATGAAAGATGGTGACTTTTACCTGTATGAGTGAGGCTCTGAAACTTCAAAGAGCCATTAGAGACAGAAGGGATGAGGGAGGCAGAGTGAGCAGGTGGTCCTGTTTGGGGGCTGAGAGGGTTAGAAGCAATCGATGGTTTAGTAGCAGGTGGATTAGGGAGGTTAGAGCTGTCACCACTAGAAGAGGGCAGAGAACTGCTTTTCCCAGAGCTGGGAGAAAGGGCTGGAATCTTAGAAGCAGGTAAGGAGGGGGAAGTAGGCTTAAAGTCCCCACCAGATTTCTTAGCACTTCCATTAGCCTGCAAATAAAGATGGCGGGAGACATTTTGTCAGAAAGCTGGTCACATGATCAACCCACAGGGCCTGGCAACACAGCCCTTCTGTGAATAATTCAATCAAAGGAAACCAACCAAACACAGTTCAAGGCCTGAGCTAAGTCTTGTTGTGCTCTACTGGACCTGGTAGAAACCCCCCATGTACATAGCAAAGGATGGACAGGAAAAGAGGAAAGGAAGAATACATTTGTGAGAGGAGTCCCATCATTCCAGCTCTACCATTTCCTGTGTGCCAGGTGGGCCATGCGTCTGGATAATTACTGGGGTGGGGGTCGGGCATTGTGACGGAGCGTTAATGTGCTTCTAACGCAATACAGTCAACATAGACGTTAGTAGTGGTGACGTTAAGGGCAGTTCAACCACAGGTTGGTTGGTCTCTGCTTCCCGAGGTGTTCAGATGAAACACTACATTCACCAAAGAAAAGCCACCCGGTCTGGCACCGTGTGTTAACAGTTAAAATTTGGAGTTTGGAGTCACAAAGTAAAAGATGTTTTATTGCAAGCATGCAAAAGCCTGGTAAAAAAGTTTAACAAAGGTTTTTTTAGACTTTCTTCATGCCCCCAGATCCAGGATCTCTATGTAAACCGTTATCTTACAAACAAAGTACAATATTTGGTATAAACTAAGTCAGTGATTTGCTTAACTGAAATAGCGTCCATCCAAAATTGGGTTTAAGGTAAAACTACCTGACGATATTGGCGGGGATCCTGCAGTTTGGACTGCTTGCCAGGTTTGTCCAGGGTTCCGGGTCTGTTCTTGGCACTCATGGGGACAGGCATCCTGCTCGTCTGTGGGGCCCCGCTGGATCCCTGTGGGAAGGACCAGTGAGAGAGGGAAGAGAAGGAGAAGCGCATGAGTAGGTCATCCGTGAGGCTGCCCCACTATGTGCAGAGAAGCTCAAGGTGAGAAGCCACAGCCCTACATGCAGGACAGATCTAGGAGACACCAACTGGGGTTAATCAGAAGAATCAAACAGAATCAACTGCTCACTACTGATCAAACGGATTTTAATGTGAGTATCAGAGCAACCATTTCAACAGCACATGGCTGACCCAGCAGCCTTGTGTTTACCCAACACCAGTCAGCAACAGAGGCAAAAACAGAATTGATTAGCTGTTAGATACCTAGTTGTTGTTGTTTTGAAGGTGAGGGAGAAAGTATGAAAGAAGGGTTTCATGGTGAACAGAAAAAAAAAAACAAAAAGCCACCTGAAAGAAAGCAATTAAGTTACAAGACACCTTTTGCTAATGGTGATTATGGCAGATTTAGGAAAGCAGCTGGGTCTTTTCATTTTCCAGCAGACCAAGATACCTTACGTGAAGCTGAAGGTATCGACGTAGGGGGCTCTAGGGCAGTGGGGCCTTCATCCGGAACTAGCAAGTGTCGGGGAGAGGCCTCTTGGGCTATGTGGGATGAACTTGCAACAGAATCTCTGTTGGAAGAACATGAGGTATCAACTAGGGCTTTGGGACTCATTTCACTGATTGTATTTTCGAGCTGTTTAATGGTCTGCTCCAGGCTATCCAATGTTCTGTAGGTGTTTTTTCTAATTTCATCAGTTCTTGAAATCGGAGATGTACTCTCGATGCTGGGCTGCTCTTGCCTCCTCACCATGTTTTCAGGGGTGTCTTCAGGTTGAGACCTAGCGATTTCGAAGCGCTTGGCTTCTTTGTGCTGTTTCAGGGTGCCATCCTCTTCCTCTTCTTCATAGACTACCACTTGCAAAGTCTTCTTTCCTGTTTTAGTTCCAGTGCGAATGGCTTGAGTGAGAGCGGCGAGTTGCTTCTTAGGGAATTTGAATTTAAACTTTTTCTTGGGGCTTTCAAACTGGTCATCGGTTGCGTTGTCACCCTTGCATTCCGAATTTGGAGAATCCACGTGGCTGAACTTGTTCAGCTCCGTTCTGTTCATTTCCTGTCCTCCTGGGATTCTGGTCTCTGTGGCCAGGGAGTGTGGCTGTGACTTTGTTTCCACCTGTTGTCCGGTTCTAAGATTGCCTGGGGCCACCTTCTTATGAGACATCTGGGAGGTGTTATTATTCTGGACTACAGAATCTCCATTTTCCTCCTCTTCCTCCTCCTCTATCTTTTCCTCCATCATCATTCTCTCTAATTCCTCATCACATTCCTCAAAGATAGTTGAAAGTCTCTTATATGCAGATCGGATGTCCATGGGCTCGTCGAAAATGATGATCACTGGTTTCTTGTCCAGGCACACGACTGGCTCCTCATTGTCAGTCCCTTCTTGTCGGGGGGTCATCTCTTTTCTGGCATCGATATTAACCGTCTGTATGTCTTCTCCCTTTTGGCTAACAATATCATGCACCTCCCCACTGGAAAGAACCTGGACAGTGGTTTTGGTAATCATGAAGGCAATATTGTCAGTGGCTGCATTTTCTTCAGTGGGAGAACTTGAACTTGATTCTCCATCCTCATTAGGGTTCACATTAGCATGCCTTGCCCCCTTGGGTCTTAGAACAACTTGGCCAAAATCTGTCGTGATAACCTCTTGATCTTCTGTTTTAAAATCATGCACACTTGATTCTGTTAGTCTAGTGTGAGAGGAAATGTGACACTTATCAGTATTTTGCTTTTCCATCTCCTTTGTCTTTCCGTAATTCAGCTTCTGGTTCTCGGTGTCAGGTATAGAGTATTGCAGGCCTGAGATTTTAGACCCTTTGTTTATTTCATCTTCTAAAGAACTAATGCCAGAGAAACTGAAATTGGCCTTAGGCACAGTTTTCTGGGAGTAGTTTCTACTGTCTCTGAGTAAACTCATATTGGATACGGAATTTTCCTTCATTATGATCTCAGTTTTATATTCTGATGTTCTTGATGCATCAGAAATACTATTCTCCATTCCTCTTTCCCACTTACGAGGGTCACTAGGTCTTAGAGCCCCTGTGGTAACCTGAGAGGGAGAACGGAGGGGGGAAACCACACACGTTAATCAGCAATGGATCTGCAGAGGCAGGTAATTAACGTGCATGGTATTGGTTGGAACCCAGATCTGGTGAACTCACCTTTCGGAATTCCATTTGGGGGCCATTTTCATATTCAACATCAGATTTCCGTACATCTTCATGGAAAAATTCCAAATTCTGGTAGAATAGTGTAGGACATGTTACTCCACAAAACCACATCCCCCCTCAAAAGTGGACTATAACTAAATCGTTCCTTTAATTACATTTTTAAGACATGCGGGCCACGCGTATTTGTTACACACCAATCCAAAGCCTAGAGCTGTTTACCTTGGATTGCTTTGTTCTCCAACTGCCAAAAATGCCCTGTGTTTGCACAAGATGAAAATCTCAATTAGCAAAAGATTTCAAGAATTTAAAATTTTGTGGGGGAGCAGTGAAGAGAATAAAGGGACAGAGTCATTACTAACATGTCCTCTTTTCAACATCAGATTGTGAGCTTAGCAGAATCTAAAACCTGAAGAATTGTGAAAAGCACGATGTATGGGCTGACAGAAAGTTTTGATCCTAATCCAGATCTGCCACTAAACTGTGTTACTTTAGATAAGTCACTTTACTTCTTTGGCCTCTGTTTTCTTGCCTATAAACTTAGGAACCAGCCCAGGGGAATTTTAGTTTCCCTTACAGCTCGTTATTTCAGTCCTCTCTCTGCTTCTGTTATGGAGATTGTCCTATAAAGACATCTGCCTTGGTTGGGTTTGGCATTTGGGGACGAAAAAACATTATTTTCCCCTGATCAAATGACAGATTGAAATGCAGTTTGTACTGCAGGTGTCAAAGTGTCAAAATAACCTTCACACTCCTCATAGCCAAGATGACCAAATCCAAATTCAGAGTGATCATGCTGTTACAATATAACCTCGATTCATATCCATCATGCTGTTACAATAGAACCTCGATTCATATCCAACATGCTGTTACAATAGAACCTAAACATTCACAAAGCAGGTATTTGAGGTTACATTGGTGATGGTGACATCACAACTCAGCTTTCATTCTCTATATTTTCCAGTGTAGAGTGAAGATACATGTCTTAGGGTCTCAACAAGATTCAGGAATGAAGGATCCAGTGGTGAGGACCCAGGTATTCAAGGCGCTTCACCTGGAGGCCTGGCCCTTCCCAAGGTGTATCAGTAGCCTCAGGCCCTGACATAACACTAACACTAGTGATGCCTTGTCGGTTCCAAGGCACTGCTGCCCTTTCTTCTTGCTGAGGTGGTTGATTATAGCAGGATGGAGCACAGTTCCCATTGAAGGCTGCTTAAAGCAATGACAACACAGAGCACAAACACCTGGGCCCAGCCAAAGTCAACCCAGAGCAACCCTTATGACCTTAGTTAAGAATGGAAAGACTGTTCATACACACGCGAGGAATGACACACAAACAACACAGTCAGAATTAATCACACGCAAATACTGTGCAAAGTACAAGGTACACGAGCCACCAAATACCTCCTGTTTTGCTTCTGCTTGCTCCCCAGGAAGCCCCCAAACAAGTGCCATGATTTGGCTGCTGCAGCGGAGCCACATGGCTTCTTTTATGGGATTTTAAATTTAAAATATGAAACAATGAATACGTCAAGTAAAAGGTTTTAAAGAAGAAAAATAATTGAGCTTCCTGTAATCCCAGCTACCGGGAGGCTGAGGCGGGAGGATTGCTTGAGTCCAGGAGTTCGAGAACAGCCTGGGCAACATGACAAAGGCTCCATCACATATACACAAAAATAAAAAATAAAAATAGGCCATGTGCAGTGGCTCATGTCTGTAATCCCAGAACTTTGGGAGGCCAAAATGGGTGGATCACTTGAGGTCAGAAATTTGAGACCAACCTGATCATCACGGTGAAACCCCATCTCTACTGAAAATGTAAAAATTAGCTGGGCATGGTGGTGGGTGCCTGTAATATCAGCTACGTGGGAGGCTGAGGCAGGAGAATCGCTTGAACCTGGGAGGCAGAAGTTGCAATGAGCTGAGATTGTGCCACTGCTCTCCAGCCTCCAGGGCGACAGAGCAAGATTCTGTCTCAAAAAATATATATGTATATGTAAATGAATTAAAAAAAAGGTTTCAGCCTAAGGTTACAACTCCAAATATGGAGTCAGCATATCATGCTAGGACCCAAATGAGAACTTGCCCCCTGAATCGTGGATGGAATTGGCATGTGATCTAAAGACACATACGTGGCAGATGTTCTGGGGGTACCTATTTACTGGAGGTTAGGGCTGGTGTCTGTTGGTTGGTCATGGCCTGTGCCATTCCCATCATTAAACATTTCAGGCCAGGCACGGTGGCTCACGCCTGTAATCCCAGCACTTTGGGAGGCAGAGGTGGGTGGATCATGAGGTCAGGAGTTCGAGACCAGCCTGACCAACATGGTGAAACCCTGTCTCTACTAAAAATACAAAAATTAGCCAGGTGTGGTGGTGCACACCTATAATCCCAGCTACTCAGGAGGCTGAAGCAGGAGAATTGCTTGAACTCAGGAGGTGGAGGTTGCAGTGAGTTGAGATTGCACCATTGCACTCCAGCCTGGGCGAGAGAGTGAGACTCGGTCTCAAAAATAAATAAATAAATTTCAAAACTCCCCCCTGTAACATATGTATTTTAAAACTGAGTAGTAGCATAAATGCGCTAATGGAAAGTCACTAGGATAAAAATGTGAAGTTTGGTTTTCACATGACGTATACTTTTTATCACTGGGCTAGAAAAAGAATGAATGTATCAAAGCAAGTGCATGAGCTTGGTCATAATTGTCATGTAAACTCTCAGTGATTTCTTAGTCTTACATGGTCAAGACTCTGCGTGAAAGGTAATTATGCCTCTTTAATATGTATTTATAGGCCCTGAGATTTGGATTATGAAGACAATTGGAAAAGCACTCAATAGGCATATGGACAATAAACCAAAACGAGAGACAGGGTTACAAGAAAATTGCATACAAATGAAGAACTAGGCTGGAGTTTCAGTGATGACAGGAGAAAAAATGCTTAAGAAAACATCCGATTTATGGAAGGGTAAATACTTAGCCCTGGAAGAGGTTAATAAGGACCCAAAATTGGGGATAAGAGAAGTCTGATATACATGGTCATTCTGAAGAAGGTTAATCTACTGAGATTAATTATCCAGAATAAGTACCTGTGACTAAACTCAGTGTTGGGCACTCAATAAAGACCTGCTTATTAGCCAATGGATCCTCAGTTGAGATAAATGTACCAATGGGATATGGATTTCTAATTATGGGGCAGGAAATCTCATGCCACTTTCTAGCCAATTAGAAATGCATGGTGGCTCACACTTGTAATCCCAGCACTTTGGGAGGCTGAGGTGGGTGGATCACCTGAGGTCAGTAGTTGAAGACCAGCCTGGCCAACAAGGTGAAACCCCATCTCTAATAAAAATACAAAAAAATTAGCCAGGTGTGGTGGTGCACGCCTGTAGTCCCAGCTACTCAGGAGGCTGAGGCACGAGAATCGCTTGAACCGGGGAGGGGGAGGTTGCAGTGAGCTGAGATGGTGCCACTGCACTCCAGCTTGGGTGATAGAGCGAGACTCCATTTCAATTAAAAAGAAAAGAAAAGAAAAGAAAAATTCTACAATGAGGCAATAATGATCTCCAGAGGGATCTTTGAGAAAGTCCAAGTTCCCAGTCAGTGTTCTAGACAGATATGGTCACATCAGCGCAAGTATAACATGCTATACCAGGCCTTCCATGAGTTAGTTTTAATAAGCCCTCATAAGGAAATTCCACATACTGAAAAAACCAGTATATTTCCGGCTTGGCGCGGTGGCTCATGCCTGTAATCCCAGCATTTTGAGAGGCCGAGGTGGGTGGATCACGAGGTCAGGAGTTCAAGACCAACCTGGCCAAGATGGTGAAACCCCATCTCTACTAAAAATACAAAAATTAGCTAGGCATGGTGGCAGGCACCTGTAATCCCAGCTACTAGGGAGGCTGAAACAGAGAATTGCTTGAACCCGGGAGGCAGAGGTTGCAGTGAGCCCAGACCACGTCATAGCACTCCAGCCTGGGTGACAGAGTGAGACTCGGTCTCAAAAAAAGATAAATAGAAAAAATAAAAATAACAATAAAAACCAATATATTTCCAACATGGTTTCATGGGTTCAGTTCAAATTAGTAGGTTTCCTTTCTTTTCCCTCCCTTCCTCTCTGTTTTTCCTTCCTTCCTTCCTTCCTTCCTTCCTTCCTTCTTTCCTTCCTACCTCCCTCCCTCCTTCCCTCCCTCCCTCCATCTCTCTCTCTCTCTCTCTCTTTCTTTCTTTCATCTCACTATGTTGCCCAGGCTGGTCTTGAACTCCTGGCCTCAAGTGATTCTCCCATCTTGGCCTCCTAAAGTGCTGGGATTACAGGTGTAAGCCACCATGCCAGGCCAGGTTTTCTTCATGAGAAACATTTATCAACAATAACCCCCCTTGGATATAGCGAGATTCCCTTCCCCCATTAACAGTGTCACATGTCAGTTTATGTGGCAGAGAGTTTACACAAGGGTGCCATGGTGGTTATGAGCCAGGGGGAAGCGAGCTGGCCTCCTTGGCAAGGCCTCTCAGCTGGGAGCTGGGAGCCCAAAACTGTGTCTCTTGAACGGTTGTGTTAGAATAGCCTTTCAGTTTTGTGATACTACATCTACCTCCTTGAGCTGTCATACATGGACTGAGGTACCCATCTGTAGTAGCTATTGGGCTATCTCTCATCTGATTAGTTCGACTCTGTTTAAGGAAAGCTAGAATCTTTGAATTCTGAAAGATAAGTCCTTGGAGAAAAATGTTAGGCCTTGAATTGGTCATTGCAAGCTTTTTATCCTGAAGTTTAGATGGAAGCTTAATTCAAGTAAGATGTCTCTATATCTGAAAATCACAGATGCTCTAGGTGCAACTTAAAGTTGCATTTCAAACATTCAGGCTATGGTCGTTTCCCTAGAGTGCTTACTTATACAATGACAGTAGACTTTGTTTCAGAGCCTGGATTCTTTTTTTAACATCACACATGTATTTTAACACTAAAACGATACTGATCTTACTATCTTGAAAGGTACACTTTATAAATGGATAATACTTAGCAAAAATTCTGTTTGGCATCCTTGGACGTTTGTGCAAATACACATTTGTATGGTTCCATGAGGTTACACCAGTGTGTGGTGGTAGATACTTTCTACCGTGCATTTTCTTCCCCAAATCAAAGGTTTTTACCTTTTTTTTTTTTTTTTTTGTGAGACAGAGTTTTGCTCTTGTTGCCCAGGCTGGAGTGCAGTGGCGTGATCTCAGCTCACTGCAACCTCCGCCTCCTGGGTTCAAGCGATTCTCCTGCCTCAGCCCCCCGAGTAGCTGAGAATAGAGGTGTCCACCTCCACACCCAGCTAATTTTTTGTATTTTAAGTAGAGATGAGGTTTCACCATGTTGGCCAGGCTGGTCTCGAACTCCTGACCTCAGGTGATCCACCCACCTCGGCCTCCCAAAGTGGTGGGATTACAGGCGTGAGCCACTGCACTCAGCCGGTTTTTACCTATTTTTTTTTTTTTTAAACATAGATTGTTGTTTTTCTCTTTTGCCCAAAGGATGTTACAAATTAGAAAAACTGCTAAATACTTGGTTGCTGTTTCTATATATTTCTTTCTAGAGTTGTTCTAGAAAGTACTGAAAGGTGTACACTCTTTAGTTTGGGAAGATAGTGTCTAAATTCTGCATATACTAGTGTATGCTGTGGGCTGGAACACAGTGTTTGCTCTGAAAATCTGAGCAAGATATCTCTGATTTTAACCTATGCCTGTGTCTCCATTAGTTAAAAAAAAGAGAGAAAAAAGACAGAGGGGACAAAGTTCAAGTACAAGAGCCGTGTTAGTGTCAGAGCAAGGAAGGAAGGACTCCCAACCATGTGGCAAATGTGCAGTTGCCACGTTACCTTCTTCTCCTTGGGTGGCACTGTGGCGCCCGACCTAGTGTCTTTAACGTGACTGTCAGCCCGGGATGGCTCAGCATGACTGTTTGAATTTACATCCATAAAGGAACACTTCTGGAATGCCTAAGGAATTAAAATACTGAGGTTAACAGGGATCCAAGGGTACTGAGGAGAATGGAGGGAAACAGGCAGGAACAACCAGATGCTTGGGGACTCCAGCCCGGGTCCTGCACGCAGGTTTAGGCCAGGGAGGCAGCACCCTGAAATCCTGCTCCTCACGTGCACTCATGTTGACAAAGCTGGCTTGGAGGCTGAGCCCGAGGCAAAGGCTGCCTTCCTTTCTCGGGGAATGCCAAGATAAAATAGACATTACTATTTTCTGGGGGTGAACATACATTGGTACTTAGGAGGGCTTCTTGCTTTGATATTTAAAAAATGCTCAATATGTGAAATTAAAACAAAAAACTATCTTTCTTTTTTATTCCTCTTTGTTTTTTATGAGCTTTATTGAAATTATACAGCAAAAGCTCACAAGACGTTTTAAACCTTTAAGTCTTACAATAAAAGTACTCTTAGCAATCCTTCTCCGAAATAGTAACAGGTACTACCGCGCTCCGAGGTGTTCTGAGGCTCATTTAGAATAAAGTGATGCTTTTAAGCAACGATGTCATTCCGAGTGGCCTAGGAGCTGCCTGAACCCTGGAGATTTGTCTCTGAAAACTATAAGAGCCAACAGTTGGCTCTTGTGAACTTAAGTCAGGAAGGCCAGTTCTCAGACAAAGGGAGAAAGTATAGACATAGACTGTGTCTACAGGGCTAAAAAGGAAGCGGGCATGTGGGCAATGTCCAGATATCATCATGAGAGAAGGAGAGACTGGTAACTCAGGGACCCAAGTTTATGGACAACAGTGGTTCTCAACCAGGCTATATACCACCCCGGTTAAAAAAAAAATACTGTTGTTCTCAAATACTCTTGAGACCCCACTCAGAGAATACACAAATCAGAATCTCTGAGCTGTAGGATTTTTTTTTTTTTAACTCCCAAAGTAATTCTAGTGCAGCTAGGATTAAAAACTATTTTTATTTGTTTGTTTGTTTATTTATTTGAGGCAGAGTCTCCCCCTGTCGCCCAGGCGGGAGTGCAGTGGTGAGATCTCAGCTCACTGCAACCTCTGCTTCCCGGGTTCAAGCAATTCTTCTGCCTCAGCCTCCCAGGTAGCTGGGATGACAGGCACCCGCCACCACGCCTGGCTGATTTTTTTGTAGTTTTAGTAGAGACGGGGTTTCACCATGTTGGCCAGGCTGGTCTCAAACTGCTGACCTTAAGCAATCTGCCCACCTCAGCCTCCCAAACTGCTGGGATTGCAGGTATGAGCCACTGTGCCTGGCGAAAGACCACTTATTTAAATGAATCAGCCTAAATAATTGCCTAGTGTTTTCTTTATGTCAAATGTTGTCGTTTGGAGATATCTCTGCCGGCAGAAAGAATAATGCATGTCCTCCTTCAGTAAACATTCCAACACTGGTCCTAAAATCTGAAGGTGGCTGATGAGGGACTTTCTCTGGCCTTTTCTTCCACGACTGTTTGCTCCCCTGTCTCTGCTGTACCTGGCCTCCTTGCTGTTCCTTAGTCACACCAGTCCTAGCTTGCCCCAGATGTGTTTGGTTTATCCGCTTACTTAGAAAGCTGCTTACAAATGCCAACTGCCATCTCCTTTGAGCTATTAGACCCTCGATTTCAGAGCCTGTGTTTTCTTCTGATGCCTGGAGATGTGGAGCACAGAAAGTGGTTCCACAACTGTCCTTAGAAGGGGCCACAGCTGCTCCTTGTCCTGCCTTGAGAAGGTACAGAAACAAGAGAATCATGGCCACTGGCCATTGACTGAGTTGCGGATTTAGCAGGCTGGGTTTCTATCCCAGCCAGAGGGCTAACAGGGTTTGGTTAAGGTTAGAGCACTTCATTCACCACGCTTTTTTTTTTTTGAGACAGAGTTTCACTCTTGTCACCCAGGCTGAAGTGCAGTGGTGTGATCCTGGCTCACTGCAACCTCCACCTCCCGGGTTCAAGTGATTCTCCTGTCTCAGCCTCCCAAGTAGCTGGGATTACAGGTGCCCACCACCATGCCCAGCTAATTTTTGTAGTTTTTAATAGAGAGGGGGTTTCGTTATGTTGGCCAGGTTGGTCTCGAACTCCTGACCTCAGGTGATCTGCCCGCCTCGGCCTCCCAAAGTGCTGGGATTACAGACATGAGCCACTACGCCTGGCCACCACTCTTATTATGTAACCACCAAGAATATGACATGAAGCCAGATATGCCAATGTCTGTACAGTGGTCAAAGAGGGCATCAAATATTTAGACTTCAATGGAGAAAAGTGTCCCTCAGTGGTGGGCTGTAAGTGGCTGCAACAAATTTAGTTTTCTTTTAGAGAGGTGTAAAAAATTATCCACAAACCTGAAAGATACCAGCTTTATAAATCTGTAGTTCCTATGAAAACAATTATCCAAGCCTTCTAAAAACCTGCAAATAGTCTGATTGGTTGCGGGGATGTCCCAGGCTAGTCTGTGAGTTTTAGCGAAGCATGAAAGGGCTCACATATGTGACAAATCAACCAGCAGTTCTGTTTTCCCTGCAAAATCCAGGCAGCTCAATTTTGGCCGTTATTACCATGGAAACCAGAGTAGAACAAGTGCAGTGAAAACAATGTGGATTGAAAGTTCTCCCTACTCCAAAGAAAAAAGGAAAATTTATGGGTTGGCACAAAGCCATTGGTACGTCGGTAAAAAGCTAACATATTTTTGAGCCCCAAGGTGCTGGTGTTCCAACTATCTGATTGACAGAAAAATCCTATAACAAGCATGAGGCAAATGAAATACTCTACACAAAGTTTGTTCTAGGAATTGTGTACATGGTCTCAGGACATAGACCTGGGGTAGAATCACATCCGTGATGGGAATGTGGGATCAGTTTTGGGTACAGCCTTGGCACGCCATCCTTCATCCTGTGAGTGGACTATGTCATAGTTAAAAAATAAATATCTAAAACTAATACAGTATCATTTCTCAAATAGACAAAGGAAAATAGAAAACAAAATAATTCAGCTTTTCAGAATATCTGAAAAGATGACATTGATATTGAACAGGGACCTGGTATGGACCACAGGAGGCCAGTCACTGGCCTTGAGTCCACGATCCAAGGTCAGTGGCTCTAAGTGGTAAAGCCAAGGAACGGGAACCCACCTAATGTGTGCTTCAGTCTGTCCTTATCAAGACAGGACAATGGCTGGTATTTCTAGTCCTTATCTCACTTGCTTTTGAAATGAAGCAGAGTCTCTTAAGATGGAAAGAAAGGAAAGTCAGTCCTACAGCCAGAGTTAGGAAAGCGTGAGTTGTTTTGTGAAATGGTCATTCCTTGCACATCTTATAGGCATCCTGAGAGCCTTGTTCAGCGCCATCTTGGAAAGCAAATGCCAAGGCCAGAAGACACAGCTTCTATGGTCCCGGTCCATGCACTTCTCTGGCCCTCTTGCTAACAAATCTGTGAGTGCCATGGCTGGAGAGACCCAGGCGGGAGGCAAGGAGCCAATGTCAGTCACCTCATCCACATACCTGGAGTTCTGCCATTATTTTGTCTCCTTCTTCTTCTTCTTCCTCCTCATCCTTTGAGGAGGAGGTGGTGACAGGGGGTGGGGATGGGGTCCAGGCTGAAGCAGGCTCCTCTGCTGGACATTTTGTGGCTCTGGTCTGTGGGCTTGGTCCAGCATCTTCACTGCTTGCCTGTGGGAGATTGAAACCACAGATAGTGGTTTAACATCTAGGTGCTAGCAAAAAAGAGACAGATCGCATGGTCCCTCACTGCCTAGAACACTTGCTTCCTAGATTTTAGCTGAGAAAATAGCTGAAAGGCTATTTTATTCCTTTGCATTTAGTTTGTGTTTGTGTTTGCGTAAGTTGTCATTTTGGTGAATGGATTAAATAATTATAAGATAATTGGAACTGCTCAACATTCAGTGTCTTTGATATGGTTTGGCTGTGACCCCACCCAAATCTCATCTTGAATTGTAGCTCCCATAATTCCCACATGTCATTGGAGGGATCAGGTGGGAGGTAATTGAATCATGGGGACAGGTCTTTCCCGTGCTGTTCTCGAGGTGGTGAATAAGTCTCACGAGATCTGACGGTTTTATAAATGGGAGTTCCCCTGCACAATCTCTTTCTTGCCTGCCGCCATGTGAGAAGTCCCTTTGCTCTTCCTTCATCTTCTGCCATAATTGTGAGGCCTCCCCAGCCACATGGAACTGTGAGTCTATTAAACCTCTTTCCTTTATAAATCACTCAGTCTCAGGCATGTCTCTATCAGCACCCTGAGAACAGACTAATACAGTCCTCATGAAAGGCCCTCCCATACTCCATCTCTTTGGAAATTGTGTTTTACATTTAACATGAAAGCTAACACTTGGTTAGTTAAGTGGAATCTAAAGCTCATTGAACATCTTTCTGTATAGACTCCCACAACGGTGTCAGCTCACCTCAGTTATCTTTGGAAGATAATCTTTCTTTTGCTTCCCCCTCCTAACCTCATTTTCAATCTTATGATGCCCACATGGGAAATAGCTTGTGATTTGCATTTCACATTGTTGCAGCTAAAAGTCAAATAAGGATAAAACTCATGGTCTGGGTCTAGTCCAATCATACTGGCTGCCATTGTTCCATCTGTGCTGCTTCTTGGAGATCTTGTATGGTCGAGTCACTACTTCTCTGCCTCACTACTTTTTATGTTCCAACAGAGAGAACCTTGTCTAAGGGTATCATCTGAACCCAGAGGCCAGTTTACCAGGGCTTAGCCTATCAGACCTTAGCGGTGATGTTCTCCTTTCTGCCGGTGTAGACCACATCGCCTGACCTCGTGGTGGTGAGTCCCGATCCTGGCAGGTAGCTTCGACGAGGAGGTGGCGGAGGAGGAGGGGGCGACTTTCCCCCCAGCTTTTCCAAGTCCTGTTCTGAATTTGGAGAATCTTCTGGAAAACAGTGCACCATTACAAGAATAATCTTTTTTCAAGAAAACATCCAGAAAGTCTGGTATATTGCCACAAACTCAATGCAATCGGATTTAAAAATTTTCTATTCTCTCCATAGAGCAAGGATTAAGTGTATAGACCCTGAAAAGCGACTGGATTTAAATCCTAAAAAGACCCTGCACAAGTTACTAAACCTCTCTCGGTCTCAGTTTTCTCCTCTGTTAAATGGGTATTATAATATACTTTCCTTTGAGGTGTCCTAAGGATTGAATGACTTATACGCTGAGCTTGGCTTAGTGTAATGCTATTTAAAGTATTACCTATTATTATTAAATTACATTCTTGTTATGAAAAAAGCTGAGTATTACTTGGATAGATAAAAAAAAAAAAAAAAAAAAAAAAATTGAAGCCCAAAGGCAAATCCATAGCCCCCTGCTTGGCCTCCAAAGACTTCATCCCTCAGTCTGAAAAAATAGCACCAGCAAGAGGGGTTTCTGCTGAAGGTCAATGTCAGAGTAGAATCTGGCCTGGAGGGCCAGAGAAAAAATGGGATGCAAATGAGAACAAAGAACAAAGTTGGAGAGGAAGTGGATTTGATTTTTTTAATTAAACAAATTTTTTAATTTGTTTTATTTTGTAGATAGGGTCTCACTGTCACCTACTCTGGAATGCAGTGGTGTGATCAAGGCTCACTGAGGCCTCAGCCTCCTGGGCTCAGGTGATCCTCCCACCTTAGCCTCCCTAGTAGCTGGCATTACAGGTGTGTGTCACAACACCTGGCTAATTTCTTTTCTTTTCTTTTTTTTTTTTTTACAGGCGAGGTTTTTGCCATGTTGCGCAGGCTGGTCTTGAACTCCTGGGATCAAGCAATCTGTCTGCCTCAGCCTCCCAAAGTGCTGGGATTACAGGTGTGAGCCATTGCACCAGGCCTTTTTTGTTTTATTTTTGAGACAGGGTATTGCTCTTTCACTCAGGCTGAAGTGCAGTGGCGCCATCACGGCTCACCTCAGCCTCAAACTCCTGGGCTCAAGCAATCTTCCTGCCTCAGCCCAGAGTAGCTGGAACTGCAGGTGTGTGCCACCATGCCCAGCTGATTTTTTAATTTATGTAAAGAAGGGGTCTCACTATGCTGCCCAGGCTGCTCTTGAAGTCCTGGCTTCAAGTGATTCATCCCGTGTTGGCCTCCAAAAGCACTGGGATTATAGGCATGAGCCACCACGCCAGCCTTTATCAATTTTTGATCACTATCCATTCCTCCATTATCCAAGTAGTCAGAAAATTCACATAAGGGGAAATACAAATGGTATTTAAAACTCTACACTTAGAAATCTGCCTCCTTAATAAACAAAAATACTACCTTTACACATCTCTGGTAGCCTGTCCATCACTGGACTGTTTCTGAGACCAGGTCAGAGATGCATTAAAAAAGAAAAAACAAGGACATTTTAACTAAGTCAAAATACCTTGGGGAGTAATTTTAGAAGTGATTTATGCAAATTAAAAAAATCAGATAGAATCAAGAGCCAAAATGAGGTAAGTGAACAAAATGTCATATGTTTTTGTTGTTCAATCATGAGAAGGAACAGTTATGAGACCTATATAAAACATCAAAGGACTCTATGACAAAATTAATAATGGGGCAGAGAGAGAATTAGGCAAGATAAAAATGTGATGAATTGGCTGGTGACTCAGGCCTGAAATCCCAGTACTTTGGGAGACCGAGGCGGGTGGATCACCTGAGGCCAGGAGTTCGAGATCAGCCCGGCCAACATGGTGAAACCCCGTCTCTACTAAAAATACAAAAATTAGCTAGGTGTGGTGGTGGGTGCCTGTAACACTAGCTATTTGGGAGGCTGAGGGAGGAGAATTGCTTGAACCCAGGAGGTGGAGGTTGCAGGGAGCCAAGATCATGCCACTGAACTCCAGCCTGAGTGACAGAGCGAGACTCAGTCTCAAAAAAAAAGTGATGAGCTAGGGCATTTTCTCCATCAGAAATTCTCCATGGGGACTATGGGAGGAAAGTCACTTTGTGTGAGAAGAGCCACCCCGCCCAGGACCCTAGACAGACCTGACACAGCTGGATGGTGGGGAAAAGCATAAGAAAAGCCTCTTAGCACAGACTGAGGGGGAGGGCTGCAGTGAGTGGAGCTTTAGGGGATGAAATGGATGAAAACTGGGGAGGAGACAAGTGCAGTTGGTCCTCTGCCTCCATGGGTTCCACATCTGTGGATTCAACCAACTGCAGATGGAAAAAAAAATTTTTATATATATATATATATATATAAATTCCCTCCACATTCCAAAAAATAAAACTTGAATTTGCCTTGCGCCAAGAACTATATTGAATCCACACAAATGAAGTAATAGGCAGGCACTGTATTGGGTATCATAAGTAATGCAGAGATGATTTAAAGTATATGGAGGCAGGCAGCGGAGTCGTGCAGCTGAAGTGTTCTGGCCCCATAAAGTATATGGGAGGATGTGAGTAGGTTACATGCAAATGCCATGCCATTTTACACCAGGAACTGGAATGTCCTCAGATTTTGGTATCCGATGGGAATCCTGGAACTAATCTCCCATGGATACCAAGGGATGACTATATGGTGGTTATAAATGGAATCCACTTTAATGTTTCGCGACATGCCAGTCAAGATGGGGATTCCTTTCCAAATTAATTTTAGTTGCTGGATAAGGCACTTTGGAATGTGATACTGCGGAGACGTTAGGCTGCAAGTAAAATAACATCCGGGTTCATAATTTTAAGATCAGAATAAGACGCATGGCTTGTAACTGACAGGATAGTTAATAGGTTGAGATTCTTAGAAGTTATATTATTATTGACATGTTGGCATTTAACTTCCATAGTTGAGTTGGTTAAATACATATTCTAATAATTTTGATTAAAAAATGCAATTTTGCCTTATGATCTAATGTCCCCTGGGAGCTCATAAAAGCTACCATTTTCTTTCTGAAAGCATACAAAAAGCTCTTGTCTTAAATACAGTCCTAATATTTTCCCAGTTCGTGCTGTGAAGTGTCATAAATGCATAGAAAATGCAAACACTAGGAATTTAAATTTTCCTTTATTGCCCATTATTCTAGAATCCTAACACAGAACCCAGCTTCTCTACTGTGGTTAGCATAAAATAATAGTAGTGAAATCAAGTGTGGCTCAAGCCTGTAATTCTAGCTACCCTGGAAGCTGAGGCGGGAGGATCGCTTGAGGCCAGAAGTTCGAGACCAGCCAAGGCAACAGAGGAAGAAACCTGTCTCTAAAAAAATAAAAAAAAATTAGACATGTGCGGTGGTGTGCACATCTATAGCCCTAGCTACTTCTTGGGAGGCTGAGGTGGGAGGATTGCTTGAGCCCAGTAGTTGGAGGTTATAGTGAGCTATGATCATACCACTACACTCCAGCCTGGGTGGCAGAGCAAGACCCCATTTCAGAAAAAAAAAAAAAAAAAAAAAAAAAGAGAGAGAGAGATAGTAAAGATCTAAGGAACACCAGAGGATTTGCTCTTCCAGGTTTTACATTTTGCAAGATTTGTAAGAACTGAGACATTGGTTCTGTTGATGAGTATGTGCCGTCGTGGATGGCACCGTATTTGCCCAAAGCCATGTACCTCCATATGTTCCTGCTGTAGGACCGGACCTTACCTGAAAGTTCCACCTTGTCCACTGGGGCATCTCCCCTTGGCAGTGGGCCTGCGGCTGGTGGCATCTCCAGATTTGGTATAGACTTCATGATATTGGCCTGAGCTTCTTCTAGGAGCTTCTCAAACTCTTTCCCATTATAGTGGTCCAGATTTTGCCTTTTTTCCTCCCATTTCTTTTCTGCTTTCTGGAGGAATACAGCAGGTAAGGAAAGTTACATGGACACATAGAGGAGAGCAACAGACACTGGGGCCTCTCAGAGGGTGGAGGGTGGGAGGAGGGAGAGAATCAGGAAAAATAACTAATGGGTACTGGGCTTAAGACCTGGGTGATGAAATAATCTGCACAATGAACCCGCATGACACGTTTACTTACGTAACAAACCTGCACTTATACCCCTGAACTTAAAATAAGATGCTTTTAAAAGTATTTTTTCTGCTACCAAGATGTATTTTTTTAGAGGCAGGGTCTCAATCTGTCATCCAAGCTGTAATGCAGTGGTGTCATTATAGATCACTGCAGCCTCCAACATCTGGGCTTAAGCAATCCTCCTGCCTCAGCCTCCTGAATAACCAGGATTACACATGTGAGCCACCACACCTGGCTAATTTTTTTTTTTTTTTTTTTAAGTAGCAATGGGTTCTGTTATGTTGCCCAGGCTGGTCTTAAACAACTTGCCTCAAGGAATCCTTCTGCCTTGAGTGAGACATGAGTCTCACTCAATTAAAAAAAAAATTAGGCTGGGCGTGGTGGCTCATGCCTATAATCGAAAGTGCTGGTATTACAGGCATGAGCCACCATGCCCGGCCTAAAATTTTTTTAAATTGAGTTTTCATTGTAGAAGAGACGTCCAAGCAAACAAACAAAACCCACAACTCTAAGAACAAAAATCCTGAGTCTTAGTACCACTTCTATCAAAGAATTGCTATATGCCCTCTGGGTCACATTGTCTTACTTATAAAATGAGGGAGGAGGTATTATTTAGATGACCTGTAAGCTCCTTTAAGTTCCACAACAGAGAGTTATACATAAAATGCATTTTAAAACATCTGTGCACTTTTTAAAAGAACATTTTCCTGTGACTTTTGAACCAGCACATTAATAATTTCAAGAGGGCAGAGTGGAAATTCACACCAAGATTAGTGGAACCCCATAACCTAAGAATTGGCAAAGATCATTGAATCAACATATGGGAACTTTGAGGTCCAGCGAGATGAAGAATTTGCCCAAGTTTCATTACATATAAATGATAGCCATCACCTCCACCATTCTAACCCTTTTTTATTTTTTCTTCCTAGCATTTATTACCACCTGGCATATACTTTTTTTCTGTCTCTTCCTACAAGTAGGTAAGTTTCTTGAGGGCAGAGACTTTGTCTCTTCTGTTCACTGGCTTTCCCCCGAGCCTACGAGGGCCTGTAGCATAGCAGGCTCAGTAATCTCTGTTGAATGAATAAAGCTCACCCCATTTGTCAGTGGCAGAGCTGGCAGAAAAACTCAGGCCTCCATACCTGTGGATCAGGGCATTTTCAGAGATGACTCGTGTCTCCTCTCAAAGTGTAAAATACACACATCACAATGATAATTATGCCCACTAGGTTCTCAATAGAGACTTGTTAAATAAGAGTGCCATCATATTGACATCCTTTAAATGTTGAGATGTTTAAAGTGGCAAGATGTCTTAAGTGACGGATCTGCCAATTCTCAGGAGGAAATGTCTTTTCCTCCCCTGCCCTACTAGGTACTGGGAATAGAATCACACTCCGTCAATCACATTTCCATACCCTTGTGATATGCATTTTTAAAATAGCTGGCTCTTATTAGGGGCAAGCCAGGGCCCTTGCGACACAGAGAAACCACCTAGCGTTCAGAGGCCCCGAGGCCGTGACTGTGGCTGTGGCAGTTTTGCCAGGTCGGTCGTCTCAATATACCCAACCTGAGCTCTCCACTGGTGACTTTCAGTAGAGGCAGGAGGGTTAGGACAAGATTGTTGGGTGATAAAGCAAATGAGTGGAGGAAAAGTTATGAGGCAAGAAGAGAAAGAGAAGTAGAAAAGACAAATGTGTTATCGGAGCACTGGTACCAGCCCTTGATAAAAAGAATATTTAAAAACATAATATGTCATTTGATCTTATGATTTTTAAGACAGGGTCTCACTCTCTCGCCCAGGCTAGAGTGCAGTGGTGTGATCTTGGCTCACTGAAGCCTTGACCTCCCTGGGCCTAGGTGATCCACCCACCTCAACCCCCTGAGTAGCTGGGGCTACAGGCACGCCCCACCATGTCCAGCTAATTTTTGTTTATTTTTTTTTTGGTAGAGTTGGGATTTTGCCATGTTGCCCAGGCTGGTCTTGCACTCGTGTTCCAGCGATCCACCCACCTTGGCCTCCCAAAGTGCTGGTATTACAGGCGTGAGCCACCACACATGGCCTCATGTCATTTTATCTTAAGACCTAGTTTTCTCTTTTCATTCTGACTGCTCTACCGTTCATTCTTAGATGACTATAGTAACTTCTCATCCAGCTCTCTTAATTCTAGATCCACCACCTCAATCAATTCTGTATGTTGTTTCTAGATTAATTTCCAGAGGATGCCATTTAAAAAAAATCACGGATTAAAGCTGCAGCATTTCTCTGATACCTTCCAAATAAACTCCAAACATCATGGACTATTTTTCAAGCTCTCAAGTCACTTTCCAGCCCATTTCCCCAGTCTTAAGTCCTCGTTCTTGTTCCACTTAGACAGGCTTAATCATGGTCCCAGACTTTGATCCAGCATTTTAGTATCCTAGGATGCCCTCACCACCCTCCCCTGCTAACCAGGTTCCACTTATCATCTAGATGAGTGGCAGACCCTCCCCAGTCTGCTTTCACCTCAGTGGAGTGCTTGAAGCCGGTTCGTCCTGGCCCAGGAGAGCTGATTGTCACATTTCTCCCAAGTTCAGCAGCAGTGGTGTCATGTCATAACTTGAAATCAGCCATGGTTGCCATATTTACACCATGGAACCTGGCAAATGCCACACATAGATCTGCACGCCCCCCTGCCCCGCCACCACAACTGCTACCAGGGAGCTGGTTGTTAAACATTTACCAGCACACCGCTGTCTCACCTGCCTACAGGCTAGGTGTCTCACCCTTCTCTGAAACCAGATGACCTATCTCTTAACCTGGCCACTGAATCCCGCGCATCCACTTCCAAAACTCTGTCTCTGATCCATACACAATTATGTCATCATCCAGCCTATAAATGCTTTAAGGGAAAGGTCCATGTATCAGACTCCTTTACAGGGTTATGAGAAACGGAAATAGGACTCTACCTCGATAGACACTGCCCTGTTCTTGGCACTCACACTGTGGATTTCTTCAATGAACAAGCTCTGCATGGCAGACCCATTCATGGGTATCTGTGGGGACTGCGGAGCCTGCGATGTCTGCAGAGTGGAGGTTGCTTCCTGGGGGACAGCTGGGGAGCTGGCCACGTGAGGCAAGTTCTGAGCAGGGTTCAGCAGGGCCACGGAGTGCTGGGAGGGCTGGATGACCACAGGGGAGCTCTGCGCGTGGTGAACCGTCATGCCGGACAAAGGCACCACTTCTGACTTCGCATCGCCAGGGGCACCTGTGCTGTGGAAGGGCTGGCCGGAGGTGTGGGCTGCCTCCTCCTGACTCTTCAGGACTTCTGCGGCCGTGGCCTTTTCCATAGCCATGTACTGTGCGGCTTGGGCTGCGTCCGTGCCTTTCAGGAGCCCATCAGTGACGTGTCTAGGAGAAACCATGCACAGCAGCATTAACCCTCATGTCACTTTCTCATGGTGGTGTACTTGCAGGCTATGTCATCCCAAAGCCAGGTGAGAGTCACACATCCCAAAGCTCGGAGTAGCCGCTTAGGGACATGTATGGACATATCCCTTTCTGCTGGCGGTTGCGCTCAGACCCTTGCAACTCCATCATTGTTTGAGGGGTTGGTAGAAGAAAATGAACCATGAGTCTAACAGCAGCCTCTCTAACTCCTCCACCCGATTCTGGCCTATGCAGCCCTCAAATATGCTTAGTTCTACGCCAGAAGTTTGCTTATTCCCTCCTCCTTTCACTGCCAAGCATCTTGGGCGGGCAGCCCACATTCTAATTCCTTCTGTTTGCTCTTCTGTATCTCAGCCTGTTGCTTACTGGCTTCCCCACCTGGATTCAACCAAGTCCTGCCACAAGGTACACAGTGACTCCAAATCTAACGTTCGTGTTTACTCCTCAACTTCCTCTGGTGTTTGGAGTCATTTGAAGCTCTATGTCCCTCCCCACCCATGACGTAGTGGAAAAGACAGGGTGTCTGGTGTCAGATCTGTGTTTGAATATCAGTTATTTCATGTTTTATATAACGTTGAGAACTTCGCCTCTTTAAGCCTCAGGTGCTTTTGCATAAAATGTAGTGATGAAGATGGGGATGACGATGGTGATGATAATGACTTCCTCAGGGCCTGTTGTCAGGACTAACATTAGCATTGTAAAGTTATGTGTGAGACAATGTCAAACATGGTACTTGACCTCTAATTTTTAGTTAGTCCCTCATCCCCTTTTTATTATATTGCTTTTTTTTCATTTGAAAAAAGACATTGCATTCTATAACTCTTCTGCTACTCAGTGCTCTTTCTTTTGCTGTTTTTTTTACCCCAATCCCTTAGATTCTTAAAGATCCCCAAGGATTTGTTCTCTCCTTTCCCTATCATTCTGCCTTAACCATCTCTTCCATTTTCTTTTCTTTTAAGAAATAGGGCCTTGCTCTGTTGCCCAGGCTGGAGTGCAGTGGCTCAATCATAGCCCACTGCAGCCTCAAACTCTTACGTTCAAGAGATTTTCCTGCCTCAGCCTCCTAAGTAGCTGGGACTACAGGTGTACACCACCCTTCCTGGCTAATTTTTAAAATAATTTTTTGTAGAGATGGGGTCTTGCTCTGTCACCCAGGCTGGAGTGCAGTGGTGTGATCATAGCTCATTGCAGCCTTGAACTCCTGGGCTCAAGTGATCCTCCCATCTCAGCCTCCTGAGTAGCTGGGATTATAAGCACGTGCCACTGCACCCAGTGATCTTTCCCATTTTCAATAATCATCTCCATGAAGGTGACTTCATGCTCTGTCTCCCAGGCTGGAGTGCAGTGGCACAACCTCGGCTCACTGTAGCCTCCACCTCCTGGGTTCAAGTAATTCTCCTCCCTCAACCTCCCAAGCAGCTGGGATTATAGGCACGCCACTGCCTGTAATTCCTATGGGAATTCACTATGTTGGCCAGGCTGGTCTCGAACTCCTGACCTCAAGTGATCCGCCCACCTCGGCCCCCAAAGTGCAGGGATGACAGGTGTGAGCCACTGTGCCTGGCCAGTGAAGGTACTTTTGGCAACACAAATTTTGCATGCATACGTGTTTTCAGTGAGTGTGGAGTTCTGGAATTTTCTTTTCAGTGAAATTCCTGAATTTCTTTTGGTCTTTACTCCACTGGACCTCTTTGATGAGCACGTTTACCTTTAGTAAGGGAGCCTGGCCCAGGCCACTCAAAAGGCTTTGTTTCTCTTTTCTAGGCGGGACCAACAGTCTCACAGATACTCCTTCAGGAGGTCATTTAAGAAAGACTGTTTACTTCTATTACATTTCTTTGAACTGAATTCATCTATGCCCCTGAAGTGAAGGAGGCTAATAAACTATTTCAATCAATTTTTCAACTTCAAAATGTTATTTTAAAAGCCCACCTTCCGATGATTTTTTAAAAAGAAATGGAGTCTTTTCTCTGTTGCCCAGGCTGGAGTGCAGTGGCTCAGTCATAGCTCACTGCAGCCTCATACTCCTGGGCTCAAGGGATCCTTCTGCCTCTACCTCCTGAGTGGCCACCACACCTGGCCTTTCAGATGATTTTAAAACAATGTTTACTGTGTCTATTAATTTTAAACCCTAGGATGGGCTCCACCTAGCAATCCTGTGTTGAAGAATTAGAACCTCAAGCCATGTTGCAATAAAAGTTCAAGGGTGAGAAGGACTTGGGGCTTTTCCTCAGGACACTGGATACGTCCTGGGAGCATGGTGGAAGCCTGAAGTCCCAAACCTCCACTCTCGCTCTCCCAGTGCACCCCTCCGCAGGCCACCCCCAGCACAATCAGGGCCCGGTCACCTCCGCAGCATGGTCAGGACGTCTGTCATGCTGCGCACACGCTTCAGGAGACTGTCCAGCTTGTGTGGCTCCTCCTTCAGAAACCGCACGGCCTCCACTTCTATGCGCAGGATGGCCCGCATCTTGTTTTGTAAGGTTGGAAATTCTCCTGCAGGCCCAAAGCAGCAGGTGAATTGGAGGAGAAAAAGCCAGAACGACAACTCTCATCCCGCATTCCGATACTGGACAGAGAATTGCAGAGTTCACAAGCCACAGGGCGGCTGACACATCTTCAGGTGGCAGTGGGTTAAGAGCACAGAGGAGCATTGGAGAAACTCACCTTGGGCAAGGGTAAAGCTCCTCTAGGCCTGTTTCCTGTCTGTGTATTTGGGATAAAGCCAATTGACCATTAGGGTTATTATTATTACTTTTTAATTTGACTGATTGACAGAGTCTCACTCTGTCATCCAGGCTGGAGTGCAGTAGCATGATCAGAGCTCACTGTAGCCTCAAACACCTGGGCTCAAGCGATCCTCCTGCCTCAGCCTCCTAGCTAGCTGGGACTATTTAGGTGCTGCACACCACCATACCCAGCTAATTAAAATTTTTTTTCTTTTTTTGAGATGGAGTCTCGCTCTGTCACCCAGGCTGGAGTGCAGTGGCATGATCTTGGCTTACTGTAACCTCTGCCTCCTGAGTTCAAGTAATTCTCCTGCCTCAGCTGAGTAGCTGGGACTACAGGTTTGTGCCACCATGCCCAGCTAGTTTTTGTATTTTTAGTACAGACAGGGTTTTACTATGTTGGCTAGGCTGGTTTCGAACTCCTGATCTCAGGTGATCTGCCCGTCTCAGCCTCCCAAAGTGGCATGAGCCACTACGCCTGGCCAGAAAAAAAAAAAAACTTTTTTTTTTTTTTTTTAGAGATGGGGTTTTGTTATGTTTCCTAGGCTGGTCTTGAACTCCTGGCCTCAGGCAATTCTCCTGCCTTGGCCTCGAAAAGTGCTAGGATTGCAGGCGTGAGCCACCATGCCCGGTTACAGGTTTTTAATTTAATTTTTAATTTTTTGGTTTTTATTTATTTTTTTTTGGAGATAGGGTCTCACTCTGTCACCCAGGCTGCCAGGCTGGAGTGGGGTGGTGCAATGGTGGCTTACCATAGCCTTGACCTCACAGGCTCAAGGGATCCTACCACCTCAGCCTCCTAAGTAGCTGGTACCACAGGCATGCGCCACCACGCCTGGCTAATTTTTGTATATATATATATGTGTGTATATATATACACACATATATATACACACATATATATGTACACACATATATATACACATATATATGTACACACATATATATACGTATATATGTACACACATATATATATACGTATATATGTACACACTATATATACGTATATATGTGTACACATATATATATACGTATATACACACATATATATATACGTATATATGTACACACACACACACACACATATATATATATATATATATTTTTTTGGTAGAGATGTGGGTCTCTCTATATTGCCCAGGCTGGTCTTGAACTCCTGGGCTTAAGTGATCCTCCCACCTTGTGTTTTTAGTGGGTTTGGCACATGCATCCCGGTGCACTGTAAGAGCCTAGCAAATAGAAAGTGTTACTGGAATCATTTAGTGTGAAATCTTACAGCACCCACTCTAATACCAGCTCCAAGAAGAGGGGGATGTGCACCTACTTTGTGCTGTGGGGTATCCCAGGTGTCCAGAACAATGCCTGGCACATGTAGGTGTTTAATAAATACTTGCATACATGAATGAATCCTTCTCTGTGTGGCAGATTTTTAAACACCGCAGGAAAGACAGCTCAGACTCCTCCCCCCACCCAGCAGAAAGCTTACCTTTCAGGGTAGCTACAGCCTCTCCCACTTGACGCAGGAGGAAAGCCCCGTCTTCCACGTCTTTCAGAGTAACCAATCGGCTGGCTGCCGTGGAGTCCTTCTTCAAGTCTTCAACAAAGTCTTCCAACTCGCTGCGGGAGCAAGGACACCGGCACATAGAGCTGAACACGAGGCCTCACAGAAGAAGAGCGGGGGCCGAGTGCCCGTCTCAGCCTCCGATTTTGTGTAGAGCCCCAGCTCCTCCCCTCTGCCTTTCGTGTGGTGGTGTGGGGAGTGTGGGGACCAAGTGTCCGTCTCAGCCTCTGATTCTGTGTATCTGTATAGAGCCCCAGCCCCTCCTCTGCCTTTCGTGTGGTGCTGGTGGAGGGGGGTCGCTCATCTTTAACAGTGGCTGGGAACATTTTGCAGTGGTGTGAGGCAGGTACAAGGAGGGTTTTCCAGGGAATGTTCCACATTGGCCCAAGGGATGATTGTGCCTGGCTAACAGAGGACCCAGTCTTTATATTCAGTGATGCTGATGCCAGCAGAGGGACAGAGGGAGGGATAGGTGGGAGGGTGGGGTAGGAGAGAGAGGGAGAAAGAGAGAGAGAGAGAGAGAGGGAGACCGACCTGCGGTGCAGTAAAACAAGAAGCCCACATTGGTTAATATCAGGCTTTTCAACTTCCGCATTTGACATTTTGGGCTGCGTAATTCTTCGCTGTGGTGTGGGGAAACTACACGGTAGGATGTTTAGCAGCACCCCTGGCCTTCATCTACTGGTTGCCAGTAGCAACCTTGCCTACCCCAACTTGTGACAAACCAGAATGTCTCCAGACCCAGACATTGTCCAATGTCCCTGGGGAAGGGGGAGCAAAATTGCCCCTAAATGAGAACCTCTGGTTTATATTGATTGTCCCATCAACAAGGATGAACTCTTTCTTCTCCAAGGTACCAAGAGAAGAAATGATTGCAGAAAATAAAAATGACGACAGACGTGGTGTCTGTGGATAGAGGGGAATGCTAGCTCCAAGAGACGGAGATCGGAGACGAGGTCTCACCCTTGAGAAAACAACCACCTCCTTGGGCACGTTACTAACCCCATCCTAAACACCTGCGAAGAGAAAAATCTCTCTTAAGGAAACAGGGATAAAGAACTTTCAGAAATGCGACCACTAGGGGGCAGTAACTGAACAGCGATTCCACCTCCTGGAGCCTGGAGTGTGGAGCCAGCGTCCGAAAGAGAAAAAGGAATGCACGGTGTCATCTGCAAACTGATGGCCCTCGAAGGCCCTTTCCACTTAGGTGGGCAAGTGGATGGAGCTCTGGATCGCATGGCAGCTGCGGGAGGGGTTCAGGCAGGATGTCACATGTGTTCAACCGGATCCCAGGGAAAATGACAAATTCCTCCCCTGCGAGAAGTGGGATGGAGTTTTTGGTGATGTCTTTCATTCTGTTATGAAAAATAAACCAAAATTGCTTGTGGCCATTTCAGATGAAATGATGCTACTTCAGGACCAGAGGGGGAAAGCCTCATCTGCTCATTGTCCACGTCTGTGAACTATGGAAAGGGGCCCAGTGTTCTGTGAACACACCCATGGGAAACTTCCTACAGCTATTGCATTCTTGACACGAAGAGATTGTGCTACCCCACTGAAAGGCTGTAAATATGGTAACTTCGTGTGGAAAAGTTCTTTTCTATTGCATAACCAAACAGAATGACTTCCCTGTATTGACTGGACACAGTGTCCAGTCCTGCAAAGCTTTGCTGGAAGAGCTAAGGACCAAATATTTTCCTGGTTCCGTTAACAACCAACGTGTCTGTCAGTGCGTAATTAATACTTCAAGGAGCTGTCATCTGACTCAAAGTCAGTCTGCCTAGAATTCTGTTTTGTTCTCTTCTATACAATATGCCTCTTGGATTTCACAACTTCGCATACAGAGACTCTTAAACTTCACAGCTTTATGGAATATACAGAAATGTATATTGATACAATTATACACAACAGTGTCACTCTATGCAAACGTTTATGATACCTACTTTAGATAAAACATTAAAAATCAAATTTGTTAATTCAAAAATGTAAGAGAGACATGGGGCTAAAATGGATGCTGGAAATACATTTTTGACGTGGTAATCAATATGACTTCTAAAATATCAGCTTTGCTCCACAGAATGTCAGATATTCATAGATGTCACAGTTTACAGCATTCTATTCGTTTAAGTTGCTTTTCATCCTAGCTTTGTTAAAAAGAAGCATGCAGTTTGTTGGCATGTATTTCACTTGACTGTTATTAGAAGACCAATTATTATTTTCATGTAGAAATTATCTAGACCCAATTTCTTTTCATAGTTTTATTTTTTATTTTTAGACAAAGTCTCTCTCTGTCACCCAGGCTGGAGTGCAGTGGCCTGATCTTAGCTTACTGCAACCTCCGTCTTCCGGATTCAAGTGATTCTCTTGCCTCAGCCTGCTGAGTAGCTGGGATTACAGGTGCCCGCCACCATGCCCAGGTAATTTTTGTATTTTCAGTAGAGATAGGGATTCACCATGTTGGCCAGACTGGTCTCTAACTCCTGACCTCAAGTGATCTACCCACCTTGGCCTCCCAAAGTGCTGGAATTATAGGTGTGAATCACTGTGCCCAGCCCATCTCTTCATAGTTTTAGACCCAAGTTTCTTCTCTCTGCCTTCTGAATGGCTCACCAGCAATTCAACCTAACATGCTCCACAAGGAGACTTATATTCTAGTGCTTGGAAGAAGAAGAAGGAGAAGAAGGAAAAGGAGAACGAGGAGGGAGAGGGGAAGGAAAGAGGGATATTGCTGTTCTGATATTCCAGAGTTGAAATTTCTGGCTTTTAAAAAATAAGCTCTTTTTAAAAATCAACGCATAATAGATGTGAGTTTTGGGGTACATGTGATAATTTAGCAAATATAATTTGTACGGATCAAATTAGTGTACTTGGGATATCCGTCACCTTAAATATATGTCTTTCCCTCATGCTAGAAACATTCTAGTTCTTCTTTTCTAGCTATTTCCAGCTGTCTTTTATAACCTGCTCTCTTGCCATTCAGATCTAGCCATCCAATCAGGTAACCTACTTTATACCTTATGGAAGGAAAATTTATACTACCATTATTAAAAGGATATATATGTAGATAGATATTTTTAGTTTTTTTTTAACAGGGTTTTTGCTCTGTTACCCAGGCTGGGGTGCAGTGGTGTGATCATGCAGCCTTGACCTGCCAGGCTCAAGCCATCCTCCTACCTCAGCCTCCCAAGTAGCTGGGACCACAGGTGTGTGCCACCATGCCTGGCTGGGGTTTATTTTTAATTTTTATTTTTATTTTGTAGACATTGGGTGTCCCTGTGTTCCTATGTTGCCCAGGCTGGTCTTGAATTCCTGGGCTCAAGCGATCTTCCCACCTCAGCCTCCCAAAGTGCTGGGGTTACAGGCATGAGCCACTGCACCCAGCCAAAAGGATATATATTTCAAAAGGTGTTTTAAAGAAGAATTTTGAGAGCTAGTCTTAGGTGATGAATACCATAGGACATTTTGCATGTGGTTCAGGCCTCACTGCCTTTTGCCTGACGGATACAGTAGCTTCCCATATGGTCTCCTAGTCACTGATTCTATTTTCCCCTCAATCAGTCCCGCACATGATCACCAGAGGGACCTCTCTCCAATACAGCTCTAGCTTTGCTACTTCCTTGATCAAAAACAAAAACCAAAAAAACCCAAACACTCAGTGTCTTCCTCATCATTCTAGGCAGTAACTCTCAAATGTGAAGGTGCTTCAGAAACACCAGCTTTGTTTGTAAACTGCAGATTCCTAAGCTCCATCCACAGAAATTGTGAATCTGGGGGTTGATCCCCGGAACTTTCAAGAAAAGCCAGAAATCCAGGTTTCTCTTACAGAATCTTCCAATCTCTGTAGGCGCAGCCCAGACAGGCATCAAGCAGGTATGTGAGGCCTGAGTATGGTCTAAGATACAGGAAGTCAGTGCACAAATGGGAATGGTACTCCCCAAATATGGGATGTTATTAGTATCTTGCACCCAACTCTGCTGCCTAACTGGACTGCTCCCCAGCTCTCTAAAGACATCTTGCATTTTCCAGGCCAGAAACTTGTTGGTTTGCAGGGTTTTACTGCCTGGAAGTCCTTCTGTCTCTAGCCTCTGCTGATGCAATCTCCCCATCTTCAAGGCCACCTCAGTTGAGTTTAACAAACCATTTCTTTCTTTCTTCTTTCTCGTTTTAGAGATTGGGTCTTGCTCTGATATCCATGCTGGAATGCAGCGGCGCAGTCATAGCTCACTGCAGCCTTGAACTCCTGGGCTCAAGCGATCCCCCTGCTTCAGCCTCCTGAGTAGCTGAGACGACAGAGGCATGCCACCACACCTGGCTAATTTTTTATTTTTAGTAGAGACAGGGTCCTGCTATGTTGCCCAGCCTGTTCTTGAATTCCTGGTCCCAAGTGATTCTCCCACCTCAGCCTCCCAAACTGCTGGGACTATAGGTGTGAACCATTGTGCCCAGCCTAACAAACCATTTCTGAAACTACTACGTGCAAGATACTGTTTGTGGCCTATGGGTCACACAAAGAATGACTTCATTCAGGTTAAGTCTTCCTGATCCCTGGGTTAGTCTCTCTTTTGTGTGGGTACAACTGGTACCTGTAAATCCCCTGTTCGGGGCTATACTCCTATTTATCAGGTTGGCTTTGCTAGACTGAAGATCCTCAAGGGCTCTTTGCATATTTTACTCATCTGGCCTTCCCACAAATCCAACCAGATAAAGCCGTCTTATGATATGTTCGTTCCATTGCCTCTTCTGTCTCATTCCTATGTTAGGCTGTAATCTCAGAGTATTATTGAGATTAAAGATGGCTTTTCTAGACCAGAAGTGAGAATTATCTCAGCTAACCAATAAACACAATTTTTAAAAAAAAGAAATTTACTGGCCACGAGTGGTGGCTCCTGCCTGTAATCCCAACACTTTGGGAGGCTGAGGCAGGTGGATCACCTGAGATCAGGAGTTTGAGACCAGCCTGACCAATATGGTGAAACCCCGTCTTTACTAAAAATACAAAAATTAGCCGGGCGTCATGGCATGCACCTGTAATCCCAGCTACTCGGGAGGCTGACATAGGAGAATTGGCTTGAACCCAGGAGGCGGAGGTTGCAGTGAGCCGAGATCATGCCACTGCACTCCAGCCTGGGCAACAGAACAAGACTCCATCTCAAAAAAATTTTTTTCAGAATTTTATTGGAAAATTTATATAAATGTTATTAAAAGGATATATATTTTTATTTTTATTTTTAGTATTATTTTTTGAGACGGAGTTGTGCTCTGTTGCCCAGGCTGGAGTGCAGTGGTGCAATCTCGGCTCACTGCAACATTCCCCTCCCGGGTTCAAGCAATTCTCTTGCCTCAGCCTCCTGAGTAGCTGGGACTACAGGCACACACCACCATGGCCAGCTATTTTTTTTGTATTTTTAGTAGAGACTGGGTTTTGCCATGTTGGCCAGGCTGGTCTCAAACTCCTGACCTCAGGTGATCCGGCTGCCTCGGCCTCCCAAAGTGCTGGGTTTACAGGTATGAGCCTCCATGCCCAGCCAGGATATGCATTTAAAAAGAAGTTTTAAAGAAGAAACTGGAGACCTAGTTTTAGATAATTGGGCTGTCACAAAGACATTTCAGACAAATAACAGCCTTACCAACTCATGGTGGGTGATTAACTCTGTCTATAAATGTGTGAACTAAGTAGAATTTTGGAAGCTATTTTGAGATGTGGATGAACAGTGGCCTAATTTAATTTATTAGGAAAAGAATAACTCAAATTGATGTTTTTTTTCCCCTCTAGACTGCTGAAAGGGACACTCTAATTTTAATCAAACACATTAGGTTGGCATCCAGGGCGACATGAGCCACAGCTCCAGTAGGAGATAGGTAATTGAACACGTGCTTTCCATCATGGAAACCTCTTCTCATTATGGCCATGAGAAGAGTTTGCAAATTGCTCCCTTACAATCCCAATTTGAAAGATTTAAGTTTTCCAAGAAACAAGAGAATTATCAACACTGGAGAAACCCCTCAAAATTACTATTCATTATACTAAAAGGTGAGATAGTTCTATGATAAATCTTCATTGCATACCAAAACATACAATTACCGTAAAAGATGTGCCTGCCTGGTGACGGGGGAGTAATAAAATTCTGCTCATTTCAATAGTAGGACTTGATAGATGCTTTCAATGAGAACCTTAAATAACATTCATAACAGTTAAGGAAGCATCTTTCATTCTGGATCAGATACATTTTACATTTAAATTCTTCTTTTGCAATTTTAACTACAGTTGAATAATAGGAAGATAATTTTAGAGCTGTGTTATTTTGGCCATTAGTTTTAATTTATTGAGATGAAATATAGGCTTCCTATTTGTCACTGGGTTTTGCCATTTACTCCTTTTAATTTTGTGTGTTGCTGAGCCCTGGAGGAGAGTATGAAGCTGCAACTCTCTCTCTCTGTTTTTTTTTTTTTTTTTTTTTTTAAGAGACAGAATCTCCCTGTGTTACCCAGGCTGGTCTCGAACTCCTGGACTCAAGCAATCCTCCTGCCTCAGCCTCATGAGTAACTGGGACTACAGGTGTGAACTACCGTGCCCAGCAATGCCGCAACTTTTAAAGAAATTCAGTCACCTAAGGACCACTGAATTTCCCGGGCCTCCATGGACAGGTGCTGAAGTGTCCACATATACCAGCATCAGCAGAACTCTAACTTATACACAGTAGGTGCTCAATAAAGAGAGGGCAAGACCACCAACTGGGAAGGACCTCCTTCTTAGCAATGATAATTTTCCTTTGCAGGTGAAACAGCTCAACATGCAAGTGACTGGCACTCACCACAACTTCTTGACGATCTTCTCTTCCTCATGAAGATATTTTTGTCTCTCTTGCTCCACTAGGACGCGCTGTCGCTGCACAGGATCCTCCAGTCTCTTCATTGTTTCCATCACTTTGCCACTGATTTCCAGCTCGGCCTTCTTCATCATCGCCCTCAGCAGCTCCTGGTTCTGCAGCTGTGAACACAAAAAAATCAACCTCAGTGGGCTCTGCCTGCCTGAAATGGAGGCGAGTGAATGCCTTGAAGTCTCTTCAGAGCACTTTGGGTAGACAGCCCTGTGGCTGAATCTTTACTTATTTCAGTGAGAAAGGAAAGGGAGCAAAGACTGTACATAATGTGGCTTCTTCCACCAGCATCTGAATTTTGGCAGCCAACTGGCAAGCAGACTGCCTGCAAGACAAAGGATCCTTCTTCTACTCTGGTTAATGCATCACGGACAACAGGCGTAAACTCTCACTGACGTATCTTTACAGGGAGCAGCACAGGGCACCTGCTTTGGAGCCAAGAAGACTTTGGGTCAAATCCCATACTCTCTCCCTAGCCCACTGTGAGACTTTGGGCCCATTATTTAGACTCCCTTGGTCTTCGTTTCCTTACCTCTAAGGATGGGGAATCCACTTTCCTTGGCCATTCTTGAGGGTTACATGAAATACCGCATGGTATAGAATGGGAACCCAACACGTGGTGATTTGGCTATGAAATATGTCAGTATCAGTTCAAAGAGGATCCGTGTCCTTTTCGTTCACATGGTTCCATGTACCAAGTACCATGAAATCACAGATGCTTAAAACATAGGACTTTAATGTTGGCAATGATAATGATTCTAGATGAGTCCAGGGCTCTTGGCAATTTATGAATTTCTCTAGATTGGAGGTAGGCTACCTGTATACAGAAGCTCACAATTTCCAAACAGTTCCCAGAACATTCTTGTTTCTCATCCCAGAAAATATAGGAGGTGGGAGCTTTATTCAGGCTTCACAGGAGTCTAGTTGAACAATTGAGTCCCTGGAGCAGGACAATTTTCTAACAGCAGATCCATCAAGTGAATTCACTCAATCAGCCTCCATAACAATAATAGTATTATGCCTAGTATATTATCCCCAAAGTTCCACTGAAATATCATTTAACAAATTTCAATGTTTTCCTGTTTTCCGGTTTCATGGACTGGTTTATCATCTCATGGGGGTGATGATGTCTTTGTCAACTGTCCATTATCCATGTAAATTGAGGGGAAATGCAATCTGACCATGTCACCACCTGCTTAAAGCCACATCATGCCTTCTGTTTTCTCTGAATAAAGATAAAACATTTCAACACAGTCAACAAGCAGAACCACCATTAGGTCCCAACATCAGCACTGCATGGTTGATGAACTGGCCTCTGGGGAAAGACTGCCTGAGTTCGATTTCCAGTTTTACCACTTAGTAGATGTGTGTCCATGGGCAAGCTATTCACCTCTGTGTCTATCCAAAAAAGGGGCAGTGATATCTCATAGCTCGTAGGTTGGTCATGGAGACTCGGTGAGACAATAAAATAAAGTGTCTGGCACCAATCTAAACCTGAACACATATCAGCCATTGCTAGCAGGGAGGGTGAACTAGTGGGTGGAGCCTGGCATTTTGTCTGGGAGGGAACCACACAGAAATGTATCACTTTTGGTTACTTTCTCTACAGGACTCATGATCATGCCTCACACCACTTTTGCTAATGTCTTTTTATTGTGGTCTTAAAAGCCAGTCAATCACTATTTTGCTAAAAGGCATCATTTTTTTGCTTGTTTTTTTTTTTTTGAGATGGAGTTTCACACTTGTTGCCCAGGCTGGAGTGCAATGGCACGATCTCAGTTCACTGCAACCTCTGCCTCCCGGGTTCAAGCGATTCTTCAGCCTCAGCCTCCCAAGTAGCTGGGATTACAGGTGCCCACCACACCACCACACCCGGCTAATTTTGTATTTTTAGTAGAGATGGGGTTTCTCCATGTTGGTCAGGCAGGTCTCGAACTCCTGACCGCAAGTGATCTGCCCGCCTCAGCCTTCCAAAGTGCTGGGATTACAGGCATGAGCCACCGTGCCCAGCCAAAAGGCGCCATTTTTAGAGACAGTGTACACAGAACAACATCCTCCTGTGCTCTCTCTGGCTACAGACCATTCTCCAGGTGCTGGGCAATCTGGTCCCTTCCCTTGTGGCTAATCTCCCTCCTTGCATGCACCTGGCACTCTGCTCCAGCCATACATCATTTCACTTCTTCATAGGGGCCAGGCTCCACTTTTTTTTTTTTTTTTTTTTTTTTTGAGACACAGTCTCACTCTGTCACCCAGGGTGGAGTGCAGTGGTGTGATCGCAGCTCACTGCAACTTCCGCCAGACTCCTATTTGCCAGGCCTTTGCACCTGCTATTCCCATCTCCCAGAATGCTCTTCCCTCCACCTGTTTAATTTCTGCCCTCCACAGAGTCTCTGGTACACTGTGTCTGGCATATCAGCAGAAAACTCAAAATACATCTGTTGAATGAATGAACTGAATGAATCAGTAACATTGATAAGAACAGGCAACAATGAAGAATCCAAAATTCTTCTCTAAATGGTTGAAACCTGCTGTGACCCATGGGCTTAGATATGTGTTGGGATCAGCTCTCCCGTGCCTTGTCTTGCTCTCACTGCAGGGATGTGGCAGGGATACAGGTCAGCACTGTTCATATCGGTCAATTAACCACACACAGCAAAGCCACGTGCTACCGCGATGATTTGCTCAACTTCAGTCCCTGTGTCCAATCCCACAGAGCTCCTGCCTTTGAAGGGGAGGGGGAGTGAGTGATGACAGGGATGTGAGGGGAAAATGAGTAGATAATTAAATGGGTCTAAGAGTGACCAATGCCTGGGTTCCGACTGAGAGATTCTCATTTTACTGGTCTGAGGTACTGTCTGGTTGTTGGGAATTTCTAAAGCTCCTCAGATGATTTGATTTGCCACCAAGGATGATTTAGTGGACTAAGAAAAGGGCTTTTGAATAGACAGATGAGGTCACTGTGCCATGGGCTATGGGGCACAGCAGGGCACCTAACCATCCTGCCCAAATTTTAAAACAAGCTTATGTAAATCTGGGGTCTGGTTAGACAGTGGATATTAACAATGGATATCATGCTAGAAATTATTGGTGGAATATTTAAAATTCATAAAATTAAAAGGCGGGAAAAGTGAGGCCCTGAGAAGTCCAAGGACACGTTCAGGGTCTGCTCGACAATTATAGAGCACAGTTAGGATTAGAACCAGGTTTTCTGAATTCAACTCATCAATTTCCCCACCACCCCAAGTTGTTCTTCTATCAAGGCAGGGAGCATGCCATTTTGTTCACAGCTACAAGCAGTGTGTGGCACCTGGTAGGTACCCAACATATACAGTTGACACTTGAACAACACAGGTTAGAACTGCATGCATGGGTCCACTTATATGTAGATTTCCTTCCTCTTCTGCCACCCCTGAGACAGCAAGACCAACCCCTTGTCTTCCTCAATCTATTCAATGAGAAGACGATGAGGATGAAGACCTTTATAATGATCCACTTCCACTTAACGAATAGTCAATATATTTTCCCTTCCTTATGATTTTCTTAATAACATTTTCTTTTCTTCAACTTACTTTATTGTCAGAATACAGTATATATTTGACACAGCAGGCATGTGAAAAAACAAATACAGTATATAATATGTACAACATACAAAATATGTGTTAATCAACTGTTTATATTATTGGTACAGTAGGCTATTAGTAGTTAAGTTTGGGGGAGCCAAAAGTTATGGATTTCTTACTGCATGAGGGGTCAGCACCCCTAATCCCCATGTTGTTCAAGGGGCAACTGTATTTGCTCTATGAATGAATCGCAATATAACGTTTCTGAAAAGGATAAGAACATATTGGAAAATACAACTGGGCATAATATTTAAATGCAACTAGACTTACTCCACTAGAAGAGGAGGAAAGGGAGAGTCTCTGTTTCAATTCTAGGCTTTATTATCCTCCTGTCTAGAAAGCGGGGCCTTACAGGATCCTGCTGAGGGTACTAAAGAGGGAAGCTGTCATAGCTCACCGGCTGGCACATGGGCAATGAGGAGTGAATCATGAATGAACAAGGTCTACGTAGGTTCTCTGTGTGCCTTCCCAGTTCCCTTGCCCTCCCTGCCTGGTGTTCTTGCCACTGTCTCCAGGCCGCAGGACAGTTCCTGCTTATCTGAGCACAGTGTAAAAAAGTGCTAAAGATAGGATGTGGATCACCATCTTTCTCTAAATGCTTCAAGTAAATTATTTACTAGAAGCTCAAATTGTTAAGTTGGTTTTTGCTTAAGAGGTGATACCTACATTTCAATAGCTAAAATCAACTGTCTTGAGGCACAAAGTTTACAAACAATAAAACATATCCATCTTAAGTGCACAGTTCAATGAATTTTGACAAATGTATACACTGATGTAACCACTGCTGAAAGACAGCTAAATATTTTATCACCCTAAAAAATTCCTGTGAGACCTTTTACAATCAATCCCCAACCCACAGCCCAAAGAAACCGCCAGTCTGCTTTCTGTCATTATAGATGAGTTCTTTGTGTTATAGAACGTTATAAAAATGGAATTATATAACATGTGCTCCTTTGTGTCCAGCTTTTGTTCAGAATATGTTTTTCCGAGATCCAGCCCTGTTGCTGAGTTTTTCGGTGATTCATTCTTTTATTGCTAAGGGACATTTCATTGTACAAATGCATATAACAAAATTTTAATATTTGTGTACATTGACTTGATTCTTGTGATCTTGCTCAAGTCACTTATTTTTAGTAGTACGTTTTGTAGATTCCATTTAATGTTACACATATATAATCATGTCATTTGTGAGTAAAGCCAATTAGACATTTTGCTTTTCGATTTGGTGCCTCTATTTCTTTCTCTAGCCATACTGAACTTGCTACAATCTTCAGTACAGTGTTAAACAGATGTGAGAGTAGGTTTCTTGGCCTTGCTCCTGATTTTATGGGGAATGTGTTTAGTGTTTCACCATTAACTATGTTTTCTGTAGGTCATTCACAAATATTGTTTATCAAGGTAAGGAAGCTTCCTTCTACTTCTAGAGCGCTGTTTTTATCATTGATGCTAAATTTTGTTACATGCTTTTTCTGCATTTATTGAAATATGATTTTTCTGTTAATAAGGTCAAATACATTGTTTTTTTTCATATTAAAACAATCTTGCATTCCTGGAATAAAACCCCAGGATAATGTATTATCCTTTTTCTATATTGCTGGATTCAGTTACTAATGTTTTGTTAAGGATTTGTTACATATATTTTCATGAGGGATATTGGTTTGTGGTTTTCTTTCCTTATAACATCTTTGTCTGGTTTTCCTCTTAGGGTAATGCAGGCTTCATAAAATGAGTTAGGAAGTATTCTCTGTTTTCTAAAAGAGTTTTCTTCCTTTCAATACTTTAAAGATGTCATTCCACTGTGTTCTGACTTGCCTTTTGTTTCTGATGAGAAGTTGGCATTAATTCTTAATTATGATTCCTGTATGTAATGGGTTTTCTCTCCACCGCCAGCTGCTTTGAAGATTTTTTCATTTATCCCTGGCTTTTAGCAATTTGATTACCATGTGCTATGGTGTAATTTCCATTGTGTTTACCATTCTAGGGGTTCACTGAGCTTTTCTGGTCTGTGGATTTATAGCTTTCATCAAATTTGGAAAAAATTCAGTCATTACCTTTTTGAATCTTTTTCTCTTTCCATTTCATCTTTTATTAATATTGTCTCACGGGTCACTACATTTTAATTCATTTTCTTTAGTCTTTTGTCTCTCTATACTTCAGTTTGAACAGTTTCCATTGCTGTTTTTAGGGTGACTGACATTTTGGGCAGTGATTAATCTTCTGTTAAGCACATTTGGATATTGTTTTTCAGCTCTTGAAAGCTCCACTTGGATATTTTTTATGTCTTCCATTTCTTTCCTCATTATGTTCATGTCTTCCTTTAAATCCTTGATAATAATTATAATAGCTGTTTTGAAGTCCTTGCAGCTGATTTCATTATCCCTGCCATGTCTGGTTGGTTTCTCTTGACAAATTTTTCTTAAGGTTATAGGTCACATTTGTCAGCATCATCACATGCCTAGTAATTTTTGAGTGGATATTGGGCATGGAGCTTTGAATTTTGTTGTTTTACTTTACAGATTTTGGACTTTCTCTGGCAGACAGTCCAGTTACTTGTGGATCAACTTTGTCCTTTAAAGGCTTGTTTTTAAGCAGTTAGGTTAAATCTAGGGTAGTCTTTCCTCTGGGGCTAGTTTAGTCCTAAGACTGAGGCACAGTCCTTCTCCGATCTCTACAAAATGCCCAGGTGCTCAACAAGGCCTCTTCACTTTTTGCTTTTCAAAACGTGAACATCTCCCAGGCCTGTGTGAACTTTGGGAACTTTTTGGCTTACAGCCCCCGACTTAGTCTTTGCCTGGCTTAGTGGTTGCTTTCATACTGTACATGCTTGGCTTAATATTCAATAACAGACCCATTTACTGATGTAGTTTTTTCTCTGCAGAGCTTTCTTGTGTTTGGTACTCCAGTCCACCAGTTCTAGCTGTTTCAGCTCTCTCTAAACTTTGGTCTTATCTCCTCAACTCACTGTCAGTGTCATGCTTGGGTTTTTCCTTCCTGCACCAAGATCTGAAAAGTGCCTCCAGACTGAAAGCTGGGTCAACTGTAGTTTTTTCCCCATTCTCCTAAGGATTACGGTCCTGTGTTGTTTAATTTCTGAAAACATTTGTTTCATACATTCGCTTATTTTTCAGTTTTCTAGTTGTCAACAGTGGGAGGGCAAGTAGAGTTGCAGTTATTCCTCATAGCTGGAAACATAATTTATTAAAAATGCTTTGCCATTTTTATAAGCACTCTTAGACAGGAATAATGCTCTTGGCCATTAAAATTTTAATTGGACCAAATAAGTTGTCCAAATCACTTCACGGAGAAACTAGAAAACTGCCTAAACCTAATTCCACCCACCTGAAAATGGACCTATATCTCACATACTCAATTTTGATTTCTTAGGTAAAATCTAAGACTATCAGTCTTGCCAACAATGGATAATGTAATTGGACTGATTTTGCTGTCTAGCAGCAACATGGAACAGTGGTTATACCACAAATCAGAAAGATTCAGGAGGAAAGCCAGACCTCAGAATGACTCCTGATCCCACCTGGATCCGTTCCCTCAGGCTTCAGGGAAGAAGACAAAGGATGCCTGGTCACAGCTATATAACCCATGTTATTGGGGTGCTGTCTCCCCATCTTAGAAAGTCTCTTGTTGTCTGAAGATCTGACTAGAGCTTGGTACATTGTAAGCAGCGTAATCGTCAAGCTCTGTACTACTTCCGTTTATTATTTCTGCTTGGCAGGGGACACGGGTCAGTTGCACATGGGAAACTCCAATATGCTGTTCTCAGGGATCTGCATTCCCGTGACCATTGTTATGCACGTCAGAAGATAAATGAGACCCTGGCACATTTCCACGAGGCACTATCTTATAAAAAGACACGTTAAGGAAACTGTGTTGAATTTTATCATTTCAAATACAAGGATTCTATACACTACTATGTTTATTTTTTATGTTGCTATTTTACCTCCTCCTTCTCTTGGGAAGAGATAGTAAATTCTCAGGAGTCCTACAAATGTAATGAACAATCCAGTTGTTTATTTATCAGGAAGCAGAATAAAGAGATTGGGTCCAAGGACAAAGTTGTGGGGATGAAAGAAGGAGAAGGTCTCCATCCTCTCTTTAGGCCAAGTCTTATCTGGCCTCCACAGAACCTGTACCATCTCTTCCAGAAGCTTCTCTCTCTCTCCTCAGCCACCCACAAGGAGGGGCAGAAGTGCAGTCACTTCTATAGATATGGGATGACTTTGGTAAAATCCAAGTAATGTGGCATTTTGGGAAAAAGATGTTCATTATTTAGAAAAAGTGGGCTTTTTTCAAAATGACATCAGTAAAGGTAACAGGCAAACATAATCATCATTGGAGAACATCTGTTAGGTAAAAAACCTTGAGAAAACCCTTTCCCATTGTTACTAGCTAATTACAGACCCAACTGTTATTTGGGAATGGGAATATCATACTATAAAAGTTCCGTATAGCTCTTGTACCAATTGTAGCTAGCAGAGAACATAATAGATTAGCCACTGGGAATGAGGTGCATTGTTTAAAGTCAAGGCTTTAAGTCATTGGTAATAGTTGGCTATCTCAACATTTCCAGGAGGTGTCTTCGTGGACTAAGCATTCATATTACCTGAGAGCAGTAGTTTTTACCCTGGAACGTTCTAGAGTCACCAGTGCCTAGCCTCCAGTCTGTGCCAGTGAAGTCAGACTCTGGCCATGGTGCCTGAGCACTGGTATTTTTGTTAAGGGTTTCAGGTAATTCTAATGAGTAGCCAGGATTGACAGCTACTCTTGGACTGATGACTCCTGTGAAATTGGAGAGCAGAAGATAACACAAACAAGCTTTTAGTGGTTTCCTTGATCTTCTGCTTAGGTTCCCTTTGTCCCATTGAAATCTACCCACCCCATTGTGTCTGCAACAAATTTCTATTCCTGAGAATAATCCATCAGTTTTGAAAATGAAATGCTTAAATAGGATATGCTCTACAGTCTAGGATTTTCCAATGATTTAATTATCTAATTACTGGAGCTGGCTGCCAAGCACAAATGGTTTTATTCAGTTTCACTATTTTATAACACAGTTCAAAGAACATTTGAATTTCTAATTCAATTTTTGTTCTTTTGAGACTAGTCTAGTCTTTCGTATATCTCTAATGATAGCTCCATTATTGGACTTATAACCACTGTGGGGCTGCAGTTCATTTTTGGTATATAATACTGCACATGTTGAAGGAGAATTGGTGCCGAGATAGCTTAATTATTCTAAACTGTTTTTGTCTTAAGTAGACTCCCTCGATTGAAAAGACAGAAGTTTGATGGGGAGGAAAGCTGAATGGGACCCAGGGAATACAAATACAGAGGTAGAAACAGTAACAGCCAGGTTAGGAAACACCGTGCTTATTTTTCCCTGCGAGTCTGCGCTTTAGAACTGCCCAACTTCCCAGGCTCAAAAGCACATTTGCTCACTGTTCTTTATTCCCAGAAAGCCAGAAAAGTTGAGTAGTTCTGGAACAATAAAGAAACTTGTGTGGTTAACACAGCATTCCTAGACCTTGACCAAAGACCTTCTTTGTTTAAGGAAACTGCTCTTTTTCACAAAGCTGCACAGTTCAAGGGTTGCAAGGCGAGACAAGTGTGAGAGATCCCTCCCAGCCGGCCAGAGGACCAAACTACGCCAGCCACTGATGGGGTGACGCTGTAGCTACAGACATCAAGAGAGCCTTGGTATCAAATTCACCTCTAACGCCTGTGAAATTCCCAGGGGAAGTGCGGCATTTATGCTAAAGCAATTCCATCCCTGTCCCCAAACCAACAAATGCTCACTTTTGAGAGAAGTTAGGTACTTCCATACAAATAATAGGTATGTTTTTCTTATGAGGGCGCAATGAGGAGGTAACAATTTCCAAATGGCCAGCAGATGGTGCCAAAACGCAGGAGCAGTGAAAGGAGGGGCTTAACCTCTGGGAGCCCCAGGTAAGAAAGAACTTGGGAGCCGACAGGCCCCCTCTGAACTGCAATTGTGTCCTTTGGCCTGCAAAGTACTCAGTAATTGGTTTTTAATTACTTTCCAACATTTTTAAATGGTGGTAATTCATATAAAACCTGTGTCTTCAGATTCGCTTGAAATATTGAAACATCTAGAAACACTGGATACTAACTCTATCAGGTTAAAAGCCAGCTGGAAATGAGTGGCTACTATCCTTTAAAGGGGCCAATTTACTGTGGTTTCTCCTCCGTTTCACTTGCTGTTACTGCCTGGATACTGAAGACATGTGACTTTGTCACCCCCTGACATAACCCAGCCCAACCTGTACACTTCATTTCATTGCAATGTGTCTTTAAAATTGCAAAGCGAGGGGAAGCTAATGCAAAGGATGGGGCCATCACAGATGATGCGATTCACTAGGAGATTTAAATGAATTTGCATCAGATGTTCAAGGTATCTGGGATGTTGCCTAAGAGACAGAGTAGCCTTTGGAGATCCAAGCACTCGCTCTTCTAGCAACCCACATGATCCATGCTGGGGCCTCGGGGCAGGTCTGTCAAACCAGCTGCCTTTCTGTGTGTTTTCTGGTAGGCAGAGGGCAAGGGGAAATTGTTTTCTTAGCTTTCATTAGGTGGTTAAACAACATAGGGCTTGTGCCATCGCTGTGCTGAAGAAGAACTGATTGGAAGCCTTTTTCCTATTAGAGGAAAGGGCTCAGGAGGTTGCATCCCCATGGCTGCCCCAGGATCCTGGATACATTTATCTTTTTTTTTTTTTGAGACATAGTCTTTGTCTATTGCCCAGGCTGGAGTGCAGTGGTGCTATCCCGGCTCACTGCAACCTCTGCCTCCCATATTCAAGTGAGTCTTGTGTCTCAGCCTCCCTAGTAGCTGGGACTACAGGTATACCCCACCATGCCCGGCTAATTTTTTTTAGTAGAAATGGGGTTTCACCATGTTGGCCAGGCTGGTCTCGAAGTCCTGACCTCAAGTGATCCACCCGCTTCGGCCTTTCAAAGTGCTGAGATTACAGGCATGAGCCACGACACCTGGCCATATCTTCTAGCAACATTTGGATTATGAGCTTCTGGAAGTCAGGGAGGATATCTGTATAGAGCCTAGGCCAGCACTGTATCCTCAATGCCCAACCTAGCAGCCAGGGAAGGGAGGTGGGAGAAGGTGCACAGAGTAAATATGTGGTCTCATGCAGAGATGCACATCTCTACCTCCTCATTACCCAGGAGACAGCTTATTCTGCTTTGGCAGATTTATGGGATTTGTTGACCAAGATTCGTGACCTGAAGGGTCACTTACCCTGATTCCTGTAGAGTTTATATATTCCTTAACAATGGAAAGGAGCAAGGAGCGGATGGATCACAGTATCCGAATGAAATGCAGATGTTTTTCCTAACAAATCACCATGGTGGCTTTTTTTCCTTATGAATTCATCTTCTGTTCTAAACTCATAGTTCTAAATACATCACAGATTCTTGCAAAAAAATGAAAAAAAAAAAAAAGCTTGGCTGACTATCCACCTTTGTCCCTGTTCAGTGTGGAGGAGGATGGAGCCTCCAAGCTGTCAGAAGGCAGCCTTCACTGGCTGTCGGCATGCTCCCCGGGGCCCCTCTCTTTTCGGCTCTTCTCCAAAAACAAATGCCCTAGAGTCTCTTCCTGCGTAAAAGTACGCACAGCTTAAAGAAGTGGTTACAGGCCGGGCGCGGTGGCTCAAGCCTGTAATCCCAGCACTTTGGGAGGCCGAGGCAGGTGGATCACGAGGTCAGGAGATCGAGACCATCCTAACTCGGTGAAACCCCGTCTCTACTAAAAAATAGAAAAAATTAGCCGGGCGTGGTGGCGGGCGCCTGTAGTTCCAGCTACTCGGGAGGCTGAGGCAGGAGAATGGCGTGAATCCGGGAGGCGGAGCTTGCAGTGAGCCGAGATAGCGCCACTGCACTCCAGCCTGGGGGACAAAGCGAGACTACGTCTCAAAAAAAAAAAAAAAAAAAAAAAAGAAGTGGTTATAGATTGACTGTAATTGCAGTGGAAGGCTCTAGACCTGGATTGTGTGTGTGAGAGAGGAAGCCATGCTGTCTCTATGGTTCTATATTCTCTAGGTCTTCACGGAGCCCCTAGGAAAAGGAAGGTAGGAAGAGCTCAGGGCAACCGAGACAGAGGTCGCCGTGCATGAGGAATACCTGGAGCTGCCGCATCTGCTGGAGCTGGAGCCTGAGTTCCGCCACGCTCCGCCTCATCTCAAGCAGGCTCATGTGGATGGCCGAGGTGCCCACAAGTGGAGGCTGGCTGGGAGGCACCGTGGACTCCAGAGCACTGAGCATCTTCCCACCAGACACGTGGGGCGTTCCTATGAGAAAAGTGCATCAGAGAACTCAGAAGGCCACAAAAGAAAGTCTAAGCTATACATCCCATCCCAATGCAGATGACTGGTAATTCTAAAAAGGCCCATTTCTCTCATTACAAAAAATATGCATATATATGAATCACGCAGTGTTATGGTATGCAGTGTGCAATAATCACTTTCTAGAAGTTTAGTAAGAAAGTGCCATAGGAAGACAGGCCACAGAGCTGCCTATGCTCCCATCTATCTATCCACTGATTGATCTATCAATTGATCAATTTCGTTTATGGTTTTTTTTTTTAATTTTAATTTTTTTTTCTTTTCTTAACCTCTGGAAGAAGAGCTTTTTTAAACACACAGGTTTGCAAAGAGAAAAGCTTAGAAGTGTATAAAACAAAGTGTTAATGGTATCTCCAGCTGTGGTATTCCAATATGAGGTTTTTTGTTTGTTTGTTTGTTTTTACTATTTTTTATTTATTTTTTATTTTTGAGAACAGGGTCTCACCGTATTGCCCAGACAGGTCTCGAACTCCTGGGCTCAAACTATCCTCCTGCCTCTGCCTCCCTAAGAGCTAGGATTACAGGCACGAACCACTGCACTTGGCCACTTTTTTGTATTTCTAAAATCTGCATACTGAGTATCTGCAATTTTATAATAGAAAAAACTAATTTTAAAATTCTGAGACCTAATAGAGAGTGCTTATATGCCTATTTTCTGCATGGCAAATGTAACCTAAGGACATGCAACTTATTTCTGGGCAGAGATTCGGCCAATCGCCAGGGGGAGATTAGTAAGAACTGGGTACTGTCCTGAATCCCTTCAGATTTCCAAAATCAAAAGAAAGAGGGCATCTGCACACAACTCCTTTAGTAAGAAAATAAGGCAAGATGCAAAAATTCTTCAGCAGGGGACTCTAAAAAGGACAATGCAATTCTATGGATACAGGTACCCGGAGTAGAGGCTGGATCCATGTTACTAATAAAGACACACACACACACACACACACACACACACAAGCACACACTCTTCTGGAGAAGAGGCTGGATCCATGTTACTAATGAAGACACTTACACACACACGCACACACTTCTGGAGTACAGGCTGGATCCATGTTACTAATAAAGACACACACACACACACACACTCTTCTGGAGAAGAGACTGGATCCATGTTACTAATAAAGACACACACACACACACACACACACACACACACTTCTGCTCAGTTCTCTTTCCTGTAAAGGGTGAAGTGCAAGCTTTGTCACACGCCAGGCTGGCCTTTCAGGACAGAGCACTGCTGGCCACTTGCAGACCCTGAAGTGGCTATAGTGTGGTGATAGCCTGTCTTTCCATCCTGGTTCAGTCATTTCGGGAACCTTTCCCGCTCCAGCACACACAACTCAGCCAGGCCTCAGTGGAGCTCAAAGTGGCTCATGAGCCAGGGAGCTCCCTGAAACTGTCCTCTTTCTTGCTTGGCCTTGGCGACGCTGATGCTGCTGGTGCCCCATGCTCTTCATCCATGAGTGACCATCCAAATAGGGCCAGTCTCCCAGCCCCTCTAATGGCCCTCTTGGGGAGGCAGCAGGGGAGCAGGCCAGAAGGCATTTTAAAAGACTGACAGTGGAGCTCCAGGAGACCCGACAGCGAGCTTTTTGTTATGTTTCTTTCTTTTTTTTTTTTTGAGACAGAGTCTCGCTCTGTCTTGCCCAGGCTGGAGTGCAGTGGCACGATCTTGGCTCACTGCAGCCTCTGCCTCCTGGGTTCAAGCGATTCTTCTGTCTCAGCCTCCCGAGTAGCTGGGACTACAGGTGCACACCACGACACCCAGTTAATTTCGTATTTTTAGTAGAGAAGAGGTTTCACCATGTTATCCAGGCTAGTCTCGAACTCCTGACCTCAGGTGATCCACGTGCCTCGGCCTCCCAAAGTGCTAGGATTACAGGCATGAGCCACCACGCCCAGCCATGTTATGTTTCCAGGCCTAAATGGTCACTCACATCACCAGTCATGGCTCTGACCAATTTTTGGCAGTTCCTCCACCCCTCAAATCAAAATCATCCTCAAAAGAGATTTGCCATCTCTGCCATTGTTCAAAAGGATATTCTCCAACTATGAAAGTACCAAGTAAAACATGTCTGATAACATTTCCAATGACAGCTGCATGTTAGAGTTAACAGTGCCTTCCAATGTCAGTGATTCTGACCACAATCCATTGGAAGTTTTCCTTACACAATCAGTCAAATTACTTTATCATCACTCCCTAGACAGAGAGGGATAGGCACTCTGTGAGGGATAGGTGCACACACACTCACAACACGCCATATCATTTCTGATAACAAGGTATTTCTCCAACAAAGATGACACTGTGCTACCTTCTGTTTGCTACTAAGAACCATTCTGCTAATTCCTCAGCCAAAGGAAATCACACATTCTTTCTACACCTCTTTCTCCTTACACATTCCGAGGCCACGTAGGTAACTCCCTCCCCTCGATCTTTTATTCCATGGAGGAAAAGGCTGAAGACTAGGTACCAGTTGTTACAGTTGAATGCTGATAACTGGTTTAAGAAAATAACTTTCACAGCGCATTTTTTTTTTTTTTTTTTGAGACATGATTTCGCTCTGTCACTCAGGCTTGAGTCCAGTGGTGCAATTCCCTGAGCCTCAACCTTCCTGGTCTCAGGTGATCCTCCCACGTCAGCCTTCCAAAGCTGGGACTACGGGCATGTGCCACCATGCCTGGCTAATATTTTTGTATTTTTTGTAGAGACAGGGTTTTGCCATGTTGCCCAGGGTGGTCTCAAACTTCTGGCCTCAAGTGATCCTCCTGCCTCGGCCAAAGTGCTGGGATTATAGGCATGGGCCACCACGCCCAGCCAACAACCAAATTTCTTAATGGAATCTATACTCATTTTAAAAATATCTTCACTATAACCTCTTAATCTCCTATATTTGGTACACGTAATAGCTCCATCATTCCCTGAAATGGCTCTTTATGTTCATTTCAGCGATCTTCTAGTTGTCACCCCTGTGTACTCTCTCCTTTGTTTCAATGTGACACTGAGCTTTGTCAGCCACTTCTTTTCTTTTTAGTCACTTTGAAACTTTCCATGATCTTCTTCTGTTTCTGCTGCTCCGTCTTGGTCAATCTCTTTTCTAACTCCTTCCTCTGCCAACCTTTTAAATCCTGATATGTATGTCTCTTCTTGCTGGACATACTTTCTAGGGAGGTCACTTCTGCTACCACCACCCACCAAGGTCTCCCGCACCCTCGTCTGCAGCACACAATTATCTTCAGATCCACATACCAGTGCCTTCACGCCACTACTGAACTTTTCCATAAACAAGTCAAATTCATTATTTCCACTCGTCTTCCACAAACCTCTTTCTGTCTCTGTGGGCCTAATTGTATTATATATGTAAGTTCAATAACTTTTGAGGAACAAGTAGTTTTTGGATACATGGATGAATTGTATAGTGGAGAAGTCTGAGATTTTAGCGCACCCATCACACCTGAGTAGTGTACTTTGTACCCAATTGTAGTTTTTTAAATCCCTTATCCCCGCCCACCCTACCCACTTCTGAGTCTCCAATGTCCATTATAATGTGGGCCTAATTTTAGCCAGTGGCACCACTATCTACTCAATTATCAGCCAGTCAGGCTGTCACTTTTTTTTTTTTTTTTTGAGACAAGGTCTTGCTCTGTCACTCAGGCTGGAGTGCAGTGGCTTGACCTCGGCTCACTGCAGCCTTAACCTCTTCAGGCTTCAAGCAATCTTCCCACCTCAGCCTCCCAAGCATGTGGGACTACAAACATGTACCACCACGCTCATTTTTTGTAGAGACAGGGTCTTGCAATATTGCCCAGGCTGGTCTCAAACTCCTGGCCTCAAGCAATCCTCCCACTTCAGCCTTCCACGGTCCTGGGATTACAAGCATGAGCCACCACGCCCAGCCTGGCTGTCATTCTTAATAGCTGCGTCGCTTTGGATAACTAACCTAACCTCCCTGAGCTTCTGTTTCTTTTCATGTAAAATATGGGTAATGACATCTTCCTTATAGGGTTTTGTGTGTTAAATGATCTAATGCGCAGTATAAAAACCTTTGAGATGGGAGGTTCCATCTGTTCTCTTTCCACAGTAAACTCCACATTCCATAAGTAGCCAGGAAGTCTGGGTTTTCCTTTACTCTTGGCCAGATGAGTTCCTTGACTTCTATATAATTCCGTTTACTTGTCTACAGAACAGGGATAATACTTGTCTTGTAGCTTACTTCCTAGGATTCTGGAAGAATTATTATATTTTGTGCACTATACAAGGCTGCTATGGCAACGAAGCCCCTGTGGACAATATCTCGCCCTGATACATTAGAGTGAGAAAGTCCAAACCTAGCAGAGACGTGGGGAGTGAATCCACGTGCTCATTGCCAATGGCGTTGCAAATCAGCTCAGACATTCAGAAGGGAAAACTAACAGCACGTCACCAGTGCCACTGAACTGTCCCTTTGGACCCACCGATTCCACTTTGGGAAATATATCTGAGGAAATGACACTGGCTCCTTTCCCCACATTTGAAAAGAAATTGACAAGAGTTTTTAGAACAAAGAAATGAAACAACCTATATATCTTTAAAGGGACGGAGGCATCTCAACATAAAAGGAGTTAAAATGACAGGCATTTGGAGTATGATGATGTGTGTCACGTGTGTGGATGTGTGTTCAGTTTTCTTTTCTGGAACATGAGAATAAAAACTGTACCTCTCCCTGGATGCTGTGGTAAGGAGTTCATGAGTGAATGCATGAAAAGCGCATAGGAAGCACTCACTACATAGTTATTATTATTCTTCTCTATAAAGCAAAAACAAATAAAAGGAGAATACAAAACAGCACGTACACATTGCTTAGAGCAGTGCTTTCAGATACGAATCATTTCTAGAATGGATTATAGAAGGATGGGAGCTTTTAGTATTTAGTAGTTTCCTTTCTTCTCCCTAAGTTTACAATCCATTTTAAAAAATGAAACAATTAAGTATCTCCAAAACAAACTGGCAATTGCTCTGAAGACAAGTTTAGCAATTTCTGTGAAATAATTCTCTAGCTTCGGCCAAGGCCATTGATTGATTTCTAAGCAAAACAACAAATCCCGTCAGGAACCAGAATGCTGGCAGAGCGGCTCTGTTGGCCTTGTAGCTAAATTGTGCTCAGCCAGAGAAGAACCACGACCAACAGAGCCCTAAACTGAAATCCCCAGTTCTGTCTACTCTACCGTGCTGCACAAAGCTAGTACACGTGGCTTCCCTAAATTTGGGGTTTCACCCAACTTGCCATATGCTTTCTGTGTAATTTAGTATCTGAATGTGTTCCTGCTAAGGATTTCTATTTCTAACCCGACGAGAGGGAAGACCTCATCTTCTTGCAGAGGCCTGGCTTGAGACTGCTGGATGAGACATTCATTGCGAAGACCTGGATACTAGTGAACGCCACTACTAACAGAACTGGCCTCTCTTTCTGGGGAATGCTTGCATTTAAAAAGCAGGCCCTGTCATCTGTCATGAGATTAAAAAGATAAAATAAAAAGCAGGCCCTAGGCCAAGTACTCCTTTTTCTCCCATCTGGACACTGGTCATTCCTTATTGGCTTCTGTCCCTTCTCATCCATCCCCATATTGCAGCTGGGCTGATGTCCTTCCTCAGTGTACAACCTTCTGATGGCTTCACTTTGCACTTAGAACAATTTTAAATTCCCTCGACTAGACAACCCTTCTTCCCCCTAAGTCCTCTTCATCTTTCTGGGCTTAGTTTGTGTCACTTCCTCTGGGGATTGCCCTTGGTATAGGCTAGTCCTATTGGTGAAACATTTATCCTGCACTTTTAAACACTTGACACACATATAATTACTTGTCCCATTTCCATCTTCCCCATTGAATTCCAAGTTCTAGGCAGGCAGCCCCGTGTCTGCAAGATGCCCACCATATGGCCCTATCAATGAACAAATGAATGAGCGAATGAATGAAAACCGAAGGGAGAATACAGTGCTTTGCCCCCTGAATTAATGAATAAATCTGGAATTTCAGTATTAGCAGGAATATCTAGGAATCCTCTGACATCATACCAAATAAGTGACTTAGGGAAACGTTAAACATTTCTGAGACCAGCCACGGCTCATCCCCGGCAGCCCACAGGTCTCCTACAGCTCCAAAAACACTTACTTACCTGCACTATCTGTGTGGTTCCTGTTGGCTGTGGTTTTCATCATTTTCTCACTGAATAAAAGAAAAAGAGAGTCAGCTATGCGGTTTCCAAAATGCCTTTTTTTTTTTTAGCCCATTCCATCCACTATTTGAAGCAATTGGCAGTGATGGGATTAAGCAATGAAGGTATTTTAGCATCAGCATCACAATTGGCCAGGATGGAAAAGGCTTCCCAGGTGTGCACCTGACACTGGGGGTGGAATGCAGCCAGGCTCACTTGTGACTTTCAGATGATGGCGACGTGGACACGCAAGGGTGGCGGTTGCAGGCACTGCACGGTGAGTGGTCCATGAAGCCACATGCACTGGGAAGCCCATTTACCTTCTTGGGCCAAAGTGTTACTTTCGACCAAGAATTACCAGAAGGAGGAAAAAAAAACCCCAAAAAACCAAACCCCCCAAAACAAAAAAATAACGCCCATGATCCATAGAGATGTGAATAGTTTCAGCCTTGAAATGATTACAAGGAAACAGATTTGAATGAATGAATTATCTTAATGATTAAAAGAGAAACAGATTGAATTATTGTTTTCATTGGCTTTCTTCTTTTTTACCTAGACGCATCTTTGCTATAACTTGTAATGGGCCCTTTAAAAAGCGCAGACTGAACAAGGCCAGTTAAACTGGCAATCTGTTTCTCCATGGCTTGCATCCTCTCTCTGTAAAACAAGAGAATTGTTTGTTAAAGCTTTATTGACTTTCAGACCGGTTTGTCCGGGTGAATGCACCACCTGAGGGTTACAAAAGGTACCACCTAGAAGGCCGTGGAAGTTCACCCAACCTGGCTCAGGAACATGAAGAGCCACACATCCTCAGCTGAGGTCAAGATTCATGATCAGTATTCAGTATCAAGCCAGTGACCTGACTGGCTAAAAAAAGACACAGCATGGAACAACTGAAAAACATCTCCCTTGGAAACACTCCTGTTTGCACAACCTATGTCTTTGAGTCTTTCTGCCCTGCTTTCTTTCTTTCCCCTTGCACAAAAGGGCTGTTCCCTAGCATTTGCAGTGTCCCAGGCCAGATCTCACCTAGCTGCACACATTTCTATGCTTTACCCCTCAGCTGGGAGGCTGCTGAGTGGTTTTGGTGTAAATGATGGAGATGTTTGCTGTGTGGGTAGTAACACTTGTGTCACAGCTTAAGGGCAACACAAACATGTCTCTTCTTTAGACCATGGAGAAATATGACTGAAACCTGGCCGGGCACGGTGGCTCACGCCTGTAATCCCAGCACTTTGGGAGGCCAAGGTGGGCAGATCACCTGAGGTCAGGAGTTTGAGACCAGCTTGGCCAACATGGTGAAACCCTGTCTCTACTACCAAGATTGCACCAGTGAACTACAGACTGGGCAAAAGAGTGAGACTCTGTCTCAAAACAAAACAAAAAACCCCATGTATTTGAAGGTAGATGATGTTAGATCTAATGTCATAGAACTTTAGCCTGGAGGTTTTTACAGAATCACGCAGGAACACGAATATCCCTAACAGCTTGGCTGTCTCAAGACGTTAATGAAAAATTTCCCAATGATTTCCATATACAGATACTGTTCCTCTCTCTCCAGGGCTCTTTGATGCTTCATTACAGTTTAGCTGGCATTTGAAATAGGCTCACATTTCTAGACCTCAGACAATGGACGTTTCGCAGAACTATTGCCATGTTTTCAACACATTGTTAAAAACAACAATACAAGTAAGTGAACAGAGGCTTCACATGTCACCTCGTGTGAATTCAGTTATGCATATTTGTTAGTTCAAAACAGGAAAAGGAGAGAGAGGAGAACAGTGTATATGGCAATGGGCAATGCCTGTGCTGTTATCTCCCATGAATGAGTGTCCTTGCATGAGCCTGAGATAAGACAGGGGACCTCACTCCTCAATGTGGATCTCAGTCCTACAGGCCTCTGGATTTGTGAGTGATGGGGATTCCTGTGCTGCAAACAGTATATTCTTACACTATTAAATACAAGCTGGCTAATTTATCTGATTGTCAGTGGGAAAAGTAATGATGGTCTGGCCGGGCACGGTGGCTCCTGCCTGTAATCCCAGCACTTTGGGAGGCCCAGGTAGGCGGATGACTTGAGGTCAGAACTTCGAGACCAGCCTGGCCAACATGGTGAAACCCCGTCTCTACTAAAAATACAAAAATTAGCTGGGTGTGGTTGTGCATGCCTGTAATCCCAGCTACTCGGGAGGCTGAGGCAGGAGAATCACCGGAACCTGGGAGGTGGAGGCTACAATGAGCCAAGATTGCGCCACTGCACTCCATCCCGGGCGACAGTGCAAGACTGTCTCAAAAAAAAAAAAAAAAAAAAAAAGTAATGATGGCCTGTTCTTCCACTAGAAAAAGCCAACTGACTAAGTTGGGCTCTTTTTGAGAGACGGTGCATTTGCATCCTGAACTTTATGACAATCAAGATGATATTCAAGGGTAATTTTGTCCAACTCAAGCATTGCAGCCTTGAGTTTTGCCTTTGGAATGTAACTCTCAGTGCCATATATAACACTGATCTTAATTTTGTAATTGCAAACTTCTGATATCAGAACTCCATGCATTTCCTTTAGTTTAAAATTGATGGTCTGTCACAATACTGAGTTTCTTGTATGTAAGTCATGCAGTCTGGATAGTTAAAGGTTGCAAATCCACCAAGGAGGAAAAAAATCACCAAGCAATTTTAAGTATTAATAGTATGATCTCTCTGCTGTAATAGAGTGGAAATAAGAAATCTCAAATGGTGAGTGCGGAAATATATCTCCACGGAGTGATTTGCAAATGTTTCCAGGTACACCAGTTGATGCTAAACCTCTCAGCCATATAGCATTTCAGTCATACCTTGGCGCCCTCTTTGCCGTAAAATAGTCCACATATCAAAGAGAAAAAATGGTAAGCAATTCAAATAAGGAAAGCAGGTTAGTGAATATCCATATTGACCCAAGTCACAGTAGCATCTCAGAAAAAATGGGAGTGGTGGTTGGTCACTCTTCCTGCCACATGGGGGGCACAGACTTGCACAAACTCTTGGGAAATGAATGACTTCCTTGGGAGAATGCTCAGCCCCAGGTGAAGTTTCCCAGTGTCCTCATTGGTCCCATAGGGACTCTATCCACAGTGGTGCTGGAGTAAAATGAATGACACTAAGAGCAGAGGCGCATTCAGGGCTACCTTGAGATGTATTACTTTACTGCTCTTCTTCAATCCTAGGCAAATGCAAAGGATATTTCTTTAAGAAAAAAAAAAAGGTAACGTGGCATTTTTAGAGTCTAGACAGCTTTGGTAAGGAAGTTGCTTAAAGGGTTCTGTACAGCTGGAGTGTGGGATAGGAAGGCATGATGACAACCTTAGTACATGCAGAAGACAGTAATATTAAGAAATGCAAGAAATAGGTAGGTCTCATTTATGTAGAGACTAAATGAGACTCTGCTAAGAGGGAAATGGCAGAGGGGAGTCCTGGGATTCCATCGCTGGCCACGAGAACAATGCTGGTTAGGGCTAGACCAGCCTTCTTTCTGCTTCCAGTCTGGTCAACAGGTTTCATTACATTGTCCAACAAAGGAGAGCATCAGCATTAAAATTCGAAACAGGCTGGGCGCAGTGGCTCACATCTGTAATCCCAGTACTTTGGGAGGCCAAGGCAGGTGGATCACTTGAGGTCAGGAGTTCGAGACCAGCCTGGCCAACATGGTGAAATCCCGTCTCTACTAAAAATACAAAAATTAGCTGGGTGTGGTGGCACATGCCTGTAATCCCAGCTACTTGGGAGGCTGAGGCAGGAGAATCACTTGAACCCAGGAGGCAGAAGTTGCAGTGAGCAGAGATTACACCACTGCACTCCAGCCTGGGCAACAGAGCGAGACTCTGTCTCAAAAAAAAAAAAAAAAAAAAGGGGGAAAAAAAAAGAAACAAAGCACCTGAATCATTCTGGATAAACAACATTGCTCCTCTACTGATTCATCCTTGAGGTTAGAACTGTAGAATGTCACAACACAGACCACGTCATCTACACATGGAAGTCTGGGGAGCTGCAGACACACCTTCGGCATGTTCCTTGGCTCAGTGAGTACTCAGCTTCTACCCTGAGCTCCCACCAGATAATAGTTTTAGGGTGCAGAGAGAGACAACTCCCAAACAACATCCTATTCTTCTTTAAGGCTGATATTGACAGAGTTGCAGAACGGTCTGGGGTAAGAATCTGGGTGCTTTTAGAACAAAAGGGCTATATGCACTCCAGGTACCCACATGCTTGGCTTGCCTTTTCATGTCTGTGAGGAAGGGAGTAAAGGCTCCCTGGATGGCCTCATTCAGGGTATGTCACCTGCAAGGCCTCCAGGAAAGAGACACGCTGCATCAGAGATACTGAGTCAGGTGGCTTCTCATCTGACATCCGCCCTGGAGAGTTCAGATGCTTGACAGTAGAGGGGAAGCCATTCTCTCCCGGGTGAGAGCACACAGAGCACCAAATACAAGTGTATGCTCTACTGTCTTGACCAAAGCCACTTCACAAAAATACAATTCTTTTGACACATGGTAATGAGAAAACATTTTCCCTCCTATTTAATCGTCAAAGTGTGTCTGGTTTCAGGATTCATTTTGGGGACATTATCTGATTTATACATTCATAAATAAGATTGTCTTTCCATTTTATGGTTGGTAATCTGGAAACAATTTTATGGTTTAAGTAAATTACAGCAACTGGAAACTTATGCAGCCTTCTCCCATGATGAGATGTTAGGAAGTGTGTTTTAAAGTTGAAAGGGAAGAAAGCAAAGTGCCATGGAAGAAGAGAAATGAACACAACCCTGTCATTTTATTGCAGTGGCAATTTTTCATGCTCATCATCAGAATATGAAAGACATTTAGGCTCATTCTTGCCAATATCGCTTGGTTTAAAATATGACAGGACTGATACAATTACTGTTGAAAAGATGGCTTAAAAATGATTTCATAAACCATTTTATATCATTCCACAAACCATATTTATGTGATTAGTGTATATGGTTAACTAGTCATTTAATGTCTTAAGTCAGCCTGGCTGAATGAGTCTTCTCATGATCCAAACATAATATTAATAAAAAAACTCAAGTCAAATTCAGGGAAGTGCTGTTTCCAGTGTTAAAAGTCTGATTACTCTAAACAACTTTCCTGCAAGCTCCATGTCTGTGAAGATGAAGCAAAATGCATATTGTTGGTGGTCTGTTCTGTCTTTGGAACACAGAAAAGGAAAAAAAAAATCTGTGTTTAGGGGATGATTTTTAGCCAGTAACTCCATTTATGGAACTTTTTTTTTTTTTTTTTTTTTGACAGGGTCTCACCCTGTTCCCAGGCTGGAGTACAGTGGCATGATCATAGCTCACTGCAGCCCCAACTCACCGAGCTCAAGAGATCCTTTCACCTCAGCCCCGCAAGTAGCTGGCACCACAGGCACGCACCACCACACCTGGCTAATTCTTTTGTATTTTTAGTAGAGGTGGGGTTTCACCATGTTGCCCAGGCTGGTCTTGATCTCCTGGACTCAAGCGAGATCGGCCTCCCAAAGTGTTGGAATTACAGGCATAAGCCACCATGCCTGGCCCCACTTATATAACTTTTTGATTCAAGTTTCACCTTGATTTTTTTTTTTTTTTTTGACTAGGGACTTTGTACTGACCAAGGTGTCACTAAGCCTGAATTAAGTCCTTATTATATATCTAAGTAAATGAATGTCTATTAAGAAACAAGTCAATAGCATATGAAGCTGGTGATTCCCCTATTAAGAATCCCAAAGGATTTGTTCTTAAATATCCAGAAGACATATTACAGGAGATGGCTGAAACCAGCTAGCCGAGCTGATGTGATTAGCCCCTAGTCTGAAGCATTAACCTTCCTGACCAGTTAGGGGGTGATTTTTAGCCAGTGACTCCATTTACAGAACTTTTTTTTTTTTTGAGCCAGGGTCTCACTCTGTTCCCAGGCTGGAGTACAGTGCGCATGATCATAGCTCACTGCAGCCTCAACACACTGTAGTCAGTAACAACTGCAGTATTCTGGCCTTCTGAGAGTCCCTACTAGGTGGTTCCTCCATTTGCTTCTAATTCTAAGTTTTGCAATTTTTTTCTTTGTATTCCTGCTCATTCCCTGTCATCTCTCTCCCCCCCCAGAAAGTGTTACATGGTCAATGAGTCAATCAACAAATATTTTTGAGCCCTTAATACATGCTAGGTAACGTGCTAGCTGCCGTGGACACAGCAGAGGCACTGCACCCCCTTTCCCAGGCATGCTTTTCTTTGACAATGTCAATTTCTTTTTTCTAGGAGCAATCTATCTGAACTGAAACTCTTTGGGTCTTGGCAGTGCCGAAGGCATTTTTCCAGAATGCAATAGTGAACAGGTTTAAAGCGAGGCTATGCCCTTGTTTGTTCATGCCCTGACTCTGGTATGAGGAAAAAGAAACCCAAAGTAATTAAAGACTCTGTTTTCAGATGAGTTCAACAAAACAAAGGAATTCAAATTGTCTGAATTTGTGGTAAAGCTTCAAATGTGACTCTAAGCAATGAACTTTCTATTTCTGCCTGAAGTTAACCTATTGGTGGAAAAGCTGTGTAACTAAAGACATTGTTCCCCAAGCTCCCAATACATTTAACTTCTCATTGACACATGTAGCTCTATTTGGGAGACATTGGTGTGGTTGGCGGTCAGGGCTGCCATTTCTTCTCCCCAGGCCCTGTGCTTATGGCACGAACAAGAAGGCTGGCTATGTTCTGTCTCCCCTAAAAAGCGCTTCAATATTTTGTTTCATCTAATGTCTCAGCATCTCCTCTGCTTTGGAATTCTTGACTATCTCATCCCCAAGTTCCCTACCATTATCCAGGAAATCCCCTCCCATCCCTGGATGACTCCAGCTTAGAACTGTGCTCCCATCTGCCATCCTTTGTAGCTTCAACATCCATACTTACAACCCCTACAGAAATTTGGCACTATAGAGCCTCAAAATCTTTACAGCCATCCTCTGACCTTGAATTCTAACTCAGAATGGTGTTACTGTCTAGATCTGAAACTCCAAGACCCCCTCTAAGTATGGTGATTTTTTGTTGTCTTCATTTCTCTTATTCATACAAACTATTTCTTTATCTGTAGCCTGGCCTTACTTTCTACACCTTCGATACTGTCTGAACAGTCTGGTCATTTCTCCTGCCTCTTACCCAGGTTGGACCCTGAATACTTTCAACATTATCCCAACTGAACCCCATTGCATCTGGGCTATTTTTCAGCCTTGCTGTTCCCATGCTACACTGACATTGCTTTCTGAATGACAGAGGAGGGTAATAAATGAGAAGAAAAGCCCCCTTATGCCCCTTCTATTTCTTCCTATGTCCTCTCCTTCTGGTAATCTTCAAGGAGACAGAGTTGGGGGAAACCTTCTCATTAGGCACTTTTCCCAAGTCAGGAAAGAGACTGTAACCTAACAAAGGGGCTCATCTAAAATGTTCTTCATTTAACTTACAATGCATGAAGACAGATACATTTAAGGACACCTGTAAAAAACAGGCAAAAATGAAGCTCCATTTACAACGATCTGGAGGAAAAAGCTATTTCTAATCTTTCTTCATAAATTCACTGAGGTGTTGAGAAAATGAAAACTGGCAATGAGATGTGGAGAGGGCGTGCTGTGGAGATGATGGTATTCTCTCTAATAAATACTTCTTCACATACTCCTAGGGATGCTGTTTATTTTCTTCACGGCCTCGGGAGACGATTGATTATCATGTCAATTTCAGTTCACTTCCACCATCACTTTGTGTGTGAGCACCATGATGGGCGCTGAGAGTCAGTGATGCTGATGCCTTTCTTCCTGATCCTAGGCTTAGGATGACTTGGCTTGGGTGGGCATGGTGGCTACGGCCCAGCCAGAATTCTGTGGGGTTCCTCTGTGCTCAGTGCTATCAATAAGGTACTCCTGGATGGTGGAGACGGAGCAATAGGCTGGGGAAGAACAAGTTCTTATGAGAAGTGAGATGTGAATGATGCTGAAAAGAATGGCAGAATTTATCCAGAGGGAGAAGAAGGAGAAGGTAGAAGTGTTCTGAGCAGGGTTCCAGGGCAAGTGCAGAAGCCGTAGACCAAATACAATTTAGTGGAAGCAAAAACAGTGGACCAGGAATTAACCCAAATTTGTGCTCTGACTCCATCCTTACAGTGGTATGACCTTTCTTTCATCCATTAATCCAATCGACATTTATTGAGCACCTACTGCATACTAGGGAATGCTCCAGGCACTAAGGACATAGACATGAACAAAACAGACAAAACTCCTTGCTTACGTGGAGGTTACATTCTACTGACCATTAGCAAAATAAATGATAAACCTTAGACACCGATGAACATGAAGGAGAAAAAAAAAATCTGGGAAGAGAGGTAGAAGGAAGAGCTGAAATTTTACACAGGGTGAGCAGACAGGGCTTCACTGAGAAAGTCACTTTTGAATAAAGACCTGAAGGAAGTGAGAGAGCAGGCCATGTGTGGTCTGGAGGAGGAATGTTCTAGGCTGTGGGAAGGGCAGGTGCACTCACACATATACACTCTGCCCAAGGCAGGAGCATGCTTGGCAGTACTGAGGAGAGCTGGGGAGGCCAGTGTGCCTGCAGTGAAGGAAGCAACGGGAGGGTGATTGAAATGATGTCAGAGGGGCAGAGGGTTGACCTGGCCAGAGCTTGTGGTGAGGGGAATTAAATCATTTATCCTCCACACCAGGATACTTCAGAAAGTGGACAGGGGAGCCATTGGTCATTGCAAGTATTGTACAAGGACAACAGGGATACGCTGGAGCTGTCCCAGTCCAGCTGAGAAGGGCATTCTCCCTACTTGTGTGTCATCTTAGGGACTCTCACTTTGACCCAGAGTGTGATGGGAACCATGGGGAAGTCTGAGCTGAGGTTGGACGTGAAAGGTCTCATGTTTTAACAGGGTCACTCTGGCCAGTGGGCAGGGACTGAGTGGGGAGACCTCTTGGGAGACCACTGCAGCAAGTCAGGTGAGAACTGGAGGTGGCTTGGCCCAATGGGTAGCTGTGAGGTCGCGAGCAATGGCTGGAGCCAGGAAACCTCTGAGTACAGATCTTACTGTTCTCTGGGTCTGGGTGTCCAAACGCAGGGTTGGGGAGACAGCAATCAAGATGACACCAAGGCTTTTGGCCTGAGCGACTAGATGAATGAAGCTGTCGTTACCTGATATGGGGAAGATAGGACTTTATTTTTGGGCATGCTGCATTCAAGTTCATTAACAGACATCCATGGGGAGATACAAATCTCCACTCAGAAGTTTCTTAACGTCTCTGAGTCTCCGCTTCCTTAACCATCAAACTGGGAAAACAACTGCCTTATCTGTCCCAAAGGCTGTCACCCTACAGAGACATCAAAATGACGGCAAATGAGAAAAATGTGTAGGGAAGCACATTATAACCTGTAAACCACTGAGGATGTGTAAGCCTTCATGATATCCCTTTAAATTCATTCATTCAACAAATATTTCTTGGGCCAGGCACAGCTCAAGATGCTGGGGATATGGTGGTAAAAGCACAGGGCTTGCCCTCATGGAACTTAAATTTGGGGCATGGGAGACTGCGGGGGAGTGTTGCAACTTCAAGTATCATGGCCAGGAAAGGCCTCCCTGAGCTGGTGGCATTTGGCAAAGCCTTGAGTTTGGAGAGGAGCCAGTCGGTTAGACATTTGGTGGAAGAATGCACGAGGCAGCAGAAAGAGCAAAGGTGAATTCTCCAAGGTCAGAAAGTCCTGGACAAGGTCAATTACAGGAAGTGAGGGAACATGGAGTTGAGTTCTTGGCAGGCCATGGAAAAGGCTGAACGAACCCTTACTCTGTAGAGGAAACAGTCTCAGAAGGCCCCCACCCCTTGTTAAACAGGGGTACCCATTCTCTCACACCTACTACCTACAGAAATCCAGCCTCACTTAGAATCCTGGAATTACATAAGTTTCTGGTTGGAAGGGATTTACATAAATCCCATAGCTCTTCCCATTCTGGGTCTGTGATCTTGACTGAAGCTATTAAAAAAAAAAAAAAAAAAAAAAAAAAAAAAAAAAGGCGGGCAGGTCCAACCAGGAGGTCCAAGCTCAGTCCTACCCAGGCTTGGTGTTCCCTGCAAACACAGTTGGTTTCTGAGGTTCTAGCAGTGCTCTGCCCAGCACAGCAAACACGCTTAGGGAAGGCTCCAGGCAGCCTTTAATCTATTTCACAATTCACTTTCTGTGTAGGCTGTTCTGGTTGGGACCAGGAAAAAGCCCCAAGTCAGGAATAAGGACACAATCCCCCTCAGATCCGAAGGGCTGGCACGACTATATGGCTTCATGGTTTTATGTCAATGAAACGTTTATTCATAGAGAACTTTCCAGTACACAAGGTGATCTACTAGCTATTTTCATTTAAATTGCACAGAACTTGTCCCTCTGCCAGGCACAGTGTCTCACACTTGTAATCCCCAAATTTTGGGAGGCTGAGGTGGGAGGCTTGCTTAATTAAGCCCAGGAGTTTGAGGCTGCAGTGAGCTATGATTGCACCACTGTGCTCCAGCCTGGGTGACAGAGCAAGACCGCATCTCTAAAATAATAATACACTAAAAAATAAAAATAGGCCGTGCGCGGTGGCTCACACCTGTAATCCCAGCACTTTGGGAGGCTGAGGTGGGCGGATCCCTTGACGTCAGGAGTTCGAAACCAGCCTGGCCAACATGGTGAAACCTTGTCTGTACTAAAAATACAAAAAAATTAGCTGGGCGTGGTGGTGGGCTTCTGTAATTCCAGCTACTTGGGAGGCTGAGGTAGGAGAATTGCTTGAACCCGCGAGGCAGAGGTTGCAGTGAGCAGAGATTGCGCCACTGCACTCCAGCCTGGGCAACAGAGTGAGACTGTCTCAAAAAAAAAAAAAATATATATATATATATAGATATCTATGTATATCTATATATATATATATATAGATATCTATGTATATCTATATATATATATAGAGATATATATGTATATCTATATATATACACACACACATATATACATATATATATACATATATACACATAAATATAACAAAAATAAAAATAAAAAATTGCAGAGAACTCTTGAGTAGATTATCATCCCCTTATTAGGACAAAAGCCACTGAGGCTTAGCCAGGCAGGGCTTTTCTTAGGGAAACAGAGCAATTAGCCTGCAGGCTCTCTTGGATCCAGGGCTCTCCGTGGCACTGAGCTGCCTCCCTTAGTGACTCACATCTAGGGTGAGGCACTTCACTTCCTGTTGGTTCTCTGCTGGGTGCCTAGAGCCACCACTCCCCAGGGCAAGCTTACACCCTGCTTTATGAAATCACCTATTTTGCATTTTCTTTCTCCTCCCTGAGGCTAATCTGGAACATTTGTGTTCTGGAAGTGACACCTCATTGTTTGCACAGGTACAAACAGGTAGGAATAGCAGTTGCTTCATGTTATGGGCCAGCTGAACACGGCCAGCTAATTTACCTTCAAAAGAGAGACGGTGTCAGGAGAGATGGTCTCTTGAGCGGACCTCATGGTGACTGTGGAAATGAACTCCCCACTCTCGCCTGCTTTAGAGCTGTAAATCTTAGGGTGGACTCAAAAGAAATAAAATAATGACTCTTAGGGAAAAGAAAAAAAACATTTGCTATATTTGGTCTCTCTAGTGCATTTCCTTTTTGTTTTGTCTTCTTAGTTGTTTGTGCTTGCAAAGACAAAATGTGAGGGGAGCCACGGCGAGTCCTGAGCTGAGGCCGGACATGAAAGGTCTCACGTTTTAACGGGGTCACTCTGGCCTCCCCAGTGAGAACAGGCGGAAGGTGGGCAGGGACTGAGCGGGGAGACCTTTTGGGAGACCACTGTAGCAAGTCAGGTGAGATGGGGGTGGTGTGGCCCAGCAGGTGGCTGTGAGGTCAAGAGCAATGGCTGGAGCCACTCTTAAGGCAGCAGGATAGCGAAATGTCATTTAACTAGAGTAGCTCCTGTCCTTGGACCTTTAGGAAGTCTCCTTGCTGTTTCTCCTGCTGTAAAGTCAGGTATTAGGACACAGTATTCTCTAAGGTCTCTTTAGCTTTGTGGATGGACAAGGAGACAGAGGAAGTATTTACTGATGATACAGGTTGGCCCTGCATGAGTGTATACAGACTTTTTTTTTTTTGAGACAGGATCTTGCTCTGTTGCCCAGGCTGGAGTGCAGTAGTGCAATCATAGCTCACTGCAGCCTCCAACTCCTGGACTCAAGTGATCCTTCCACCTTAGCCTCCTGAGTACCTAGGACTACAAGCATGGGCCACCACACCTAATTTTTTAAAAAATCTTTTGTAGAGATGGGATCTCACTATGTTGCCCAGGCTGGTCTTGAACTCCTGGGCTCAAGTGACGCTCCTGCCTCAGCCTCCTAACATGCTGGAATTACAGGCATGAGTTACTGCATCCAGTTCAATACAGACTTTTTAAGATCTGCGATTTTTGAAAGTTAGAATTCATGCTTAGACCCAGCTGTATTTTTTGAATCATTTCATTCATGAAAAATGAAGTCCAGAATTCAAATAAAGACAAGTGTAATCTCCATGGTTTCCGCCAGACAGAAGGACAAGTAAATCACAAGAGAGGCTAAACTATGTGTCCTGTGTGTCAACAGAGTCTAGGATTATCAGCTCCTGGGCTATTTTGATGATCCATCTTTAGGTTGGGTGGGAACCCCACGATTCTGCATTGAGTTGATTTTGTCATCTTTTCAGGAGGCTTACTCTGCACCTAAGCTATTCCTCTTCTCTTTGAAGAAGTTCTGGTTGGCAAAGGAAGGAGTTATCTGAATCTCACAGTGTTTAGTTTTTTCTGGCTCAAGTTTCTGGTCTCAGACTTAGGGCTTCTGATTGACAGCACCTCGTGAATATTCAAAGAAGATACAACAGCACATTTTAATTTGATGTAATTAGTGACAGACGATGCCTTTTCCTTTTGAGAGATTGGTTTGTTTAAAGTAGCACACAGACCTTGTGGCTGCTATTCCATTGGCACTTCTGACAGAGTATCCCTGTGTGTAAGAATAGAGCTAGCTGCATAAATCTGTTAGTTGGTCTAGTATGTTTATCAAATATCTGTTGCCTGAACTTAGGAGTTGAAGGAATAACTAACAAATATGACTTAACCATGAAATTCCATTCCTGTGAATGAAATAACAATTCAGTTGGTCAGCACTTGATTTCTGAGACTGGCAAAATATCATTTCGAGATGTCATTTTTATAGGTACCATGATGGCAAAAGTATAGCAAATTTTGGATAGAGACTAGTTGGTCTTTCCCAAATGACATCTTTTCATTTCATTACGTACATGCCCTCAATTCTAGACCATCTCAATGTTCTCAAGAAGGCTCTCAGACCCACATAACTTTGGGAAAATGTTCCCTTTTCTGAATTCATAGCAATTACTGTCTGTATCACTTCTTTGGAATTAATTATGTACAAGCAGACCCCAAATTATGGCAGGCTTATCATTGAAAAGTTTACTTGTACTTTCATTGTTTAGAACTTGGAATAAATGGTGGTTGGATTTCCAGCTGGCCCATGGAAGCCTCTTTAACCTACAATGTATTATTAGTCCTGTCGTTGTTCCTCATTGTTTTCAAGGAAAACGTGTCCTGACTTCCAAGCTGGACTTCGGGAAGCTGGGAAGAGATCTTTCTCTGGATCTCAAGCCTCTGGGGGTGCCATGTGGCTTGGCATGTCCCCTTCTCTCCTCCCTGACTCACAAGGAGACATTGTCACTCTCAGGAACGACAAGAAGAGCATTCCTGGGCATCACCGAAGCCAAAAGAAATACCAAGTGTGAAATTCAATGATTGTGGTTGTTTCTCAAAAACAGGTATTCAGTAGGCATTTGTAACTCAGAAGCTTCCTGTACTTAACTGTGACAAAGCTTATATGTTTATATTAAGCTTTTAATCTTTTATGGCTGTTTTCATGGCGTATGTTCCTGGTGTATGGGAACCATATCTCAGTTTCTTTGTATGCAGCAAATCATCCAGTCCACAGCTAAGCACAGAAGAGCAGCTCAATAAACATTTATTGATCCATAATTACAGCTACATGAAAAAGCAATTCAGACAAGAGCTGAATCAGTCAGGCACTATTAGGCATCAAAATAGATAACCTAATGATTTCACGCATACCTGGCTTAGCCGTCTTTATCTTCAGTCTTAGAGCTCAGATGCAGTTTTAAAAGGATGCCCTGAACCTAGCTTGTCTTTTTGCCCCTGGACCTAAGCAGATGTGCAACCCTGGCTACTTTCCTGAAATGAACTTAAAAGCAGTTTTGATACTCTAAACATTCTAATTTGGATCTGTAAGCCCAGCTCATTCTATTCTGTGTTCACATTTAGTTTAATTCTCTCACCCTTGCTCGCCTTATGTGTTTTCTGATATTATATTCAGAAATGTCTCTGCCTGCTTCTTCGGGCAGTTCCTCATCCTCGCCAACTCTGTGTATTTACATTCCTGTTTAGTAGCACTTAGTAGAGTGCTTTGCTCAAACTAGAAACTCTCGACCACTTAGTATATCCCAGGCTGGCATAACACACTGAACTGTAATGAGTTGTTGCATCCTATGGGGTAGACACTATTATTATCTCTGTGTCACAGTTGAGCAAATGGAGGCAGAGCAAGATTCGGTAATTTGTCAAAGGTCCCAGCTGCTGGCAAGTGTTAGAACCGGGATTTGAACCCAGGCACTCTGGCTTGGAAGTCCATTACAAGTTACTGCCTCTGAACAACTGGTTGATGAGCAGATTGATTGGCCCGAAGGTAGTCATAGCAAGCTGTATCAATAATGAGTTGCTTTATCAAGAAGAGGAGGGCAGAATGGAGGTAATAACTGTCCTGGTCCTTGCCTTATGAATGTCACATGGCTTGAACATGGGGTATTCTTTCATTTCTCTATTTTATTAAAAGTAGACAAAGTTCAAATTTCCTTTAGAGCAACGTTTCTAAGCTGGGGCATTTTGCTCCCCCCGCCCCGGGCAGGGCATTATAATATCTAGAGACGTCTTTGATTATCCTGGCTAGGTCAGGATTGGTGGTTGGTATTTGCTACTGGCTTCCAGTGGGTAGAGGCCAGAGATTCTGCTAAACATCTGCTACGGTTTGGATATGGTTTGTCCCCACTAAAACTCATGCTGAAATGTGATCCCCCAAGTGGCAGTGCTGGGAGGTAGGGCCTAGTGGAAGGTGTTTGGGTTATGGGGGCAGATCCCTCATGAAGGGCCTCATGCTGTTCTCAATGTAGTGAGTGATTTCTTGCTCTCGCTTTTAGGAGATTGGATTCATTCTATCAGTAATGAATTTGTTCCCATGAGAGTGAGTTGTTATGAAACCAGACCCCCCTCAGGTTTCTCCCTCTTTGCCTGGGTTCACTTCTCCCTTGACCTTCTCTGCCATGCTATGATACAGCACAAAAGGCCTTGCCAGAAGCTAGGGCCATGCCCTAGAACTTCCCAGCCTCTAGAACCATGAGCTAAATAAACCTCTTCTCTTTACAAAGTACCCAGTCTCAGGTATTTTTTATAGCAACACAGAATGGACTAAGACAACATCCTACAATGCACAGGACAGCCCCCTACAGCAAATTATCAGGCCCAAACTGACAACAGTACAGAGGTTAAGAAACTCTGCTTTACTGAGATGCTAACTGTAACTACTTAAGATATCGCTGATGTGGCTCACTTTTTACTATACCAGCAAGAAAGGAAAGCAAGTAATCCTTCTTTTCCCATCATTCAAACTGACTGTCCTCTAGGAGGATAAAGCATGGTTTAGGAAATCTTCAAAGGTCTTCCAGTCGCAGTGAACATTTTTCAATGACATAAATCTGAATTTAGACTTTCATTTGATCAACGTTTAACCAAGGATCCATCTCACCCCTAAAAGTTACCAACATAGTAACACTGAATCCTCATAAAATGAGAAAGTGATGTGAGATGATTAACAGCAGACACAAGCTGCCAGTTGCCATGTGGGCTTCCTCCTGTACACAGAAGGTTCTGCTAAGTCTACCATGCCTCAAAAATCATAATAGAAACTCATGTTGCTTGCTTTTCTATAGATATAGGTGCTCGGAATGGGCAAAATTTTTCTTCCTAGTGTAACTCAGTGCTAATTTGTTGAATGTAGCTGCTCTAGGTATAGAATAGTGTAAAAATACAATCTCAGTTCAAGTTTACTGGGTCCTGAAAAATCAATTTGGAGGAATCTGTTACATATTTCGAAGGCAAGGTAGTCACTTTGCGATGAGCACTCTTGAATTTTGAGTGTTATTTCACTAAAGGTATTTTACATTACAGTATATGATCCAAACTACAAATAGAAAATAGCAAAACATAAATGTCCCAGAATTTTACAATTCTTAAGGGCTGTTTTCTGTGCCATGAATAGAAATAATGATGCTGTTTAATGAAGTAATTTTACAACCTAGAGAAGACAGAGCCTCAGGCACTAAGCCATTTGTCACACATGTTCTCCTTGGGCAGTCTCTCCTAGTCACTAGGACTATTCTCTACTTGGAGTCCTAGCTGAATGGAAGTCACTTGGATAAAACCACTTCGTCACTCAAGACTGCTTTCTTTTCTACAAGCTCAGACACTAGAATAGCTGTTCTGAAAGTCAAAGCAGCTATGATCTGTCACTGTACCCCAAAGTCCCTGGTATTCCTGGGAGGAGACCCCTACCATCACATGAATGCTATACCATAGACACCATGTTCTCCAGATATTCTAGATGCAATTTATTATTACTAGATGCTCACTGAAGCATCTTTAGAAAGAAAGAGATGCTAAATTCATTAGCACAAGGTACGTGACTAAATATAAGACTCAAGACTCAATTACTTAGTCTTGAGCGAGCTATTTTCAAGTCAACAGAGCTGTTACCAAATCACATTCCTTCAAAAATCTACCACTGGATGTCTTCAAAGTATGCATGTGGAAGGAAGAATTTTTCCCTCTGATTTCTAACATCCCACAGTTATTTGGGCTATTATATTGAAGTGCTCTTCAGAACAGCATAAGAACCCAGCAGTGCCAACAGAAAGCACAGCCACCAATTTCTCAGCCTCCCTCCTGTGTTTTTGCAGCTTCACATCTTCAATGTAAAATGTCACTTGAGAGTCTCATATGAAAAACACTCTCATATTTATTTGCTTTTTAATATTATGAAATTGCAACAGAAATTGGATTGGTTCTTTATAGGACCCTGTGCTCATGAAGTTAAGCTTTAAGGGGTTGAAAATTCTTTAACAATACTTACACAGATTAAGCATTTCTAAATAACATCATGGTATAGATGAGACAATGGACTATAATTTTGTGCTTCAGTAATTGTTTCTGATGTTCCTGTTTTTAACATTTTTCTTTGACATAGTACTCAGATGCATTTAAAAAAATGAAGTCTACCAAGAATGTTGTCCTCTTTCTTCCCCTATTTCTGCATAATTGTGCTAATATACTAGCTAGGGCAGTTATATTTAAAATGGCATGTGTATATTTAGCAGCATAATTATGCAAATTCTACTGTGTTTATGATTGTAAATATCCTTTAGGAACAGTTACTTAGCATCTAGTCCTGAAACAATTTTTGAAGAATTCTGGTTAGAATGTTTAGAATTCACTCCTGAATTAACTTCTCTGTTGTGTGGAGGTGGGGCTTATAGTTCTCATTTGCAAGGCAGAATAGTGCAGAGTGGTAAACAGTATGGAATATGTAGAATTCTTTAATAGTCCTGGACATTTTATGCCACCTACTGGCTTTGTGGCCTTGGGCAAGTTACTTAACCTCTCTGAGCCTCAGTTTCTGCATCTGTAAAATGGAGATGATGATAGTACGTATCTCACTGGGTTGTCATGATGATTATATCATATAATGTATAGAAACCACTTCACATAGTGCTTGGCTCATAAAAGGCTCTCAATAAATGATAGGTGCCATTCACCTCCTTCCTATACATTCCCCAGGAATGCTACATGTCAGCCTAGTTACCAAGATATCTAAAAGAGTTCAGGGCCAGATTCTGAGCTGTCCTTGGAGGAGGAAGTATGGCATGAGCTCCACCCTTGTCACTTTGTCCCATGTAAGAAACAATGGGGGAAGCATGTAGGAGTGCTGAGGGTAGAAGTTCCAGACTCAAGTTCTTTTGAGCAGAGAATTATTCTTCACCTTTGACATGTGACTGAGTGGAGTTAGCGGGGAGTGTTTAGGTCTTTCAGCCATAGTGACTCTAAATGTAGAGAGAGAGAGACAGTGTGTGTGTATGTGTCTGTGTAGGAGTATTTGTAGGTGTGTCTGTCTTATGTGTGTCTGTGTGTGTCTGTGTCTTTATGTGTCCATGTGGTATGTGTGTGTCTCTGTGTGTCTGTGTGTCTATGTGCAGGTCTCTAGGAAAAGAGAATCTAACCAGCCCACATATACCCAAGCATTCCAATTCACCCTCTGGAGATAAGCTGATTACAGGTGGGGAGTCACCTTGGCAAGATGTATGAGAGAAAATTCTTCCTGTGCTACTTTACATTATGGGGAATGAAAAATGTGAACATGTAAAATTACATTCATAATTACAATCATATGGCAGAATACAGTGGTGATAATGACAGTATATTTTAGGTGAATATTCATCTGTTTAGTCAGTTTTTCTTATACTTGTTAATCTGGAAATAGAATAATTTGGATTTTTTAAAAAGGTTTTCTAACATGTAAAACTAAAGTCCGTAGAATTTTCTGAAATTTTACAAAATGGAAGTCTCTAGGGTTGGCACATCTTTTTTAAAAAAGGGAGTGGAGGCCCTCAAAGAATACCCATAGTACCAAAAGCTAAAATCTTTCAAGATTTCGATCCCATACAGAGACGACTCCACAGGTCAACAGAGGGTTTTATTCTCTCCATAACTAAATCTCTTGAAAAGTGAGGCTCAAGGATGTACATTAAGTTGTGTGTGTGTGGTAATTACACAGATGACACTGAGCTAGGTTCTGGAAAGAAGGCAGACACCATCTTTGGTTGACCAAAAATTTTGATAATTTCAGCACTATTCCCAAAAGAATATTACATCTAAATTAATCTGTTTTCATGCAAATTCAGGTTTTTATCATCCAAGAACTGGGATGGAAACAGTTCAATATGATCATGGCAAAATCAAGCTCCTGATACTCTTTTATCTAGAATAGGTCAGTGTGGGAGACAAGTGGATGATGAGGAGGATGGATTCTGGCTCTCAACATTATATGCAGGAGACAAATTATCTTTATTGTTTCCTGGACTAAATTCTTGCTCCCATAAGTTCCATCCCCTCAGCGACATACCATTTCCCAACCACCACCTCAAAGCCTGCCAAAAGGGACAGGTGTGTTATCCTTTCTGTGAAGTATGCAATACAGGCTTCCAAGACTTATGGCACATCTTGGTAGATTCCTCTCCAGATGTCACATTGGTCTGTTCCCATGAACCACTATGAGTGTTTATCCTATACTCCTTAGCTGTCTGCAGTGATGGGAAGAGTCCCTTTCTTTGATGCTTAGAATTTCACTTAATGAGGACTTTGGAAAGGAGAGAATGAATACTATTTTCCAATCCTTATTTTTTCTTAGTCCTGCATCATCAAGCCATTTACTGTTGTTATTCTAGCTACATGAGAGAGTTAGAACTTTTGTTTCATTAATGATCCCAAAGCTTTCATGTTCTTTCTCTTTCCATCTCCTGAAATCTTTCTGCTATGATATTCCCTGTAACTGAACAAGTAAGAAGGGATTGCCCTTTCATAATAAAACTGTGCTAAAGAGGACTTCAGGGCTTTCTGACTTGTGTGTGAAAATAGTGAGGTAGACAAGTCACATTCCATTCACAATTTTGGTCCTCTGTTTATATGGTATATAATAGTAAGTGATATTAACATTTTTTAGTGAGAAGCAGTGGTTCTAATAAGATATTGAATAACTGAATATCTAGACACTTTATTTTTCTTTTTTCTTTTTGAGACGAAGTCTCGCTCTTGTCCCCCAGGCTGGAGTGTGATGGTGCGATCTTGGCTCACTGCAACCTCCACCTCCCAGGTTCAAGCGATTCTCCTGCCTCAGCCTCCCGAGTAGCTGAGATTACAGGCGCCTGCCACCACACCTGACTAGTTTTTGTATTTTTAATAGAGATGGGGTTTCACCATGTTGGCCAGGCTTGTCTAGAACTCCTGAGCTCAGGTGATCCACCTGCCTCAGCCTCCCAAAGTGCTGGGATTACAGGCGTAAGCCACGGCACTTGGCCTGGACATCTTATTTTTCATATCCCTTGATTCATATATAACAATAGGTAGCAGCATGCTTAAACCTCCTTTGGACTCAATTTCTTTGGCTATATTTTTATGATTATTATGTTGACTTGTTTCAACCAATTCAGGCTAGAGAAATTCCTTTTATCAAAATTAGCTTTTCTATTACTATATGAACTTTGGAAGGTTTTCAAGATAGCGTAGGAAGCTTCTGAATTGGTAAATTATAAAATATGTCTATTTAAAAAGAAATTCAAGTCCCCAGAGAGTCTTTCCCTGGAAAAATTTTGCTGATTTCAGCGCCACTCCTAGATAAATATTAAATCTAAGCCATTCTATTTTCATGCAAATTCAGATTTTTATCCTCCTAGAAAACAGACACATTATTTCCACTTCCCACAACCAGATGAGAAAACAAAATTGTATTCCACAAGGAAAAACACAAACTGCCATTTCCAACAGTTAAAACCGAAACCACTCACTCCTTATTTTCAGCAGTGGCAGATCAATTATTATGACCTTTTGATCTTTTCATCTGGCTTCTGCTAATGACAATTTTCTTCCAAATTATTCAGATTTATACAAATGAAAATGCTGTTAGATCCATGCTCCAGAGGCAGAAGGGACTGATTACTATTGTTGCTGCACCTGTCTTCTGGAACATGGCTTAATGGCTGTAACCCCTGCCAATTTAGGAACTATTTGCAGACAATGGTGGCTTTGATACCACTCTGTGACTCCTGCAGCATCCACAGGGCATGCTGCAGAGATGGGTGCTCAGACATTTATTCTGTTGGTTTTGGCCCCTGTAGAGCTGCCCACAGTGACACATGGGCCCAGGTACCACCCTCGGTCACCCTCACTGCACCTTACCTGGTCTCTCTGTCTTTGGGTATTGTCGCCGTGCTGTAAGCAAAAACTTGCTTCTCCATTAGAGGAGGGCCGAGGTCCACAAGGCTGGATAATCCTGCAGCGCTCCGTGGCTTTTCTATATACACCAAGGTGCCTGGCTCCTTTTTAAAGGCCTGGCGGCTCGGCGAGGCCCGGTCTGGCTGCATGGTGTGAGGGGGCCCGTGGGCATTATAGTGAGCGTGCATGTCTATCATCCTCAGGTCACTGACTCTGTGAGGAGAGGCAGGGGGTGTTTTGGAGCCCAGTGTAGGCAAATGGCTATCTGGATATTTCCTTGATTTCTGTCTGTACAGGGATTGTTCCATATGCATTTCCGCTTGCATTGAGGGGTTACAATAAGCACTCGCTGACCGGATGGCGGTGCGGTGATATGCAATGATGTGGTCAGGGACATCCAGTGGGTGTCCACCATGGGACGAGGCTATGCTCATCCGTCCCTCGTGATAAAGGTAAGGATCAGCATAGAAGCCCTCATTTCTGTACATTGCAATGTTTTTGCCACTCATGTCTTCGTCCGGCTTGACATCTCTTCTTTCTAAAATGGCGCTTGGGCTTGGAGAGATGGGTCTGGAGACTGGCAGGCTGGAGATTCTGTCCCTGGGGATGGTGGCATTGCCAGGAACAACCATGGAGCGGGTGCCCCCATAAGGAATTCTGGATGGGGAGGGGGGCATGGAATGGGGCACCGGAGTAGACGGTGGGGAATTTGGAATCGCATGGGGTGGATGAGCAGTAGATCCAGGGCGAGAGGCCCCAGGGCCATCTCCTCTTGCATAAACGAGTTCCCTCTGCATCTGAAAAGAAAACAAGGGATTAGAAAGTTGACTTTGATATTTGTGTTTCAAGAGAAGTCTCAGTGTGTAACCGTGTGGCTTCCCCTGCAAGATGTACACATCCTCATCCTGGAATCTGTGAATATGTTTCCTTACATGGCAAAAGAGACTTTGCAGATGGGGTGAAGGTAAGGATGGTGAGATGGGAGATCTTTATCCTGGTGGACTCAAGGCAATCACAAGTGTCTTTATACGTGGAGGAGGGAGGCAGGGAAATCAGCATCAGGGGAGATCTGTGATGATGGAGGTAGAGTTAGAAGAGTTTGGAAGGTGCTATGAGAAGGGGCCATGAGCCAAGGAATGTGGACAGCTGCTAGAAGCTGGAAAAGGTGAGGAAATGGATCCCGCTCTGGAGTTTCCAGAGGGAGGGTGACCCTGCTGACACATTGATACCGATGTGTAAAATCCACTTGGGACTTCTGATCTCCATAAAAGTAAAATGATACACCCATGGTGTTTAAAAAAATTATGGCATTTTAAGCCACTAAATTTATGGTAACTTGTTACAGCAACCACAAGAAATAAATACACCTGATGGAGAGTGCAATTTTGTGGGATTTCAGGAAAAAATAGTGTGGTGGCTCAAATTTTAATGTCACAGCTTCTTAGAGACGCTGCTTAATAAATGCAGGTCTAGTGTATCAATAATGCTAACGCTGAGTCTTCTAAAAGTTGTCCTGAGCACATTTTTCTACTGTTAGCCCTGGGAAATAGTAACCATGTTTCCCATCTTTCAAAGTGGATACAGTCTAGGGAGATGAGCAGAGGGAAAGGAGATGCATAGGGAAAACCTGGAAGGGAAGTTTCATTCATTCACCAACTCTTCATTTGAGCCTATGAGAAATCAGCATGGAGAGACTGGAAGGAAATAATTAAGCAATAAGAGTACAATGGCAGTGGACCCTTGAAGAACACAGCTTTGAACTGTGCGGGTTGACTTATACACAGATATCCTTCCTACCCTGCCACTCCTGAGAGAGCAAGGCCAAGCCCTTCTCTTCCTCCTTCTTACCTATTCAACATGAAGTTGATGAGGATGAAGATCTTTATGATGATCCACTTCCACTTAATAAATAGGAAACAGATTTTTTTCTTCCTTATGGTTTACTTAAGAACATTTGCTTTTCTCTAGCTTACTTGATTATGTGAATACAGTAGATAATATATATAACATTCAAACTATGCATTAATTGACTATTCATGTCATCTGTAAGTGTTCTGGTCAACAGTAGGCTGTGAGTAGTTAAGTTTGCGGGGAGGTAAAAGTTCTACACAGTTTTTTTGTTTTGTTTTTTTTTTTTTTTTTTTTTTTGAGATGGAGTCTCACTCTGTCTCCCAGGCTGGATTGCAGTGGCACAATCTCAGCTCACTCACTGCAATCTCCACCTCCTGGGTTCAAGTGATTCTCCTACCTCAGCCTCCCAAATAGCTGGGATTACAGGCGTGGGCCACCACGCCCAACCAATTTTTGTATTTTTAGTAGAGACCAGGTTTCACCATGTTGGCCGGGCTGGTCTCGAACTCCTGACCTCAAGTGATCTGCCTGCCTCAGCCTCCCACAGTGCTGGGATTATAGGCAAGAGCTACTGTGCCTGGCCTCTACACAGATTCTTTTTTTACTCTGTGGGGGTGGTTAGCATCCCTAACTCCCACCTTGTTCAATGGTCAACTGTAATTTGCAACTATGCTACTGTGTTTAGCAATGCAGTAGAATAAAAAATACAAACTAATTCAGGATATGATGATTTCATATATTTTTGCTTTGGTCAAGGTGCAATGGGGAAATGCGCACTGAGATTCTCCAAATAACTGAGGGAAGGAAAGACAGGCTCCGTCCATTCTTCAAGTTCTATTGGTGAGGTCACAGGAGCCCACAGTCCCTATCCTGACTTCTAGGAGATGTGACAGACAAGAAGGGTATAAATGGTTGGAGGGTGGATGAGGTAGGGAACTGAGGAGAGAGGTGGGGGCTCGAACCAAGATGAGCAGCCAAGAGACCCCATGATGTGGGTGATGCGGAAGAGAGTAGGGATAGTAGAGGCACCAGAAGAAGGTTGAAAATGAAACAGAGCCTAATGCACAGGATACAAACTAACTGCTTTTTTATCATAAAAATTCACTGCATGTAGCAAAGAGTATTTACCAAGAACTTGGTAAGTGCCTGGAGTTATTCTAGGATACAGTTCTAAACAAGCCCCCAAGTTCCATGGAAGCTCCCAAGCACCATGGAGAGGGCACCTTCTTTCTTAAACTTCGTAGATGAGAATGCAGCAACAACCAGTGGGACCCCACGGCTTCCTTATCTTGTTCCTGGAAGGATCCAGTGGTGTAGAATCCCTGCCCTGCGAGTTTTACACAGACAAGTGGATTTCATAATGAAAGTGACCAATGAGAAGTACAAATAAGGTGTGAATATGTAGCAACAAAATGGAGCCCTTTTTGAATACATGACCTGGGCACCGCATAATTGGCCTCTTGGCTCCTATAGGGGCTATTTCTGGGCCCCCTGGAGTATGCAGGCTCCTCCCTCACAATTACAATTTTATCTCCACTTCCTCCCTACTCCCCTCCCAAGACTCACACACAGAGCTCCCACTATGATAGGCTAATGTTCTCCCTTCTCTAAACCTAACTTGTGATATCCTGATGCTGTGCTCACCCCAGGGTCTCTCTCCCCATGTGCTAGTTCTTGGGGATCCGTACGAAGGTTCGAGGTCAGGCTCCAAGTACGTCTGCTCTGCAGGGCCCCTGCCCTGATGCTCCAGCCCATGAGGTCCTCCCTGCTCACTGGACACCCTCATGACTCAGGTGCTCAGTGCTTTAGACCAGAAGGGACAGTCCCAAGGTCACTGCGTGATAATACACCTGATTGATGCTCATTTCAGGGAGGCTGGGCAACCGCGTGACACAGGTTTTGCAGGAGAGCGACACGGATCCTCTATAAATACCTCTCTCACTCTGCCTTCACAATTCAGGGCTCAATAAAAAGCAAAGTATGGCTCAGCAGGAAGCAGCACAGGGCTTCACAGGTCATAAAATACAGGAGGGACTGGCTCAGTGAGCAGCGGATATGTGGGCAAATTCCCCACATAATCAGATTACACAATGCAATAACCAACCAAAACAAACCGAGATAAATTCATCACATCGACTCAAATATGCCACTGTTTATAAAGCATTACACAGTGTCCAAAGCAAATCACATACAACAAATGGTAGGTACTGTTGTCATTATTGTTATTAATTCCAGAAAAATATTTAAAATATGTAGAACTGCCTGGGCACAGTGGCTCAGGCCTGTAATCCCAGCACTTTGGGAGGCCGAGGCAGGCGGATCACTTGAGGTCAGGAGTTCGAGACCAGCCTGGCCAACATGGCAAACCCCCCTCTCTACTAATAATATGAAAATTAGCTGGGCATGGTGGCATGCACCTGTAGTCCTAGCTACTCGGGAGGCTGAGGCAGGAGAATTGCTTGAACCCAGGAGGTGGAGGTTGCAGTGAGCCGAGATAATACCACTGTGACAAAGTGAGACTCTGTCTCAATCAATCAATCAATCAGTATAATATCTAGAATCCTCTTGGTATGAACAACAGTCCTAACTAGGTCAGTCACTATTCCCTGTTCTCTTTTCCTTCCTTTGCCACCTTCAGAATACATCTTGATCTGGGGGACTATGATCCCAATTAACCAGCAGAAGCTTTCCTCTTTTTGGCAGGAGTGTAAAAAGGGACATTAAGATTCTAGGGGCTGGGTGCAGTGGTTCACGCCCGTAATCCCAACATTTTGGGAGGCTGAGGTGGGCGGATCACTTGAGGCCAGGAGTTTGAGACCAGCTTGGGCAACATGGCAAAACCCTGTCTCTATAAAAAAATACAAAAATTAGCCAGGCGTGGTGCATGTGCCTGTAATCCAGCTACTCAGGAGGCTGAGGCACAAGAATTGCTTGAGCCTGGGAGGCGGAGGTTGCAGTGAGCCAAGAATACACCACGGTACTCCAACCTGGGCAGCACAGTAAGACTCTCTGTCTCAAATAAAATAAAGTGAAATAAAATAAAATAAAATATTCTAGGGAGTATAGAACTGTCCAGAAGGATAAAGAATATTAGTAAAAAGAAAATGTAAAATGTATTTAAATTCATAAAAAGTTGAGTACATTTCTTTGAAAACAGCAAAGGTATTTACATAGGTATTTTAAAAACATGCTTGGTGACATGCAAAAAATGGTTAGGAGATATATAAATAACCTTTAAAATGAAACATTTAAAGATCTAACTAGAATATCTCAATAGATTTTCTAGTGGTATGTGTAGATGAGATTAGAAAGAAATATAACAACTAACTAAAAGTAATTCTGATACATTGTATTGGGAATTCATGTGGGAAACGCTGGTGATAGTCAAAATATTTTACAGCTAATATCCAGTATGGCATGGACACCAATCAATCAGAATGGGACCTCAGCCAATGAGGATGGATGCTTGCCATGAACAGTCAGCATCCTGGATCTGGAGCTAATCCTGTGTGTCTTCCCTGCCCTGTCCACTTCAAAATAATCTTGCCATCATCCAAAAGGGTCACCGAGTCACCGTCAACCTGAGTTATCCACAGTGGCGCTGAATACAAACATTCAGTTATGACAGAATTGGTAATCTGAGGTTGAATGTCTCTATCAACACAGGTGACTTAGACGTTGGAAGTCTTGGCAGAATTCTTACGTTGGTTTGCCAAGCTATGACTGACTTTCCAAGACGGAGTTTTAAAAAGAACCAGGATCATGTATTTCATCCTCGGTTCTAAATAGAGCCCAAGAAGAAAAATGACACAATGATCCCAATACAGAGTGGGAAAAATTTGTTTTAAAACCACAACTAGAATGAACCCTTATGATCAGACAACTTGGGAATCCTACCAAAAAAGACAACCTAAGGCAACTTGCTCTTAGGATGTGGGGGAAGGTAAGGGGACATCACTGGAGGGATGTTTTCAAGTCTTCAGTGTGATTTCCAAGGTCACACTTGCAATAAAAAGTAGAATTTAGAGACTCCAGAATCTGATAGACTGAAGCAGCATGATTGTTAAGATTGTATAATTCACAATTTAAAACAAACCCAGCCTTTGATGCGGGTGTTCTTACTAAGGAGAGATCTTCCTAGAATCTGTCAGCAACACAGATTTATTTTGTTTTGGTTTTTAACTGTTATTTGGCTAATGAGTAAAGACATGGCATTAAATACATACTGGGTTTTTCCTGCGCTGGTATTCAAAGTCAGACCTTGTGGGAGAAAATTACACTAAACTTACAAAGAAAATAAATAAGCAACACACACACACACACACACACACACACATACACACACACGAGTTGCCATTCACATTAATATATCCCAGTCCCTTATCCAACTATGATCTCTCTGATGCTACTAATCTTATCATCTCTTCCCTTAGTGAGTTTAAGTAGCTAGCTATGTTGTACCATTGACACTTTTTCCCCACAGAATTTCAACACTAATGTCATAATGTAAGCTTTAAACAATTTCATTTTATAGCAAGAAAGAGATGACCGACACAGAAAAATAAAGGTTCTTCTAACCCCTTATCTGAATACAACACAGATAACTATTTGCCTGCACCTAAGCCCAGACACAGAAAATGTTCATTCATCTGCACTAGATATAATGGCAATGTATGAACAAGACTGTTCTACCTCATTCATCTGCTTGGTTAGGCACTGTCTTTTCTTCTTTCCATTACTGCCCAAACCTCTATTGTCTCTTCATTATTTGAGGTCTTCCAGTTCTTAGAAAGAGGGTAGTTTCTTCAAGAGCCTCATCATAATAGCAGGCTGAGAGGCAGGTGTCCCTGCCCACAGACTGCACATGGATCAAAATGCTGTTTACACCATACTTCTGAAACACCAGAAAATATCTGGGGCAATTCAAATTAAGATCTGAAGTCTGAGTTAGAAATTCTTACATGTAGCTGTATTTTATTTCCCAAACGAATCATAAGTCAAATCGAATATCACTCATTCAGAAGTTTCTTGAAGGTAAGATAAGAAACAACATATTAAAATTGTTTCCAGAAAAAAAAAACCTAGTATAAAAAATATTTGTTTAAAATCATCTTGGGAAACTGCCTCATGTAATCATGCCTGTGGAGCATTTATATATATATATATATTGCTTGTGGAATAGGAATATTATGTAGAGTTTGTTGTATTTCAAACCCCACCCTTCCAAGTCTAGAATTTGTACACATACCACTCAATCAGACCACACAATGAAGTAAGCAGAGAAAACTGAAAAGGAATCTTATGATAGTCTTTCACCCTCAAAGAATTAAAGCCACTTACTTTTTCTTAAGGAAATCACCTGTGTAACTAACGCCGTGAGTAAGCACATTCGCTCAGGTCCTGATTACATGATTCCTTTGTTTGCTGGCTTCATCTAAATCCTTGGTTCCACACTTGAATATTTTAGACAGCTTCCTCTTCAGAAACAAAATCATCACAAAAGACACAAAGATCCTAAAATGTTTCTCAGCTCGAGTGTTCACTACCAATAAAGACCATTTGTATTACCCAGTTTTCGGAGAGAAGCTGACACTGGCATGGATAAAAAGTAACCTTCCCCGTGATAAGTCAATTTCTCCTCCCCTTGGAAATTAGTCACCGAATAACCTCAGCCCACATCCAACCACAGGCTACCTCACGGGTGACTCAGTCCTTCAACAATCGCTTACAGGGAAAACACCAATGAAGGAACTTTAAACGGCCTAGGTAAACGGGTTAACAGCAAAGGAAATATTACAAAATATGTTTCACTGAAGGCAAACAGGATCATTAAAAAGGGCAAACAACCAGCCACCGAGAAATGAAACTGTCAAAAAACCCAACATACTCAATCCAGAGAAGCCAACTTTCAGATCAGTTTTCTGTTGATTTAAAGGTGCTACCATCAGAGTGAACAGGCAACCTACAAAATGGGAGAAAATTTTCGCAACCTACTCATCTGACAAAGGGCTAATATCCAGAATCTACAATGAACTCCAACAAATTTACAAGAAAAAAACAAACAACCCCATCAACAAGTGGGCGAAGGACATGAACAGACACTTCTCAAAAGAAGACATTTATGCAGCCAAAAAACACATGAAAAAATGCTCACCATCACTGGCCATCAGAGAAATGCAAATCAAAACCACAATGAGATACCATCTCACACCAGTTAGAATGGCAATCATTAAAAAGTCAGGAAACAACAGGTGCTGGAGAGGATGTGGAGAAATAGGAACACTTTTACACTGTTGGTGGGACTGTAAACTAGTTCAACCCTTGTGGAAGTCAGTGTGGCGATTCCTCAGGGATCTAGAACTAGAAATTCCATTCGACCCAGCCATCCCATTACTGGGTATATACCCAAAGGACTATAAATCATGCTGCTATAAAGACACATGCACACGTATGTTTATTGCGGCATTATTCACAATAGCAAAGACTTGGAACCAACCCAAATGTCCAACAATGATAGACTGGATTAAGAAAATGTGGCACATATACACCATGGAATACTATGCAGCCATAAAAAATGATGAGTTCACGTCCTTTGTAGGGACATGGATGAAACTGGAAATCATCATTCTCAGTAAACTATCGCAAGAACAGAAAACCAAACACCGCATATTCTCACTCATAGGTGGGAATTGAACAATGAGAACACATGGACACAGGAAGGGGAACATCACACTTTGGGGACTGTTGTGGGGTGGGGGGAGGGGGGAGGGATAGCATTGGGAGATATACCTAATGCTAGATGACAAGTTGGTGGGTGCAGCGCACCAGCATGGCACATGTATACATATGTAACTTACCTGCACATTGCGCACATGTACCATAAAACCTAAAGTATAATAATGATATAATAATAATAATAATAAAAGAAAAAAAAAAAAAAAGAAAAAAAAAAAAAAAGGTGCTACTGCAAAAACCTAGACCAGCACCCAACACCCACTTTGCTGCCAGACTTTTGAAGTCTGGGAATTGGCAGCTGAAGGAAATGTAAGCCTCTTCCCCTGGTTTAACACCAGAAGGAAAACATGAGGGAGATAAGGAGGCTGTCTATTAATTAACCAGCCCTGTTTTACCATGCTGAACTTTGAGTAGCAGCCATTAATCAGTCCTACATAGCGCCGGGCAAGGAACTGCAATCACCCTGGAAAATACATCTGAAACGAGAAGGAAAGATAGAGAGGGCAAACCATGGCTGTGCAGAGGGGATTCTGGAAAGGAAACCAGAGCCCTTCTGCCCCACCCTAAACAAGATGAAGGACGAGAAGGTAGGCAATCCCCAGAGACCTCTGGCTACAACCGCTGTCAGCACAGCTGGTATCTTCCAGGGGAACAGGTACAAGACGGTGCGTGTCCACAACACGAAGTGACTTGTGCAGCTCTCAGCAGAGGACGGGCATTAATGCATTGCTAGCAAAAGGTGGGGGAGAAAGGAAGCATCTCCTGCGCTCACAGGCAGGCTCTGATTACCATCATGTTTTCTGAGCCCTTGGGGACTGGGTGGAACTGAAAGCTATCCAAGTGGGAATACGGTGACAAGGAACTCCACTCACTGGGCTGGAAGCCCCACTGGCTTCACGCCACACCCAACTACCACGCTCTGGGCAGCCTGTGCATTTTTAAAACATTTTAAGGCTTTTAGAGGTTGTTCTTGCTGACCAAAAGAATTCCATGACGTCTTTCAAGTTCAAATCCAGTCCTTTGCAGGCTTTCTAAAAAAACTGTTTACTGCCATGAAATCACTTTGTGGTTATTAAAGAAGGGGGCAAATGGAGCACGTGACATTGCCACCCTCCTAAGATGTCTCACTAGGAACAATATTTGGATGAAGTGGTTGTAACAGATGCCACCTAAGAGGTCGGAAAACAGTAGAAGGAATGTGGAAGCTCTTGTTTTGATTTTTTAATCTAATCAGCAAGGGTTTGTTATTTCTCACCAGAGTATGGGAGGCACACACTATCAGCTTCTGATGAATCTGGTATACATTAGGCAGGTTTTGTGTCTTCAGTCAAGCACGTACTTTCCAGGAAGGGGGATGGAGGGGTGGTCCCCCTTGTCTCATTAGGCCACGATGCCGCCCCATCACATCCTCCAAAGACCCTGTCTTATGGCGTGAGATGTGCTAACAGACATGGCTCTTATAATTCTTCTTTACCTGCTTATTATGGGCAGGGTTGCTTGTTCCAGTGACTGTATGTGAAGGGTCTGGGGCCAGGCTGTCCCCCAGGAAACAAAGCAGTGAACTCTCTCTGTCTCTCTGCTGCTTGGCTAAGCAAGTCATGCCATGTTCAACATGTTATCCCATATCTGCTATGGGCTAGGTGCTGTGTGGCTCATGCTTGTAATCCTAGCACTTTGGGATGTGGAAGCAGGAGGATCCCCTGAGCCCAGGAGTTTGAGACCAGCTTGGGCAACATAGGGAGGCCCAGTCTGTACAAAAAGTAAAAGCTGGGCATGCTAGTGCATGCCTGTGTTCCCAGCCACTTGGGAGGCTGAGGTGGGAGGATCGCTTGAGAAGTTGAGAGGCTACAGTGAGCCAAGATCACACCACTGTGCTCCAGCCTGGGTGACAGAGTGAGATTCTGTCTCCAAAAAAAAAAAAAAAAAGCAACAAAACAAAAAACCACAAGAAACCATGTCCATTACACTAGAGAGAGGTGGCTTCTGCTGACCCTGTTACAATGAGAGTCGGTCGGTTCAATGCGAGAAGTCTAGTTTACCTCTCCCTTCCCTTCCTTCCTGCCAGGTTCACAGCAATTTCCTTTCACTTTCAAAATGCTCCAGGGCACTGTCTGTAGCATGCATGCATGGATTCGTCATTACCAGAGCAGTAATTCACTGTCAGGAGTTTGAAAGCCAGCCCAATCCTGCGGTGAATCAGGATGAGTTAAATGCTCTTTAGCAAGCGCTGAGCTCACCCAAGAGAGGTGGAGTTCAATCTCCAAAGGCCCCAGAGTACCTGCTAATGAACCAGACAAGCCAATTTCCTAAACAATATCCTGGTGCCATCTAGGACCCAGTGGCTTCATCTCAGTGGAAGGCACATTCTCCAGAGAAGGGATCTTTCAGGCTAACTCACCACAAAGTTTGGTTCCGTATGAGTGTGTGCAACCACTAACACCCCCACGCTTTGGTTTGATTACTTCACCAGATCCTTCCCTGCCTCCTCTACCTTGGGACGTTACAGCCATTACTACGTTACTCTTCCCAGCAGCGTATAAAGTGTCCTACTCTTCATTTTCCCTCTTCCTTTCATTGACTAGGCCTAAAAGCAAAGTGGAAGCAATGTATTCTTTCTGAGTCAGTGTTAAGAATGGACATGCTAGGAAATATTCAGGATTACCTCAACAGGAAGTAATTTTTATGCTCTGGCAAGGCCAATAGTATTGTGACACATATTCATTCCTATTTTCCGTTTCATGTTCATTTCTTCATTGGCTTTAAAAAAATTACATTTGCTCAAAGAAAATCTAAACTGTGCCTATAGATATGAAGATGATATTAGGAAGGGAAGGGATTATTACGTTGAAAAAATTTCAAATTCATCTTGTTTGAATTGGTAAAATTGGGAAGATTGCCATTTGTAAGGTTTTAGTTAGCCTATTGTTTCATTTGATTGTAAGCGGAATGTCTCCCAGACATGAGACAGACAGACAGACTGCTGCCAAAATTATTTAATTCCCAGGAAAGAGATGGTCCAGTCAGCAGTTAGCTTATGGCTATATTTAAGATGAGCGTTATTTCTATAAATCTTTTGACACAGGAACTCTACTGAGCCCTCCAGTGGCCAGGTCTGGCTGACCAGTCCTGGGTCCAACAGTGATTAAAGATCTCAATCTGGAACAGAATAAAGAAGTAATGTTAAATAAATCATTTCACTTCCAAGCCACAATCAATAACTGTGCAGTGCTGTAGGATGGATAAAAGAAAAATGTCCTTCTCACTGACACTCAATCTTCTGCTGGGCTACTCCCATGTTCTCCAGGCCAAGGACAACCTCCTTTTGTACCAAAAATAGTTACAGTTTGTAAAATGATATCTTTTTTATACCACTTGCAACAGATGGTACAAATAATTCCTTCTCTTATCTACATCTCTGCACATCCACCCATTTCCTGGACGGACCTTGTTCTTTTACGCACAGCTCCCTTTTAATGTTTTCTAGATTGGATGCTAGTAAGTTATCTACGGCACCCAACTACAACTTTTTAGCACCTTAATGTTTCTCTTTATGACAGTTCTTGAAACTACTATTTAACTTGTCAGCCACATGTTGCCATATAGGATATATTGCTTTATTTGCTTGTGACACTTCATATTCTAACAAGAGATTTTAAATCCCCGTGCTCACCATACCCCACCCACAAACACTCCAATAATCACATAGCAGTTTGCAGTTTACAAAGAGCTCTCAATTGTGACATTTCATGGGCTCCAGGACCCAGTGAAAGACACAGGACAGGTGTCCTATGTCTTTTTGAATGGTTGGGTACCAGAAGTGCAGGGAATTAAGAACCTCGCCCAGCTTCCCATAGCTGCTAAGCAGTGAAGCAGCAAGAACCCTAGCTTCCTCGGTTGTTTGCGTGTGACCTGCTGTGCACTTCAGGACACTGCGAGCTATTCTGCAAAGAACGATGCTCCTCATGCCTGCCCATGCGTGATCACTGACGGATTCCTTATTCGATTTCTGGCCTTGGTGTGAAACATGAACAAGTCTGTCTGAGAAGCACCTCACTCCATTCACCGGTCCAGATTTTCACAGCAAGGGCAAAGAATCACTGGGGCATCTCACTGGGCTTCGGCTCTAATGACTTAGAGCCTCTCTTGACTTACAATTAGGTTTTATCTACTTGCCTCAAAATGAGTAAGTTATATATTAGTTATATTTAACTAATAGATATATCAGTATATATGCTTATATATATTATACTTATATATACCTATCTATATTATACATCATTTAGTACTATAGTGATATCACCATAAGTTATATATAAGTATACATATACATATATGTACACACAGACACATGCACAAAGTCATCATCAGTCACAGGTACCGGATTTACTTATGAAATAAAATATCTGAGCCTTAGCTGATTAAAATCCCTTACCATTATAAACCTAATTCTATTACGGGGTGACATTCCCAGGACCATGCCCCTCAGAGGTGCATGCACCGCCCACAGAGGCACAGGGTCTCCATCGCTGCACTCTATGCTCTTCTTTCTTTTCACTGGAGAAACTGACCAAATTGATTATATCGTGAGCAAAAATAGCTAGGTAGAGCATTATATAACCTTTGGATGATCACAACAACGTGAGAATTAAAATTTGTATATATTTTAGTTTGATGATATAACATGCCCAAATTTACACAATGAGGTGATGTTGATCTGTGTAGAATTTTATGCTGTACAGCTGGGTGCAGTAGCTCACACCTGTAATCCGAGCACTGTGGGAAGCTGAGGTGGGCGGATCACCTGAGGCCAGGAGTTTGAGACCAGCCTGGCCAACATGGTGAAACCCCATCTCTACTAAAAGTACAAAAACTAGCCAGGCATGGTAGCACACACCTGTAATCCCAGCTACCTGGGAGGCTGAGGCAGGAGAATTGCTTGAACCTGGGAGGTGGAGGCTGCAGTGAGCCAAGATTACGCCGCTGTACTCCAGCCTGGGCAACAGAGCAAGACTCTGTCTCCCCACCACCAAAAGAACCAAAACAAAACAAAAACAAAAACAAAAAAAGAATGTTATGTTCTACAACTGCAGTTTAAAGGATAGATATGAAAACAGCTAGGTAGAGTGTTATATAACTTTAGGATGATTACAGCATGAGAATTAAAATGTATATATATTTTAGTTTGATGATATGATATACCTAAACTTAAACACTGAATTGATGTTGATGTATGTAGAATTTCACACTATACAATTGCAGTGTAAAGGATAGATGGTTTTCAGAGCCCATGAGAGAAAATGGTGGTAAACACATTGGGGAATGGCAGATGTCAACTTGGAAACCATATGTCCATTTATTTGTGGTCTGTCAATGTCTTCTCACAATGGAGCTACTCAAATCCCAGGATGTCTGTTTCTGTAATAACTCCTTTCTCACGGCCTCATGTGGTCTCAGCTTCTTACTACCAATTGCTCCCTAGCAGGTTTAACCCCTTCAGGCCTGTCTCATGTCTGCCTTCACTGCTCCTCCTTCTTTGATCATAGCTTTTCTGAAACCAACTCTGTGGACCTGGGTTACCGTCTTAGCCCTTCTACAGGAAACACATTCCATTGCCTGCATTCTGCTGTGTTCATATTGATCTCAGTAGGATATGTGTAGGTTCTATTACCAAGCAAAAGAAAAAACATACAGCATAAGGTGAGCTGTGTCTGTGGAGCAAATTTTAAAGGGTATGTTATGGATGACTTCTGATGAAAGGTGTTTTAGTTGTGCCATTATTTTGATCCTCAGCCAAACAACATCAGCCCATGTGTCAAGAGAAGAAAGGATTGTCTGAGGGAATAGTCCCAGAGGGTAACACCAAAAGATAGTAATTCACAGATCAGCCAGGTTCAATTTTTCCTCAAAATAAACATGAAAAAAACAATGATGGGGACCCAGATTAAAACAGCCCTCATGCCAATTCTTCCTGGGTTCAGAGGAGCCGCCTGCTCCACTGTGAACGACTTCACTGTGAACTTTTATTCAAAAATAAAAGAAGTTCCATGGGTATCCAAAGTATACTGAGTGTGTGAGCTGGGGAAATTCTCGCGTGTAAGGCTAGGAATTGATGCCATTTGTTATACAATTTTATAGGCTTAGGAATGAAAATTTTGTACTTTCCCAGTTTTCATTAGTTATGAAAAAATCTGAGAGGTTCCAGGTTTATAAATTAAATGAGTATAGTTCTGAAAACCCATCTGCTTTCCTTGGGTTTAGTTGGAGTCTGTGGCAGAGAACACGAGAACGCCTGCTAGTTTTGGGGTCAGGCCAGTGGTTCTGAAAGCCCCCAGGTATGTTTCTCCGCAGTCGGCGCAGCAGGGTGATGGGGGAAGAACAACAAATGGGGAATCCCGGAACCAGCATTTTGGTCCACGTGTTAACATTGTTTTCTTTCTTTTCACTTTTTTTAGTTTTAAATAGACAGGGTCTCAATTCTGTTACTCAGGTTGTAGTGCAGTGGTATGATCATAGCTCACTGAAGCCTTGAACTCCTTGGTTCAAGTGATCCTCCCACCTCAGCCTCCTGAATAGGTAGGATTACAGGTGCACACTACCATGCCCAGCTAATTAAAAAAAATTTTTTTTTCTATAGAGCTGAGATCTCACTACATTGCCCAGGCTGGCCTCAAACTCCTTGCCTCAAGAAATCTTCCTGCCTAGGCCTCCCAGAGTGCTAGGATTACAAGTGTCAACCATCATGCCTGGCCAACATCCCTTTCTTTATCTGTAAATAAGAAATCTCATGTAGACTTTCTCTAAGGCTCATTCCAATGATGAGATTCTGTGGATCCATATATTTACTGAGTAGCTACCTATATACAAAGCCCAGGGTTAAGGCTGATGAGGGAAAAGGGATCTGTAAGACATGATTTCTACCTCTGAAGAACTTACATTCTAGTAGGAAAAACAAGGCACGTACATGAACATTAAAATATGACAAAGCAAGAATAACTTTGCCAAGTGTCAAATGAGTGCAACAGACAAATACTCTGGTAGTTCATAGAATAATGAGGTTCTTATGGTGGGGATGACTGAGGAACACTTTTCTGAAGAGGTGAGAGTGGGTTCATGAATGATGAGTAGAATTTCAGCAGGTAAGAAAGAGGTCCCTTTCTTAGGTATTCCAGGCAGGAACTAAGGCATGGTCAAGGACAAGGGGTGGGAAAGTCCAGGTGCCCTGGGGGAATGGCTAGACTATCGACCCAACCAGTGAGTTACTCTCGACAGTGGTTCTCCAACTCTCAGATGGTGGGCTTCAGAATCACCTGCAGAGTTTAGTAAATCAGATTACCAGGTCTAACATCCACTGTGTCTGATTCAGTAGGTCTCGGGTGGTGCCGAGGAATCTGTATTTCTAACAAGTCCCCAGGTGATACTGACCTGCTGGTCTAGGGAACACTCTTCGAGAACCACTGCTTTAGTGAGTAGAGGGACATGGTAATACAGGGTCACTGAATGTTCACATCACAATCTCCATTCTACTGTGAGCTTGGTTAAATCCTTTGGATAGCAATCATAATTATCTAGAATTTCTCTATTATAAATATTGTCAATTAAATCTGCCAAGAGAAGATGGAAATAGGGAAGAAAATGAATATTTTGGGTGACTTCCTATTTACCAATGCTTTCCAAAATTACCTCATTTAATTCTCATCTCATTCCCATTAGATACGTTATAATTCCCACTTCACAGATGAACAAACTGGGGCTCAGAGACTTCAAATATCTTATCTGAAGTCAGATAACAGGGCCAGGATCTATGAAGTGCTAGAATAATCTTGCATTCTAGTGTTAAGAAATCAGCGTGGAGGTCTGACCTTTGAATCCTCTTCAAAGGAGGGCAGCGGTTCAAGAACCTCTGAAAATGAGTGCTATTTCTGTCCCAGATCAGGTCCATCTGTATTGACTGTTCCAAGAGTCACAAGAGAAGGGTCAAATAGACCAAGCCATGATCACGTTATCTACAAATGTGGGGAGCAAAAAAAATCTTCTTCCAAGTAATGACTCTAGGGTACTCATGAGCCCCACAAGACTGCTCCATTTCAAAGGAATACCTTCGTGTTTTCAGTTCAAATAGCAAGTCAGTCAGCCAGCCAGGGAAATCTGAGATGGCTTGGAAATCTGAGATGGTCAGCAAAACCACTGCTTCTCCTTATTTGGATAAATAACAGCCTCAAAGACAACCAGTTTGGGAGCTGTACATGCCCTGAGGCCGGGCTTGGCAGGCATCTCTGCCCACGCCCTGCCATGCCTTTTGCTGCACCAACAGCTGAAGGAGTTTAGCCAACTATTGACCAATCCCTTCTTCCCCACCAGGTTCTGACACTGACAGAAGTCTCCTTTTCAGAGACACAATCTGCTTCCCTGTGTCCCAACAACAAACTGCCAGGTGGGCCTTTGAGTATCCCTACGTTTAAGTCAAGCCCTGTACTCCTGACACTGAGTAGCTCATGAGAAAGAACAGAAGCAAGTCAACAAGTCATGCTCCATATGATGAAATGCCTACAGAGAGTAAGGAGCTACACACTATCTAGTTGCTCTTCTTACCCGTTGCCTCCAGGAAGGAAATACTTCCTTGCCACACAGGAAGTAAGGCAAGTGAGGAAAATGCTTTGTAATCTATGGAGCACTTTTCAAAGTTCATGATTAGGGCCGAGCACAGTGGCTCTCACACCTATAAACCTAGCACTTTGGGAGGCCAAGGCGGGAGGATGGCTTGAAGCCAGGAGTTTGAGACCAGCCTGGGCAACACAGCAAGACCCTGTCTCTGCAAAATTAAAATTTAAAAAATGAGCCAGGCATGGTGATGCATGCCTGTACCCTGGCTACTCAAAGGCGGAGGTGGAAGGATGGCTTGAGCCGAGGAGTTCAAGGCTGCAGTGAGCTATGATTTTACCACTGCACTCCAGCCTGGGTGACAGAATACGATTCTGTTCCCCACCACCACCCTCCCCCCCCCACACACATACACACACACACACACACAAAACAAAAAACAAACAAAAAGTTCTTGATTAGCACCAAGAGCTTTCAAGTCACTTCAAAAAGAATCAAGCTGCAGGTTGAACCAAAGGTAGCTTATCTTCCCTCAATGCCCAACCCAACCTCACCAACTCTTTTCCTTTGCATTATCTTTATTTTTCTGAAAAGCAACGTTAGAGCAACATTTCTCCCAGAGAGGACAGGAAGATAAGTGACAATAAATAGAGGGGATTTCTTAAAATTAGGGCAGCAAGACACTGGTGCCATTTCGATGACCCTTCCTCCAACACACTGAAGTACACAAATTAGTTTCCAATTTTTTTTTTTTTTAATTAAAAAGGGTTTAATTGGCAGGGCACAGTGGCTCACACCTGTAATCCCAGCACTTCGGGAGGCCCAGGCAGGTGGATCATTTGAGGTTAGGAATTCAAGAGCAGCCTGGCCAACATGGTGAAACCCTGACTCTACTAAAAACACAAAAATTAGCTGGGTTTGGTGGCAGGTGCCTGTAATCCCAGCTACTCGGGAGGCTGAGGCAGGAGAATCACTTGAACCTGGGAGGCGGAGGTTGCAGTGAGCTGAGATCACACCATTGCACTCTAGCCTGGGCGACAGAGCGAGACTATGTCTCAAAAAAAAGGTTTAATCCTCCTCATCAATCAGTACTCCTCCACACCATCATCTCGAGGAAGGCAGTGGGGTGTGGTGGATCGAGCACTGGATTATGACTCAAAAGGCTTGATTTTTCCCTGCTGGGAATCTCTTCTTGGCTGTGGTCTCATAACTGTGACTGTAGTCCTGACACTGAACTCTGAGCCCCTGATTCAGCTGCTTAGTTGCTTCAGTAAAACCTTCTTGCGCGTTCTCTTCTGGTGCTGTGAATACCTAATGAGTTCCATCACTGTTGTGTCACTGAGCACGCATGATTATTAATATCATCAGCAAACATTCACGGGCCCACTCAGTGAGCTGTGAGGCAGAAGAAAATGAATAAAACGGAAAATACTCACTTGAATATATTCACAGGAGGATGAAACGAATGACACATTCGTTTTGGAGATACAAGAACTGGCAAAAAATGAGGACTCTGGATGCAGCCAATGTAAGAACATCATACTGTATTATATTTCAAAGACATCATATTTGAGAAAATGGTCCAGGCTGGACATGGTGGCTTACGCCTGTTGTCCCAGCACTTTGGGAGGCCGAGGCTGGTGGATCACTTGAGCTCGGGAGTTCGCAACAAGCCTGGGCAACATGGTGAAACCCTATCTCTACAAAAAATAGAAAAATTAGCCTGGTGGGGTGGCATACGCCTGTAGTCCCAGCAACTTGGAGGACTAAGGTGGGAGGATCTCTTGAGCCCGGGAGGTGGAGGTTGCAGTGAACCACTGCACCACTGCACTCCAGCCTGGGCAATAGAGGGAGACTCTTGTCTCAGAAAAAAAAAAAAGTACTTTTCCTCATTCCTATTCCCAAATTAATTGATCATTCTGAACCCAGATCAGGCTATATATAAAAGACTCCCAATTCATTTCATAGTGTTACAACAACAAATAGACTCAAATTGCAATTATCTTTAATCACTGTGAGATGGGTGATTACCCACATCTTGGCATTCGATCATTCTCTTTTCTTTCCCATCTTACCACCTGGGAGAACATCTCTTTTGTGAATGAAAAGAGCACCCGTGTCATTACTTGTCTGTGGCCAGAATGCAAGCTTTGGCTGGTGAAGAGGAAGCTGAACTAATTAGCTCAAGATATGTGTTTAGAGGCTCTCAGAATTTCAACTACATTATCCATTCTAGTCCTGTCCCACATTTATATTAAAAACAGGGAACTGGGTGCTTTAGCATGGTTCTTCATAGAAAAACATTTATCTTGTAATAATGCGCAAAATTAATTTTTGGCACAGCAAAGATTGGGAATTTAATGCAAATGTAGAGATGTTTTGTTATTGCACATATCTGCCAAGACAGCTTTGCACATATACTCACTGTATCTATATTTAAAATATAAAATTGTATTTGGGTAGTTTTTATATTAAGATACTCTATGTATATGAGTACATATCTGTCGATAGAAATTCTGTGCCAAAATTAAAAATATCAAAATTCCACATCTGACTCATTTTTTGTGCTCTAGTCTCAAAGTGATACTGAATAGAAACTTATTAGCATTTCAGTAAATTTCTTCAGATCATCGTTACGAATAATAAAAATACAGAAACATTTTAAAACAACATATTTCAGTCTTAAAATGGTCAGATTAACATAATTATAGCCCGAGGTTGCCAACAGTGCCACATTTCTCATTTTCATGAAAATGCAGAGGTTCTCTCTGATTGCAAGCTAATAGGCTCCTTGGTCTAAATATATACAGTAAAATCTGCAACAAATTTCTGAAGCATTAAGATCTGAACCCTGCAGATATCTGGTGAGTGAGTTGTGCTGCAGTGGAGCAGATTTTTTTTTTTTCCTTGCAGTTACACAGCTGCTAGAAAACATATTTTTAGATTTGCTTTTAAAGGCAAGCAAAAACGGTTTCCACTTGGTAGATTTCCATCCATGATGTATCCGTCATGATCCCTCAGTCCCTACTGCAAGGGGTCAACCATCTAGAAAATGTTCTATTCCGTGCCCTCCTTCCTTGCCAGTGACTGCAAGGACTGGCATAGATGCTCATTCTAGACGAAGCTATCAGATCCTGACCACCAATCCTATGCTTTAGAGGTGCTGCATTTCATGAAAATCACGCATCGAAGTTTAAGCACCCTACAGATCAGGCCCCTGCTATTTCTGAATTGCCCCATCATTGGCATTGGTATGATTCCTTATTGTTGTTTGTGTTTTTCTTTGGTAACTCTTCCCACTCTATCAAGGGTGCGTGAAAAGGAACAGGTTCAAAGAGTGAAATCAGAACAAGGCAAAACACGACTTTTGATGTCACAAGAAAAGAAGAAAAGGAAAGAAATCAAATACATGTGTCGATCAACTGAGTCAAACATATTTTCTGTTTCAGGAATATGGAGTGAGTTAGTGCTGCCTGCACAATGGAAAGAGGTCCTCTAGCTTAAATGAAAAGCTAGGTAGTCACACCTTTTATCTGGAGAGATCTTAAATAAATAAATCTGCTCAAAAAACTATTTAATGAGTAGTTTGTCTTTTCTGCCAAATAGTACCATGCTGATCATCTTGAGAACTCTTAGAGAAGAATTAGAATTCATTTGGACATCAAAATGGTTCTTTTTTGCCAATTGTATGCTTTTAAATCAAGTTTTACCCTGTCTCTTCCTTGAACCCTCAATTTGGGCTTCATCTTAAAGCCTTGGTTTTTATACTTCATACATACATTAACAAGATACTATCACCACTTTGGCTATATCTTTATATCAGCTGTCCTAGTACTCATTTAATAATTTTCTTTAAGTCAGTTTTAAATTGACTTTTTTTCTCCTTAGTTGTGACTAAGAATTATAGTTGTGACTTAAGGAGTTAATGAATATTAACTCTCAAGTTCTTTGTGCTACCAGTCTTTCCAACATTCATTCAAAACAACATCATATAATTATTACCATTTACAAACTGTTTTTCTAGTTGCCACCTAAAATCACTGGTTCCAAGCAATGAACAACTTTGAAAGTAATGTGAGGAGTCACACATTAACATTTCAAACAGCATAACTGCAGGAGCTATTTGCCACAGCGAAGAGGCTGTTTTTTAAAATAATGCCATAATACTGTACAACCTTGCTGAGCCAATATTGCTTTATTCAAAGTATCTCATAATTTGAAACAGCTGCTATTTTTCAGTTGACATGACGGCCTATTCTCCTTCCATAAAAAATACTGGATAATCTAAATCTGGTTAGTTTAAAATCCATTTATTTTTAGTCCAGGCTCATGCATTTCCAATTAATCAGCTCTGGCCTAACTACAGGATTTCTGGTTCTCTTTTAGTAAGATAATCCAGAAGAGAGAGAGAGTTGTCCTGCTTTCTAGAGGATTAGTGAAAGCTGGCTAGGCTCAGGTACCACAAAAGATGGCTAAGAGAAGTCAAATAGATAGTGTTTTTCTAAATCAATCAAGAAGACAAACCTCATAAGATCCAGAGGGGTGAGAACAAAAGCAGAGAACAGGCTGAAATGGCACTGCATAGAGACAAGGGTCTGGTCTTGGGAACGGTGACTTGAGATCCAGCCCTATTTTTGTCACTTCTTTATTTTGTGATCTCGACCATCTCACTCCAACCACGCTGGACCTCCTGGGTCTCAAGTTACAGGGCAATGGGTTACAAAAGATGATGTCTAAGACCTTTCTATTTCAAAAATCCTATGACTCCAATTAAGTCAGGCCCCTTTCTTTCTTTTTTTCATTTTTAAGTTTTGTGCCAACAGAATAGGTGTATATATTTATGGGTTACATGAGATAGTTTGATACAGCATGCAATGTGTAATAATTGCATCAGAGTAAATGGGGTGTCTGTCACCTCAAGCATCTATCCTTTGTGTTACAAACATTCCAGCTATACTCTTTTAGTTATTTTAAAATGTACAATTAAATTATTTTTGACTATAGACATTCTGTTGTGCTAGCAAATACTAGGTCTCATTCATTCTTTTTTTTTTTTTTTTTTTTTTTTTTTGAGACAGTCTTGCTTTGTCACTCAGGCTGGAGTGCAGTGGCGCGATCTCGGCTCACTGCAAGCTCAAACTCCGAGGTTCACCCCATTCTCCTGCCTCAGCCTCCCGAGTAGCTGGGACTACAGGCACCCGCCACCACGCCTGGCTAATTTTTTTTTTTTTTTTTTTTGTATTTTTAGTAGCGACGGGGTTTCACTGTGTTAGCCAGGATGGTCTTGATCTCCTGACCTCATGATCCGCCGCCTCAGCCTCCCAAAGTGCTGGAAATACAGGCGTGAGCCACCGTGCCCGACCATCTCATTCATTCCTTCTAAATGATTTTTCTGTACCCATTAACCGTCTTTTAAAAAATTATTATTAGTTTCAGGGCCGTTTCTTGAGGGAGCACCGGTGGTGCAGGTCAGGTTTGTCTTCTCTATTACAAGTCTGCAGTAGCCAGCTCCAGTTCCTCAAAAGCGGACAGAGTATCTATGACTTCTGCAAACCACATGCAAGCAGAGATCACCTGCTCCACAAGAAAAACTAGGACAGAAGAAAATGTGTTACCAGTAGGCAAAATGTATCTTAAAAACATTTTTTTCTTTTTAAAAGATTAACGTGTTCTTCTCCCTACTCCCAAATTTATATAAAAGTAACACATGCTCATTTGAGAAATGTTAGAAACAGCATCAAGAGAAAAATGGTCCTCTGGAAGCCCTCTATGGGGTAGGGTCTGGGACCCAGGGAGCCTAGGCTGATGTGGTAGAGAACAGCCTAGTATGGTCTGGGATGCCTTGCTGGGCACCCACAAAGAACACAGAAAAGCGAAACCTCAGCAAGTGAACAATATGCAGGTACAAGGGATGAAACTTGAAAATGCAAGGACATATGTCCCCAGTCGAAAGGAATTTCCACCAACACCTATACTTATAAGAGCAAAGGAAAGGGAGGTGGTTTGGATATCAAAGGGCAGAGGGATGTGGCAAAAACCTCTCATGTGCACTCCAGCCAGCCCCGGCTCAGAACTCTTCGGGAGCTAACCCTAGGACCTGCTGGGGAGAAGCAAGATTCTGCTCCAATCAACTTTGAGTTGTGTTGGTTGTGTAGCCAATCCTGGATTTTATGCTGAACTGGGGCTGGAAGCCTTGATCCTGAAGCCTGTGTTGTGAGCAGCTGCATCCCCTGTTGATGCTGTTAGCAGTAATTACTTTGCATCACAAATCACCAGGATATTTTTGCTGCTGTGTTGATGTCTCAATCTTCAGAAGGAGGTGGGAAGAGCACTGTTGAAGGTGAAGTTCGGGCTCTCAGGCAACTGAGCCAGCTGCCCTAACTTCAGAACCCTCCACCTTCAGCCTTAACATTCTTCCTGTCCCCCTCCTGAAAGCTCTGCCAGCAGAAGGGCAGTGGGCAGGCACAGTTAGCCAGTCTCCATTCAAAGATACTTTCTCACTCCCAAATCAAGCTCACAAACAAGCTCCCTGCTCTGTCCTATGGAAACATTTTTTATGAGCAACACAGCACATGAAGCAAAGAAGAGAGCAGGAAAGGTCTGTGTAGTAAAGAGGAAAGAGTCGTTTATCCAAAGTGCTTTTCTCTATCTCTACACTATCTGATGTTCACTGTTTTCATTATGCTCTGAGTAAGTTGTAACCAGGTCCCTGGATAAGCAACCAGTGTGATACTAGGTTTTGGATGCTACAGATCTAAAATAAAATAAAATTCAAGAAAAGTACAAAATAGTTTACCCTGAAGCCACGTAAACATTACTTATATATTATTACTATTTTCAAGATAAGTCATCTATATTTGATTACAGACCTGAAGCTCTCAGCTACTATTGAGGCTGTGCTGTCCAGGACTTAAAAACAAGGAAGACAGTCAGCCTGGATTTAAATCCCAGCTCTGTTACTTACAAGTGTGTGATCTTGATCTTGTTCCTCTCTGAGCCTTGGTTTTCCAAACTTAAAATGGGTGTAACAGTACCTATTCCATAGGGTTATCATGATGACTAAATAAAATAATAGATATTATGCAAACCACATTGGATAACAACTTCTCAGGTATATTAACTCATCTATAAACTAGGATAAAGATACCCACAGAAATATGAACAAGCAAATTCATGAACACATGTACTTTTGAAAGGAAACAGACTGATTTAAAAGGACATTGCTCTTATTAAATTCCTTTAAAGGAAATCAATGCAAAAATATTGCGAGTGAATTACTGCAAGAGTTGACAGAATAGTTATCTCAAGTAAACAAGATTTCTGTCAAAGACTTTTTCAGGCAATCACTAAACCTGCTATAAGAGATTTGTTATATCAAGCTTGTCATTTAAAACTGTAGAATTTTTTAATGTGATTTCATACAGATTAAACTGCTATTTCTTTAAAATTTTTTCAAGACCAGGATAAAGGCTATTTTTATTTTAAAATTTAAAGTGATTTTCGCAAGAACAAAACACCAAATAGTTTTTCCCTGGAATGTTAAAGGACACATATGAATTTCCCTCCTCGTTTGTGCCATGCCTTCAAATTATTGACTTTGCCTCAGACACCAAATGTAAGTCAACATCTTCAGGAAAACACTGAAAATTGTCACAGAGCACATAAATCAACAAGCCCTGTAAAAGCAAACTATGTTGGCACTTTAAATCCCTTTCCAAATTATAAGGTTAGCCAGAAACTAGACCACAAGATTTATAGATTGAAGACCAGCCTAGTTTAATTTAAGTGGATTTCAAAAAAACCAGAATAATGTCAATAACAAAGAGAGGTTTTCTTCTAGGCAGTGTGCAAGAAGTTAAAATAAAACCTAAAATTGCAATCCCCTATTGCATTGAACTTGAATACAGAAGACAAGTTAATGAAAGATAAACATGCCAGAGCATGAAAAAAGATTCTAAAGATTATATCTTATCATAAAGGCACAGTTCTTACCTTACATTTTCCGTGAGCCTTTCTTTTCTAGAAGAAACTTTCTAGACTTGCAGAGACCTCGAAACCACCCCTCTCTCCAATGCTTTCAGCTTTGCCCGTCTTCATAGTGACTAAATGCAAGCCTTGGGTTTTTTACAGAAGGAAGCTTTTAGTCAAAATATGTGGTTTTAAAGGAGCAGTATCCACTCTTGTTAAAACTATTTCACGGACATTCAGAGGTTTTGTTTCTACTCTATGAAAGTTAATTCTGAGTGGGAAGGCATTTTTCCTGTCCCGGAAATCAGCATAACTAAAACCAATGCTGAACTAACGAGAAATGTTTCTTCCATGTGTTCTGTCTGGCAGAAACTGCAAGCCATATCAAGGAAACACGTGATGTTTATAAATACAATATGGCTCATGTTGTCATAACCTCTCAATGACAAAAAATAAAAAAAAAAATAGTATAAGGAAAAGCAAGCAGCCACGCAGCAGGAAAGATGAGATTTGTATCACTTGGAAGTTGCATATCAGATGTGCATATATTACCTTTTCTTGCTTCTAAAAAATGAGACTTTATAACTGGAAGCAGAGAAGGAATAAGAAAATATCTCTCATGTTCTGGATAGCCACTGTATTCAAATGTGTTTGCCTAGCTAATCATTTCCGTAAGAGTCCTTCCTTATCAATCATAACAGAAACATCTTTTCGCCTCCCAGAAAAGCACAATATAAAAAAGATATCATTATGTATATCACTCATAAATGAGTTCCATAGCATTAACTCCAGCAAATTATAGAACACAGGGAAGGATTTCATGAGCCTGAACTTATGTGAAAAATATAGATGTCTGTATCATTATTGATTATTGAGTTAATTGATTATTGTCTGTATCATTATTGCTTTTTGCCAATATATCTTCAGGATCTTGCATGAGAGCTGAGACCAGAGGAAGGATCTGACTCACTATGGCTGATTGAGTGAATCAGTAAACGCTTACAGTAATGAAGTTAGGTTAACTGTTCTAAAATCATCACCCTCACGTTATAAGTTTAGAGCTATTTGAAATACTGACTATCAACTCAATCTAAAAGCAAGGGGCCAGGCACAGTGGCTCATGCCTGTAATCCCAGCACTTTGGAAGGTATAGAGGGAGGATCCCTGGAGCCTGGGAGGATCCCTGGAGCCTAGGAATTCAAAGCCAGCCTGGGCAACATAGGGAGACTGTGTCTCTACAAAGAATTCAGAAAATTAGCTAAGTATTGTGGTGTGTGCCTGTAGTTCCAGCTAATCAGGAGGCTGAGGCAGAGGATCACTTGAGCCAGGGAGGCTGAGGCTGCAGTGAGCCATGATTGTGCCACTGCATTCCAACCTGGGTGACAGAGCAAGACCCTGCCTTCAAAATAAAATAAAAATAAAGCAAAATAAAAGCAAGATTTGTCCTAGTGAATTATAAACACAGCAAAATCAGATCTATCTTATTTAGATTTGTTATCTAGGGATTTAGTTTACGTTCTACCACAGGGGAGTTCAACTCCTGAAAACTCCAGCCCCCCACACAAAAAAGAAGGTTAGATAAGTGTGTATTTCTGATGAACACTTATTTTAATCGGACAAAGCAAATTTTTTCTTTATTGTTATTCTTAAACTTCAGGGTTATTAACTTCTTTTTTTTTTTGAGGTGGAGTCTCACTCTGTCACCAGGCTGGAGTACAGTGGTATGATCTTGGCTCACTGCAATCTCTGCCTCCTGGGTTCAAGTGATTCTTCTGCCTCAGCCTCCCCAGTAGCTGGGACTACAGGCACATGCCACCACACCCAGCTAATTTTTGTATTTTTAGTAGAGATGGGGTTTCACCATCTTGGCCAGGATGGTCTTGATCTTTTGTCCTTGTGATCTGCCCGCCTCAGCCTCCCAAAGTGCTGGGATTACAGGTGTGAGCCACCACGCTCAGCCCAGGGTTATTAACTTCTATCAAATTATACTGATAGACTGAGGAAAGGCAGACATTCTTATTTCTCATTTGGGTCAGTGGCCAACAGTGGGATACATTAGGTAATGTGCTATAAGCCTCAAAAACGTACCTTTACAAATCACTGTATTGCTCTTAGTAGATAAGGCACTAACTAACTGAAAGTTGGTGATAGAAAAGGGCTGAAGTAAGTATCTTTTTCTATCCAGGTATTTAATGAGAATCTACTCAGGGCAGGGCATTGTCCGAGAGAGCCACGGGGAGCGTGAAGATGAATGAAATGGAGACCCTGTCCCCGAGAAGCTTAGAGCTGAAAGACACTTAAGACGCGTGGACAGAAAACCGAACACCGCATGTTCTCACTCATAGGTGAGAATTGAACAATGAGAACACTTGGACACAGGGTGGGGAACATCACACACCGGGGCCTGTCGTGGGGCGGGAGGAGGGGGGAGGGATAGCATTAGGAGATATACCTGATGTAATGACGAGTTAACAGGTGCAGCACACCAACAAGGCACATGTATACATATGTAACACATTGTGCACATGTACCCCAGAACTTAAAGTATAAAATAAATAGATAAATAAATAAATAAATAAATATATAAATCATTCATTAAAAAAAGAATAAAATGGTGAAAGGAAAAGAAAAAGATGCGTGCATCAATAACTCAGTGCAGGCAGGAAAAGGGGAGTGCACAAAGGAAAAGGGGAGAGCAGGGCAGGGAGGTGAAGTTCTAAGGAAGTTTCGAGAAGGGACAGTGAGTGGTGAGGTTTGGAAAGAGAAGAGTGAGAGAGGCTTGATGAGGAGAGTGGCTTCTGGGTTAGGTCTTCAGAAATGAGCAGCCCATGGACATGTGGCGATGACTCATGGACACGCTGATGAAGACAGTGGTGGGAAAGGACGGATGGTAGTGACCACAGACATGCTTACAAAGGCCAATTCTAGAGTTGGCCTGCCTGGCTCTAAATTCAGCTCCACTTCTCTTTAGCTGGGTAGCTTTGAGCAAGCACACTGACCTCTCTTAAGCCTCAGCTTCCACTTCTGAAGCAGGAAGATAATAAGAACTCCTCTCACATTGTATAGCTGTGAAAATCAAATGGCGGTAAATACAAGCAAATTGCTCAGTATGGTGACTGGCACAGAGTAAGCACATCAGGAATGTTAGTTATTGATACCATTGTCATTGCATGAGTGAAGGGGATATTACAGGTGGGTCAAGAACAATCTCTAAATGGATAATCAGCTAGGAGGGTTTTCTGAAACTTCCATTTCTGTGGGATTCTTTTGTTACTGTGGGATGACTTGATGCTCCCTGAATCACAAACCCTTCTTCTCAACCAGAACACTGCCCTGTGAGAAAAAGTGCTCTGAGTTCGGTGGCCACTGCAGACACACATACTAAATGGGCAAATCACTCTTTTTCTTTTCTTTTCTTTTCTTTTTAATGGATATATTTTTAGTGTGCTCAGAAGAGAAGAGAATGAAGCAAAATTAAATATAAAAAGATACCATGAAATAGATGTATAATGAAATTAAGCAACCTACTCATCTGATAAAGGGCTAATATCCAGAATCTACAATGAACTCAAACAAATTTACAAGGAAAAAACAAACAACCCCATCAAAAAGTAGGCGAAGGATATGAACAGACACTTCTCAAAAGAAGATATTTATGCAGCCAAAAAACACATGAAAAAATGCTCATCATCACTGGCCATCAGAGAAATGCAAATCAAAACCACAATGAGATACCATCTCACATCAGTTAGAATGGCGATCATTAAAAAGTCAGGAAACAACAGGCGCTGGAAAGGATGTGAAGAAATAGGAACACTTTTACACTGTTGGTGGGACTGTAAACTAGTTCAACCATTGTGGAAGTCGGTGTGGCAATTCCTCAGGGATCTAGAACTAGAAATACCATTTGACCCAGCCATCCCATTACTGGGTATATACCCGAAGGATTATAAATCATGCTGCCATAAAGACACATGCACACGTATGTTTACTGCGGCACTATTCACAATAGCAAAGACTTGGAACCAACCCAAATGTCCAACAATGATGGACTGGATTAAGAAAATGTGGCACATATACACCATGGAATACTATGCAGCCATAAAAAATGATGAGTTCATGTCCTTTGTAGGGACATGGATGAAGCTGGAAACCATCATTCTCAGCAAACTATCGCAAGGACAAAAAACCAAACACCACATATTCTCACTCATAGGTGGGAATTGAACAATGAGAACACATGGACACAGGAAGGGGAACATCACACACCAGGGACTGTTGTGGGGGGAGGGGGGAGGGATAGCATTAGGAGATATACCTAATGCTAAATGATGAATTTATGGGTGCAGCACACCAGCATGGCACATGTATACACATGTAACAAACCTGCACGTTGTGCACATGCACCCTAAAACTTAAAGTATAATAATAATAAAAAAATGAAACAAATGTTTAATAAAGGATATTTTGTGTGTTCTAAAGTCTTAGTAGGAACATCATTTCAAAATTGCAAAACTTAAATGGAAATATCAAGGAAGGGAGGCTGTGGGCTATGTATAAAGAAGTAGAAAGAAGTTCAAATCCAGCATCTGACATTGATCAGATGTGTGAGCTTGGGAAGGACTTCTTTGGCTTCAGTTTTATCACCTGTGAAAATGAAGTCAGTATACCCACTTTGCCAGAGTTACTGACTAATTTAAATAATATGTAAAGTACTTAACACACTGCCTACTCTGCAGACACAAAAAGGTTTGCTATCTTCTATCTAGAACAATGATGGTAGAGAATGAATACTATTTATATCCTGATAGATTGCACCAAGAAATTAATAGGGTTCCTATACATTTTTACAGTTTTACAGAAAAAAGAAGTCAAAGTAGAATGTGCAACAAAAGGAAGATGAAAGTAGGAAAATTAAAAAGAGAGTCCAGGAATGAAGCCAACACACAAAACACACGCCACAAATGCCTGTACCCTTGCTGTGGGTGGGCCACAAATTTAATTCTAAGCTTTAGAGTAGCAACACAAAGAGGGAAAATGATCACTTACAAGACTCAAAGTGTCCATATGATAAAAATAAACCAGGAGAAGCACAACTATTTCTGGTGACGAGAACAGAGAGACATTTTTACAGTGGGTCCTCATTAATGATAGAAAATGAATAATATGGCATTTGTAGGACCATCAGTAGGACACTCAGCGCATCCTGTTTAACAAGTGTATTTACTCTGCACTCACCAGGGGTTAAGATGACATGACTGGTTTTTGGATGGATGTGAAGATGACCCATCACATAATATGGCTTGTGGCTTTGAAGAGTGTACAGTCTTTTGCATGAGATGAACACACAGCTAAATGATTATAACACAATGCGAACGTGCAACAGGCCCCCAAAAGGGAAAGATGAATTCTGACAGAGCATTAGCGAAAGCTTCCTGGAGTAGGAAGTCTTTTATTTGGGCTCTAAAAACAACTTATTATTATTTTGTAAAAGATTTTATTATGGGCTGGGCATGGTGGCTCACGCCCATAAATCCAGCACTTTAGGAGGCCAAGGCGGGTGGATCACCTGAGGTCAGGAGTTCGAGACTAGCCTGGCCAACATGGTGAAACCCCATGTAAAAAATACAAAAATGTGCCAAGAGTGGTGGTGTGCACCTGTAGTCCCAGCTACTCGAGAGGCTAAGGGAGGAGAATTGCTTGAACACGGGAGGCAGAGGTTGCAGTGAGCTGAGATCACACCACTGCACTCCAGCCTGGTGACGGAGCGAGACTCTGTCTCAAAAAAAAAAAAAAAAAAAAAAAAAAAAAAGAAAACAAACAGATTTTATTATGAAAATTTTCAAACACAAAAAAGTAGACAAAACAATAAAAGCTACCCCCAACATCCAGCTTTGACATTTTTCAACATTTTACCAATTTTGTTTCATCTACTTCCACCTTTTTTTTTTCTTGGTTTCCTGCAGTATTTTAAAGCAAGTCCCATTTTTCATGTCATTTAACCTGTAAATACTTTGGTATGTTACATCTTTTAAAACATAACCACTAACCTATTATTATGCCTAACAGAATTACCAGCTATCCCTTAGTATCTCCTGATTCCTAACACATGTTCAAATTTCCCAAATAGTTTTAAAGATGTCTTTTAGAGTTGCTTTGTTCTTCTCAAAATCTGAAGATGGTGCACAGGCCACATTTTGTTATTATGGTACAGAAGGCCCCCAAGAAACTTAACTGCGCTCCCTCCCACAATTTTTTTTCATGCCAGCAATTTGCTGAAGGAATTAGACAATTGTCCTGGAATATGTTAGATGAGTAGAATTTTGAAAGGTAGGTAGATATGTAGAGAGGGAGAGTGAATTTGAGACACTTGGAAAAAGAGAACAGGAGAATGAGATGTGGGAAGTAAGAACGGTTAGGTGATTCAGTAGAGAGATAATGAAGACTATAATTTCAGCAGCCACGGTGCCTGGGTTTAAATCTCTGTTCTGCTACTCTCTGGCTGTGTGGCCTTGGGGCAATCTCTTAACATAAGGAGCTGTCTCATCATCTGTAAATAGGGGGGCTTATACCAAGACCTGCCTCAAAAGTTTATCTTGAGGATTAAATAATTAAAACTACTGGCGAGGCGTGGTGGCCCACGTCTGTAATCCCAGCGCTTTGGGAGGCCAAGGCAGGTGGATCACCTGAGGTCAGGAGTTTGAGACTAGCCTGGCCAACATGGCAAAATCCCGTTTCTACTAAAAATACAAAAATTAGCCAGGCATAGTGGCGCATGCCTGTAATCCCAGCTACTCAGTAGGCTGAGGTGGGAGAATAGCTTGAACCTGGGAGGCAGAGGTTGCAATGAGCCAAGATCGCAGCACTGCACTCCAGCCTGGATGGCACAGCGAGACTCCCTCTCAAAGGAAAAAAAAAAAAAAAAAAAAAAATTCCCACAAAAGTGCTCAATAAATGCTCAAATAAGTTAGCTATTGTAAGAATACTGGTATAGGCAGTGGCAAAAGGGTCATCTGTTAGAGGCCTTGCAGAGTGGAGTGGATGAGCTCTGGTGACCAGCTGGATGCATGGAAGAGTAAAGGTCAGGCAAGAGAAGAATCATTGATAACTCAATGTTTTACATCCCTCCTCCCACATTCCCCAAAATATGCATGCATACACACACAGGCACACATGCATGTGCACACACATACACACACACCCTATCATAGCCCCTCCATTCTTCAAAAGGTAATCAAGAAGGATAAAGACTTGAGTGGAAAAAAGATTAGGAATTTTTTCTTCAACAGAATGCATTGGAAACCATGGAAATAATCTCCATATGAAGACACTTAGAAGCTGAACATTTGGGTCTTGAATTCTAGAGATGGCAGAGCTAGGGATATGGCTTCAAGGGTCAACCACATTGTTGTAATAGTCAAACAAGTGGTAAGATAAGAATCACAAGTGCAAAGGTTCAGATAAAAAAGAGTAAATTTAAAAAAACAAAACAAATAAACTCCAAACTAGAGAAGCCTGCTTAAACACGGGCAAGAGGAAGAAGAGTTAGGGAATGAAGGAGGCTGAGGTGTCTGTGAATGCAGACAAGGAATTTAGACACAGCAGTGCCACGGAGACCAGTGATTTATGAGGAGACCATTCACTGGTGTCAAATACAAAGATCAGTAGAAGAGGAGTGGGAGGCAGCAATTACCTTGGGTATTAGGGAATAATTTAAGAGGTAGGGCCAATCTGGTAATTATCTATATACAAGTAAAAATCAAAGACATGCAAGAGAAATTAAAGGAAGCAGAGAAGAGGGAGAGTATTAAATGATGAGAGCAGAGAGTCTTGGGAAGTTGTCTTAAAGCACACAAGAAGGTGGAGAAGCCCCCACACTATGAAAAAGCCACCACGTTTGGTGACTAGCAAGTCACCCTCAAAGCAGAATTGTCCAGTTCCTTCAACAAACTGCTGGTATGGAAAAACGTGTACTTTTTGAGAGTCATGGAATGGAATGGTTCCATCTTCAAGTTGTACATTTGTGAATTTAAAACCCTGTGAGTACATATATACATTTTGCAAAAGGGCCTGTTCCATATGGTGAGCTCAGTCCCTTGGGAACTGAATTATCAAGGCTCCTATCTGATGTAAGGAAACAAAAGCCATGCAACTAAATTAGATCAGGGCGGTGGGTAGAGAAACAGGAGCCAGGTGTGCTGAGTTCCAGCTGAGAACCACAAGTCTCCTTAGACAGACTAGCCTCAAAAATGCTCAGCTAGATGCTAGATGAAAATCTAGATACATGTTTTCCCCACCAAGCATGCATTCCACGCACACTCTGAGGCCTAGTCTAGCACGCTTCCTGAGTAATACATTTCCAATCAGAAAACCGCTCTGGGAAGACTGTTTTAGATGGAGAGTTTTACGTTTTCTTTTCTTTCAAAGGCAAGATATTACATTCATTGTTTAAGGAAAGTCTCAGAAGCCCCTGAGGAGCTCTGGTGTGACTTTTGTTGCCCCTCTGCTTATTCCAACCGAAGTTTTTCATGACATGCATGTTTATTGGTCATAAGCAGGCCGCTGGGAGGTCTGTGCCAGGCTGTCTCTGGAGGCTGGGGAGTGAGGTCTAATGACATCAGGGGCAGGACTGCAGTGACTAACTCATGTGAGTAGTTAGCTTCGAACATGGCCACGCTCATATTGCAAACATAAGGGAGGACGGAGTTCCCTAACCCCACCCTGCAGCGTGGTTTAGTCTACAACAATTGATGCTTGCTCTGTTCTCTGTTTCTGTTCTCCACCATGGGCAGTGGGTTGTGCAGCTGGGCTCCAGAGGCATGGTTCAACAAAACTTCCTGCCCTTTAATGGCAATGCAGCCACATTTATCAAGAAAGGAAAAAGAATTCCAACCTGCAGAGCCAAAAGGTGAGGGCAGCTGAATTCTATGCCTTTTAGTGTCTGCAATCTGTGAACAGGAACCAAGTTGCAAACCGCAGGCACTATCACACCTAGCTGGCTTTGAAACCGCTTTCTATTTCTCATTTCTAAATAATCTGCATTGAAACACAAAAGCTTTTCTGCTGGTTAGATGGTGAACATTTACTGTCCCTTCATTTGGGGACAACGATTGAGTTTCTGACACACACAAAATGAGGGCTTAAAGTAGGCTCTGGGTAACCCAGAAAAAGCAATCAGCAGGGTTTCATCTTCAAGTAAGAACAGAACCACTCTGCAGAAACCCACAGCACATGTTCTGCATATCCTGATCAGCTTTGTTCATACGGTCAATATTCGATTCTCTCAGTCTTCACTGCTAGTACCAGAGCTGCTGGAGGGTTAAAACAGGTGTCTTTCCAGCCACAAACAAGATTCTCAGAGGCGATTCTGGGGCACCTGTGTGGAAATGGCTCTACGTGATAGGAACAGAACTCTCAGCACCATGGAACTCCAGGGTGAAGGCTAGACATAGCAAAAAATAAAGAAATTCAAGGAGCAAAGACATTGATGAATGTCTCCGAGAAAGAGAATAACAGAGTAATAAAAGGCAAATGGTGCTGTAATATTTAGTCCATGCTTCACGATTGGCATGACTCAATCTGTCTCCATGTGGCTCTGGTTTACACATAAAGTGTAACTGGCAAAATAAGCCTGAAAATCCTAGAATTTCTGAAGTAGCGACACAGCTTTCAATTCAAGTCACACATCATTTCTGACACAAAAATAACAGCAGTTGAGTACGTGAGAGGCCTTTCCCTCCAGAAGTGTAGGCTCTGATCCCACAATGTCGTCATTCATATTCCAGTCCAGAAGGACACAGACCTTCTCCCAGCACTTTCAGCTAGATCTGCTGGCTTCTTTTATGGTTCTAAACTTACCCCATATGGAAAGCAGAATGTTGGTCCCCGAAAAATGTCTGCATCCTAGTCCCCTCAACCTGTGACTACATCAGGTTACATGGAAAAGGGGGAATCAAGATTGCCAGTCAGCTGACCTTGAAATAGGGAGATTTTTTCTGGAGGATCAGGGAGGCTCAATGTCCTTAAGGTGTCCTTAAAAGTGGACGTGGGAGGGTTAGGGATGTGACCATGGAGGCAGGGTCAAAGGGAAGCTATCTTGCTGGGTTTGAAGATGGAGGAAGAGGACAGCAAACCAAGAAATGTTGATGACCTCTGGAAGTTGGGAAGAAAAAAGAAAAGATTCTCCTTAGGGCTTCCAGAAAAGAATGCATACCTACCTGCTGGTGACCCCTTATGTCAGAACAGAGAGACTTTCAGTCTACAGACTCTAGAAATGGAAAGGAGTAAATCTGTGTTGTTTTAAGCCACTGAATTTGTCCTAATTTATTACAGCAGCAACAGGAAACTAATATGTACTATCAGGAAGCAGAGACAGCCTCGCTCAGGAACAAAACTGCATCTCCAAGGCAGAACAGTGCCTGGGTTTCTTTGGCAATAAAAGGTAATCATTTATTTTTTTTTTCCAGTTAAACTTGAGCATCCAGCCAAGTGCTAATCTGTAGAAAAGATGAGAAAAAATGGCACAGTGTCTTCCAAATGTGTGTGTGTGTGTGTGTGTGTGTGTGTGTGTGTGTGTGTGTGTGTGTGTGTAGGGGGTGTACAGCTGAGAAGCTAATCTTCTTTTTACCTCCCAGTTTTGCTACAGAGGAATGTAGCCTTATTTTTAGAAACTCAATCCCTTTCTAGTGGACCTGCATTAATGTGATCTTAAAATCTGCTTTTTCAGTTTCTCCTTTTTTTTTTCTTCAAAACATCCCCGTGTGCTTTGAATGTTTGGATAATCTCCTGAGACAATCTAAAGCTAGAGAATTTAGTTCCCAAATCATGCAGATTTTTGTATTATGCCCTCAACATTGTTCAGAGAGGATATGGTAATATTTAAGACAGCACAACAACAAAATTCTTCCAGGGTAGCTCCTGAATTAGAAGGTGAGAAATTGAATTAGAATGTTAGAACTTGGAAGAGCTAATGTAAGAATATGAATAGATTTTCCATGCAATTGTGCACCTTGCTGTTTGCCTGTTTGTATGTTAGTTTTGCCTTAATTGGAGGAAAGAAATGCAAGAGATCTCCTGAGCTGGTTAATACACTGTGGACCAGGGACCCTTTTATAGGAAGATTTTCAGAATTTATTTAAAGTAAAGACATAACTCCTTGCTTAAAGATAAATTAGGATGTGTCCAGCCTTATTTTAATCCCTTTGCCCTAAATAACCAGGAAATTTTACTTCTCTACCAAGAACAAATAATGATCTACTAGGTAAGATGAGTGCAGAGAACCCTCCAAAACTCAGTTGTAGAGTGTGATTACATCAGAGTACAAGCAAAAGGAGGGACGCTTTGACCCACTGAAGATAATTAAAAATAGGACGGAAACACTTACCCTCATGTCTCCATTCATAGTTTTTGGTGTGTGATTAAACGCATGTGCAGGATCCTTGTTGTACACTTTGAGGAGTGATCTGTCTTGAATGTTCCTGGAATCAAAAACATCGATAACTATGGCAGATGAAAGAAGCCTGACTTTGGCCATTTCCTTAGCCTGCCCTTAAAGATCAGGTAAAAAACATGAACAGACAATCCAAAGGCTATCTACAGTACGCCAGTCAAAAGCTATGTGACCGTAAAATAGGCAATTATAAATAAGGAAAAGAAGAAGAAAAATGACTTCAGCTTTTCTCTCCTTTTCTTGTTCCCCAGGAAAGTATTATTCCTCCAGTATAGCTCCCCACCCATAAATGTTGGGTAGCATGAACTTTCTTTCAAGATTCCGAGTATGGAAAGCTAAGGCTTAAAAAAAAAACAATAAAGTTCCAATATTTACAATACATTCAAAGAGATTTGGTTAATATTTAAATATTTAATTGTTTACTTTTCCCAAACACCTGGTTTGCTGCTTATCTAATGAATGTACATGAAAGAAGATTTTTTTTCTTTTTCTTTTTTTTTTTTGCCTTCAAACACTTTCGGCAACTGAAAGAAAAGGTATCTGGAGTCCAGAAAAAAAAAAAAACAGTACCACAAAGATCTAATATCTTTACCATGCCTTTTTTCCTTCCACAGTGGGTTAGAAAAATAGTTTTTCTATATACAAATCGAATTGCTGGATGTGAAGAAATAGCAGCAGATAAATTCTTCTTTTTTCTCTGAACCCAGCTCTTAGAGCCAAGGTGTCATAATGTAGCAAAAGACAGGGTCAGAGCCTACCTTAAAATTATTGAAGAGCACATGAATATCTATGAAGTCCCTCTCCCTCCATGTTCAGCTTTCATCAGCAGAAGGGCCACCCAAGGCCCTTTTGGCTCTGTCTACACTGCGATCCCTTCCAACGCCGGCTGGGCTAGCTCAGAGAAATGTGTGCAGGAGGATGAATTCCTCTCTTCCAGGTGCAGCCTCATTTAGTGGGCTGACCCAGTCACTGGGATTACAGGCTTGTGTTTCTGTTTTAACTGAAGTGGAGGATTCTTGGACTAGTCTTGTTTCTCTCCTTTAAATATCCGCCAGTAATTGCTTTGAAGAAGTGACTAGCCCAAGCTTGCACGGTTGCTCCAGTAGCTTGTTAGAAGTCGGCTTGAGGGGGAACCAGCAGCCCTGTTATTAAACGGGGCTGTGTGAATATGAAGGGGAGACTCACAGAGGTAAGGATGTGGGGATTCACTAAAGGAGCTCCCCATTTGGCCAGTGAAAGGAGTCACAGGCGAGGACGTGAAAAGCTAGAAAACCTCACGGGAGCCATGAAAAAGACTAACTGTGATTCTGGAGGTATTTAAAATGCATAAGGTTGGTTTATCATGACTTTAGAAACATATTCATCTGAGATGAACCAACAGTAAAGGCCGGGGTTGCATTTACTGTGGCAACATTTACTACACAATATTCTGACCGGACCTGAACTCTCGGTAGCATTTCCCTAAGGAAAATATGAGGAGCCTAACACAATGATAGATAGGCAACTGTTTAGCAAATATGCTCGCGCTTCAGAAACACTGAAGGATGTGCAATGAAATCTGTCTCTGAATTTAGAAGATTAAAGTCACTGTCTCCAGTTGAAATCTACATGATACTTTTCTTTTGTCTTTTTTTTTTTTTTTTTTTTTTTTGAGACGGAGTCTCGCTCTGTCGCCCAGGCTGGAGTGCAGCGGCACGATCTCGGCTCACTGTGAGCTCCGCCTCCTGGGTTCACGGCAGTCTCCTGCCTTAGCCTCCCCAGCAGCTGGAACTACAGGTGCCTGCCACCATGCCCGGCTAATTTTTTGTATTTTCAGTAGAGACTGGTTTTCACTGTGTTAGCCCGGATGGTCTCAATCTCCTGACCTTGTGATCCGCCCACCTCAGCCTCCCAAAGTGCTGGGATTACAGGCGTGAGCCACTGCGCCCGGCCTTTTTTTTTTTTTGTCTTATATAATGCTGGTGGTGAAAATTTCTTCTACCATTCAAATAAAATATACTCGAGGCATTTTATGCATAAAATCAAGAAATAGAATAATTCTTTGGAAGCGACATGCATGTGCTTACATAGCATAAACATTACTGTCATCACCAAATAAAACATTGTCTTGATTTGAACATTTTTAGTTTCATTTTTTTTATTTAAATCAAAGTAACTGAAAAGTAAAATTACAGACAAATTTATAAATCAATGATCTTTCCACTTAAATATTTTAAATGAGAGTTTTTTTAAAAAAAAAAAACATTAGGCTATCAGGCCAGGAGCAGTGGGTCATGCCTATAATCCCAGCACTTTGGGAGGCCTAGGTGGGCAGATCACTTGAGGTCAGGAGTTCAAGACAAACCTGGCCAACATGGTGAAACCCCATCCCTACTAAAAATGCAAAAATTAGCCTGGCGTGGTGGCGCATACCTGTAGTCCCAGCTACTCGGGAGGCTGAGGCATGAGAATTGCTTGAACCCAGGAGGTGGTGGCTGCAGTGAACTGAGATCATGCCACTGCACTCCAACCTGGGCAACAGAGTGAGATTCTGTCTCAAAAAAAAAAAAAAAAAAAAGTCAGGCTATCCGTACTACAACTTACGGATCAACAAGATCATCATTTTCACAAATATCAACATACTGACTGATGGTTTCATTTATCAACTGGATTTCCAGTAAGGAGAATCATGACCTTTTCTTCTTTTTCCTCCTTCTCATTTGTTTTATTTTGTGACTACTTCTCGACTTTCCCAAACAATGTAGAAAAGAAGGCAAAGTAGCCATACTTTGAAGCTTGGGAAAAGTTCTAGAAAATGGTGACTCGTTGTAATATAAAAATCCTTGCACAGGCTGCAAGACAGTGAGGCCCAATTACTCATAATAACCTCGTCAGCCTTGAGCTCCACAATCAAGTGTGGCTTCCCTAAGTTGCATGTTTACTTGCTATTACTGTGTCCTTCAATTCCTCTAATTGCAAATGCAGAAATGTAAGATGATTGTTGTACCTGGCAGCTCTATGTAAAAACACTACATGGGATTATATTACTACAAACGTTGTCTTTAAATATAATGTGATTATTTCCTGTTTCAAGTTTACGCTCTGTGAATGCAAAAAATTTCTTTCGGTGACAGCTTGATTAATAATTTAGTTCAAAAACAAACATGAATTTTTGGGTACCCATGAATATTTAAACACATTTTTAAAAAGCTGTAAGGTTGTGCAACAGATGTAGCATCTATACCTTGAGGCATGTGTCAAACTTTGAAAGTTCTAAATTACTCATACACCTGGGCACATGTCTAAATATGTCATTTGTGATCATTGGTAGATACAGATCAGTTTACATTTATTACGCACTAGAGGCATATTTTTTAAAAGTGGTACCCATTAATTCCACGGTGAAGAAACAGGGCAACTTGCTATCCCCCCATGGTGTGGACTCAGAAACCCTAAGTTCTGCCCCCAATGATTTGGTGAGGGAACATTCGAAGGGATCAAAAAGTTCTTGACTAAGAAGTGTGAACAGCCATGTTTGGGGCAGAGCTTGGTACTTAGTTGGCTGTGTGCTTTTGAATAAGTCCCTCAAATTTTATGCGTCTGAGTTTCTGGTTCCATAAAATGAAATGGCTGGATTAGTCACTAAATAATCTGTGGAGTTCTAAAATGTTTAGAGACCATACTAGCAACTGATTACTTGTGTTGATCTAAGTCCTGTTTTCCAGGTTGTTTGGTTGGAACAGATCAAATGAGTTCTTTCTGCTGTATACATGACACCAAAATGACAATAAAGATGCTTTTGAGCCGGGTGTGGTGGCCCACGCCTATAATCCCAACCATTTGGGAGTCTGAGACTAGAGGATTGCTTGCCTCAGGAGTTCCAGACCAGCCTGGGCAACATAGGGAGATTCTGTGTCTACAAAAGATTTACAAATTAGCCAGATGTGGTGGCATGTGCCGGTAGTCCCAGCTACTCGGAAGGCAGAAGTGGGAGGATCATTTGAGCCCAGAAGGTGGAGGCTGCACTGAGACATGATCATGCCACTGAGGTCCAGCCTGGGTGACAGAGAAAGACCCTGTCTTCAAAAAAAGAGAGATGAGGCCAGGCATGGTGGCTCACACTTGTAATCCTAGCACTTTGGGAGGCCGAGGCAGGTAGATCACCTGAGGTCAGGAGTTTGAGACCAGCCTGACCCACGTGGTAAAACCCCATACCTACTAAAAATAGAAAAAAATTAGCTGGGCCTGGTGGCGGGTGCCTGTAATCCCAGCTACTTGGGAGCCTGAAGCAGGAGACTCACTTGAACCCAGGAGGCGGAGGTTGCAGTAAACAGAGATCGCGCCATTGCACTCCAGCCTGGGCGAAAAAGCAAGACTGTCTCATAAAAAAAAAAAAAAAGAGAAGGAGAGAGAGATGCTTTGGTTTCTAACCAACTCTCAATCCCATCAATAGCAGGAGTCCATTTAGCTTAATTTTGGAGGATATTCAACTGGGAGCCCTGGGGAAAGGCCACCTGGAAAGTAAGATCTTTGGGTAAAGGACAACTATTTAAGAAATGAATGGAAAGTAAGATGCTTCTCAGTCTCTTTTCTTGTGGAAAATAATACAGAGCCCACTGCTTTTATTCTAACTTGTTACGTGTAAAAAACGACCCAGTGGGATCATTACCTAAAATGTCCACAGGGTCTGTCTATGGAGGAAAGAACACTTGAGAGGGAATTGGGAAAGTTCCAATATGAATGAAGTACTGCCTTCAACTCTTATGACCTTGATCAGGTCTCTCTACCACCTTTTTGGGCCTTAGTTTCCCTAACTCTTAGATAAAATGGTGGACTGAATCATTTCTAATGTTCTTTTCAGATGTAGCACTCAAAAATCTGTGAGGGAGAAGTTTGTCCTCATTTTTATAAGCTATACCTGGTAAATGAATTGTAGAAAACCAGATAGTGAAATCATCTGACTGGGTGAAATAAGCCAACCAATCAAGATAATGAATCTACTTTCTTCATTAGGATATAGAGAAATTAGAATTTGGTATAAACTATGAAAGGGATATGATGGACAAAACAAACAAACAAAAAACCAAAATAAAACCACTCTAAATGCAATATAGTGGGTAAAAAAAAAAACCCTCAGAAACAAACAAACAAAAAAAACTCTAATGCAAAATGGCAGGCAAAAAATGATGTCACAACTTACCTTACATCATTTAATTCATAATAGACATTTCTGCTTTCATCTTTGATGTAAATGGCGACACTGGGCGATTCCAGCATTTTCATGGTGAGCTGCTGTGGAAAGGCACTTACGAAGAGAGCACGGATTGTGTCTGCACTTGTGATTTCATTCGGCATCCTGAGCTGCTTGGTTTCATCTCCATACTGGAGATAGAGAACCCCTGCACACAAAGGAAACCGTTATTAGTCACAGGTCAAGACTCAGGGGACGCACAGCACAAGCTGAGCCACTTCTTCCCTGCTGCACTTAGGAACGTTCAGGACAAGCTTGGCAAGCAAGTAACAAGAGATCTAGGTTTGGAATTTCCAAGGAATGCACTGTTTGGTTATTGCGTAAGTACCCACCTTCATTCTTTGAAGTCCAAGCAGGTGTTAGAAAGCTTAATTTTCAATTATTTTAAATTCAGGGGCTGGGTGCAATGGCTTATGTCTGTAATCCCAGTGCTTTGGGCGGCCTTGGCAAGAGGATCGCTTGAGGCCAGGAGTTCGAGACCAGCCTGGGCAATATAGCGAGATCCCATCTCTTTGGAAAAAAAAAAAATTAGCTGGGTGTGGTGGTACATGCCTGTACTCTCAGCTACTCAGGAGGTTGTGGTGGGAAGATCACTTGAGCCTAGGAGTTGGAGGCTGCAGTGAGCTATGATCGCACCATTGCACTCAAGCCTAAGTAACAGAGTGAGACTATCACTCAAAAACAAATAAACAAACAAACAAACATGCAAGAAGAAACCTCTGGTAGCCTAAAGCAAAAGACAATACTTGGCCAGGCGTAGTGACTCACGCCTGTAATCCCAGCACTTTGGGAGGCTGAGGCAGGCAAATCACTTAAGGTCAAGAGTTTGAGATCAGCCCGGCCAACATGGTGAAACCCCATCTCTACTAAAAATACAAAAATTAGCTGGGTGTGGTGGCACACGCCTGTAATCTCAGGTACTCAGGAGGCTGAGGCAAGAGAATTGCTTGAACCTGGGAGGTTGCAGTGAGCTGAGATCATGCCATTGCACTCCAGCCTGGGTGACAGAGTAAGACTCCATCTTAAAAAAAAAAAAGACAGTACTTAATTCCCTGGAAAAGTGTGTTTAGAAATCTGACCTCATAGAGTGATTTTTTTTTTCATGTCTTTCATTAACTAGGAACACAATCATTATAGCCATAGGTAAGCTACATAGCTTAAATCTTTCTAGTCCATTCAGAAACATTTTCAGTGGAAATGCAACAAGATTTCTGTGGTTCTAATACATATTTATTGAATGTTTATATCGTGCTAAACTATCTGTAAGAAAAGAATCCGGCACCACAATGTTTCAGAAATAAAATGGAAAAAGCACAAGATCCCAGAGTTCCCAGGGGGTATGTGGGCCCCAGTGCACCCTACCTTCTAGCACTCACTCCCCTGTGGAGAGCAGTTCCGTTCCACGTTGATTCTGGGCTTGGCTGTGTGACTTGCTTTGGCCAATGGGATATTAGCAAGTGTGATGCAAAAGGAAAGCTTGATACATGTTTGCACCCTGGAGTTTGTCATCTTGGTGAGCTTGGTTTGGGGATGTTTCCTTTCAGAACTCAGCTTCTGAGGAGTTCAACCCAGCCACACAGGGTGGTCACATGCTGAAGAACCACCCCATCTAAGCGCCCATTTTACAGCTGGAACCATTGAGGTTATGTGGATGAGCCATCTTAGGAGTGGACTCCCCGGCCCCAGGTGAGCTACCCCAGCTGATGCCAGCAGAAATGAGATGGCCCCTCCAAGCACTGTCCAAATTGCAGAATCATAAGCAAATAAATGACTGTCATGTGAAGTCACTATGCTTAGGGTGATTTGTTATTCAGAAACAGATGACTGAAACAGGGTATCTACAATCCTGACACTGAATTTGAGTCTTGCTTTTTGTGAGAATCTACTGGGGGTGAACTACTACCATTGGAGTAAGCTTTGGCAAGGGAGACTCAAAAGAGAAAAGAATGACTTCCGGTTCAATATGGCAGCCCATGTAATACATTTGTCTCTGCTTCCTCCAGAAATTCCATTAAAGTGACAATAACGGATACGAAAGCATACATCAAAGAAGTAATGGAATGAGAGAGGAACTAACAGTAGACAAGAGCAAGCTGATACCTAAACCTTCAAGGGAATAACTCAACATAAAACACGCAGAGCCAGGGAAACTCAGGAAATGAGGCTCCCAACCCTTCTGAAGGTAGAAATGCAGAGTGAGTTGAATGCATGATGCCTGACTGAACTTGATTTTAAAATGGTGTAGCACAAACGTCCCCAGCCTTCAGGCTACAAACCAGTACCAGTCCTTGGCTTGTTAGGAACCGGGCCACATAGCAGGAAGTGAGCCATGGCTGAGCGAGGGAATCTTCATCTGTACTTACAGCTGCTGCCCATTGCTCGAATTACTGTCTGAGCTCCACCTCCTGTCAGATCAGCGGCAGCACAAGATTCTCATAGGAGCGTGAACCCTATTGTGAACTGCGCATGGTGAGGGATCTGGGTTGCATGCGCCTTAAGAGAATCCCATGCCTGATGATCTGTCACTGTCACTGATCACCTCCAGATGAGACTGACTAGTCACAGGAAAACAAGCTCAGGGCTTCCACTGATTCTACATCATGGTGAGTTGTATAATTATTTCGTTATATATTACAATGCAATAATAATAGAAATAAAGTGCATGCTGAATGTACTGCATTTGAATCATCCCGAAACCGTCTCCCCCTAACCCTGTCCGTGGAAAAATTGTCTTCCACAAAACCGGTCCCTGGTGCCAAAAAGGCTGGGGACCACTGATGTAGCAAATGTCCATCTCTCTTCCCACCCCACTGAGCCAAGTAGCCACCCATCGCATCCACAGAAGATGGAAGAGTCCACATCAAACACACTGGATTCTGGCTGACCAAGCATAGGGGAAGAGGCTGATATGCCCTTGACCGAATGCTGGCAAAGGGGCCAGCCCCTTAGTCAGGACACTGGAGGTTCCCCTCTAGGAATGCTGAATGACCCATGAGAAGAGACAAACTTGTGTGTGTGTGTGTGAGAGACTGAGTCTTGCTTTGCTCTGTTGCCTAGGCTGGAGTGCAGTGACATGATCACGGCTCACTGCAGCCCCAACCTCATGAATTCAAGCTATCCTCCCACCTCAGCCCCCTGAGTACCTGGGACCATAGGAGAGCACCACTACATCCAGCTAATTTTTTGTATATATTTTTTAGTGATGGGGTTTTGCCATGTTGCCTAGGCTGGTCTTAAACTCCTGAGCTCAAGTGATCTGACCACCTCGGACTCCCAAAGTGCTGGGATGACAGGCATTAGCCACCATGCCTGGCCTGACAAACAGATTTCTGAGGGTCATATTCCGATTCTGTCTGGTCACCCCATAGCGAAGCAGCCAGACCCACACATAAAACTTCCCAAAATTACAACCGTGCCTCCCTCTTACATTAACTGACTCCCAAGATGTCACAAACATTTTTATAAAAGCTTCTAACACAAATGAAAACACCCAAAGAAACAGGAAAAAGAAACTCAGAAGAGAACAAACAGTTCAGAAAAAGGGGGAGCATTTGGAGGATAAGATCAGTCTCTGGGAACCGAAAAAGGGGGAGCATTTGGAGGATAAGATCAGTCTCTGGGAACCGAAAAAGGGGGAGCATTTGGAGGATAAGATCAGTCTCTGGGAACCGAAAAAGGGGGAGCATTTGGAGGATAAGATCAGTCTCTGGGAACCGAAAAAGGGGGAGCATTTGGAGGATAAGATCAGTCTCTGGGAACCGAAAAAGGGGGAGCATTTGGAGGATAAGATCAGTCTCTGGGAACCGAAAAAGGGGGAGCATTTGGAGGATAAGATCAGTCTCTGGGAACCATGAGAGCAGAATTTAAATATTCAGTGAAGAAGAAAAAGTTGATGCAATCTCAGACAGTGGAGGTCACCTCCCCGCTGAAAAAAAGAGACCGAGAGATGGGAAGAGAGAAGAGCAATATGAAACACAGAATCATGTCAGAGCACCCAGATCCCCAGTAATGGAGATTTGGGTAAAAGAGATCAGAAAAAAAGAGTTTTCCGAAACAGTATTATAAGAATGTTCTTTTTTTCCTTGTAAACTGAAGGACATGAGATCGCAGATTGTAAAAGTTCATGAAATACTCAACACACAGGTTTGTCACTGAGACATTCCAGAAGACGGGGAAAACAGAAAATCCTAAAAGCCCCCAGAACAGGTAAAAAGTCGCAGAGGAAGGATCAGGTATCAGAAAGGCAATAGCCTTCTCAGCAGGAACTTCAGAAACCAAAAGATAATGGAGCAATGTCTTTGAAAACCTGGAGGGAAATATTTTCGATCTAGGTCTATACCTATCCAAACCATCAGTCAGGTCTCTATTAAAGTTGATTTCTCAGTGAAGCCTTCCCTAGCCTCCTCAGCTAGAATTTTAGTAGCCATTCTCTGTACTATTTCTTACTCTTATACTTGCTTTATGTCTGTTGTCTTAGTATTTTCTACTCTATGTTATAATTCATATTTTAATTAGTGATATTGCTTATGATCAGTTTCTCTTGCTAACATGTAAGTTTCATGAGCTCAGAGTTTTTTTTTTTTTTTTTAAATCTTTAAAGAGATGGGGTCTTGCTCTGTCACCCAGGCTGGAGTGCAGTGGTATGATCATAGCTCATTGCAGCCTCAAACTCCTGGCTTCAAGCAAGCCTCTCAAGTAACTGGGGCTAAGGGATTATTTTTTTTAAGGTTTTTGTTGTTTTCTACTGTATCCTTAGTACCTATGAGACTACCTGTTACATAGTAGTTTCTCAATAAATATTTGTTGAATGAATAAACGAATGATTTATTAGTCATTGAAAAGGAATGTCCCATTTGCGGGTCTATCTGAGCTATAAGAGCTTTGGCTAGATGATGTAACCAGCCTAGTAACCTCGCCCTTGGTTTGTATCCACAGTAGAGACACATTCTGAAGTGGCTGTTTCCTTGACTAGAGCAGTCCCTTCATGTCAGGCATAAGAGCTCCATGTCCCCTCTCCACTCATCCCTGTGTTGACCCTCAGCTTTTTCAGGGAACTAGTTTTCCAGAATCTCCATGCTGTTACAAATTCCTCAGAATGCAGAGAACATCTTTTAAGCCTGTCTGATCACAGATCATGCAATGTCTTGGCTCCACGTGGGATGTGTGGTGATTGTCCCATGTGATTGCTATGGTACATCAAAGGGCCAAAACCACTCTTGAGGTCCATGCTCCAGCCATGCCTGGGTGAGGCCACTGCAGAAAGGCCACTAATGGCCTCCCTACAGTTAAGTATCACAGCCTCGCTCCCAGAGATGGTCTGATTTTCATCCCCACATCTGCATTCTGTACATGCGTGTGCTTGAAATAGAATTTGTAGTCTCTGGAGTAGGAAAAAAATGGGCCTAAACTATAGTTACCTCAGGGTCTGGCTGGTGCAGCTGCCAGCTGGGTGCATGAGTCCAGTCGCAGAACGTGACAAGCCAGGCAGGATGGGAAAAATGCCTTTGCAAACAGAATAGTCTTTTCACGCTTGGCTTTTACACGGTTTGCTTTCTCAATCCAGGAAAGGTATTTAGAAATGCTTAGACTCAGAAGGAATTCTCTTAATATCCGATGGCGTTTTATTGGCACGGTGATGTACAAAAACCCACATGGTTTCTAGAGATTCCGCATGCTTTGGCACAGGCTCCCTCGCTCCAAGTTAGTGCTGGCTGCTCCAGATTCCCAGAGGTTGTCCAGGGGACTCTGCCTCCCAAACTCCCTTTTTATGAAGAAGGGATGAGGACGAGAGAAATGCATTTATAGGATGCCTGCCGTATGTCAGAAACCATGTGTATGTATTTCATCTCATCAGCACAGTATCTCTTGTCAGATGGATACTATGACCCCATTTCACAGAGAAGGAAATAAAAGCTCAGAAGGTCCAAGCAATTTGCCTAAAAGTTACAACTCATCACTAAGCTATATGTCCACTTCTGCCAAATTCATAGATGCCATGCCATCTTTCTTGAAGCATATTTCTCCTGAAATCCTGCATTTAGCTCTGTCCACCTCCTGCAAGCATCCTCTCAGGGCGACCTGAGCTATCCTCACACTTTTAGGCTGACCATCTGCTTGAAGATGTTGAAGCGTGCTGGGTGCAGCTCAGAAAAAAGATTCCCGTCTTTACCTCAACCGAAGGGAATGCCATCACAGGGCTAGAATCTATCCACATGCTGGATGGGGGTGTGGGGTAGGAGGGGGAGGCACTGAGCTCTGAAAGCTGTGCCAGAGCGAGTGTCGATATGAACCTTGCAATGCTCAGTGTCCCCCTGAGAAGCCTGAACGCTGAAGGATTCTTTCACCTCCATGGCTTAGCAAAGGCAACGTGGATTTTAACCAAGATCTCTTACATTTTACAAAAAGCAGGGTGCAGTTGGCAGGTCACATTTGTGCCCACACATCTTCATTATCTTTTGCGTCTCAGAATCAGTTCCAGAATGTGGGACATCTTCTAAAATATCTTTATCTTAACATGGTATCCAAGGATATTCACCATGTGACCTCAACTCCTCTTCCTGCCTTATTTTCCCAAAGCGTCCCACTTTGCTAGGGCACTGCAGTGGGACCGGACCTCTTATGGTGCACATTCATCCCACACGCTGCGCCACGCACTTCTCACCACCTCTTTTCTTCACATATACATCAAACCCTCTGAACAATCTTCCCCCATTGCTGCTCCATCATTTCCTCATTAGGAATGAAGGAATTAATTTACCTCACCGATGTGCTCATATTGTATTTTGTTGAGACTGCAAGCATGACTTTTTTTTTTTTCAGACGGAGTCTCGCTCTGTTGCCCAAGCTGCAGTGCGATGGTGCGATCTCGGCTCACTGCAACCTCACACCTCCTGGGTTCAAGTGATTCTCCTGCTTCAGCCTCCTGAGTAGCTGGGACTACAGGTATGTGCCCCCATGCCTGTCTAATTTTTGTATTTTTTTTTAGTAGAGATGGGGTTTCAGTATGTTGGCCAGGCTGGTCTCGAACTCCTGACCTCAGGTGATTCACCCACCTTGGCCTCCCACAGTGCTAGGATTACAGGCGTGAGCCACCACACCTGGCTGCAAGCATGGCTTTTAATCCTGCATTATGGTTCGTTGTAAACAGTTTCCCTCACCAGATGGTAAGATACAGTACAGAGTTAGGTGCCTAGTAGACGCTCAGATACCTTTAGTTGAAACACGTTAAATTATTTCTGTAACGTGGCCAAGTGAATATGATGTATGCTTGCCTTTTGGAATAGCAATACCATTTTCCCTGAAGGGCGTCTTCTGCAGGCAGCTGATGGCGACAATTCCAAATAAACTAAATGCCTCAGTTTCTCCAAATCCATTTTAGGACTATGCAGATCACCATCTGCAATACCAGTGGCAAATGGCTAACGCCTTAAATATATAAAGAAGGATCCTTATAGCATTTTCTGATGGGAAATAAGTTTTCAACTTACGAAAAATATTAAAATTAAAATAACAAGGTAAGTTTTTACACCTACAACATTGGCAAATGTTGATACAACAAATAGTGCTGACAAGGGATGGGAAAATGGGTACTCCCACATATCACTGTTGGGAAAGTAAGTTGATACCATTTCTCTGAAGGGTTATTTGTCAATGTATCAAAAGCCCCCAAAATACACATGTGGTTTGAAGCAGTAATTCAACTTTTACACATTTAGGCACAATGACATCCTTACCAAGACACTCAATGAAGTATCAATTGTAGGAATAATATAAGGTGAGGGAGAATCTCCAATAATAGGGGATTGATTTAATATGTGGTTCATTTAATAAATCTGTTCACTGGAGCACTAAGCAGTTATTAAAAGCAATTGTAAGAGGATATGGCAATGTGAAAAAACTATATTTTATTAAATGACAAAGCATATCATAAAACAGAAAGGAACTAGATTTATACAAATCAATTAATCACCTTGATGACAGTGATGGACCCCACATTTTGTGAGCCCTGAAGCTTACACAATTTTGAGTGGCTTCTTTAAGAACAAGAATACAACATTTGAAACATAAACTTAGGTATGAAAGTGAACATCTCTATTTAGAGGGGCCTGAACCTTGGTTTCGTTAGGTTCACGGTAAGTCTCCTGACCTACCTGATGACTATACACCAAAATGTTAAGGGTGGTAAGTTCACTCAGATTTCCTTATGATTTTCTATATCTTCTTTCTAAAATAAGAATGTTTTGATCTGATAATCTTCAAAGACAACTTCCTCACTAAAATCTAAAACTTTCATCTAAAAAATGGCTAAACAGACTGGTCAGTTAGGAATCCTACTCAGTTAACAGGGTAATTTTTGAAGCCAGAGGAAATAAGCCAAGGGCTGCTCAAATAAAAACTTCCAGTGGAGTTGGTAGAATGTACATTGGCATCTGAAATGGGAAAGACATTGACATTTAAGGTAAGCAAAAGATTCCAGTACAGTTAACACAGCAGCGTATCCTTAAGAGACTGTATTCAAGAATCTTACGATTTAAAACTAAAAAGAGGCCAGGCATGGTGGCTCACACCTATAATCCCAGCACTGTGGGAGGCCGAGGCGGGCAGATCACGAGGTCAGAAGATCGAGGTCATCCTGGGCAACATGGTGAAACCCTGTCTCTATTAAAAATACAAAAATTAGCTGGGCGTGGTGGCATGTGCCTGTAATCCCAGCTACTTGGGAGGCTGAGCCATGAGAATTGCTTGAACCTGGGAGGCGGAGGTTGCAGTGAGCCAAGATCATGCCACTGCACTCCAGCCTGGTGACAGAGTGAGACTCCGTCTCAAAAAAGGCAAAAACAAAAACAAAAAACAAAACAAAAAAACAACACCCAAAAAGAATATAACGTACTTAGACGTACCCTAGAGGCACCGGTAGAAATGGCTTCATTCATTCACTAGACAAGTTCCCATCTTGTGCCAGGCCTGTGCCAGGAACTCAGGAGTACAAAAGCAATCAAAAAAGTCTCAATCTCTTTCTTCTTGGAGGTGTTTTCTGGTCACCCTCTGGGTTCTAACCCCTGCAGTGGTTCTATAAATGACACTATTCTTTAGAAGTTAGCAATTCTTACCTAACACCAGCTCACATTTTGTTTCAAACACAGCAGCGATTTGAACAAGGGTGTGTGTGTTCCTCAAATGGCTCTAGGATACCTTCTGATGTCAGTAACTTCTCAAATCCCAGAAGAACTCTCCCACTGTTAGGTCCCCTCCTATAGGATAGCTTTTAAAGTAGGTGACAAAGCAGAAGATGACAGTTGCCTTGCAAAGACAAAGATAATTCATTCTCCGCAGAAAGTCTGGATTTTTAAAAAAAAATTTGGAATAACTTTACTCTTGGATTTCACTGTTTTTATCTTGAATTGGGTAAACACCAAATTTTTGCTCCATTCAGGAAGGATCTATCTGTCAATTATTTTTTTATTTCACTTAGTGACCTGATACTTGAGGACAATGTAAGACTTTGAGAGTCTCTAGACAAATCTTTATAAAGGACTGAGAAATTCCAGGCAATAGTAATTTTAAGCTGAATTCCAATTTTGAATGTGCCCTTGGCGGGGCACTGTGGCTCATGCCTGTAATCCCAGAACTTTCAGAAGCCAAGATGGGCGGATCACTTGAGGTTAGGAATTTGAGACCAACCTGGGCAACATGGTGAAACCCCATTTCTACTAAAACTGAGGTGGGCAGATCACTAGGTCAAGAGATCGAGACCATCCTGGCCAACATGGTGAAACCTCGTCTCTACTCAAAATACAAAAATTAGCTGGGTGTGGTGGCACATGCCTGTAGTCCCAGCTACTCGGGAGGCTGAGGCAGGAGAATCATGTGAACCTGGGAGGCAGAGGTTGCAGTGAGCTGAGATGGTGCCACCGCACTCCAGCCTGGGTGACAGAGCAAGACTCCCTCTCAAAAAAACAAAACAAAGAAACAAAAATTATTTGGGCATGGTGGTGTGTGCCTGTAATTCCAGCTACTTGGGAAGTTGAGGCAGGAGAATCACTTGAACTCAGGAGGCAGTGGCTGCAATGAGCCGAGATTGTGCTATTGCACTCCAGCCTGGGTGACAAATTGAGACTCTGACTCAAAAAAAAAAAAAAAAAGTGCTTTAAAGACTCATAAGTGTGGGGAAACCTATGTTAGCACCCTGAAAGAACATATTAAAAGTTAAATCTAGGCTAGGTGCAGTGGCTCACACCTGTAATCCTAGCACTTTGGGAGGCCAAGGTGGGTGGATCACGAGGTCAGGAGATCGAGACCATCTTGGCTAACACAGTGAAACCCTGTCTCTACTAAAAATACAAAAACAAAATTAGCCAGGTGTGGTGGCGGGTGCCTATAGTCCCAACTACTCTGGAGGCTTAGGTGGGAGAATGGCGTGAACCCGGGAGGCAGAGCTTGCTGTGAGCTGAAATCACACCACTACACTCCAGCCTGGGCGGCAGAGAGAGACTCCATCTCAAAAAAAAAAAGTTAAATCTATAGGAAGTAATACGTGAGAGAGTCTTGCCCCCCATAACCGCCTGACAGGGCAGTCACTGGGCAGAGTTCTGCTTGGAGGCACTCATTCTCTGCAGAAAGCCCTGGGGCTTAACCCTTTAACTTTGTTTTCTTTCAGAAAAATTGGTGCAATTGGGATTCAAATGAAATGTTAATATCATTGAAATGAGCATCCCAAGGCATTTCTCTAAAAAATGGCTGAAAGAATCGATTGATGCTTTCTGGAATTCAGACTGAGTGAAAGATGCTGATTTCCATTGCTGTGATCCTGGTCCTTCCAAATAGGTCTTCTTGTCCCTTTGATTGGATATTTAGAAACTTGTCCATGAAGAAGCTATAATGCAAAGTCACAATAGAACTTGTAGCAATATCAGTTGAGTCCTCGTTTTCATCTCAAAGATTACTCAACAATTAAGGGAGAAAATATTATAAGAAAATGCTGTGAGGGACACTATTCTAATTAGGAATATGCTATAACTGTAACTGAATTCTAACACTTAAGATGAGCTGTGGTTTAAATCAAATATTATAATATCAATTAATGTTATAAGGCTAGTATAAACCTTGATATTAGAAAGAGAGAATGATATGGTTTTGCTGTGTCCCCACCCAAATCTTATCTTGAATTGTAGCTCCCATAATTCCCACATATCATGGGAGGGACCTGGTGGGAGGTAATTGAATCATGGGGGTGGGTCTTTCCTGTGCTGTTCTTGTGATAGTGAATAAGTCTCATGAGGTGATGGTTTTATAAAAGGGAGTTCCCCTACACGAGCTCTCTCTTTGCCTGCCACCGTGTAAGACGTGACTTTACTCCTCATTTGCCTTCTGCCATGATTATGGGGCCTCCCCAGTCATGTGGAACTGTGAGTCTATTAAACTTCTTTTCTTGACCAATTACCCAGTCTCAGGTATGTCTTTATTAGCAGCATGAGAACAGACGAGTACATAGAATAAGAAGGAATTTTACATTGAAATGCAAAGCCCTAAATAAAATCTTAGTAAAGCAAATATAGCAGTATATGAACAAACACATCATGATCCAAAATAATTTATCTCAGGAATGTAAGGCTGGTTTAACATTAGACAGTCTAGCCCTAAAATTTTCTGCAATATAAATAAAAGAACTATACACTCGTCTTAACAGAGTCAGTTAAATGTTAAGAAAAATCCAACACACATTCATAACTTTTTTAAAAACCAGTAATTTAAAAATTAAAAAGAATGTTCTTATGTTTAGCAAAAACCTCAAACAAGTATCAGGCTCAATGATGAAATGTTAGAAGCATTATTTTAAAATTTGGAATTTTTGCTGTCACTGCATCCTAAGAACTCACTAGCGTGGTTAATATAAGATAAAGAAATAAAGGCAATATGGATTAAAAAGAGATAGCCAAAATGGTACTTGCTCATAGACGATATAATAATGTAAGGAAACCTGCAGATATACTATTAGAACTATTCAATATGACTGAATGATACAGGATCAATATATAGGATGGACAGCAACCTGAAATACTAGAAAAAATAGAGAATGCAGTTTAATAAAAATATACCACTTACAGCCAGGCATGATGGTTCACGTCTGTAATCCCAGCACTCTGGAAGGCCAAGGTGGGTGGATCAACTGAGGTCAGTAGTTTGAGACCAGCCTGACCAACATGGTAAAACCCTGTCTCTACTAAAAACACAAAAATTAGCTGGGTGTGGTGGCATAGGCCTGTAGTCCCAGCTACTCGGGAGGCTGAGGCAGGAGAATTGCTTAAACCCAGGAGGCATGAAGTTGCAATGAGCCAAGATCATGCCATTGCACTCCAGCCTGGGTGACAGAGCAAGACTCCACCTCAAAACAAAACAAAGCAAGCAAACAAACAAACAAAACCACTTATAAACATCAATCTGGCGATTTTGAGGAATAACAGTAAGAGGGGGTACTTGCTCCACAAGGTATCAGCACTATTAAGACAGTGTGGCTTGGCACACGGATAGGACAAACAGGACTACGCAATGAAACAGAGAGCCTAGACAAAGACACAGGCTTTGTGAGAGCTTGATATATGACAGAAGAGGTCATACAAACCCATAGAGAAATGACTATTCAATAAATAGTGTCAGGAAAATTGGTTTTCCATATGGAAAAAGTAAAAAATACATCTCTTTCTTACACCACAAGTAAAATCAATTCCTGATGGACCAAAGACACACATGTGAGAAGCTCAACTCTAAAACTTCGCATAAACAAAAAACTAAAAACACCACATGGTGTTGTCTCCCAGCGTATTGGTACAGGGAAGGACTTTAAAAAGAAACAAAGATCATAAACTATACTGGAAAATATTGCCTAATTAAACTACATTGAAATGAGGATTTTGAACTACAAAAGACATTGCAAACAAAGTAATGAAGACAAACCACAGAGAGAAGATATTTACAACTCACATGCTCTACCAAGGATTTGCATTCAGAATAATTAAAGAACCTTTATAAAGCAATAAGAAAATGGACAATAATGGATATCCAAAAATGGATATAAATAGGCAATTCAATGAGAGGGAAACTCCAGTGGCCAATAAATTAGTAATTACGGACATAAAAATGAAAAATGTCACATACTATTTTATCCCCATCACATAGGCAAAAGTCAGAAAATATAATAGCCTCAAGTACCGGTGAGGACGTGGGAAAATAGAGCCTGTTATTTACTGCTGGTGAGAGTGTAAATTTGCATAATCACTGTCGAACCCTATCAATGAAGTTGAAGAGGTGCCTCCCATACCTAGCTACGTCTTTTAAGATGACCATCACAGAGAAAATCTCACATGTGACCACTTGTTCCATGGAGCTCATTGTAGCACCATTTGTCATCTGCTTGTTCTCAGTGGGTTATTCATACAATGGAACAGTTAACAGCAGTAACAAATTATGGACTAGAACCATCTCTGTCAACATGGATGAATCTCAAAAACATAATGCGGAGTGAACACCGAAACTTATAAAAGGATACGTGCAGTATGATCCTATTTAAGTAAAGCTTTATAACACACAAAACAATAATATACATTGTGAGCACAGTGGAAGCCCAAAATTTGCATGGCAGTTACACCCTCCAACTCCAGCATGTGGTTAGCTCTGGGAAAGGACGGGGAAAGAAAGTACAGGGGTTTTACAATATTTTACTTTAAAAGTGTAAGAGGGCTCAAGCAATTATGGAAACATGTTTTTCTCTTTAAAATCTGACAAAAACCTATACAGCATTTGCTATGTGCCAGGCACTGATCCAAACTCTTCCACGTATTAATTCATTTAATCTTCTCTATGAGGTCACTACTGTTATCCCCATCTCACAGATGAGGACCACTGAGGCAGAGAGAAGTTGTGTGACTTACCTAGCTAATCGTCTTCACCACTTTACCATTCTGCCTCTGAGACATTAAACAGACACTAACATCTGTTTATGGTATTATTATATTATGTTTTCTGTATTTTTTCCATTCAAAAAATTAAAGAAAAATCATTTTAAAAGTGACAAAAGAGAGCTGTCTTAATAGTTCCCCTCCCACAGAGCACTCAGATCTGACTCAGGAGGCCAAATCTGGATGTAGTTATGGGACTTTGTAAGTTTCCCTTAGCTTGTGATGAGTGGTTATAGAAAGCAAAGAGCAAAGGTCATAAAGAATGAGATTTTCTTTCTTTTTTTTTTTTTGGAGACGAGTCTTGCTCTGTTGCCACCCAGGCTGGAGCACAGTGGTGTTCACTGCAACCTCTGCCTCCTGGGTTCAAGCGATTCTCTTACCTCAGCCACCCGAGTAACTGGGATTACAGGCACTTGCCACCACACTCAGCTAATTTTTGTATTTTTAGTAGAGACAGGGTTTCACCATGTTGGCCAGGATGGTCTCAAACTCCTGACCTTAGGTAATCTGCCTACCTCGGCCTCCCAAAGTGCTGGGATTACAGGCGTGAGCCACCGCACCCAGCAGAGATTTTCTTAAAGATAAGAACAAAAATGTAAAAACTAATAATCATGGCCCCAGGGAAAAAAAAAAAAATGGCCTTTTAGGGATATGCAACAGTTTCCAGTACATGTTTTCAAACTATCAAAAAGACTCTGGGTGTAATTTCTTTTTAAAAAAGGTTACAAACATTGCCCCCTAGGAGATTTATACTTTCTGCATTTTCTTCAATCACAGTGAGTAGCAGATTTAGGCGCAGAGATTATGGACTTTAGTGAGAAATTGCCTGAGTTAATCTAAAATTTTTCTTGTGTGCTAAAGTATTGGTATTTTATATAGTGATAACCAGTAGTTATTACAGAGGAGTGAATACATCTTTAGAAAATTTTCAGCATGAAATGCTACTTTTTATGTAATTTGCATGTAGATTTAAAAAGCATCAATGTGAAGTGTATAAATTTTATTGTTCAAGATTTATTTTCTACTATTGGGAAAAAATTATTCTTTTTGAAAAGGTACAACCTGTTTGGTCCTCAAGTTGGGGGAGAAAGATACTGGGGAAGTATCAACTTGATTAGCTTTTCCACTCTGGTAAACAAAAGTCGGGATCTCAGGAATTTCCAGGGTAAACTACTTTCCAAGTGGAAAGGAAACAGTGTTGGCTGGGCGCAATGGCTCACACCAGGATTCCCAGCACTTTGGGAGGCCAAGAAGGGAGGAGGATCGTTTGAAGCTAGGAGTTTAAGACCCGCCTGAATAATATGGTGAGATCATCTCTACAAAAAATAAAAAAAATAGCAGCTTGTGGTGGCAGATGCCTGTAGTCCCAGCTACTACAGAGGCTGAGGCAGGAGGACCCTGGAGCCCAGGAGATCAAGGCTGCAGTGAGCTATGATTGTACCACTGCACTCCAGCCTGGGTGACAGAGCAACACTCTGTCTCAGAAAAGAAAAAAGAAAAGAGGAGAGGAGAGGACAGAAAACCATGAAGCTCCTTTATACTTTTATTCCATTTAAGTTATGTTAATAACCAAAAAAAAAAAAATCAAGCTATTCTTTGACAACAAATATAAACAAATGTTAGCAGACCTGTGGCTGTGGGATTCCATTTCACAGGATGGACATCCTACTTTTTCAAGCTCATTTTTAAAAATAGTAAATGTGGGATGCTTAGATTCCATAAAGCCTTATCCTTGGGTACCACTTCTTCCCACCTCTTCCTTTTCCTCACTCTCATTCGTAGACTTCACACCATGGTCTCCTTCTTCTCCACTGTGTCTCAATGGCCAGCCCTCCACGGGGGTTCCCCGTCCTAGCAATTCTAGTCCGCATCAGTCTATGCTCTTGTGGAAATCACCCCCTCTCTAGCAGCTCAGGGGAATATTTTAGGGAAACAATTCCCATCAGTCTGTGAATGATTAGTCTTTGCCATCCTCATACTTAGGGGTACATTTATTCATGGAGCCCTCAAGTGTGAGTGCCTCAATCAAAAGGTAACACTGCTCACGGGCAGCTATGGAGAGAGATACGGGAACACTCAAATTTCACGTCTTGCTTTTTCATTCCCCAGATCTACTGAAGAAGACAATAAAGTTGGAAATACGGCCAGCCAGGGAGGGTGAGGCAGGCTCTCAGCAGCTGTTCCTCTTCTGGGCAGATTTTTCTCAGCTTCTTCTTAGGTATCTGAGGGGGAGGCTCAGATTTTTTTCCCCAGAGGGTGGGGAGAAAGACTGTGTGGGCAGTTTGAGGAAATTCATATCACGCTGGCCTTCATCTTCGAGCTCTTAAAAAAAACAAAAGACTCGCTGTATCTCTTACGTGACCTGAAAACATAAAGGAACCTAATCCATCCATTGCCAGCTCTCATAGAAATGATCAGCTTCCCTAAATTCTTGTGACTGACTTGATCGAAGTACAGGGATTAGGGCTATAAGTCCTGAAGGAATAAGGGTCAAACTGTGGAATGGAGGAGGAGTCTGGGAAGGGAGTCCTTGTCCCCCAGTCCTTGCCTGACATTGGTGTATGCACCCCTCATACTGAGGGGTGACCAAAGAATGCTGTTTGCAGGGCACATGGAGGGAACCTGCCCATGTAGTTGAGGAAAATCACTCACGTGTGCCTGAGCCTCCTTGCTAAGCAGAAGGGAGCTGGAGGGAGGATGAAGAGGAGGGAAGGTGGCTTGCTGCAGGCTGGGATGTGGGGGGACCCTTCCTGATCACATGATCCAGCCCACAACTGTGAGGGCTCAGAGAAGTCTAAAATCAAATCTGGCATCCTCGGTCATCGTGAAGGTAAATTTGTCAAAGTATGAGGATAGAACACATTTTATCTAACAGTTTGTTAGCTTGATTTATACCTTTAAAAATATTTAGACATGGAGATATACAAGCCTCTGGATTCTTGCCCCAGACAGGGCTTGTGTGTGATGCAGAAAGACAAGGGGTGTTTCCCAAGCATCAGCATCAAAGCCAGGAACAGAACCTTCTCCGCCTTTTGGCATTCAAGTTGTGCTGTCCACTCTATGAACAGGTTATTTTATTTTTATTTCTTAAGTAGTGCTATGGAGGTGGATACCTGAGTACCCTCTACTTCTGCAGGGATTTGATTACTTTATTTTTGGTTTTATGCTAGTAGCAAAAACTGAGTCATGCTGAGCTGCTTTTAGGGTATCCAAGGTTTATATATTGGGGAACAACTTTTGTTACCATTTACGCTCCAAAGTTTTCCTGTTATTGTTATGTAATAATTATGCTGTTATTTGTTCAGTCTCTGGTTCACTACTGAAAGCTTTCAATAGGCTTTCCTAGGGCTGTTAGAAAAGTTTCCTACCCTGTGACAGGGTACAGCTGCCCTGGGGACACTCTCAGGCAAATCCAGCCTGACTGCAGTCTGAAGCCAGCAGCCAGCCAGATCATCCCTTCCTAGGCTAGTCCCTGGCTCTCTGCCCACTCCCCTCCCTGGGTCTCCCTGCTGTTCCCAGCACAGCTCCTCCCATGTCCTCAGGCCCACGCCACAGGGTGTGGATCTGCTGGCAGCCTTGTCTGTGTCTTCTGCCTTTACACACCCTGCCCCTGTGGGAGAACTGGAATGTCCTTCTCTCAGTCTTGGCCAGAGCAATAAAGGGGTTCCCGAGGGAGCTACTGCTTTTGAGGGTCCAGAGAGATGGCACTGAAAAGGGCCCAATTCTCTAAGGCTGGGGATGGGTGCTCAGATCACAGTCTTGTGTGCTAGTGTGCAAGAGTGTGTGAGTCTCAAGCAAAGGCGGAAGGGGGTTGAGACCGATCTGTTGGCCTCATGTTCAGATCTAGGTCATTTGGTGGCTTGTGTTCTGGTAGGGAAGGGGGTTTTTACAATGTGTTTGTAAGGCTTATCTAATGTTTGTAAAGTTTGTAAAGTGTATCTTTATATGCTTTTTTTTTTTTCCCCAAGAGCAAGTGGGAAGGAATAGTCACTGCTAGTGCAAGTGCAGGTGCAAGGAGGGTAACAAGAGATCAAGTGGCTGGGTGTGGTGGCTCATGCCTATAATCCCAGCACTTTGGGAGACCAAGGTGGGTGGATTACCTGAGGTCAGGAGTTCGAGACCAGCCTGGCCAACAAGGTGAAATCCCGTCTCTACTAAAACTAGAAAAATTAACTGGGCGTGGTGGCAGGTGCCTATAATCCCAGCTATTCGGGAGGCTGAGGCAGGAGAATCGCTTGAACCTGGGAGGTGGAGGTTGTAGTGAGCCGAGATCACGCCACTGTGCTCCAACCTGGGCACAACAGTGACATTCTATCTCAAAAAAAAAAAAAAAAAAAAGAGAGAGAGATCAGGCTACCATGCTGCCCCAAACCGCCTGGCCTCCAACCATGCAGGGACTTTAAGAGCAGCCATCTTGGGGGCAGTCATTCCCATGACTTAAATCTCCAAGGCTGGGCTTCACAAACCTAACTTTCCAATCTGCCCTTAAAAAACTCCAGAAGACTTTCTGGTTGTACCTTTATCTTTTGTTCTCCTCTGATACCTTCTAAAGAGGCATTTAAGAGGCATCACACATGGCTACTTCCTCCTCACCATTTCCTTTTGAAGTTCTGGCGCCGCCTTTTAAGAGTCACTTCTGTTCTCAACCACAAGATCACACAATAAAGAACAAATGTCTGAGGGTGGCGAAACCATGCAGGGCCCCATTTGAACAGCTCTGAGACTGGTGGGTGGGGTGAGTCCGCAAGGACAAGGTGCCTGTCCTCCGATGGGTCCATGTCCCCCGATCTTCCCATCACCACCTGTAAAATACAACTCCTCCTTCCAGATTCACCATAAATCACCTTTCTCCCCTCATTACGTACAGAGGTAGAAGTCCCCCTAAATGCCTCATGATCAAAATGACAGTTGTTGGCTTTCCAACTCAAAGCACTGGGAAAAAAGCAATCAACCCTACAGGTACCCCCTCTCATCTACTTTGTTACCTAAGGAACTTATCAAGCAAAGTCATCATACTGAGCTACCCCCAATCATAACATGCATTAAACAAGTTGAGCACCTACCCCGGGTGGAAGGAATCTGCTTCCCTTACTGGCATCTGTGCATTCTGTCAGCTTTACCTTCTATAATAGCAATTCAGCTTATATATAAACATTATGCTTATATAACAAGCATAACAAAAGGGAGAATAATAGTCTGTGTCTCCTTTCCACAGGACAAGATAATTCAACCTATGTGGTATACTTATGCAAGGAGGAACAACTAAAGCAAAGCAGACTGAACTATTATCTTGATCCTTAAATAAATTCTTTAGGAATAGAGAACTGTTGATGAAACTTAGGACTGTTTTAGATTTACAGAGCAACAGTATTGCATTAAACTTCACACTTAAACAAAATGGGTATGGTAAAAGATGGATTTCATTTACTCTAGAAATATTTATTGAGTACCACCATGTGCCTCAGTCTTCTAAAAGGATGGGATACGATGGTAAGCTCAGAGATGATAGCTTCTATTGATGTAGATAGACAATAAACTCATAAACAAGTAAGTATAGAGTGTGCCAAGACACAGGGAAAAAGACAAAACAGGGTGTGGGGACTAGACAGCAGTGGGGTGGAAGTGGGTGGATTGCTATTTTATTCATAGTAGTTGCACATCCTGCTGATGTGAAGATATTTGGAAGAAGTGTGGAAGCAAGACTTGTAGATATCTGAGGGAAGGAGGCAAAGGGAAAAACAAGTTTTCTTGAGACAAAAGTATGCTGGATGTGTTCCAGAAACAGCAGAGAGCTACTGTGTTTGGAGGGAAATGAGTGAGATGACAAATGGAATGAGAAGAGGCTAGAAAGGTGGTAGGTGATCAGATGGTGGAGGCCCTTGTACTCTTGATTGAGCTGCAAGGCAACAGAGGATTATGAGCAGATGTGTGACAAGATGAGATCAATGGCTAGGGCTGCTCTGTTAAAAATTAACTAGGGGGCTGGGCACGATGGCTCATGCCTGTAATCCCAGCACTTTGGGAAACCAAGGCAGGTGGATCACCTGAGGTCAGGAGTATGAGACCAGCCTGACCAATATGGTGAAACTCTGTCTCTACTAAAAATACAAAAATTAGCTGGGCCTCTAGTCCCAGCTACTTGGGAGGTTGAGACAGGAGAATCGCTTAAACCCAGGAGGTGGAGGTTGCAGTGAGCCAAGATCATGCCACTGCACTCCAGCCTGGGTGACAGAGCGAGAGTCCATCTCAAAAAGAATTAACTACAAAGGACAAGGACTAAAATCAAGAGACCACCAGGAGTTAAGGCAATAATCCAGGAAAGTGATTATGGTGGGCTGGACCTGAGTGCAGGGTTAGATAGAGATGGTGAGAAGTGGCTGGATTTGTGCATATATTTTGGAAGAAGAGTGAATGAGATTTCTCATCAGATTAGATATGAAATGAGACCAAAAGATGAGTAAAGATGCAAAGGGTTTTGAGTTTTGTTGTGAGCAACTAGCATAACAGGGTTACAATTTATTGAGATGGGGAAAACTGTGGGAGGAGATAGTTTTATTGGAGGAAATAAGAAGTTCATTTTTTGGACATGTTGAGGTTGAGATGTCAAGTAGATGATCTGAACTATTAATCTGGATTTCAGAGGACACATCCAGGCTACAGCGGTCATCATCCTATAGCTGACATTTGGCACCATGGGGCAGGATCCAATCACACCGATGGCATGAATATAGAGAAGCAATGAGGTCTAGGGCAGAAGCCAATGTCTATGGATGAGAAAATGAGATGCAACCAACAAAGGAGACCCAGGAGGAACAGCCAGTGAGGTCATAAGAAAGCTGAGAGGATGAGATGTCCAGGAAGCCAAGAGAAGGGTGTGTCTTAAGGATGGGACATGGTCTACCATGTGATGTGCTGGCAGTCAAGAGAAACAAGCACTGGTTAACCCATGGAGTCATCTGTGACCTGGACCCGAGTTCTGTGGAGTGGAGGGATTGAAGGCATCAATGGATGGGCCCAAGAGAAATGACAGGAGAAGAACTGGAAACAGTGCTTTTAGATAATCCCTTTCTAGTCATTTTGTCAACATAGGCCAGTAGCTTGAGGGGCATTGAGTAAAATATGTGGTATTAAAACTGAAACATCAGGTCATCCAATCTTGAAATAGTCCCAAATGATTGCTGAAGACTGACAAGCAAGTCAGATGATACATGGCTTGAATGCCACCAGTAATAATAGAAATATTTTTAGAAGATTCAGATTTCTTCTCTTTTCTTTTCTTTTGGACCAAACATTTTTGTAGTATTCTTACAATCTTAATGGAAAATTATAACAAACATAAAAATCACACAGGATCTGTCTTTCAGAATTCTGCAAACACAACAACTTTTGGTTACACTGATGAGTCTGGCAGCACAGGTAGGGCTGTTCCTCTGCAGACGTTACTAACCCACCCTCGGCGATGACTGCTCTAGTTTTATAAGGCATGTTTTGTGTACAAGTTGGATGTTACCTCTGTGACCTCGGTGGTATGCTTGGCTGGAATCAAAAGCATCAATTCCCATTAGTGATTTCCTACTGTTCGTATCTAGTCTCCAAAATCCAAAGAAAACTAAAAGTTTTCAATGTTTACAGCAAGACCCAAGGAAACATACTAGTGCTCATTTAGATGAGAGGCATGACACAAAAATGAAAAAAAAAAAAAGTCATGTTGGAGGTTTAATTTTCCATTGTTTTCTTTCTCTCTGCCAGAATAGGTGTGACTCAGATTCTTTAGTGATACTTGCAAATATAATAGAAAAGGATGTCTCGATTTAAGAAAATTTATATATCTGTGTGTATATATACACACACACATGCATACACAAACACACACTTTCTCGTAATAGATAAACCAGAGAGTAATGTTGATATATGAAAGAATTCACCAAGTATATCCTGTAAGTAGCAGTTAGTATCAAAATGAATTTAAAATCACAATTGTAAAATAATCAACTAAGGGTCTTGGGAATGTAAGTACAATAAAAGGGATAAACCAATAAACATAAAACTGAAATATAAAGATCTATTAATTATTTTTAAAGCCCCAAATCTCAAGTATCTCAAAATTAGTATACCTTCCTTGCAATTGCAAAACACACGTATATCTGTTCTATTCTGTCTACTTCAGAGTTAGGCTGACTTCTCTTTGAATCCTTTTGTGTCAATGAGTATTAAGTAGGGACTCAGTCACACACAGCAGTAAATTAAAAAAAAAAACAACTGTCTATCTGAATAGCAAAATATTGATCAAGTGAAGAGCAACTGCATTGTCAGGACCAAATTTATTAATTAAAATGAGTCCCCGTTTAAACACTATAGTTGGAATTTCAGCCCTAATCTGACATGCACAGTACATTCTGATATCTTTGCTGACTTCAGGTCTGTGGATATTGTTTTTAATAGGTGGTGCCTCTCTTACACGGTGAATTGAGAGGAAAAAAAGAACATAACACTGAATCCTGTGTGTACCGGGAGGCATTTAGTACGCCTTATTCACAAGCGAGAAAAAGAAGACACGCACAAAGGACTGTGAGAAACAGATTATTTTAGGTACTTTGGGGGAAAAAAGAGTTACAATTTGCCCATTAAGAATGGAGAGAACAGAAATGTAGCTTTTATGCTGAAAAACAAAATGCAAGGACGATCCAGTTTCTAATTCGTGTGCCAAAGCTGCTGTTCTTGATGACCTCAGTCAAATCATTTAATTCTCTCAATTTGTTCATATAAAAGTGCTATTAACCTGCAGTTCCTCAAATACTATCCAATCGATGTTGGCTACTTGATTTTCACTAAATTTAAGGGATAGAGCCTTACAAAAGTGATAGAGAACACCTTCAAACTATAAAATCAAAGTTCTCCTTTCAGCACAGAGCAATACACAAATAAATGTTATTGTGAATGGGTATCATTACTGTTAAAACCCTGAGCCTCATTACCCACCTGGTAAGCAACACAGGAAGCAGAAGGACACACCAGGAATCCACAGACATGGACTGCAGTTAAGATATGCAGAAAAATGTGTGTGACCTTGGGCAAGGTATCTCTTTGTTTTCAAAACACTTTTATTAAGCAAAATAATGTACAATAAATTACATAAATGCCCATCAATCAATGAATGGATAAAGAAACTGTGGTATAGGCCGGGCATAGTGGCTCACACCTGTAATCCCAGCACTTTGGGAGGCCAAGGGGGGCGGATTGCCTGAGGTTGGGAGTTCGAGACCAGCCTGGCCAACATGGTGAAACCCTGTCTCTACTAAAAATACAAAATTAGCTGGGCGTGGTGGCGGGTGCCTGTAATCCCAGCTACTTGGGAGGCTGAGGCAGGAGAATCACTTGAACCCAGGAGGCGGAGGTTGCAGTGAGTCAAGATCACACCACTGTACTCCAGCCTGGGTGACAGAATGAGACCCTGTCTCAAAAAAAAAAAAAAAAAAAAAAAAAAAAAAGAAAAGAAATAAAAGAAAAGAAATTGTAATATATATAATATATATATATGATGGAATATCATATAAAAAGGAACAAATTAATGACATTTGCAGCAACCTGGATGGCACTGGATACTATTATTCTAAGTGAAGTAACTCAGGAATGGAAAACCAAACATCGTATGCTCTCACTCATAAATGGGAGCTGAGCTATGAGGACTTTAAGGCATAAGAATGATACAGTGGACTCTGGGGACTCGGGGGAAAGGGTGGGAGAGGGGTGAGGGAATAAAAGACTACAAATTGGGTTCAGTGAAACGGCTCAGGTGATGGGTGCACCAAAATCTCACAAGTCACCATTAAAGAACTTACTCATGTAACCAAATACTACCTGTTCCCCAAAAACCTATGGAAATAAAAAATTTTAAAAAACTGCATACATCTAAGGTCTGCAATTTGGTTAAGTTTTGATAGATGGATATACTTATGAAACGATCACCAAAATGAAGATAATGAATATCTGCATCACCCTAAAATGTTCCTTTGGGCCATTTGTAATCCCTTCCTCCAGCCCCTGAGCAATTACTGATCTGCTTTCTGTCACTATAAATTAACTTGCATTTCCTAGAATTTTGAAGAAATGAAATCATATGGTATATACTCTTTTGGTCTGCATCATTATCTTGAGATACATCCATGCTGTTGCTTATCTCAAGAGTACATTAAATGATGCAACTTAAACTCAATCAAATAAAATAGTAATACTTGACATAAGTACGAAAGCAAAGTGGTGTCAGGGTGCTTGGTTTTGGAAAAAGTGGAAGCCCCTTTGGGATCTGAGCCAATCTTTATAGGTATAGGGGCAAGAAAAAAAATCTGTCCCCCTGCGATTCTTATTTCCAAGGATCAAATAAGACTATATGTAAAAGTGCTTCAAAAGTCCAATATAAACTACCGTATCATCCATGCCAGTTCATTAACTAATGCAACACATATTTATTGAGCATCTACTATGTGCAGGCACCATACTAGGAGCTTGTAAAACAGCAGTGAACAAAACAAGATAGTTGCTCTCATGGACCGCCGATGCTGGTTAGCAAGAGACAGGCCATATGTCAGTTTAAGAATGAGCATATACTATATCACGTGGCTATTAGTCCTCTATAGGGAAATAAGGCAGGTTAGAGATAAATTTAACAGGGAAGGAAAGGATATTTCAGAGATTGTGGCCAGAGAGCCCTTCTTCAGATAAGATGGAGTTTGAATAAAGATTGAAAGAGGGAGAAGCCACTCTCCCACAGACATCTAGGAGAAGAACATATCAGGCAAAAAAGAAAGTACAAAGGCCTTGAGGTTGTTGGCAATAAACTAGGCTATTAAAGGAGCTGCCAAGATGCCAGGAATTGGAGCAGAGAGGTGAGAGGAGGGTGGCAGGGGATGAGCCGAGGCTTGTACTCTTTTATTCTGAATGAAATGATGGGCCACGCAGTATATTGAATAGAGGAAATGTGTGATGTGACTTAGGAGTTGGAATCACTACTTGGGTTGCCCTATGGAGACTGCTGGTGGCAAGAGGGGAACCAGTTAGGTGGCTACTGCACAAGTCCCAGCAAGAGGTAGTGGTGGATTAGGAGTAGAGGATGTAAGAAGTGTTCAGGCTCTATATACATTCGGAGGGTGGGCTGATAGCTCATGATTTATTTTTTCACATTGGTTTTATGAAATGCTTAACAACGACAATACCCCCAACTTATGAAGTGTTTGTTATGGTTCAGGCACTATACTGAACAATCAACTAATGTAATCCTCACAGCAATACTATGAAGTAGGTCCTATTTTTATATTCATTTACTGATGAGGAAACTGGGGCAAACAGTAGTTGGATGATTTGACCAGCATCACACAATGGCAGATGATGGGGCTGGGACATGATCCCAGGCAGTCTGGCTTCAGAGTCTATGCTGTTAACCACATGCTATATGACCTCTCAAAATTAACATATAAATAATATTTTGCTCAAGACGAACCTAGACCAATAACAAAATTGAGAAATATGTTATAATGGCCAATCATTTAAAACTTAGGGTCTTAAACCAAAAAATTCAGAAACCTCTTTATTTTTTTGTTAAGAACACGATAAACCAGTACACAAGTGGACACTTTTCATGGGTCCGCCTGGATAAGGTGGGGCTACAAGGCCACTCTCTTCATGATGATGGCCATAGGAATGGTGACTGCTGTTAAGGACTGCCATCAAGGTCACACTTTCGAAAACACTGACTCTAAAATGGAATTGGACATGAACACTTTCGAATATTATGGCCATGTCTGCCTTCCTTTTGATGAGTTCCTTCTTTCTGATACTTTGCTTCTGATTTTATCTTGGTGAAAGAATAGCTATTGGCCGAGCATGGTGGCTCACACCCTACAATTCTAAGATTTTAGGAGGCTGAGGTGGGGGGATCACTTGAGGCCAGGAGTTTGAAACCAGCCTGGGCAACAAAATCAGAACCCGTCTCTACAAAAAATAAAAATAGAAATTAAAAAATCAGTTGAGCTTGATGGTGTGAATCTCTGGTCCCAGCTACTTGGGAGGCTGAGGCAGGAGGATTGCTTGAGCCCAGGAGTTTGAAGCTTCAGTGAGCTATGATGGTACTATTGTACTCCAGCCGGGGCAACAGAACGAGACCTCATCACGTGCACGCGCGCACACACACACACACACGCACACATACACACACACGCGCACACACACAGCTATCTTCATCAAGGGCACAAAGTAAATAGTCTCCCGTGTTATCATCACTAATGATAAAACATTGCTACGAGACAGCCTGCTGTTCAGAACCATTTCTATAAAGCCAATCTTCCTCTCAAACTTCTTGGGAAATGTGTCAGGATTTTATACATGAGAAAATTAAGGTCTAGAAAGGAGAAGAGATTTGCCCAGGGTCTCTCTGGCTTATTCCATGACAGAGCTGCGATGGTAGTTCTGGGATCAGAATGTTCCTGATATTTTTATAGAAGGCTCTGAGCTCACCCAGTGACAGGTGCTTTTGTTGTTTCATCAGATGAAACTATTATGAAAGAGTTGGGCAAAATCATTCTGAAGTCTTCACACAAAGGAGTGGCAATCGTACACATTTTTAGAGTTTGAGGCTACATTTTGCTTAATGCTGTGTTTGGGTTTACTTCAATACTTCCTGCCAATGCTGAAATCTGTACACATTAAGGAAAGTAGGATTGTTCAATAACACGCCTGATTATAATTCTAACTTCAGAAGGCAACACATTTCAAATCTTTTTTCTGGTATATTCTCTATAGTCATCTTAAGTACAACAGATGAGGCATAAAATCTTTTATGAGTCAGTAAATAGAAGCTTTGGCTGCACAATGTTTCAGGTAAGATAAAAGTACTCCCTCTTTTCAATTGTATAAACTGGAGAGCTTTAGCTAAAGGGAGAAAAAGACCGATAGACCAGAGGGGAGTGTTCAGGTTTCTTTTATTTTAACCTGTCAACAAACATGTGCAACTAAGCCCTAGCGCCTTTTTCTAGGACCCATTACCAATGTGTGTGTTCATCCTGTACGGGGTGTGTGTGTGTGTGTGAATGTACCTTTGCATATTTAGAATTCAAGATTTTAGCATCCGGAGAAACAGAAACAAGATTTACATATAGGACATCCATAGATTTGTGGTTTTCTTTGATCTTCAAAATACCACTTCTTCTTTTCTCACCCATATGGGACAATGTCAAAAATTTCATTTCTATGTTCATAGCCTGATGAAGAAAACACCAAATCTGAATGTGAATTGTTGCTCGTCATTCTTCCAGGTAGCACAACTTGTTGAATGATGGGTTCCTGGGACACATGGCTTCACAATGACTGTTTGGAGCTGATATGATAGGAAAGGGAAGATGTGAAAGCCTTCTATTTTGTAATCAGTTTTGTTCACACTTTGGTCAATGAAATCAAATGAAAAGGGAAGACAGGAAAGCTTTCTGTTGTGCCCATAGTTTGGAGATGATTTCATATTTCATTCTATAAAAGGTAAGACTACTTCACCTTCAAAACACTGCAGCATTCCTTTTAGAAAATGCATTATTTCCGTATTCGTTATGCTCAGGAGGGGACAGGGAGGTTAAAAGCACATATGCTTAGGAGTTAGAGAGCCCTGGGTTCAAATACTGACTTTACCACTTACTGCTCTAACTTGTACTTTATTCACCCTGTGTTTGGCATTTGTTTCTCTTCAATAAAAAGAGGAAAAAGCTACTTCCTTTGAGAATTATAATAGAGACTGTGAAGTTAGCGGGTTTCCAGACACAGGGCAGATGCTCAGTAAATGACACCTCATATCAAAATAGCATCGTAGGTTTAGATACCATTCTGCCTTTTAATCATAAAAATATTTCAAGTACATGGATATCAGTCTCCTTCTAGAAAATAGGAGGACTTTTAGGATGCTTTCATTCTGATCACTCTCTCTGGTCTTTCATTGTTTCTGCCAGGTATTTTTATTTTGTCTTACTTTTAACCTCCTTACATGATTTATTAGGATTTATGCTTATTTAGGTTTTCCAAAAACATGTTTACTAATTTATTTTCTCACCATTACTTCTCACATTTAACTTTTTCCTTCTAGGTTTATTATCCTTCTTAGTGAAATATATGTATTTTTATTTTGAAAAAAATTATAATAAGTTGCAAAGAAATGTACAGGGAGGTTGCAGGCACTCTTTGCCTTCCCTCCTCCAATTATATAACTATAGGGCAATAACAAAACTGGGTCACTGGCATTGCTGCAACCCACAGAGCTTATTCAGGTTGATACACATACACGTGTATTCGTATGTGTGTGTGTATTTGTTATTAATTTTATGTTGCTCTATACAATTTTATCACATGTATAGCTGTGTGTAACTACTACCACAATTAAGATAATTGTACCATCATAACTGGCCCCCAAGTGCTACCCCTTTGTATTCAAACTCCTCTCTCCCACCTATATCCCAGTCCCTGGCATCTAATAATCTGTTCCCCATCTCTATAATTTTATCTCAACAGTGTTTTGTATCAGTGGAATGGTACAGTATGTAACCTTTAGAGACTGGCTTTTTTCTTTTTTCCTCACTGAGCATAAGCCCCTTGAGGTACATCCAAGTCATTTTGTATCGACAGTTTGTCTCTTGTTGCAGAGTAGTATTCCATGGTATGGATGTATCGTAGTTTATTCACCCACTGAAGGACAGACATTTGGGTAGTTTCTAGCTTTTGGCTCTTACAAACAAAGCTGCTAGTAATATTCATGTACAAGTTTCTGGGCGAATATAGTTTTCATTTGTCTGAGATAAATGCAAAAGACTGCCGTTGCTGGGTCCTATGGCATGTCCATTTTTAGTTTTTTTTTTTTTTTTTTTTTGAGATGGAGTCTCACTCTGTTGCCCACACTGGAGTGCAGTGGCACGATCTCAGCTCACTGCAACATCCTCCTCCTTGGTTCCAGAGATTCTCCTGCCTCAGACTCCTGAGTAGCTGGGATTATAGGCACACACCACCATGCCCGGCTAATTTTTGTATTTTTAGTAGAGACAGGGTTTCATCATGTTGGCCAGGATGGTCTCCATCTCCTGACCTCGTGATCTGCCCGCCTTGGCCTCGCAAAGTGCTAGGATTACACTCGTGAGCCACCGTGCCTGGCCCACTTTTAGTTTTAAAAGGAACTGTAGGGGTGGGCTCAGTGGCTCATGCCTGTAATCTCCGCACTTTGGGAGGCCGAAGTGGGAGGCTCCTCACTTGACCCCAGAGTTTGAGACCAGCCTGGGTAGCATGGTGAAACCCTGTGTCTAAAATAAATACAAAAAATTAGCTGGGCATGGTGACGTGCTCCTTTAGTCCCAGCTAGTCAGGAAGTTGAGGTGGGAGGGTCACCTGAGCCTGGGAGACGGGGGCTGTGGTGGAACTGTGATTATGCCACTGTATTCCAACCTGGGCAACAGAGGGAGACCCTGTCTCAAAAAATAAAAAATGAATAAAAGGAACTGCAAAACTGCTTTCTAGAGTGGCTATTCCATTTTACATTCCCACCAGCAATGTATAAGTGATCCAGTTTCTCTGAATCTCTGCCTGCATTGGGTGCTATCTCTATTTTTTTTTTATTTGAACTATACTGATACGTGTGTAGTGCTACTTCATTGTGGTTTTAGTTTGCATTTTTCTAAAGGCTAATGATGTTGAATATCTTTTCATGTGCTTATTTACCGTCTGTACATCCTCTTTAATGAAATGTCTCTTTCTGTAGTTCATCCAATTTCTAATTGGATTGCTTGATTTTTCACTATTGAATTTTAAGAGTTCTTTATATATTCTAGATACTGGTCCTTCATCAGATGTGGTTTACAAATATTTCCTCTCAGTCTGTAGCTTGTCTTTTCATCCTGTTAAGGACATCCAGGCCGGGCACGATAGCTCACGCCTGTAATCCCAACACTTTAGGAGGCTGAGGCGGGAGGATCACTTGAGGTCAGTTCGAGACCAGCGTGGCCAACATGGTGAAATCCCGTCTCTACTAAAAATACAAAAATTAGCAAGGCATGGTGGCAGGTGCCTGTAATCCCAGCTACTTAGGAGGCTGAGGCAGGAGAATTGCTTGAACCTGGGAGGCAGAGGTTGCAGTGAGCTGAGATCCTGCCACTGCTCTCCAGCCTGGGTGACAGAGTGAGACCCTGTCTCAAAAGAAAAAAAAAAAAAGGCCGGGCACGGTGGCTCATGCCTGTAATCCCAGCACTTTGGGAGGCTGATGGGGGCAGATCACTTGAAGTCAGGAGTTTGAGACCAGCCTGACCAACATGGAGAAATCCCATCTCTACTAAAACAAATACAAAATTAGCCGGGCATGGTGGTACTCGCCTGTAATCCCAGCTACTTGGGAGGCTGAGGCAAGAGAATCGCTTGAACCCGGAAGGCAGAGGTTGCGGTGAACCGAGATCGTGCCATTGCACTCTAGCCTGGGCAACAAGAGTGAAACTCTGTGTCAAAAAATAATAAAAATAATAAAAATAAATAAATAAATAGAATAAGATCCAATTATCAACTTTTCCTTTTATGGATCATGTTTCTGCTGTCATGTCTAAGAAATCTTCACAATGCTCCAGTTCCTGAATAATATCTTCTGTTTTTTTATCTAAAAGTTTTATGGTTTTCCATTTTACATTTAAGTTCATGATCTATTTTGAGGTTTGTTTGTTTTTTTGTATTAAGTGTAAGACTCAGGCTGAAGTTTTTGGGGGGAGCCTGTGGCTATCCCATTGCTTCAGTACCATATGCTAAAAAAGCTATCTTTCGTCCACTGAATTGCTTTTGCAATTTTGTAAAAATCAAGTGGGTGTATTTGGATGTGTCTATTTCTGGGTTCTTTGTTCTGTTTCATTGACCTATGTGTCTGCCAATACCACAGAGTCCTGCTTATTGTAGCTCTACAAGAAGCCTAAAAATCTGGTGGACTAATTCCTCCCACTTCATTTTTCTTTGTCAAAATAGTTTTAGCTATTCAATCTCCTTTGCCCTTTTTTTTTTTTTTTTTTTTTTTTGAGACGGAGTCTCGCTCTGTCGCCCAGGCTGGAGTGCAGCCACTCACTGCAAGCTCCGCCTCCCGGGTTCACGCCATTCTACTGCCTCAGCCTCCTGAGTAGCTGGGACTACAGGCACCCGCCAACACGTTCGGCTAATTTTTTGTGTATTTTTTAGTATACACGGGGTTTCACCGTGTTAGCCAGGATGGTCTCGATCTCCTGACCTCGTGATCCGCCTGCCTTGGCCTCCCAAAGTGCTGGGAATACAGGCGTGAGCCACAGCGCCCAGCCGCTCCTTTGCCTTTTTATATAAATTTTAAAACAAGCTTGTTTATGTTTACAAAAAAAACTTGCTGTGGTTTTTATGGGAATATTTTTAAACCTATAGATCTTTTGGGAGAGGAGTGACATCTTTATTTGGCTGAATCTTCCTATCTATGAAAATAGTATGTCTCTTCAGTTATTAGGTCTTTGACTTCTTTCATCAGCATATGGTAATTTTCAACATACAGATCATATACATGTTTTATTTATTTAAGTATTTCATGTTCTCTGGAACAACTGTAAATGGTACTGTGTTTTTTATTTTGGCTTCCATTTGCTCATTCTTAGTATACAGAAATGCAATAGATTTTGTATGTTGATCTTGAACTCACTCATTACTTCTAGGAGAGTTTTGTTTTGGTACATTCATTGGATTTCCTATGTAGATCATGTCATCTGCAAACAGAGACAGTTTTATTTCTTACTTTCCAAACTACATGCCTTTTATTTCTTTTTCCTGCCTACTGCAGTGGCTACCATGTCCAGAATTATGTTAAGAGTGGTCAATTTTGGATCTTTCCTGCTTTCTCTTGTGGACATGTACCCTAAAACTTAAAGTATAATAATAATAAAATAAAACAACAACAACAACAAAAAAAAACAAAGAAGAGTGGTAAGATCAGACACTCCTGGCTGTTCCCAATCTTAGAGGGAAAGTATGATGTTGGCTGTAGGTTTTTGGTAGATGCTCTTTATGAAGTGAGAAAGTTCACCTCTATTCCTAGTTTGCTGGGAGTTTTGTGTTTTTTTAATCATGAATTGTTGTTGGATTTTATCAAATATTTTTAACCGTCAATTAACATGATCATATGATTCTCCTTCTTCGGCCTGTTCATATGGTACATTACTTTATAAATTTTCAAATATTGAACCAGCCGTGCATACCTGGAATAAACCTCACTTGGTTGTGATGTATTATTGCTTTTACACCTTGATGAATCTGATTTGCTTATAATGTATTAAGGATTTTTGTGTGAAACACACATGTTAATAGTACTTTCAGCGAGTCTGTGAATGGTAAATACTCCTAATCTTGTTTATCTTAAAGTGGGCTCTTTTTGCCCTCACTCTCAAATAAAGCATTTTGCTGGATAAAAAAAATATATATATATTGGTTGATGGTAACTTTTTTCCCTTGGATTTTGAAGCTATTACTCTTGCTTTCTGACTTCTTGGCTTATAAAAGCATGCTGGTATTAAGTTTTCTTTTCTTTGAAAGTAACCTGTCATTTCTCTCCAGCTGCTTTTAAAATTTTCTTTTGATCTTTGATGTTTTGCAGTTTCTCCAAAGTGGGCCTGTGTGTGTGTGTGTGTGTGTGTGTGTGTGTGTGTGTGTGTGTGTATGTTTCTTGCTTGGAATTTTGTGTTATTTTTCAATCTTAAGCCTCAGGTTTGTCTTCAATTCTAGAAAAATTCTCATCTATTCTCTCATCCACTATTGTCTTTCCCCAATTTTTTTCTAGCCTTATCTTCCAGAATTCCTCTCAGACATAGGTGGCCCTGGTTGCTTTATCCTGCCTCTAAATTGCCCTTTCATGTTTTCTCTCCTCAGATTGTGAGATTTCCTCATATTTATATTCTGGTTGACTATATCCTCTCTTCAGCTGAATACTCTGGACTAGGGATTTCAATGATCCTGATTATTTTTATGTTAATATATAGGCTTGGTGTGATTGTCTCTAGTATTGTTCACAAATATTCCAGGTCCATTGTTGGACTGCACTTCCTTGTCCCCTTTGGAGGTAAGCATGGCTCTGTGGCTTCTTTTAACCAAAGCATCACTTCTTGCAGAAGCTTTAAGAGCCAAGATTTGTTATGCTCCCTTTATCCTGCTTCTGTGACATGTTAAGATGGGGCTTCCATCAGCATGGGGACCCTGGGTGGCTATGACAGGCAGGACCTCTTGCACTGGGCAAGCAACTTAAGCAAGAAATAAACAGTGGTTGTGATAAGTGCTATTGAGATTTGGGAATTGTTACTGCAGCATTAACTAGCCTATCCTGACTGATATACTGTGGGAAGTCCCCAAAATGCAGGTCCAGGCTTCATCCCTGTACACGGTTCCTGTCTAAGGTTTTTGTTTCTCCCAGATAATTTTCTTTTTTCTGCCCCAATTCTCAGGTCAGAGGCAAACCTCTTTGCTGCTTTCCTGGGCTGTGATTAGAGTCCTATCTACCCATTTTTAAAAAATAAATGATCAGCTATTTGAACCTCTAGGCTATTTATGCAGGGGCGATTAGTCCATCTATCTGTTCATTTTCCTGTTGCTATGTAAGTAGCAAAGTCCTAGTTCAAAGACATGGTACCCATCTCTGAAATATCCATGTCCATGGTTATTTCCACTTTGATATTCTTCTTCACTTTTGGAATCTGGAGATTTCCTTTCACTGCTTTCAAACTTGCCATGTATTATTATTTTTTTGTTATTATTATATTTCATCCTGGGTCTCTATGTGTTTGTGGTGACAAGGGGTACAGTTAGCATCTAAGATCCCTCATGCTGCTATATTGCTAGAAATCTTCTGATACTCATTCTTTCCTATTAGCATAATTTCTACGTTTTTTGGACTCTTTCTGAAGCATTATCCACATTCAACCTCACATTAACTCTCTCCATGCTGGAATACCTCAGTCACATTCTTAGATCTGATGGACCCAGGAAGTGAAAGACAGAATTGAAAAGAGCAGTGCAACATAGAGTAGCCATTAGAATTTAGAGATGGGATCTACGATAACCTAAAATATAACTCAATGACATGTTACCAATGAGAATAAAGACTATCAGAATTCAGCCGACCGATCTAAAATGTTAATTATTATAAAATAACTCATGAACTTAGCAAATGAAACACAATGTGAAAGGACAACGATAGAGCATTTTTTTGAATTGGGAAAGAGATGAGGTTTGAGTTAACATCATCGGTAAAAAGAATAAGTTAAAAGTGAGTACATCACAAATGAGAAATGTCTTAATTTTAACCATTATGATGTAAATATTTCTAAATGAAATTTGTAATGTCCTATCTTAGAATGTAACAGACATTAAGAAAAAAAAACCTCAGCTCATTGCTATGACCATCAGCTAATTTACAGAGTACTTAGTATATATCAGGCAGTGTATTAAGAACACGACCTATATGATCTCGCTGGCTATGTACAACTACAGTTGACCCGTGAACAATACAGTTTGAGCTGTGTGGGTCCACTTCTATTGTTATGGTAGGCAGCTAGTCAGGCATGAGCGGGGCAGGAGGGAGCTCCCTCCAACCCCACCAGGAATGTCAGGCAACCATCAGGTGATGGTCAGGTGGTTGTTAATGGTCTCTCTAAAATAATAATTGGTCGCAGCCAGTACCAGGGAAAGGCAGTTTCCCTATAAATAAAAACACTTGAAATTGGTAATTGGCAGCTCAGAAATTGGGCCACTAGACTTTGGTTTGCACATTTAGAGACAAAATGGCAAAGCATGACCTTCTGGGGGCATGCTGCTGGAAAAGGGAAGAATGCCTCAGGTGAGCATATGTACAACTGCAGTAAACACACTGTGTATGCTCAGCTCTTAAGTGTTAGCAGGTCACTGTGCATGCGGGCGGCCCACCCAGAGGAAAGAATCATGGGAAAAGGGACACAAGACCCCTGAAATATGTCGATATATAAAAATGCCACACTTGACCTCCAAGGTGCCTGCCTGGGTCTCTTCCAAGTGTACTTTCTTTACTTTCCTGTTCTAAAGCTTTTTAACAAACTTCCACTCCTGCCCTGAAACTTGCCTTGGTTTCTTTTTCTGCCTTAGGCACCTCAGTCAAATTGTTTCTTCTGAGGAGGCAAGAATTGAGATTGCTGCAGACCTGTACATATTTGCCACCAATAAGTCGGATATTTGCCATTCTTAACAGTATGTGGATTTCCTTTTGCTTCTGCTACCCCTCAGACAGCAAGACCAACCCCTCCTCCTCTTCTTCACCTTTATTCGATGTGAAGATGATGGGGATGAAGAGCTTAATGATGACCCACTTCCACTAAATAAATAGTAGTTTCTCTTAATGATTGTCTTAATAAGATTTTCTTTTCTATAGCTTACTTTATAGTAAAAATAAAGTATAGACTACATAGAACATACGAACATGTGTTAATTGACTACTTATGTTATTGGCAAGCCTTCTGCTCAATAGTAGGCTATTAGTAGTTAAGTTTTGGGGGAGTCAAAAGCTATATGTGAATTTCCAACTGCATGGGGAGTCAGCGCCCCAATCCCTGTGTTGTTCAAGGGTCAACTGTACTCTATGAGGTAGGTATTTACAGAAAGCGCACAGAAATTGATTAACTTGCCCAGTGTCACAGACAAGGCAAGTAATGGAACCCAGATGAGATGACCCTGATTACTCTGCTGGCTGCTTCTGGATACACTCAGTGTCCTTTTTATTAGGGGTGGGGTTGTGGGAGCAGCTGTAGCTACAGGTATCAATGGCACAGGATAGGGTGGAATAATTGCTGTAGAGAGAAATACGCCCCTGTGGCTCCAGCTTCATTGCTAGAATGTTCAAGTGATCCCTACATGGTTATTAGAGGAATCTTATTACTATAGTCACTGCTCTCATAAGATACCTTCCCCCTTTTCAAACTGTCAATTTCTAGTCATCCTTCAAAACCCAAATCAAATGCTACTTTTCATTAAAAACTCTCCCAGTTATCCAAATAAGATCTTTGTCTTTTTTACTTTTTCGTACATTGTAGTGGTTAAGTATGTAGGTTCTACAGACAAGGCTGCTTGGGTTCCAATCTTGGCTTTGCTGGTTGGTGTGTTAGATACCGCCTAGCATAGAGTGAGTGCTTAGCAAATGTTAGTTACTATGGTGATGTTTGCATCATATCCTGGGTTAAGAGTTTCTTACATTGGCCAGGCACAGTGGTTCACGCCTGTAATCCCAGCACTTTGGGAGGCCAAGCCGGGTGGATCACGAGGTCAGGAGTTCGAGACCAGCCTGGCCAACATAGTGAAATCCTGTCTCTACTAAAAATACAAAAATTAGCCGGGTGTGGTGGTGCGTGCCTGTAGGCAGGAGAATTGCTTGAACCCAAGAGGTATGAGGTTGCAGTGAGCCAAGATGGCACCACTGCACTCCAGCCTGGGTGACAGAGTGAGACTCCATCTCAGAAAAAAAAAAAAAAAGAGTTTCTTACATCTATGCCTTCTCTATTAGAACAGAAACTCCTGGATGGCAGAAACCAACCTTAGTCTCATTTCAAAGCATTTACAGAACCCAGATTCCTTTCCCTACTCACTCTGCTAACACTCTCATCTTCCTGGATTATTGCAAGACTCTTAACTGGTCTCCCAGCTCCTGTCCACGCTGCCTGTAGTCTGTTCCAAACCTAGTAGCCAGAATAGTCTTTAATTCTGAAGTGGCGCCACTGATCCTACTTCTGCAATGAAGCAGACGTTCTCTTTCCAATGTGGCCAGTGGAGCCAGAGTCTTTGTTTTGCAAAAGCCATCCAATATTTGGCCTGTTACCTTTCTGACATCATTCCGATCACAGTGGCCTTTTTGCTGTTTCTTGAATGCTCCAGGCATGCTCTTTCTTGGGCTTTTGCACTGACTGTTCCTCTTCCTGGAACTCTCTTCCCCCAGATATCTGCATGGCTTACATCTTCACATGCTCCAGGTCATGGCTCGAAGGCTGCCTTCTCAGTGAGGCTCCCCCGTCCATCTTTCTTAAAATTACAACTCTCCCATCTTCACGTCTTCAGTGCTCTCTGTATCCCTTCTCCTGCGTTATTTTTCTCCATAGCACTTATACCATCTATTATATATTTTATTTCTTTATCAGCTGCCTCCTCCAATGGAACAGAAGCTCCAGAAGCTCAGAGGTTTGTGGCTCTTTTATTAACTTAAGAGTGCCTGGTAGATACTTGGTGAGCATTTCTTTTCTTTTCTTTTTTTTCTTTTGAGTCAGAGTCTCGCTTTGTCGCCCAGGCTGGAGTACAATGGCACGATCTCTACTTACTGCAACCTCCACTTCCTGGGCTCAAGTGATTCTCCTGCCACAGCCTCCTGACTAGTTGGGATTACAGATGCCTGCCACCACACCCGGCTAATTTTTGTATTTTTAGTAGAGACAGGGTTTCAGCATGTTGGCCAGGCTGGTCTCAAACTCCTGACCTCAGGTGATCCACTCACCTCGGCCTCCCAAAGTGCTGTGATTACAGGAGTGAGCCACTACGCCTGGCTGGTGAGCATTTCTTAAAAGAATGATTTTCTTTCTTTCCACCTAATAAAGCACCATGTACATTGCTGGCGTTGGTATGTAGTTTCAACTGAGTTTTTACTCTTAAGAAGGGTCCTATAGGCTGGGCTTGGTGGTTCATGCCTGTAATTCCAGCAGTTTTGGAGGCTGAGGTAGATGACCACCTGAAGCTTGAGACCAGTCTGGGCTACATAGTGAGACCCCTGTCACTACAAAATTAACAACAACAAAATAGCCAAGTGTAATTGATAGTACGCACCTGTAGTCCCAGCTACTCGAGAGGCTGAGGTGGGAGGCTTGCTTGAGCCCAGGAGATTGAGGCTGTAGAACTATGACTGCACCACTGAACTCCAGCCTGGGTGACACAGCAGGACTCTGTCTCTTTAAAAAAAGGCTCCTATATTAGGTGGTTCCTTTAATGAACCAAATGAAAGCACAAGAACGTGCCTAGCCCTAGAATCAAGAAAGGCCAATTACTGAATCAAAGCATAGAGCATCTTGTTCCAAAGGAACTTTCTTTTCCAGGGACATTCTCAGGTGCACTGGCCTTAAGCACTGGTCCTTTGCCTCATCCACACCATGAATGACATCAACATCTGGTTGCTAAACTGACCATGCTTGGAGCCAGAGTGTCCCTGGTGCAGGAGAAGGGCAGGACACTGGTGTGGAAAATCCTTGAATGAAGTAACTTGGGATGTATGTGTAGAGTGGTACAAAGGCATAAGAAAAGATTACCCTCCAAGACCGGAGCAACAGGGCGGAGGTCAGATGTTGAGTCTAAGGGTGTCCAGCTGGGGAATGAGGTGGCAGATGAGGTGATTCAGAGATCAAGTAGGGATCAAAGATAAGAACGGCAAAGAATGGGGGAGAGAGAGACCTGGGTCAGGAGGAAGGCTCCAGAGTACCTCAGTGAGGTCCAGGCTAGTCACCTGTGCTGGGATTCAGTCCTCTAGTTTCACGACATGATCCAGGCCAGACCTCTGCATTTCCTCCCTGCAAGGGCCTCTATATTTTCCTGCCAATGTAAAATGACAACTTTCCATTCTCCACTGGGGACTGATTCACATGCCCTTATGTGGTGATGGTGGTCACTGAAATAACCATTTCATTCTTTCTGAGGGCATGTCTCACCCTCAATCAGTGGTCCCCTGACCTGCAGCATCCATGTCACCTGGGAACGTGTGAGAAATGCAAATTCTGAGGTCCCACCCTAGACCTACTGAATCAGAAACTCAGGAGGTAGGGCTAGAAACCTGTGCTTTAACAAGTCTCCTGCTGAAGTCTGAGAATCACTGTTCTGTTAAAGAAGTGTCATGAAACTAGAATGCAGCAGGTAAGGAGACAGAGACTGGCAGCAGGGGTGCTATTAATATTTTACCCAGCGGAGGGCTCTCTGATGGGCAGAGGTCTAGATGTGGGTATGGGAAACTGGCATTTGTGGGGTGAATCAAAGCAGAGAGCGGCAGGGATGTAGGTGCTGGGGAGAGACTGCTGGAACAGCCAGGAGTCTGGGGTGGCTGGGTGTAATCAGAGCTTCATCTGGGAAGTCTCTGATTTATGGATATTTTAAAGTCAGTCCTTACATAGTTACCATGTGTCTTTAGTTATACTGAAAATTCCTTAAATACAAGAACCAGATTTTATATGTTTTTAAAATAACTCATCATGGCACCTTTAGCAGTGCCAGAAACCAAATCGATTCTTAATAAATACATGAATGGAGATAAAAAAAAAAAAAAAAAAAAACAAAAAACAAAACCCTGAGAGAGGGCAAAACTTGGGGCAGAAAGAGAGGGGAAAACAAGTAATTTATTTTTATGATGTTTAGCTTTATATTACAGGGAGATGTTTAGCCAGGGATGTCTGAAAGCCAATTAACACCTTAGCAAATTCTGCAAATGAAAAGTTGGTGGGAATATCATTTTTAATGACATTAACCAACTTTTGAGAAGCCAAACTCAGCAGGCTGAAAATAGGAGCTTCGCTTGATAGGATGCAGTTAACTCAGTTAGATGTCAAACAACTTCCACTTGCTGAATTTGAGGATGGGGCTTGAGAATCGCCGAAAAGAAAAGTAGCCGTGCAAATGGAGTCTATATGCAAAAAGGTTTTAAACTTTCCCCTTGGAATGCTAAGAAACCAAGTTGATGTGCTGAAATAAAAACAAATTAAAGTGAATGGAAAGCTTGACAAACATAATTTTAATGTCTTGAAGAAAGACACACAATATGTTTGTGACAACTGTCATAAGCCTGACATTCCCCTCAAAGGAGACAAGACGTAAGAAGAAGACAGGAGTCCCTGTACTCATTTGTTCAGGCTGCCACAATTAAGTATGTAGGGCTGTGCTAAGGGGCTTAAACAACAGAGTTATTTTGATCCAGGTGTCAGCTGTGTGGGTTCCTTCTGAAGCCTCTCTCCCTGGCTTGTAGATAGCTGTCTTTTTCTTATGTCTTCACAAGGTCTTCTCTCTGCATACGTCTATATCCAAATCTGTTCTTCTTGTAAGGACACCAGTCATATCGGATTAAGACCTACACTTATGACCTCATTTTAACATAATCACCTCTCTGAAGTTCCTACCTCCAAATACAGCCACATGCTGAAGTATTAGGAGTTAGGACTTCAACATACGAATTTGGGAGAGGGTAGGCACAATTCTTCCCATAAAAGCCCCTAAGAGAGTGACTCAGAATCACAAGAAACCGAAGGCCGTCATGGTGGTGCCTGGGGGCTCTCGCCTGCTGTCCTGCATGAAAGCAGCTTTCCTGGATGGAAAGTCCGGCTCCTCCCTGCTCCAGACAGAACCTCATCTCCAGACAGGGGCCTGCTTAGTTTCAAATCCATACCACAGAGCTAACTTGTGAAATCTGGATGCCAGTAGGCTAGGACCTCTCACTAACTCCTTTGCCTAAGAAGACATAATCTACCCCCCAGCAAAGCAGAACGTGTACCTTCCCATGTTCCTCGACTGAGCCGGAAATATGAGAAACTGCCCTAAATCTCAGTTTCTGGACATCAGCGGGCAGCCTTCTGGAGGCCACTGCTAGGATGAGAACAACAAGGATGAAGTTCTACTTGGGTGTATGCCATAAAACTGGCTTGCATCTTAATTTTATTTCTAACATTTTTCAGACTGTTCTTTAAAAGCCAGTGCTAAAAATGTGGGGAACTTGTATCGAGTTAAATAAACCTAAAGGATCATATCTGAAAATTAGCTTTCAAAAAAAATTGACTCAGCCAGAAACTTTTAATTAAAAAAAATAATGTGTGTAATGTATTTTGCATTTATGAAAACAGCAAGGCATGGTGAACAGATTTTAGATAGAGTTTTCATGGCAAAGGGAAACAAAAGAGACTGATAAACAATCTTTTCCCTTATACACAGTTCAGGTAACATTTCCTAATGTCTCGTCTCTTGTTCCAACCAAACCGTTGCAGAACATCTAAAAGTACAGCATCTAAATCCATACATTTCCAATCTCATTCCCGGGCAAAGTGTAGAGTAGTAGCTGGTATTATTGGAACATATTAAAAATTTTGGAATTTTGTCACCGTGGGAGAAATGACTTTTCTAACTCTCTTCCGCCATTCAAGTCTTCAACAATGACCTGCCTCTCAAATATTCCTCTTCAGCTGAAGTTACTCAACCTGCTAAGACAACTAATAGCCAAGGACCAACCATCTGAAGGCTAAAGTAATTATCAAGACTACATCAACTTTTTCCATGTATTAAATTAGATCCCTGGAAATCTATAGATTCTAAGTTATGGGCTTCTCACTGCATGACTTAATACTCTGTTGTTGGATTTTGAAGTTTTATGGTAAAGATACAGCCATATGGAAAACATTTCATAAAACAACTGTGATATATAACTGCTTAGTAGATAATCAGATGTCAAAAACATTAAGATATAAGAGTTGTTGGAAGATAATGCCTTAAAACTTTTTTTTTTCTAATGAGCTGATATAAACCTCGTCTTAAATAATGCAATCTACGTAATGCCTTACATTTCTTCTTTCGTCTTATATTCTAATATTAACTGCAATTACAGCAATCATCTTTATCTTAATTTTTCTAGAACACATATTTTATCCAACAGCTACTTGTATTAATTCTTATTTTAATGGTTCTTTTATATTTTTATTGGTTTTGATGAAGCCAGATCAAATCTAATTTGGATTTAGAAAGGTATAAATAATAGATAAAACTTGCCTACTTTCTTCTATGTTGTCTTTGAAACTTGATGGAGGGTTCATTTTTGAATTAGAGTATTTTTCACATCAGGAAAACAAAATTAGCTAGGTGTCTGGGTTAGGATGGGGTATCATGGGTATAGCAGAGAGAATGGAATAGTTCACTCTAACTTATGCACAGATTGATTTTCTGAAATGGCTTTGGAAATATGTTACCTTTCCAGTTACTTAACCCTATAGCTCCATCTTCAGCATTGAAAAGTCTTAGGTTAACTTTATAAAAAGGTGACTTATATTCTAGGTTTAACAACAGCCTGGCTGCAAAGGAAGAAAGAGAAACAGGAGAACCTAGGCCGAGTGTGGTGGTTCACACCTGTAATCCCAGCACTTTGGGAGGCCAAGGTGGGTGGATGACCTGAGGTCAGGAGTTCGAGACCAGCTTGGCCAACATAGTGTAAACCTTGTCTTTATTAAAAATACAAAAATTAGCCGGGTGTGTTGGCGGTCGCCTGTAATCCCAGCTACTTAGGAGACTGAGGCACAAGAATTGCTGAACCCCAGAGGTGGAGGTTGTAGTGAGTCAAGATCACGCCACTGCACTCCAGCCTGGGTGACAAGAGCAAAACTCCATCTCACACACACACAAACACAAAAGAAACAGGAGAACCTAAATCTTCTCTAAGACCTCTCTCACTGCTAAGACTGTTTCCTCATCATAGTCCCTGATCACTGAAAGTCCCTCTAAAATAATGGTGCCTGAGGGTTCACACCCTTGTCATTCATCATATCTTCTCCTCACTTCAGGCCATGCTTTTTTACCTATGTCCCATCTGCAAAGTAATCCTAGAAGATGTATTTTTTTGGTAAAAGGCATAGAATCTCTCAGGTCCATATTAACTAAACAATTGCTTCAAAGTTTGAGAAATCTATTCTAGAGTTTCAACCCAGGAATTTTAATCACAAGAGATTCCTAAGTATATCTGACCAACTTTGTTCTTTAAAGTAAGCACAAATGCATCATGAATCCACGTGATCTTTTACAAGAACATTCTTTCTTATGGGTGAATTGGGAGCCAAGTGAGTAAACCTGGACAACCCTGCCTCTTTTCAGCAAGCCTCATATATGAAAATCCTAGTTGATAAAGGACAAACTGGGGGGATGCTTGTATCACAAAAGCATGTTTCACTATACTGAAGAAATTTTTGACATATTCCTTACAATGGTTAATTCTTAGCCTGAAATCCACGTTTTACTTAAAGATTGATTCAGTTTTTAAAAAACTACCTCTCAGGACATTCATTACATCAAGTGTGAGAAAACTAAGAGATAATGTTTTGGCAAATTAAAGTATTTCAAGACTCCTGCTGAGTATAAAGGACATTTATTCATTTCCTTCCTTCCCTCCCTCCCTCCCTCTCTGTCTTTCTCCCTCTTTTTCTTTTGAAATTTCCTCATAACTTTTCCTTCCTTCCTTCCTTTCTTCCGTCCTTCCTTCCTTCCTTCCTTCCTTCCCTCCCTCCTTTTTTCCCCCATACTACTGTTCTATTTAATTTTTATTGTGTGTATGGGTTTTATTTTATTGTATTTTTTACCAGTTTAGCATCAGCTCATTTTACAAATGATATCTTACATGAAATTGCAGTATTTATAATATAGAACTTCCATGTTCCCTAGAACATAGTTTGACAACCACACTTACAGCTCCCCGCCAAGCCTCCAGAAGTCATCAACCTATACCCTCCAGCACTTGTCCTATTTCCTGAAACACACAGAACAGGCAGCACTACAATATCTACAAATATAATAAGTTAGGCCCCTGTGCAGTCAGAGATCAGTTGCAGAGAACTGAACTGGTTCAGCCAGTTAAAAAAATGGATTTATTAAATGGCTTGCAGAATCACTAGGCTGAATCTTCACAGTAAAACTGGGTGACTATAGACCTGGTTTGGTAAAGAGGAAGCTTCCTTAAACTCTGGTCAGGTGTGATTCCAAAGCCATGCTGCCTTGATTGGAAGCTGCCAGCACTGATGCAGAGTTGGGCCTCACCTTCACTTCAGTGCTAGAGAGATGGATGCCTGCCCCAGCAGTCTCAACCCGATCAAGCTGGTGGCCGTGCCCTGGGACCTTGGCAAATAATGCTGAAAAAAACAAAACAAAACAAAAAACCCAAGCCTCCACAACTGCCTTGCTTCTCACCTTCCAGAACCCAGCACATTGGATATTCCAGAAAGATTCTGCTTTCCAGCCTCAGTGGTAGCAGCAGGTGTACTAGGAAGAGACTGGTATGGGTGATTCCAGCCAGACACCCTAACCACCCACTCCCAGCTACTTAGGCCAGGGTGCTGGTTCTGATGCTAGAGAGAATGCTCTGACATTTTGTTGTTGTGGTTGTTGTTGTATTTTCTTTTTTTTTTTTATTATACTTTAAGTTCTAGGGTACATGTACACAACGTGCAGGTTTGTTACATATGTATACATGTGCCATGTTGGTGTGCTACACCCATTAACTCATCATTTACATTAGGTATATCTCCTAATGCTATCCCTCCCCAATCCCCCTACCCCACGACAGGCCCCAGTGTGTGATGTTCCCCACCTGTGTCCAAGTGCTCTCATTGTTCAATTCCCACCTATGAGTGAGAACATGTGGTATTTGGTTTTCTGTCCTTGCGACAGTTTGCTCAGAATGATGGTTTCTAGCTTCATCCATGTCCCTACAAAGGACATGAACTCAACCTTTTTTATGGCTACATAGTATTACATGGTGTATATGTGCCACATTTTCTTAATCCAGTCTATCATTGTTGGACATTTGGGCTGGTTCCAAGTCTTTGCTATTGTGAATAGTGCTGCAATAAACATACGCGTGTGTGTTTATAGCAGCATGATTTATAATCCTTTGGATATATACCCAGTAATGGGATGGCTGGGTCAAATGGTATTTCTAGTTCTAGATCCTTGAGGAATCACCACACTGTCTTCCACAATGGATGAACTAGTTTACAGTCCCATCAACAGTGTAAAAGTGTTCCTATTTCTCCACATCCTCTCCAGCACATGTCATTTCCTGACTTTTTAATGATCGCCATTCTAACTGGTGTGAGATGGTATCTCATTGTGGTTTTGATTCGCATTTCTCTGATGGCCGGTGATGACGAGCATTTGTTCATGTGTCTGCTGGCTGCATAAACGTCTTCTTTTGAGAAGTGTCTGTTCATATCCTTTGCCCACTTGTTGATGAGTTTGATTTTTTCTTGTAAATTTGTTTAAGTTCTTTGTAGATTCTGGATATTAGCCCTTTGTCAGATGGGTAGATTGTAAAAATTTTCTCCCATTCTGTAGGTTGCCTGTTCACTCTGATGGTAGTTTCTTTTGCTGTACAGAAGCTTTTTAGTTGAATTAGATCCCATTTGTCAATTTTGGCTTTTGTTGCCATTGCTTTTGGTGTTTTAGTCATGAAGTCCTTGCCCATGCCTCTGTCCTGAATGGTATGGCCTAGGTTTTCTTCAAGGGTTTTTATGGTTTTAGGTCTAACATTTAAGTCTTTAATTTGTCTTGAATTAATTTTTGTATAAGCTGTAAGGAAGGGATCCAGTTTCAGCTTTCTACATATGGCCAGCCAGTTTTCCCAGCACCATTTATTAAATAGGGAATCCTTTCCCCATTTCTTGTTTTTGTCAGGTTTGTCAAAGATCAGATGATTGTAGATGTGTGGTATTATTTCTGAGGGCTCTGTTCTGTTCCAGTGGTCTATATCTCTGTTTCGGTACCGGTACCATGCTGTTTTGGTTACCGTAGCCTTGTAGTATAGTTTGAAGTCAGGTAGCATGATGCCTCCAGCTTTGTTCTTTTGGCTTAGGATTGTCTTGGCAATGAGGGCTCTTTTTTGGTTCCATATGAACTTTAAAGTAGTTTTTTCCAATTCTGTGAAGAAAGTCATTGGTAGCTTGATGGGGATGGCATGGAATCTATAAGTTACCTTGGGCAGTATGGCCATTTTCACAATATTGATTCTTCCTATCCATGAGCATGGAATGTTCTTCCATTTGTTTGTGTCCTCTTTTATTTCGTTGAGCAGTGGTTTGTAGTTCTCCTTGAAGAGGTCCTTTACATACCTTGTAAGTTGGATTCCTAGGTATTTTATTCTCTTTGAAGCAATTGTGAATGGGAGTTCACTCATGATTTGGCTCTCTGTTTGTCTGTTATTGGTGTATAGGAATGCTTGTGATTTTTGCACATTGATTTTCTATTCTGAGACTTTGCTGAAGTTGCTTATCAGCTTAAGGAGATTTTGGGCTGAGACGATGGGGGTTTCTCAATATACAGTCATGTCATCTGCAAACAGGGACAATTTGACTTCCTCTTTTCCTAATTGAATACCCTTTATTTCTTTCTCTTGCCTGATTGCCCTGGCCAGAACTTCCAACACTATGTTGAATAGGAGTGGTGAGAAAGGGCATCCCTGTCTTGTGCCAGTTTTCAAAGGGAATGCTTCCAGTTTTTGCCCATTCAGTATGATATTGGCTGTGGGTTAGTCATAAATAGCTCTTATTATTTTGAGATATGTCCCATCAATACCTAGTTTATTGAGAGTTTTTAGCATGAAGGCTGTTGAATCTTGTCGAAGGCCTTTTCTGCATCTATTGAGATAATCATGTGGTTTTTGTCTTTGGTTCTGTTTATATGATGGATTATGTTTATTGATTTGCATAAGTTGAACCAGCCTTGCATCCCAGGGATGAAGCCAGCTTGATTTTGGTGGATAAGCCTTTTGATGTGCTGCTGGATTCAGTTTGCCAGTATTTTATTGAGGATTTTTGCATCAGTGTTCATCAAGGATATTGGTCTAAAATTCTCTTTTTTTGTTGTGTCTCTGCCTGCTCTGACATTTTCTATGCTAGCAGCCTAAGAGCCTGACCATGAACTTATTGACCTGCTATGAAACTCTCTTCTGCAAATTTTTGTTTTACAGTATTACCTTTCAATAACTACAAGCTCTTAGAAAAAACAAATTTCATAAATGTTTCACTTACTCTACAGAGCAATACTTCTTTTCATTTGTTTAAAATTCTTTTATCTTTTGGGCCAAGTGCAGTGGCCCATGCCTGTAATCCCAACATTTTAGGAGGCCAATGTGGGAGGATCACTTGAGGCCAGGAGTTTGAGACCAGCAGAAGACACAGCGAGACCCCACTTCTAAAAAAAAAATAAAAATAGAAAAATTAGCTGGGCATGGTGGTGTGCACCTGTAGTCCCAGCTACTCAGGAGGATGAGGTGGGAGGATCGCTTGAGTCAGGGACTTCAAGGCTGCAGTGAGCTATGTTTGTGCCACTGTACTCCAGCCTGGGCAACAGAGAAAGACCCTGTCTCTAAATGAATAAATAAATAAATAAATAAATTTATTTTTGAATATTCAGGAAATAACTGTTCACATTCAGACAGTCTCACATCAGTCTCACAGTTGTTGCCCCCTCTTTGTTTTCATCTTTAGAGACAGACAATTCCTCAATTCCTTTGCCCTGATTTCCTACTCAGCCTTGCATGTACACAGGATGGAAGATTCTGGCAATTATGAGCCTTCTTTTCCTTAAATTCCCATAGGGATTGATAAGCATCAAAGTTAATCACGTTGGAATAAAAGAACAGCCACATAGATATTCAATAATTCATCCCCCTGGGGAACGTCCCCCTCTAACCAGTCTAAAATCCTCCTATGCCACTTAAGATCATTTTTGCTTTTCCAGTCTGAGTGTTTCAGAGGCAGTTTGTTGCAGAAATGGGAACTCCTCTGGCTGCCGGGCTGGTCAGTGAGGTCTCTTTTCTAAAGCTATGCATTCAGAATATGGTCAACAAAGGAATCTGTCTACATCAAGAAGTTGCTGCTGTTGTTCCTGTTTTCACATGAGTCTTATTTTCAAATTCCTGAGGGCTCACAGAAGAGTGGGAACATCTTGTGGCTACCCTTTCCCCGAAGGCCGACTACGCAGTGGCCAGACACCAGCCCCCGCCCATGGTCACATTCCAGACAGGCATTTCTAAGACAGCACCATGATTAAAAGGAAACTACTCCATCATTAAGACTCCAGACCTAATATCAGCAGGACCATTTTTCATGGAAATTATTTCTGCAACCGAATTCTGTTGGAAGGCGGTTTTCATTTTACTTTTTAGTCTTCCTTTCTCCTGGTCTTCTCTATATTCACTGAAGAGAGAGTAAAGGAGAAATGGCATAAATTCCACTGAAAAGAATTTCAGCTGGGCTCTGGATGAGAGGAAAGGGCTGGGAACCCAACACTCTGTGGAAGTACAGATTTAGACACGATAGGTTGTTGGAACCTGGCGATGGGATGAGTGGGTGCTGCTGAACTCATCAATTTCTTTCTTTACCTTTCTTCTTTGTAAATTTCTAGGCTCTAAGCCTCAGAAAGGACTTGTGTGTTGCTGTCACTTGGCTCTGTCTGAAGGTCAAAATGCTTCTCCCAAATGAGAAGTAGACACGTTGCATCCCCGGACAGCACCCGAGGGAGAGCATTACACAGACACCAGTGATGTCTAAGACGGGTCCAAAACACAGCTACTGTTCCCCACGCTCTCTCTTGCATGTCTTCTAACATCATCTGTGAAATGCACCATGCTCAGCCTTCCTGCATTTCTCCCAGCCCCCAAATACACTGAAGCAATAGAAATGAGGACTTATTCAAGTGGAGAAACTAAGAGGCAGGCAGGTTTATCTCCAGGCACAGGCAGACTGAAGTGAGGGAAGGTTTCCTCCCCTCTCAGGAGCCGGAGTGGTGTGAGGATTCCATCTTGTCCTGGCTCCACCCTCAAGGTGCCTAGCCCTCCCCTTTCTGTGCTGCCTGAGCTGGGGAAGGACTCCAGTGACAAACTGTGGCACCATGTGCCAGTGTACAGGCCGGGAGCTGGGCTTCCTCACTCTCCTTACTCCAGGCCTCGTGGCTGGGGGCTGGCAGTAACAGTATCTGATGCTCCTGGGATTACATGAGGGGCCAGCACTGGGGTGAGGTCGACAAGACACATACCTCCAGTGCAAAATTTAAGGGTCTCCCAAAAGCTCAGTGATCATGATAAATAATGTCTTTGTGCAATACTTTTAAAAAGCAGGTGGTTGTGGCGGCTCACGCCTGTAATCCCAGCACTTTGGGAGGCCGAGGTGGGCGGATCACGAGGTCAGCAGATCGAGACCATCCTGGCTAACACGGTGAAACCTGGTCTCTACTAAAAATACAAAAAAATTAGCCAGGCGTGGTGGCAGGCGCCTGTAGTCCCAGCTACTCAGGAGGCTGAGGCAGGAGAATGGCGTGAACCCGGGAGGCGGAGCTTGCAGTGAGCCGAGATCGCGCCACTGCACTCCAGCCTGGGCGACACTGGGCCATCTGGGTTGATGTTGCCCTTGACAGCCTCTTTGTCCAAATCCATAGAATGTACAACATCAAGAGTGAACCCCAATGTAAACTATGGACTCTGGGTGATATCAATGTGTTGGTCTCATTTCATTGATCATAACAAAAGTACCACTCTAGTAGGGGATGCTGATCACGGGGGAGGCTGTTCGGGCATGGAGGCCAAGTGTGTATGGGAACCGTCTCTACTTTCTGCTCGATCTCGTTACAAACCTAAAAAATTGCTCTTAAAAAATAAAATGATAAAAAAAAATTCATGATAAACCATCAAAATTTTAAATAAAGGCAAGATCAACAGGGCTTCATGAGAGAACTTAAAACTCTGTGGATTGAGATAAAGTGACAACATACAGATCCCAAAAGACACCCAGGGCTTCCAGATGGCATCAACAGCGGGTTTCCAGGGGGGTTACAGCTCAAAGTATCCAGTCGGCATATCTGAGGCCCCATGGAGTTGCAGCTGTGCTTCTGGGCCACCCAGGTGCTGGTAGACACCCTGCTCATGGCCTGGGCTCTCTGGGGAGCACTGTTTATCCCAGGAACCCGTGCGTCTGTGTGTTAAATAAGGCCAGGCAGGCGGGGAGTTTCCCAAAGACTAAGCTGAGCAAGGCCCCTGGGAGGGAGACTGCATTTGCACTTGCTGTGAGTCACATTTTCCTTTTTATTTCCCGTCCAGGCTCAACTGGATTACGCCATAAGGGCCAGGTGCGGCTGGGGGGACATTCCCCAATCGGCCACAAAGAGGCGGTCAAGGGCAACATCAACCCAGCTGGCCCAGTGCCAGCCTCATTTTCTGGAACGAGAGCTTCCCTTGGCTTTGGCAAGAAACTTCTCATTTCTCTCCTCTCCTCTTACTGTGTTCCTTTGTTTCTATCCAGGAGTAGTGAAAAATGGCAGGCCAAAAAGCCCCTCACAGGGAGGGCAGAATAAACAGGTCAGATGCATTTTTCAGCCTGCTGTGACAGCACACCAGCACTCTACAGCAAAGGATGCTGAGTAAAATGGAGCAATTTGCAGAAGCACGGCCACCCCGTGCGAAAACACCCGCCACCCTCAGCCATTCCTTGGGCAAGCCGGCCCCAGCTCCTGCAGCCTCTCTGCCCCAAGGCTTGGTTCCTGAACCCAGCAAGTCTCAACCTGCACTGCCAACCGTTCTTGGCTGCAGAGGAAATTCCTTCCTTTAAGACAAAAGATCCATTATCCGACAGAGTCAAAGTTCCCCCAGGTATGGGGGAAGGCGGACAGGCATTTATTCTTATCTTCATTTTGGTTTGCAGAGCTGAGGTTATCTTTACAGAGACCTGAGCTCATTTCCTCCAAGCACAAAGGAGAAATCCCATTCCTTGCCTGGCTCCTAAGTGTGAGGGGAGTTAAGAAAGCACAAGTTTCAGGCCAGACATGCTGGCTCATGCCTGTAATCCCAGCATTTTGTGAGGTTAAGGTGGGAGGATTACTTGAGTCCAGGAATTCCAGACCAGCCTGGGCAACATAGTGAGACCCTGAGACCCTATCTCTACAAAAAATAAAAAATTAGCCAGGCGCCTGGGTGCGTGCCTGTAGTCCCATCTACTCAGAAGGCTGAGATGGGAGGATCCCTTGAACCTGGGAAGTTGAGGCTGTAGTGAGTCATGATCATGCCATTGCACTCCAGCCTGGGTGACAGAGCAAAACTCTGTCTCAAGAAAAAAAAAAAAAAAAGAAAAACCACAAATTTCTTGAATCCACAAAGAAAGCCCCAGCCTGGTGATAGTGTGGAAGCCTGTGTCATCTTGACACTGTCTTGGCCCATGATGCTCCTTGGGTGTGTCCCTCCCCTGTGTGTCCTTGTCCCTTCATTTGTAAGATCATGTTAATGGGAACTGGAGCCCTGGACTTCCCACTGCTGCCATTTAATTAACTGTGTGAGCTCAAACAAGCAAACACACACATAAACAAAAAGCACATTTTCTGTGGTCTTCTCTCATTTATACAGTGAGGATCCTAGATTACTAACCTAAGATCAAATACACAAAATTTAATGTTAAATATTAATATTGATAATACAAATAATAACAAAGTTGTGGGTGTTTTTTAGGACAGCTAGGACAATGTCTGAATCCAGTCTGCTTGGGTCATTATCTGCAGCAAAAGAAACAAAATCAGGGTACCTTCTCTCACATCTATCTTTTTCTTTCTTCTTCCAGCAAGGCATTCGCTCAGTTTTACATGGCAGAGTTCAGCTGTCTTTTGCATGTGCTAGACTCTGAAGGCTTTTGCACGTTGACTCTTTTCCTGTCCCCTCTTATTCCCATGCCCATGTGTTTGCAAACACAAGTACCCAAATCAGAACCTTAACATGGCAATGAAGCATAAGAAACATCTGCCCCCTTGACAGAGAGGTCTAAATCCTCACGACTTGTCCATTTTGTTAAAGCGCCAAAAAAAGAAATTAAAAAAGCAAAGCAAGATAGAAAGTGAACTTCCAATACAAGAAAAAGGAAATGATATGTGGTAAAATCATAAAAAGAATTTTTCTGCCTTTCAGAAAAGCTGTGCACTACATACACCAAGCCCCTCTATCCTTTCACGCGGTAGTGGGAACAGCCTCGTGTTTATGGTTCTTATGAATAGTCATGCAGATTTTAGCCACATTGTCCCTTTTTGTCATCTCCTCCACTGGGCTACCAGACAGGTGCAGCAGGGCTGGTGGAAACCGACACCACTGGGTACAAATGCCAACTGTCCTGGCTTCTGGGACTGGAGAGGAGGTTTGCAAGGTGAGAAGAGGAAAATTCTATGGTCAGTTCCTCATAATTTCCTATAGAGCACTGGTCCTCAGTTTTTTTTGGCACCAGGGACTGGTTTCATGAAAGACAATTTTTCCACGGATGGCGGATGGTTTCAGGATGAAACTGTTCCATCTCGGATCATCAGGCTTTAGTTAGACTCTCATAAGGAGCATGCAGTTCACAATAAGGTTCAGCTCCTATGAGAAGCTGATGCCACAGCTGATCTGACAGGAGGCGGAGCTCAGGCGGTAATGCTTGCTCATCCTCTGCTCACCTCTTGCTGTGCGGTCCGGTTCCTAACAGGCCACAGACTGGTACCGGTCCATGGCCTGGGGACTGGGGACTCCTGCTGCATAGTGGCAGGAACACAGGTAAAATACTACTAGCCTCTTGGCTTGAATTGCTAATCCCAACCACTTCTGAATGTGCCAAGCCTCAAAATCAGCTTGCACTTGACCTGATTACCCAGCACGCGAATCCTCAATGCTCGATATTAAACCAATGAAGTTTCCCAGTACTAGAGTATTTGCAAACCAAGATCAAATTAATGTTGAATGAAAGGGTACAGGTTCAGTAGTATAACAAGAAACACATTCAGTAAGAAAGGGGCATTAGAAACTGCCTTCTAAAGCTTACCCAGAGATCTTTCTTTCGTCTGGTTGGTTGACCTCACCACGGGAAGGCTCGCGCGAGTCCGGCTGCCTCTGGAAAAAGGGGTTGGAGCATCCCCCTCAGACATGGCTTCCAAAGAATCAGCGGACGTCTCTGATAAATGCTCGACCGGGTCACCCAGACTGGGTGGTTGAGGACTGTGAGACAGTTTGGGGCTCCTTGTCTGCAAAAGGCATTTTAAAGAAAGTGGGAAAATAGACTATTATTAATCGTGTTGAAAATATGTCTAATGCCATTTCTATTAATCTGGAAAAATAATATGGCAAGGGGGAAGTCCATCAGAAGGGTTAGATAGAGAAAACTAAAGACCCAGTGGGTCAAAGTATCAGTTGTGAAAATTACCGGAAAATAACATTGCCCTTAAGTGTTCCATTGCATTTATTTATTTATTTATTTATTTATTTATTTATTTATTGCCAGAGTGCAGTGGCGTGATCTCGGCTCACTACAACCTCCGCCTCCTGTGTTCAAGTAATTCTTGTGCCTCAGCCTCCTGAATAACTGGGACTACAGGTGCTCCCCAACATGCCCGGCTAGTTTTTGTGTTTTTAGCAGAGATGGGGTTTCACCATGATGGCCAGGCTTTGAGTACTTTGAGTACTCTTGAACTCCTGACCTCAGGTGATCCGCCTGCCTCAGCCTCCCAAAGTGCTACGATTATAGGCGTGACCCGCTGCACCTGCTCTCCATTAAGATTTTTATTGTTTGACTTATGTGGTGCATTTTGAACAGGGAGTTGAGGACAAGCCACATTATAGGAAAGTGATGGCAAAACAATTCCTTTTGCCAGACAAATTCTAACAGTGCTTTCACAACAGATGGGACTGTATACTCTTCTATGCACCCTAGATGGATGAGCTACTCATACCAGAGTAAATTGAACACAACTGGTCTTTCAGAGTCTCATACCAAGACTGTTTCCACAATCAGTAAACTCACATTGCAAGGGAGATTTTTATTTTATTTTATTTTTTCTGAGATGGAGTTTCATTCTTGTTGCCCAGACTGGAGTGCAATGGCGCCATCTTGGCTCACCGCAACCTCTGCCTCCTGGGTTCAAGCAATTCTCCTGCCTCAACCTCCCGGGTAGCTGGGATTACAGGCATGTGCCACCATGCCCAGCTAATTTTTGTATTTTTAGTAGAGATGGGGTTTTTCCACGTTGGCCAGGGTGGTCTCAAACTCCTGACTTCAGGTGATGCACTGGCCTCAGCCTCCCAAAGTGCTGGGATTCCAAGGTGTGAGCCACCATGCCCGGCCTTATTAATGATTTTTGAACAAGGTACCCTGAGAATTCTTTAGCCAGTCCTGCCTTGAGGTTTGGGCTACAGATTTGTTTCAGGGATGCCCAAGGTGTGCCTGATACTCTAGTGGTACCCTTTGAGAATGGAATGAGCAGCTTCTTGCTAAAAGTACAAGAATACCCCTCTCAACAGAACCAATTGCATTATCCAGACAATCACACCTTCCTATATGCCTCTCAGGACCTTCCCATAGAGGAAAGCAGGGATAAGGTCAGTACCTTCCTCCCTGTGTTTCTTAAGGGATGTGGCTTCAAGGAGATGACTGGGTGTTCTACAGGAAACTCAGCTCAGATTACATGCCAATATCATGACCAGAAAGGACATGCATTAAGAGTCAAATTGTCTCATTCGGTTAATTTTTCTGTGCAAGTCCCCAAAGTGGTGCATTCCTAGATTATTTTTTACAAAGTCTGCTTCTGTTACGGGGATCTGGCTTTGACACACATTACAAATATTTGACCAGGAAAATTATCCCTAAATCACTGCCCAGTTCACCAAGATTTAGACAAATTCACGTGGTCCTCAGTGAAGTAGCTTCCTCCTTACTGTGCTCAGCAGAATATCAAGGTATGATGTCCTCATTCCTGACTTTTTTTTTTTTAAAGAAGATAGATTCAGTTTAGCAAGATAGCCAAGAAATAATGTTACTTTAAGCAACATGGCTACATTTATAACCTCTGCTGTTTGGTCATCTTTATAGCTCATGGCAGAAACCATACATTTGATGAGTTGTCATTTTCCATTGCAGAAGGTAATAATCCTTGAAGAAAATCAAAATCAAATCTCTGTTTCTTGTTCAGGGTCATCGTAGTGCTAGGTAAGTAGAAAAATCAGTGATGCAGGGCTATATATTTTTTCTCCCCTCACTTCCTATACGTAGGTATTTAGCTCCAAATGTAAACTCCTCTTTTTGTTGTTATTCATGTTTTCACTGAAAACGATCACTACATATTAGCAGTCTCCTCACACGCAGTACCCTCCCCTCTGATGCCAGCTTGCTGCTGAGACATCATTTAGTTCAGAGAAAAGACAATGGAAATTGCTGACACTTGTGCCAAATACGCTGTGATCTGATATGTTGGGGAAAAAAAAAGTCAAAATAGCATTTTGGAACAGTGCTAGGCACCATGGGTAAAAGTGGACCAGAGATAAAAGTTCTTGAGCTCGTCAAGCATGTAAGGTCTATATGGGGGCAAAAGATAATATATATGCAATAGATGGACAGAAAGAATGAAGAGGTGCATCACCCTGAGTGCAGAAGGAGTTTGGGGCAGTAACTGCTGAGTTTAAAGGGGCATCCGGGGAGGAGGAAGAGTGTAGGTGAGGGAGGTGCCAGGGTTGCTCTGAACTGAGCAATAAAGTGCAGGGCCACCCACTCCCAGCCTGGTCTTTCCTGATTGGACTAAACAGTAGTCACCTGATCTCAGCTGGATCAATCAAATTCTCGCCCCTGGAAATGTCTTTCCTGATTGGGTCAAGAAGTAGCTACCTGAACTTAGCTGGTCCAATTAAATTCTCTCAATTGTAAATTTAGATCTGGGACAGAGGATCTATTAGTCAATGTCTATGGAGAACTTGAAACAACTTTGTTTTCAACTTGAAGCTGTGGTTAAAATGGGCAGGAAAAGTGAAACAGAAAAGAAGGGCAGAGAAAAAAAAATAAAGCGAATCTGTATTAAAAAAACAGATATGTGAGACCCCCATGATCTTCAGAGAGCACAAAAGATAAGACAGAAGCCATCTGGGGTCTCCTGGGCTTCCCACTTTCCGTTTCCAGTACACTGTGGGGTCCTTCCAATGAATTCCTTCAATTAATTCAATTTTTGTTCTTGCACTAGTTTGGGATAATTCTGTACCTTGCAAGGAAACCACCACTGACCAACACCAATTTTAATGGTTCCTCCTGGCTAAGCTGCTACGATGCTCACATATTCATATTAGTAAGAACCATGGAGAAAGCTAAACTCTCTGGAGCTTATTTCCATAATCATAGTTCCCATTATTTTATATTTCATAGATGAAAATTTCTAAAAAAATATTCCCCCCAAATTTATGAGGGGTTACAATACAGGGATGTTGATTTTATCTTGCAAAGTAAGAGGCATTAAAGAAATCTTACTCTCTGTGGTATGATTTTTTTACCATAAGAAAGGAAAGATACTTTAATACCAAAAAAAGGGGAAGCAAACACAATTTCAGGTTTGATCTAGTGAAAAATTCTTTATATTGGAGTTAGTGTTCTCATTTTGCCTCTGGTGAAAACTTTTCTCAGTCATGCATGGCCTACAGCTTGGTGTTTGAAGCTGCTACCCTAAGCTGCTGAGTGGAGAGCTACGCCTAACTGAGGAGGAAGCAGGGGATGGTGGGAATATTCTCTGAGCCACGTGAGCAGGACTCAAGGGTCCGTAAGACTGGATTTTCCTCCTTGCTCCATGGAGATCCATGACACTAATCTCCCTCTGTTTCCATCACAGCCTTGTAAAGACTTCCCCAAATCATTAGGGAACCCCAAACCCACAAACCCAAATGGTAAGACCTTTGGGGTCATGCAGGAAGGGAGTGGTCTGTATAATCAGGCCACCTGAACCCCACTTGTCCTTTCTATTCTTCTCTTCTTCAAAGGGGTCTCTCTGTCACCAAGACATGCTGGTGTAATTGGCTCATTGCAGCTCTCTCCTCTTCTGCATCTGTGATTGACCCTCTAGAAATATTCTCTTCCGAATGAAAGGATGAGGGAAGAAATAAAGGACCCAACATATCAGGTGCCTGCTGCTCTGTACCAAGTAACTGTCATGTGGTAATCTTATTTAACCTTCCCTGTAACCTCATACTACTGATTACCACTGAGAAAATAGAAAAAGCAGCTTGCCCTGAAATTCTACCAAATGAAAGGAGCAAAGATCACGTGTGGCGCACTCCAGAGTTGACACCAGTGGTTAAGTCTGGTTGGTTGGTCATTCATTCATTCATTCCTTCAAGTCAGACAGGGTCTCTATTGCCCAGGCTGGAGTGCAGTGGTGAGATTATGCCTCACTGCAGCCTCCATCTCCCAGGCTCAAGCAATCTTCCCACCTCAGCCTCCTGAGTAGCTGGGACTACAGGTGTGTACCATCATGCCCAGCTAATTGTTTTAATTTTTAGTAGACGAGGTCTCACTTTGTTGCCCAGGCTGGTCTCAAACTCCTAAGCTTAAGCGATCCTTTCATCTCAGTCTCCCAAAGTGCTAGGATTACAGGTGTGAGCCATTGCACCCTGCCTAAAATTTTTATTTAACCAGGAGTCTGGGAATGCTAGTTCTAGTTCAGCTCCTGCCAGAAACCGGTCCATGTATAACCTCATTGAGTCACAGCTATCTCATCTGTAAGGCCAGAGGTTGAGCTAGTTGGTGTCTCAGATCCCTTGCAGGACCAAAACTTTCTAACTCTAAGTACACATCATATAAGAAGAAAAGATCATGTCACCCAGAAAAAAAGTTTACTGAGATTTCCTTCGAATTATTTATCCTATAGCACCTGCTCCACAGAAATGTATAGCTAGGTAGTGCTAAGATCTGGCTTTCCGCATTTATGTCCTCAAGTGTATGCAACATAGTTGAACAGCATTAATTTTTAAGAGACAGCCATGATGTCATTTTAACATCGTGAACAAATATTTGCTGAAATGTTCGCCAAGTGCACTGTTTTTTGAGGGAGATCGGATTTATTCATATTCTTTGCAATGCTATTGGATTTGGAGATAACAAAGATAAAAGACAGTTAGAGCTAGAGATATTGATGACGTATTTTTCATTCCCGTTTTCAGACCCCTAAACCCTAAATTGAAATGCCGAGGTCCAGAAAATGAACCTGCAAATGTAGCTTTACATAATATGTTAATTGCCAGGAACAGTGGGGTGTCTGGCTAGCCAAGGTATTCACTTTGCTTCAGATTACATTCTATTGTGAAAAGAAAAATCAACATTGCCGTGATGAAGTTTTACTTCATCCTAATTAGTGCCCAATTTGCCACAGGGCATTTGAAAATACAATGAAGTTTTCCACATGCAAATATATTTGGAATGACTCATTCCTAGCACTCATTAAAGGACGTGGTTAATTTAATCATGACATTCAGACACTTTAGCCCCATTTCTTTCACTTGTGAAACTTTCAACTCAAACCTAGTCAAAATTCTGATTTCAGTTGAAGAGAACATTCTAGTTGCTAGGTACTCTTATTAAAAATTCCAGGAACAAAATATTAAATTAACAAATAAATCATCCACAGAATTTAGGTTTTCTCTACCATTCCTGCTTCACGGTACTCCAAAGGAAAATTAATAAACTCTCACTATGGAAGCTCTACGCTTCTAAATTTTGCTTACAGAGTCTTTTCTACAAGCCACAGTGCAGTTGCCTTTTTCCCATTTTCTGCCCTCCTCCTAGTTTCCAGTCTTTAATGTCCATGCTGGGTTGAGGACTAAGGGTAGGAAGGAAGACAGGGAGCTCCATCGGGCACACCTGGCTTCTATCTTACCTCCCATCCGTACATAAACCCATCCCTGGTGACAGCATCAGCTGAGGTCTTCTTCCTTCAGGTGGCCACCTGTCATTCTCTGGTGAGTCCTGTGACCAACAGCCAGGTGTATATTTCGAACAGCGAGCCCTGGGGTCAGGTACAGTGGCTCACACCTGCAACCCCAGCACTTTGGGAGGCCTAGACAGGTGGATTGCTTGAGCCCAGGAGTTCGAGACCAGCATGGGCCACCTAGTGAGACTCTGTCTGTACAAAAAATTAAAAAATTAGCCCGGTGTGGTGCTGCACACGTGTAGTTCCAGCTACTGGGGAGGCTGAGGCAGGAGGATGGCTTGAGCCCGAGGTTGAAGCTGCAGTGAGCTAGGGTGACACCACTGCACATCACCCTGGGAGAAAGAACAAGACTCCCATCTCTAAAAAATAATAGAAGAATACAAAATTTAAAAAAAGAACAGCAGGGCTTAGCTATGCATGTCTTCTTGGTAACTTCCCATGGCTTCTGTGGCTTATGGACAGAAAAGCAAAATCTGAGTCAATTATCTCCCCAGTGCCATTCTTGCAATTATGATCACTCTGGGGAATAGACTGAGACACCCATGATTCTAAAATGCAACGGGTGGATGTGAGAACTGCAACACAAATGGAGAAGAGAACTGTAGTTAGTTTTATTATGATCTTGTAATTTTGGGGTGGATCTGGCATTAGAGACTCAGAGAAATGGTGGTAGAGGAGAATAAATCAGCAGCTTTTGTTTTTAATAGAAACCTTGGATGCAGGCACTAGAGGGTCCTGCTGTTAATCTACAGTAAAATATACACACACACAAAATCGAGTGTTTAGTGGACATCTGGATGCTGCATGTGAGCAGTTTGTGGATACGTGCCAGACTGACTAGTAACCGGGAACTTCTGGGCCTTTCAATAAGATAGATCTACATTCACTAACCACATTTTAATACCAGCTTCCAACGGTGCATATCTGAGATTCTCATGTTTCTCCTAGCTTAAGTTGAGGTCTGATAATTAGTATTTCTCTTTCCTGACGTGGACAAAGGGGAAGCATTTTCTCTAGGATTTATTTTGATGAAATATCCTTGATACACTCAGTTTATATCCTGTTTCTTCAATGCTAATATTTCAACACATTTCTCCCTTTTCCATCCAAAGAGTACCCAGACATTATTCATGATTTTCACCTGTGAAAACAGAATGGCATTTGTTCTGGATGGAAATCAGACGATTCAGCAGTTGGGCAAAGTACAACTGCATCTTTTGTTTCCACACTTTCCTTCTCTGTGTGTATTATTTCATTATCTGATTGGAAAGATGAAAGGGCAGTGATACCTAGTACCCCCTGCCCAAGGGCAGCTCATATGGAGCCAGCCACAGTCATCCCTGCACTGAGGCATCCACTGTGTGGAGTGAAGTGAGCCAGGCGGGACCCCTCTGCCAACCCACTGTCACCATGCAAAGCCCCCTGCCCTCCTACAGCTGCAAACAAACAAATGACAAGGACACCTCTGTGCAGAAAAGGGCTCTTCCTCATTGTTTAAAGAAGCACCACACTATGCAAATACTCTCCATAGAATATTATCTGTGTGTCAGATTCATCTTCTGAGGTATTGTTAATTTACCTTGTCCTTGTGGTTGTCAGAAACAAACAAAAAATTTATGGAACTTCTATTGCTAGCCATTGCCTCCTGGGAAACTGCCAAGCCTTTAAGTTCTAAGGTCTTCCCACAGGGAAGGGTTGTTAATGGCATCCCCATGCTATAGAGGCCACTCTGAAGACTCTCTCCCTAAATTGGGGTTAGAAGGTAAAGGTATTTGGAAAAGAAATCTGGACTTGCCTCCAGAAGGGAAAAGGAGGAAGTTCCTAATTGCGCAGGAAGAGGGGAGTGGATGACTCCCCAGAGCCAAGAAGAGGGTGGCAGTTTTGGTGTCAGTGGTGACGATGGTGCTCTTCAAATTGGGAAGACCTGTATTCCATTTGCAAGAAGTGACCCACTACTGGGAGGATGGATGTGTGACATGCTTAGAGTGGGTGGAACCAGGTGCTCACACTTAGGATACTTGGCAAATGTCCCCATAAACCTGGATGCAAACAGGCTGCACGGAAAGCAATTCACTATGAGTCCCAGGAGACTCAGAGGCCCTGGCCTGGTTTTATTGGATTGGACAAGCTCCTCAAGATTTCCTTATGTCTCCAAGTGAGGGGACAATGCTTCCCCTTAATATGATGAGGATGAATTTCTCAATAATTGCTGAAGCCAGGATAGATTAGTTTGATTTGGGAAAATTAAGAAAAGTGGTAGTTCTTGTACTGGAGTGTCAGGAAGCAAATCTGTACATATTACATCTTTAATAGAATAAGTAAATCTTGAAATAATTTGGAAGGCTGGCTAACAAATTACAATGTCTGTGTACTCTAGAGTACTACACAATCATAATAAAGGGGTTTTAATGGAATTTTGGTGTACAATTTAGTAACTGGACACAATATAGCCAAATACTAGCATTAGTTTTCTTTTGATGGTGGCATTACGGGTAACATTCTTTTTAAATAATTTCACCTTTTATTTTAGATTTAGATTTATTTTAGTGTGCAGGTTTGTTACATGGGTATATTGCAAAATGCTGAGGTCTGGGGTACAATTGATCCCATCACCCAGGCAGTGAGCATGAAACTGACCCAACAGTCCCATAGATTATTTTTTTTGATAAACTGAACAAGAAATTGTTCTGGTCTCAAAGCTGGAAACTAGTATTTGTTTTATCTGAGTTCCTTCCTCAGGAAACACCTTTAGGCCTCTCAAAAAAGTATCAAAGAACTGAAACTCACCAGATCACCACACCAGATGCCACACCCCTCATTCATCCTTGCCCCTTCTCAGTTGTTTTTTTCTTACGTGTTCTTACGTTTCTTCCCTGCTATATAAACCCCTAGTTCTAGTCAGTCAAGGAGATGGAGTTGAGACTGAGCTTCTGTCTCCTTGGCTGCAGCACCCGATCAAAGCCTTCTTCCTTGGCAATACTTGTCTCAGCGATTGGTTTTCTGTTTGGTGAGCAGCAGAACCTAGACCAAACCCCCGGTGTTTTGGTAACAAGCATAGTATTCATTGGGTTTTCGACCCTTGCTCTCCTCCTGCCTCCCCGCTCCAGGAGTCTCCAGTGTCTATTGTTGCCATCTTTATACCCATGTGTACCCAATGTTTAGCTCTCACTTATAAGCGAGAACATGCTGCAATGGGTTTTCTGTTCTGCATTAGTTTGCTTAGGATAAGAGTGACATACTTTCTTTATTTCTCCAAAATAAGAATATGTTGTTTTTACAAATCAGAGAATTACTAAATAGGCATGATATTTTTAAAGAATAGGTCAGAAGAAGGGAACTTTCCCATAAAACATTTAGAATCCAGAAGGATTCCTGTCTGTGGTGACCTGAATGTATTCATGCCCATTCCTGTCTTCTCTTGTGTATTCTGTATGATTGGATTCTAGGTTTAAGAACTTGTCGTTAGAGATGTCCCCTGAAATGACAACACAAATGCACAGGGAAAACATGGGAAGGGAAACGCGTTTTCATTTTCATGCCATGCAATATTTGGCAAGAATCCAGAATTGTAAGAACTTCCAATTCTACAAAACGATACAGTTAAGAAAAGTGCCAAGGCCATCAAATCAATTTCAGACATGCAGATCGCACTCCACCTTTTAAAGAGACAGACTTCCACATCTGTAGTTCTGATACCATTACAGTAATTTAATTTAAAGGCTCTTAAAGTTTGATTCTAGGTAAATTTGGAATTTTAGCAATTTTCTATGATCCCAGAGATATTTTCTACCTTTCAACCCTTCATAGTTTGTAGATGATACAGTATTCTTTTTTTTCCCTTGAAGAGGTTTGGTTCCACCTAGAGGAGCTGCTAAATCTGTTGCCTTGCAGAGGAGACGGGGGTTCTTATCAGATCAGAAGGCAGGGTAGCCTTTTTAACTCCAGGATTAGACATCAGCCTGCCACCTGCCTGCCTTGTGGCCTACCTGTAACATGACATAAACTCTACTGAAATACCACCTCAAATTGACTGCTCTCTGACTCCTCCCCAAAGCCAGAATGAGATAAAAGCTATTTAAAGAAAATAAAGCCTAGCTCGACTATGATCTCCATTTAGCATCCTTCTACCAAGTTAGAAAATTAGATCATCGGTAAGTTCCAAGTCTGGATCTCATTAACTCAGACTTTCACCCCTTTCAGAAATACGTTCATGCAATTTTTATTCAGTGATGTGTTTTCTTCTTTTCGTTTTGCCAATACAAAATTAAAAGCCTGGACTAGGTGTGGTGGCTCACACCTATAATCGCAGCACTTTGAGAGGCTGAGGCAGGAGGATAAATGAAGCCAGGAGTTTGAGACCAACCTTGGCAACATCCCATCTCCACAAAAAACAAACATGAAAATTAGCCAGGAGTCGTGGTGCACACCTGTAGTCCCAGCTACTCTGGAGGCTGATGTGGGAGGATCCCTTGAACCTGGCAGTTCGAGGCTGCAGTGAGCTATGATCATGCCACTGTACTCCAGCGTGAGTCACACAGCAAGATCCTGTCTCTAAAAAAACAAAAGCCACATGAAGAATACTGCTGTTTACTTATTGGTCCTGCCTACTATGCTGATCAGTGTACCTTTTATAAAGGCATGAACAATGTTTCTTTTAGAATTTGAAACAAAGAATATGATTTTGCTTCCTGAAGGATTAATAAGTATTACCTTGTCATATAATGAGAATTATGTAAAATATCATGTATGTCGGGAAGCTTGAAAGTAAATTTAATGTCCAAGCTAATCATAGTACCTACATTTGAAAATTTGCTTCCTCTTCTTATGAGATTTTGCCTTTTGATTTTCAGTGTATCTACCTTAGGGTAGATGTCTTTTTTTTTTTTTTTTTTTTTTTTTGAGACAGAGTCTCGCTCTGTCGCACAGGCTGGTGTGCAGTGGCGTGATCTCGGCTCACTGCAAGCTCTGCCTCCCGGGTTCACACCATTCTCCTGCCTCAGCCTCCCGAGTAGCTGGGACCAACTACAGGCACCCGCCACCATGACTGGCTAATTGTTTGTATTTTTAGTGGAGACGGGGTTTCACCGTGTTAGCCAGGATGGTCTCGATCTCCTGACCTCGCGAGCCATCCGCCTCGGCCTGCCAAAGTGCTGGGATTACAGGCGTGAGCCACCTCGCCCAGCCAGGTAGATGTCTTTTTATTGCAAGTTGCCTTGAATACAACAATTAATTTATTCTTTCTCTCCTTTCTTTCTGAAACAAGAAAAGTAATGCCTTATAAACAAGCAAAACGTTGAACAGGCTTTGGCTGCCAAAATCCTCATTGGTTGAGGTCTGAGCAAGGCTGCAGATGCTTTTGTAATTCAGAGAGTCAGGAATGCACTTTAAAAGGCTATAGGATAAAAGGTGTCTGTGTGAGGATTGCTGTTATTATACTGATAAAAGGAAAGAAACCTGCTTGTAGCCTTTGAAATCTCAAGTAAAATACAACCAGCATAACATGGTGCTAAGTACACATCTTGGAAGGCCTTCTTAACAAAAGCCATTTTTAAGCTCATCTCTGCAACCTAGGCTTCAGTGCTATATGGAGAAGATGTGGGATCCCAAGCCACGGAATGGTACCCCTAAAGCTTAATTGCATTGTTGCCAAACCAAAGAGGCTTCCCTTGCTAGCAAAGGCCCTCACCCTCAGTGAGGGTATGGGCTGTGCCATGGGAGAGCTCATCACTCCACAGTGGAGAAGGCCACAGGGAACGGGGCAAGAGGGACTCTTGTGGGTTCCTGGGGTCACCAAGGCTCAGAGCTTATGGCCAGACCCTCCCCATACATCCTGGGAATAGAGTTCACTGTTAATTTCAAACACATTCCCCCTCCCGTCAGTCCAAAACAACCACCACCACCACCTGCCCAATTTCACTGGAATGATTTTCAAATGAAAAAAAAAAATTGTGAAAGTTCTAACTAGCTTTCTGCACCAAAGATTCTGATTTTCCTCTAGTCCTGCTCTAGGAAAGTATACCAGTGTTCGAAGAGATGGACAGAAGACAAAATTTATAATGAGAGAACTTACTGTTTTTATCAGGTTATTTTATGAAAAGCAGACTCCAATCCTGCCATGAACTCACGGTGCAACTCCATATGAAACCTTTCTGAACCTCAGTTCTCACTTTCATAAAATAATCAGAATATCTACTTGATAAAGTAAGAAGTAGTTGGGAAAAAGTTGCATGGGACAGCAATTGGTAAATTATAAAAGATGCCAAGCATTTAGCTTTCCTTAGGTAGTAAGCTGCTATTACTCTCAGTAGGGTGATTCTAGATGGCTCAGCTTCCTGCTGTACTTGGGAAGTCCTGTAGCTTCTGGGATCCTATGTGAGAGGAGAAGGGTAGGAACAAACCTTTAATGGATCCACCATGCCTTCATCTTGGTCTTGTGAGATAGGTAAATAGTTACATCCAATTTCAAAACAGAATGTGACATCTGGAGAGGATCTCAGAGTTACTCATTCACTAAAGGAGGAAGATCACCTTTGATTTCCAACCTTAACCTTCATCTATTCCGTCTCCGAAAAACAGCATTATAATTTAAAATGCTTGTAAATGCCAAAAAAGCACTTCAAGAAAAATTTCAGATATACAATTATTTGCTGATATGGAAAAAAAAAAAGAAAGAAAAGGAAAGTCAGTACTGAAGATTTATTTGTTTCAAGCAGAAGAAAAAAAGGATAGCGGGAGGGAATCCCAAACTCTGTACTACTTATGATGGGAAAATCCCACTAAGCAATGTCAAATCTCTATTCTGAAAGTAGGAATAAAGGTTAATGGCAGGGTGTGAAGTTGTAGGGAAGAGCTCACTATGCCCTTCTTTTTCCCTTTCTGCATTTTAACTTAGTGCACAATACATGTGCACGGAAATAATAAAGATGCCTCTATTTTGCACGAATTTTAGGAATGTGAAAATGATTAAGAACAAAGTTAAGGATAAACACCCATCAGAATTGGGATGATGTGTGACATGACAATTCTCTTTAGTGTCTAAACTTGAACTTTTATTTTTATTTGTCTGGGCAGGAACTTTCTAAATTGAGCTTGTTACCCTAAAAAGAGATCAATAAGACTGATTATTAAGAAGGGGAAGATAAAGAGATGAGCATGGTCACTGAAGACTGACCAATGGGAAGGAGGTCACTTTTGTACAAAAGCCAGATGGCTGAACATTTCCTAAGCACAGCCATTACCTAGCTGTGTGACCTTGGGCAAGTTACTTAACTTCTCTGTGCCTCAATCGCCTCATTTGTAAAATGGGGATCATAGTATACCTTCACCACAGGGTTGCTGTGAGAAGTTAATACTTGTAAGGCACTTAGAATGGTGCCTGGTGTATATAAGTTCTAAAGAAATGTGTTTATTTCCATCATGATCATTATTAAAATGTATATAAGTAAAATGATCTAGACCCAACATTGGACACATTGGAACTGAGCAAAGCAGAATGACATAGGTTTGGGATTGGCAGAATGATTCAGGCTTCTGTTTTACTGCCATGAGTATTCTGCCCGAGCAAGCTGGCAAGGATAGGATCTCTGCTTAGAGATGCCCACTTTTCAAACAATTATTCAAAGATCTCCAGCTTGCGGTTGCATTACTGCTGATTCCACAATCCAATCTGTGGAAAGCAAATTAAATATTTCGAAGCAAGCATGCAATTAGTGTTCATTTTAATACTGACTCTTATAATTTTTAGAAATGCACATATTTCAGAATGCTGCAAGCACTTGGCTCTGATAGTTTTGAATCAGGGATTGGGGTAAACAGCGAAAAGTGCAGGCATTAGTCGCTGACACTGATTAGAATGCCACTTGCAGGTGAGGGAAAGGTGCAGGATGAGGGTGCAACTCGATGCAGAAAAAGAACAGGTAGAGTACTAACTCGCTGAGACGATTCAATTTTCATCAAGTACCTTTGAATGTCAAGTTCTGCCTGAAGAGAGATCAGCATGCCCTTCAAAGCCTGTGGACCAGGAGAAAACAAGAAAAAAATAGGAAAGAAAAGGGGTGAAAACATGAAGAGAAAAAGAATAGGTTGACCAAAGGGATCACCTATTTATTCATGATGAAAATGTAGCACAGTTAACTCCTCTTCCCCCAAAAGAAAGAAAAATGATGACAGTTCCATCCTTATATTTTAGAAAGACATGTTGAAGCCTTAACTAGCAATGGGTTTGCCCCAAAATACCCTGCCATAGGCACATCTGAATTCATCTTGTATCATTGGAGAATGTGTCATATTGACCCACTGTCCCTGAGGTTGTCCCAGAGCTGCAGGGGACTTACTAGAGCCTGCCCAACCCAAATGAAATAGCTTTCTTAGCCAGAATGCAGTCTGAGGCTGCCATCTTGATTGTCAGTGGCCCCAGGGTCACTGGCCACTAGGTTGCTCCATGAAAGCAGGCCTGTGAGTGCAGTGCTGTCTGCCCATGCTTTACCATGCAGGAGGACACACCCAAGGTGAATACATACAGGAAAAGAAGATCCACACTGTAATTCAGGGCACAAATTCTAATATTTGAACCTGGTGGACCCTGGAGTGTGCCTTTGGTTTACAATGCTTACTGTGCAAGTATTTAAATATTTTAATTCTCATTGATGCCACTGACTTTATTTTTATTTTTATTTTTTTTTGAGATGGAATCTCACTTTTTCACCCAGGCTGGAGTGCAGTGGCGTGATCTCAGCTCACTGCACCCTCTGCTTCCTGAGTTAAAGCGATTCTCCTGCCTCAGCCTCCGGAGTAGCTGGGATTACAGGCGCCCACCACCACAGCTGGCTAATTTTTGTAAATTTAGTAGAGATGGGGTTTAACCATGTTGGCCAGGCTGGTCTCAAACTCCTAACCTCAGGTGATCTGCCTGCTTCGGCCTCCCAAAGTGCTGGAATTACATTTGTGAGCCACTGCATCTGACTCATTTTTGAGCAACTTAACTTTTTAAAAAAACATGGCAGTGAAATATTTTTTGTGCCTTAAAAAATGAAAATTTCTATAATCCTCATGCAAGAAGAGTGACTTCCTCTTGTGCCCAATATCAGCCAGTGGGGTGCCATAGCTGCATATCTTACTACACATGCATATACATATATCCACATGGACTATTAACATATAGGAGCCTCTAAGTGCCGTCATGATTGAATTATACAATATCCATAATCCATATCACCATTGTGTATACATTATATACATGTGTGTATATTACTTAGAACTTAGTCCCACACATATCAGACACAAATTTCCACTAGAAGAAAAAGAACACTTGAACACAGATGGCTATACTCAAAAGCCAAAAAGCCAAACAACAGGTCTCCAGACAAAAACTGTACTAAAATATTCTACCCAAGATGCACATAGGGGTTAAAAAAAAAAAAAAAAGTAAAAGAACTTGAAGAGACCTTTAAGAGAAGAAGGGAGCGACACTATTAGAAAAACAATTAGCTAAAGTGACCTCATAAAAGCCCTTTTCTAGGTGAATATATTCTCACCAGAAAGGTGAGGGTTGCTTAGGGCCCTCTGATTCTCTGCTCTGAAGTTTACAGGCTTCATCAACTGTGAAAGAAATATCCTGAAGTAGACCACAAATAATAAAGCCCTACAGGTGCATGGTAAATAAAAATGTAAGATAAAAACAGGATGATAGATTTGAAGAGCTGCTATGGACAGGGAAAAGGGGGGAAAAAAAAGCACAGAAAATCACAGAACGATGATGAGTAACACCGGCTGGGGGAGGAGAACCAGGACAACCACAGCCCGTCAGAGAGGACCAGGAATGGAAGGGGGTAATGGAAGAGACCAGAGACACAGTGAGGCTGCCAGGAGGGACAAAAAGACCTCAACCACTCTCTGCTAGGTGACCCTCATCAGAGGAACTTACAACAAAGAAAATGAAATATGGAGAAACAGGGGCAAGGAAAGTTGCTACAGCCATTGCTTTAGACAAATATCATCTGAAAGTCAAGAAAGTAGGGGAGGCTGGGTGAGGTGGCTCACTCCTGTAACCCCGGCACTTTGGGAGGCTGAGACAGGAGGATCGCTTGACGCCAGGAGTTCGAGACCAGCCTTGCCAACATAGGGAGATTCCCATTACCACAAAAAATGAAAGAAAAAATTTAGCTGGGTGTGGTGGCAAGTGCCTGTAGTCCTAGCTACTCAGGAGGCTGAGGTGGGAGGATTGCTTGACCTCAGGAGGTCGAGGGTGCAGTGAGTACAGTGAGCTATGATCACACCAATGTACTCCAGCCTGGGCAACAGAGAGAAATACTGTCAAAACAAAAACAAAAACAAAAAAAAAAAGAAAGAAAGAAAGGAAGGAAGGAAAGAAGGAAGGAAGGAAGGAAAGCAGGCAGGCAGGCAAGAGAAACACACAATTGCTCAAAGCCTCCAAACTGTGGAGCAAATCCCAACTCTACCCGTTACGTCTTTTCCTGCCTTTGCTAACTGAGGTCACGGAAACCTAGAAGCTGGAAGAATCTCCCAGCATCAGAGCAGGGAAGGCCCCGGGATGCTGGAGATGTAGGAAGCCCTTCTCAGAAGATGCAACGGAATAAGCTCACGAACTTTAGGCCTCAGGATCCTATAATCACAGATAAGTTTTCTCAGGATTACAAAATGAACCTCACCGAGAACCTTTTTTCGCTTCTCAGTAGGTTCCATCTGTGTGGAAAGTTTTGAGCCCTGCAAGTTTTGAGCCCAACAAGAGCAATAAAAAAGAAAACTGGATTTTATTAGGGTTCTCACATAGACCTGCTAAAATCAACGTATAGAATTTAGAAGCTTGATTTATGGCTTTGACTATACAACAGAAAATTGTTCTTAAAAAATAAGAGTGGGTGGCTGGGTGCGGTGGCTCACGCCTGTAATCCCAGCACTTTGGGAGACTGAGGCGGGTGGATCACCTGAGCTCAGGAGTTCGAGACCAGCCTGGCCAACATGGCAAAACTCCATCTTTACTAAAAATACAAAAATTAGCTGGGCATGGTGGTGGGCGCATGTTATCCCAGCTACTCAGGAGGCTGAGGCAGGAGAATGACTTGAACCTGGGAGGTGGAGGTTGCGGTGAGCCAAGACCGCGCCATGGCACACTAGCCTGGGCAACAAGAGCAAAACTCTGTTTCAAAAAAAAAAAAAAGTGGGTGAGACTGGAGTTGAGTGTTTTCAATGAACTTCTGGATTATCTATGCTAATGATAATCAGTAGTTTTATCACATATAAAGAGGTTAGATCAAGATTAAAAGAATGGGCCCGGTGCGGTGGCCCATGCCTGTAATCCTAGCACTTTGGGAGGCTAAGGTGGGCTGCGTACTTGAGGTCAGGAGTGCAAAACAAGCTTGGGCAACACAATGAGACTCCATCTCTACAAAAAATACAAAAATTACCTGAGCATAGTGGCACACGCCTGAAGTCTCAGCTACTTGGGAGGCTAAGGTGGGAGGACTGCTTGAGCCCAGGAGGTGGAGGTTGCAGTGAACTGAGATTGTGCCACTCTGCACACTGCACTCCAGCTCAGTCAACAGAGTAAGACCCTGTTTCAAAAAAAAAAAAAAACAAAAAAAACCCCACAAAAAACTAAAGGAATGTTACTGAGAAAACAGGAAGACTCAACTACCTCAAGGAATGGCAAAAATAATAATACTGTAAAAATTTAACAGAGGAGCATTTATTATTTCAGAGACTCCTATTAAATTCATCAGCTATCATAAGAAAATGGCAAAAAGAAACTTCAGACATTGCTGTTGTACTAAATGGCACTTGAGATCTCCTTGAAAGGCTAAATGTGGCAGGAAGGGAAAGGGGTTCAGAGTTTCTTTCCTAATGCTGATGAGTCTGAGAAGAGTTGCTCAAGAATAATAAATATTGGGTAAACACACAATGCGCAGATGTAGTGGAGAGAACCAGAAATGAACACCACACGTACAGTACTTCAAACGGTCTGAATGACAAGCGATATTTCTTTCTTTTGCTATGTCTATTTCAGGGTTTTCTATAATAAATATAATTCTATAACAAGGCACAAAGAAAAGTATCAGTAAAGGAGGGAAAAAGTGAATTGTTGATCTCTAGGGAGCAACGTCAGGAAACTCTGGAGGCTGCTAAAATTTAAGCACTCACCCAAAGTTCCACTTTTGTTCACAAATTAAAGATTTTCTTTTCTTTTTTCTTTTTTTTTAATTAAATTTGAGATCGTTTCACTCTGTCACCCGGGCTGGAGTGCAGTGGCGTGATCTCAGCTCACTGCAACCTCTGCCTGGCTAATTTTTGTATTTTTAGTAGAGATAGGGTTTTGCCATGTTGGCCAGACTGGTATCGAACTCCTGGCCTCAAGTGATCTGCCTACCTTGGCCTCTCAAAGTGTGGGATTACAGGCATGAGCCACCGCACCCGGCCCAGAAATTAGAGGCTTTCTGATGTCACTTTACATAGAGTCAAATTTTGACTCTCTGGAAGCAATTTAACCAGTTAGAAGACTAACCGTGGTAAATGAAAATATATTCATAAAAAAATGTAAGATCTCATGAAAAGATCTTTGTATACAAATTGTCTCGGGTTTGTAATTGCACAGCAATCACTGAGCCATCCAGTACATCTTCCAACATGAAGATCTAATCACCAAAGCCTTAACTTAGATTGTTACTTATGTTTCTAAATCTGTGGAAGCATATTTCCTTTTCTTCTTCTTTTCTTTTACTGTTAATATCCTTATTCTCTATTTTACCAGTGGAGAATGTTTAGTATTAATTTCCACTTAGCTCAAGATTCAAGAAATGCAAAGTGCTACTTTTATCAAATTTCTGAAAGCCTGCTGTCTTCTGCTTTGGAAGTCCCACAACAGCTCTTTAATATCCTTAAGCCCCACTCTCCTCATCAGCAAGTTGGTGTAGCAATGGATCATAATAAGTTGCCGGGAGGATGAAGTGAGATCCAGGCATGTGAAACACTATACACAATTCCTAACACAGACTAAGGATGCAAATGTTAGGAACTTGCAGATTTAAAAAAAATTGCATTCTCAAAAAGATGCTCTATTTTAACAAATGAACAACAATACAATTTTGCATATCTTTTTGATACAGCCATTCTATTTCTTTTTCTTTTTCTTTTTTTTTTTGAGACAGAGTCTCACTGCGTCGCCCAGGCTGGAGTGCAGTGGCCCAATCTTGGCTCACTGTAAGCTCCGCCTCCCAGGTGCACGCCATTCTCCTGCCTCAGCCTCCCGAGTAGCTGGGACTACAGGCACCCGCCACCACGCCCGGCTAATTTTTTGTATTTTTAGTAGAGACGGGGTTTAACTGTGTTAGCCGGGATGGTCTCGATCTCCTGAGCTCGTGATCCACCGCCTCGGCCTCACAAAGGGCTGGGATTACAGGCGTGAGCCACCACGCCCGGCCCAGCCATTGTATTTCTAATAAAGAACCCAAGAAAATAATCTACAGTTATCTACAAGGAGGCCTTGCATGATATGGTATTTGCCCATACACAGTGGAACCAACAAAACCAAGTAACCACATGCAATGATGAAGTAGCTATCTTGTAACAGGAGGGAAAGAAGTTCACACACATAATTAAGTGGATAAAATCATATTAGAAAAAAATGGGCTGGGCACTGTGGCTCACACCTGTAAATTCAGCACTTTGGGAGGCCAAGGTGGGAGGATCGCTTGAGCCTAGGAGCTCAAGACCAGCCTGCGCAACACATTGCAACTTCGTCTCTAAAAATAATACAAAAATTATCCAGGCATGGTGGTGTCTGCCTGCAGTACCAACTACTTGGGAGGCTGAGGTGGGAGGATTACCTGAGCCTGGGTAGGTTGAGGCTTCAGTGACCTGTGATTGCGCCACTACACTCCAGCCCAGGGTGACAGTGTTAGACCCTGTCTCAAAAAATAAAATAACATAAATAAGAAAAAAAAATGGCATGTGCTTGTGGCATGTGGTTTCTTTCCTTTGAGTCTATGTGCCTAGAAAAAAATAGGAGAAGGATATACACCAAAATGTTAACACAGGTATTCTATGTGGGTCATGGGATTGTAAATAATTCTCCTACTCTTAGTCTATTATTTCTAACATTCCTAGAATATCCATGATTACTTGTGTAATAAAATTTTTTTAAAAAACTCCCCTGAGATGTAGCATTAAATTATTTGTGCTTGCTTTTCTGATTTGTTTCTACCTCGAAAAAAAACAACCACTTAGCATTGAAATAACTACTGATAAATTTGAAACAACAGGAGAAAAACAGGAGATGTGAATTGAGAGTTTTAAAAATGGGAAGAACAATAAAATCATATCTACATGCGTGGCCTCTTCATTCCTCGTCATTTGGCCATCATTTTGTTTCCTCACGTTGATTACGTATTGAGTTGCACCACAAGGGGGTGCCCTGAACCTAGCAAGTATGATAGAGTCTCCGGCACAATCAAAGCAGGCAGCTGAAATCCCAAATTCAAGAGGAAACAAGACACAGGTCAACTGATTGCTTTTGGTCCATCTTCATCCTCTCCAAATGCCCCCAAATGGCCCTGGTTCAAACTCGGGCTGAATGTAACCAGTCTGTGAAAAAACGGTAATGGGCTGACTGCTTGCATAGTTAAAGCCCATGATAGAAGGGAGAGGCTTGATTGCTGCAAGTCTAAGAGATTTCATAAAGTTACCACTGAGGAATAAAAAATTAGTAGCCCCATGACACAAAACTAAAGAATATAACAAGACCAAATGTTGGGGAAATAGTCTTAAAAGTAATTCTATCCTGGCCGGGCGTGGCAGGATCCCAGCACTTTCGGAGGCAAATGTGGGTGGATCACTTGAGGTCAGGAGTTCAAGACCAGCCTGGCCAACATGGTGAAACCCCATCTCTACTAAAAACACAAAGAATTAGCCAGGTATGGTGGCATATGCCTGTAATCCCAGCTACTTGGGAAGCTGAGGCATGAGAATCGCTTGAACCTGGGAGGTAGAGGTTGCAGTGATCCCAGATCGTGCCACTGCACTTCAGCCTGGGTGACAGAGTAAGAGTCTGTCTCAAAAAAAAAAAAAAAAGAAGTAATTATATCCTAAAGATACACAGTCTATCAGTAACTGGGGGAGCAAAGTCATTTCTGATTATTTGGATTAAAAAAAAAGTTACTAAATTGAGAAATCTAATTGTAATATAATTCCTTTTCTAACTGTTTAAAATACTTAAAGATGGAATAAAATTACGTAGCCTTGTGAGACTTTATAAGTCACACTAAGATTTATAGTTGATATAACAATAATAAAATATAAAGTCTCAAAGACCTTCAAGGGTAAATAAACTAAAAAGCAGCAACATTTAACAAAAAAGAGTTCAGGGTGATATCTCAACAGCTTCTAATTCTAAGAATTTCTAATTTCCTAAGGAATCCTAGAATCTAAAGTAATCCTATAGTGAATATAGGATAGTAGTTGAAAGCATAATTTCTGGAAAGAGAAAGAACTGGGCGTAAGCTTCATTTTCAACACTTACTGTGAGACTTTGGGCATATTACCTTAGGCATGTTTCATGTACAGTTTCCTCATTCATGACATAGTAATAATGATGTTTATATTATACTTTGTTGTATGAAATAACTTGAGAAAAATGCTAAAGCCAATATCTGATATACAGTAATGCAGATTTATGAGCAATTTGAAATAATTAATATTCTCATCAAATGAAAGATAAGCCAGGCACGGTGGCTCATGCCTGTAATCCTGACACTTTGGGAGGCCAAGGCGGGCAGATCACTTGAGGCCAGGAGTTGGAGACCAGCCTGGCCAACAGGCTGAGACTCCGTATTTACAAAAACAACACAAAAAATTAATTGGGTTTTGTGGCACACGCCTGTAGTCCCAGCTTCTTGGGAGGCTGAGGCACGAGAATCACTTGACCTTAGGAGGTGGAGGTTGCAGTGAGGCAAGATAGCGCCGCTGCACTCCAGCCTGGGTGACAGAGTGAGACTCTATCTCAAAAAAAAAAAAAAAAAAAAAGAAAGAAAAGAAAAGAAGAAAGAAAGAAAGTATTAGAATGAACAAACACATTGGCTAACTCTTTATAGGATGACTGTGATCTCATTCACAGATCTCAGGTACTATGTGGCCAACGGATATGTCTGAACTCCTGTGTGCTCCTGTTCTTATGGGTCAAAGTAAGGAGACTGATTTTTAAAAAAACAAAACAAGTACACTTTGTGTGTGTATGTGTATATATATGCATACAATGAAGTGCTGGCTTTCAAAGTAGCGAGTTTGAAGGGTGACAAGATTATTTCTATGACCTTGCCATTGCAATGTAAAAAATAAACAAACAAAAAACAAATTACAAAGCAAATCTGTCATATACAGGGTGACTATTCAGCCAGTTTTCACTATGGCCAACCACTGTGTATGGCCACTGTCCTGACTGGACAACCCATGCCACAGCACAGTCATTGATCTTCAATTTTGTATCTCAATATCCACCCTTCCTACTTTGATATAAGACTAAAATGATGCAATAGATTTATGAGAGCTTTGAAACAGTTAATATTCTCATATAAATGCAAGACTGTATGAGGATGAACAAACACATTGGTTAACTATAGGAGGACTGGTATCACATTCACAAATCTCAGAGTTCTTTCCTAAGCCTCCACATTCCCAGTTAACAAAGAGTGAAATTGAAGTATCCCTGCCCGGTGTTCTACAAAGTGCCTGGGAAGAGTTGACCCAGGTCATCTCTGCAAGTGTGACAGATACTCTTAGAACTGCCCCAACCAAGTGTAGCCCATGGACATCGGGATGACCAGTTCCTTGAGAACTCTGCTTATTTTTGCCTCCATAACATTTAAAACCCCTAGACACACTAGATACTTTACTTATTTGCTCACTTCTTGTCTGTCTCCTTCCCCTTGCACCCACACACCGAAATGTAATGATCACAAAGGCATGAATATCTTCATCCACATCCACGCTGAGTTTTCACTTACAGAATGAATGAATGAAAGGCTGGAAGAAGGCATTGGATCTTGGGAGTCTTGGCTTTGTGCAGTTTGCTTGATTTGGGGGCTTACCCCCTGACAGTAAACTACTCTTAGGGTCTGGGGAGTTTAGGTGCATGGCCCAGGCAGCCGTGCCTACAGCCTCAAGCAAGCCTGCACACTTCACAGCCCTGGAACAGGCCCAGTGCTCACATGGCCTCACCAGCCAACCTGCTGGGACTCACTTTCAGACACCAATCACACTCCAGCCAAAAGCATTCCAGTCTATCACCCCGACTCCCCTATGCGTTATTGCTTCTTGGCCGCTCTCACACCTTGAAAGGAGGAAAATACTCATCCTATAAGGAATTCTGTTTGGCAGGGTTTCCCTTCACAATTTTCACTAAAACACCCCTTCCTTGGAACACGAAACTGAAGTTAAACAAAAATACTCAGAACCCCCCAAGAACAAAAGAGCTTGCAAACCTCTGGTTTCTATTTCCCTCTCATTATTACAAAGGCTTTGTATTGTAAGACATTCCATCCTTGCTTCAATAGCTGCCTGTGGGTGTGCTGCTGCAGGGGAATTAAGCTTTGTGCTGGGATGGCGCAGGTGCCAGTTAACTCTTGCCCAGGCCCTAGTCCGAAGGGGCCTTGCTTTAGGAGTGGCCTTCTCAAGCTTGGGTCCGGCCAAAGGTAAGAATTTTAATAGGGAAAAGAGGTGGGATAAGACATAGGATAATTTATTGAAGGTAGTCTCAGAATACACTTCTGATTCTCCCTTTTCTTCCATAGAAAACAGGCCCAGAGTGTAGAAACTCACAGATTCTGACCAACTTGCATCCAAAGCAGGGTGATTCGTACTACTCCGGGCCCAGGTGGCCAGCTGAGGGATGCTTCTGAGTGTCTTGTCTTCCTCTACCTACAGTGGGCAGGGGCTGGCCTTCATACAACGTCTACCCTGAAAGTTTCCATAATGGCTGGCCATGGTACCGATGGGGCATCTTATCTTGCCACTCTATGAGGGAGAGGGAAGGCTCAATGGTCTGGAGAGCACTGGGCTGAGAGTCTGAGACCAAGTTCTAGCCCAGGACCTGCCTCAAACTCAATGTAACTTAGGCATTTGTCTGACCTTCAATTTCCTTATGTATTAAAATGAAGACTTGGATTAAACCTTTTTGGCTAATTTTAGCTTTAAGTTGCTTTAGACACAGATGGCCTCTGTTTTAGTCCATATTGTGTTGCTATAACAGAATACCACAGTCTGGGTAATTTATAAAGAAAATAAATTCATTCCTCATGGTTCCGGATGCTGGAAGTCCAATATCAAGATGCCAGCATCTGGCGAGGGCCTTCTTGCTGTGTCATCCCATGGTGGAATTGTGGAAGGGCAAGGCAGCATGTGTGTGAGTGACAGAGGAGGGGGCCCAAACTTATTCTTTTCTTAGGAACCTGTTCCAAGATAACAGAATTAATTCATTCCTGTGGGTCATGCCTCATGACCTAGTCACCTCTTATAGGTCCCAACTCTCAACACTGTTGCATTTGAGATTAAGTTTCCAACACATGAACTTTGGGGGACACATTGAAACCACGGCAACCTCCTAACATCCTGTCCCCCACAAGGTTATTATCAAGGAAGGCCTAGACTAATGGGCAGGAGCTCTAAGTGCTTTTTGCAAATCTCTAAATACCCATGGGAAGGACCTGCGGTCAGAAGGACCTGGGTTCAAGATGTAGGTTCAGCATTCGTTGCTGTTTTACTTTGAATAAATTACTTAACCCAGCATCAGGCTTTGTATCGGGACAACTAAACCATGGACCCTCAATTTCTGCATCTGCAGAATGGCAATAATCATCCCACCTACTTCACAATGGTCTCCAGGAAGCACAAATGAAGCAAACTGGTTGAAAGCACTGTTAACTATAAGGCTCTAAAAATAATAAAGCAATGATGTTATCATTAAGGAGAAGAAACTTAAGTTATGCACAAAAGAAAGAGAAGAGACCCTAAAATGTCCTGCTGCTAAAGAATGAGGACTTGCTGGCCAGGTGTGGTGGCTCAAGCCTGTAATCCCAGCACTTTGGGAGGCTGAGGCGGGCGGATCACAAGGTCAGGAGTTCGAGACCAGCCTGGCCAATATGGTGAAATCCCGTCTCTACTAAAAATACAAAAATTAGCCAGGCGTGGTGGCAGACGCCTGTAGTCCCAGCTACTGGGGAGGCTGAGGCAGGAGAATTGCTTGAACCCAGGAGGCAGAGGTTGCAGTGAGCCGAGATCGGGCCACTGCACTCTAGCCTGGGAGACAGAGAGAGACTCTGTCTCAAAAAAAAAAAAAAAGTGAGGACTTGCTATGCCCATCTCAGCCTGCTCAGCTGTGGGGACAGAAGACCTACAACACTTGGCTTCAGTTCACAAGTGCCATGAACTGAATGTGAGTGCCCCCCAACCCCAAATTTACATGTTGAAGCCCTAATCTCCAATGTGATAGTATTTGGAAGTGAGGCCTTTGGGGTGTGATTTGGTCACAAGAGTGGAGTGCTTGTGATGGGATTAGTGTCCTTTTAAAAAGAGATATGAGACAGAGGCTTTCTTTCTGCCATGTGAGGACACAGCAAGAAGGCAGTGGTATGCCAACTAGAAAGAAGGTTGTTACCAGAACCTGACCATGCTGGCACCCTGCTCTTGGACTTCTAGCCTCCAGAACTATGAGAAATAAATCTCTGTCATTTAAGCCCCCAAGTCGATGGTATTGGTTGCAGCAACTGAAACTAAGATAATAAACCACTGAAGACAATGTGACAGATGTTAGCATCTGCATCCCTGGCTGTGAGACTTGCTATCCTGAGGGGCTGAAGCCCACCTGCCTACACAGCTGCAACATCCTCTGGCCCCAAGCTCCAGGGACTGAGCTCAGCCAACCTGCCTGCCCTCACCAGTCTGTGTCACCTGGGACAGCTCAATGCTGAACTCTGGCCTCATCTTCAAGCTTCTTACCTACGAATCTCTGGAGACAGCCAAAAATACTTCAGGGGCTGACAATTATTCTGTGAAAACTGATAAGCTTTACTGGGAGAAAAATGTTTTCTTGTACAAATAACACGGACAGGAGGCAGGGAAATACTGGGTAGAAGAGGGTGGTTCCCTGGCAAAAGCCCCACCCTCAAGTCTGGAAACCCATGGCCCTAAATGGGAACGGGCATTCCTGTTTTTGTGCCCAAATGTTGCCTTGTGGTCTGCCATGCCTCCCTATTCTGTACCCATATAAACCCCAAGCTCCAGGCTCCACGAGTAGAAGAGCAGAGGAGCAGAAGAGCAGTGCAGCAGAGAAGAGAAGAGAAGGAACATCCGAATGCTGAGAGGAGTTTGGCTAGGAATGGTGAGAGAGGAGACTGGCTTCAGGATGGCTGAACTCCAGGGGAAGATCATCTTCCCACTCCATCCCCTCTCCAGCTCCCCATCCATCCTGCTGAGCGCCACCTTGATGAGGCAATAAAATCCCCCGCATTTACCATCCTTCAGTTTGTCTGTGTGACCTGATTCTTCCTGGATGCAGGACAAGGACTTGGATACCAAGAGGGCACTGAGCTGGTTAACACTTAAGCTGTGTGCAGATGGCAGAGCTAAAAGAGCATGGTAACATACCCACTGCAGCTTTGAGAGTTGCAGGCACCCACCCCTAGATGCTACTATAGGGCCAGAGTCCAAAAGCACTTGCCCCGGCTCCTGCACCTGCCCATCTGCATGCTCCCCTTCCTGTAAGGGGTTTGAGTGCTCGCTAGGTGGCCAGATAGACTAGCCACACCCCTGTCTCACGTCCTGTGAGGGGGGTCCGGGAACTCTGCCGTTTCACAAATACTATTCTGGACAGTTCCATTTCAGGGCTAATAGCAATCAAATAAGAGAATGCTGCCATTTCTTAAATTCAAAGATGAGTTGATGTTACTTAAACAGACCAGGAACATGGGCCATCATCGATTGGCAGTTCAAATGTTCAATCTTCATTATAATAAACACAACCAAACTGAGGGCCACAGTGACAAGTTATTATTTTTAACATTGTGTTTGAGGAAGATAATCCGTGGAGAAACAATCAGAAAACCCAGCTACAGCTCTGCAGCGTGATTTTGAAGTCACAAGTGGAGTTCATACACTCTGCCAGCTGGAGGAATATTACTGGTTGTCATTTTTCATATCTAGTCACATTTTTTGTTCATAAAATAAGATTTTGATCTCTGGAAATCAGAACATTGACTTCCAGGAGTTCTTGAAGAAACGTAATGCTCATACCTCTAATTACAATGAATTAAAATAGAATGTATGCTCATAACAATTCCACTCCAAACAGACTTTGCTAATTGCCTGGAAAAATCAAGAGCAAAAAGTTGAAAACATCGTCTCTGAGTACACAAACAGCCTCTGGCCCTATGCTGAAAAACTGAGTTACATCAAGAGAGAGAGAGAAAATAGCCCCTCAGCAAAATTAAAAATCTTACAGCTCTTGTTTATCATCATAAATATGGAACTCTTGGAGCTGGTGTACAACTGTAGTTCATGAATGATCAGCGGGGCACTGAGTGGTGTCATTAAAAGACTTTCAAAAAACATTTAAGAAGATTACCAAGTGCTCTTCCAGGGGAAGGGCAAAAATAAAATAAAATAAAATAAAAGGTACCGTGGAGCTTCCTGGAACACCCCTCCTGTCGGAACTTCACAGAAACAAGCTGAAAATATGCAATGGAATAAACCTAATGAGAAATATGTTTGAAAAAGAAGGAAAAACAGAGATTGTAACAAACAAAATATAGTGGTGTGGGAAAGGTGGCTTTTGCCATAAATGAGGTCCAAATGGATACTAAGGTGACACTGTTGTTTCACAGCCATTTTCATCTGGGACATCTGCCTGGGTGGCTCGATCTCTTGTCCTTTGCAAAGAGGAAACCGCACCACCTATATGAGTGCCCCTGGCTTGTCTGAACATATTCAGGATAGAACATCTCTATCTCAGCCTCCATCTAGAAGACCCAGGAGGCTGCTGTGGGTCTGAAGCTGATGTAGAGGGATGTGGGGTCATTCTAGCGTTCTTGGAAGGTCTCGACACTCTGTTTGCTCTCCAGCACTGCCTTAGGGAAGCCCATAAGGAACTGACCTGACACCGCCCCCACCCACCTCCCATCTACATGCAAGCCCCTATAAAGCCACATTCTCTCCTTTCGCTTGCACTTTAAGGCATGGGGGTTTAGGACAAAGTTAAGAAGGTCACTCATATTTTCAGATTATTTTCTCCATGGTCATTCAACTCTTAGGAACATCTGGCAAGGAATCCTTTTCTTTTTGACATGGTCTCCCCAGCCCCTCTCATAATTTACCAAGTATCACGATGCCCTCCCATCTCCTTCACAAAGCTAATAAATCCCACTTGCCTGTCATCAAGAAGCAGTGCCTTTGCCTCTGGGAACAGTAACTCACTCTTTCAAGGCAAGATTACTGAGCAAGAATAACCTCGACTGCATTGTTCTAAAATCCAGAGCAGACAGTGGAGTCTAAACAGATGGAACATTTGATTGGTTAACAAAAAAAAAAAAGAAAAAAAAGATTATTCTTTTTAATAGAAGGATGGTGCTTTGGCCACCATAATCTATAATAGGCAGATCAGCAAGCCCATTTATGAGAAGGGCAAAGGAAGGTTTTTAAGTTTCCACCTAAAGTATACATACATACCTTGCAATTAATTGCACATCAATGCAAAAATATACACGACCATTCCATGTGAAACATTTGAAAGAAGATTGGCTTCCAATGGACTCTTTAAGGGATTATCTCAGTGAGTCACCCCACCTCCCCATTCACAATGCAATTCTTGGGTCAGCTGAAAAGACTAATGGTGAAAGCTTAATCCAATGCTTAGCGCTATTGTGAGTTCATTTGCTGACCTCTTTTCCACCCCAGCAGAACCTGCAATGTGGCAGAGGGGAAAGGCAGGCATCACTTGGGTGTGAAGAGTGTCACGCGGACAGCCAACACTCACTGTTGAAAGATGAGGAAAAACAGCCCAGCCAGAAAAGTGATCCTGTGTGAGGGATCTCTGGTGGGTTCCCCGTTGTGTTAACAGACACCGGCATATGTAGAGTCCTGTCCTGCCCATCAACCACAGGGCAGGGTCAGACCTGTGAGCAGGCAGGGTGGTGGCTTGTGGATAGATTGTGGAGGGTGGAGAGTGACATTAGGGGAACCGGGAGCCCATCTCGCTCCAGGAACCTGCTGGCCGCACCCTGCAAATCCACAGTTGCTTGGTAAGCTATGCAGGGACTGTGGACTTCATTATTAAAAGTTCAAACATGGCTTGGAGAGATCCAACAGCAGCCCCATCAGATAGGTCAATTTACTACTAAAAATCTAGAACACTTTTTGAGGAGAGATTTTGCTAAGATGCAGGAAATGGGGTCCATACATGAGAAAACGGGTGCAAAACGAAATTATTCTTTGCTTCATTGTTTTTCATGAGTTCTGCCTCAACCCGAGATGAAGAAAAGTCCTGTATTCTCCCTGGCTCTCCAGCTCTCCTTTTTCCACAAGACTCTGACCCCTCCACTGCACAGTGAGTAGCAGGATTCAGCATGTAACACAGCTATATCCACCCACACTAGGGAATGATCGAAGGAGGACAGGCATGAACACTGACCTCGGATGTGCCATGAAGGGCACGGTCATAATGACTGCCAGGATCTCTAGAAAAGAATAAAGCCCAGGGCAGGGAAGAAGATACAGACTCTTAGAAGGGAACAAAGAAGACCAGATAGAAATTTTGGAAAAGTTAGAGCCCAAAAATTCGTTTACAAGATGCATAATCACTGGCCAGGCATGGTGGCTTGCACCTGTAATCCCAGCACTTTGGGAGGCCGAGGTGGGCGGATCACTTGAGGTCAGGAGTTTTAGACCATCCTGGCCAACATGGGGAAACCCCAACTCTACTAAAAATACAAAAATAAAAAACTCTGCATATGGTCGCATGCCTGTAATTCCAGCTACTTGGGAGGCTGAGGCATGAGAATTGCTTGAACCCAGGAGGCAGAGGTTGCAGTGAGCTGAGATCACACTACTTGCACTCCAACCTTGGTGACAGAATGAGACTCTGTCTCAGAAAAAAAAAAAAAAAAAAAAAAAAAAAAAAAAAGATGCATAATCACTTTTCCAAAAAAACCGTTGAAATACATGACCTATTAGGTATGATCCACCACGAAAATGACCCTTGCAATTAAGATCTTATCAGTTAGCTGTTTTTTTTTTTTTCTCTCACTCACCACTTCCTCGCACTGTGTATTTCCTGTCAGCTAACTCCCATGAATGCAGGAGGGAAGTTTAGGATCAATCTGTTTTATGAAGTTTCTCTCGAGACTCACTTGTAGACTCCAGAGGAAAGGCATATCCTATTTCAAAGTCAATTACTAATGGGTAAAAAGAGTTTACTGCGTTCCTTTAGATATGTTAAAAATTAAATAAAAGAAGTAGAATCTTCCTGATTCTTCTCCAAAGGGAGAGTTTTTCTTAATGACTGATATTTTATGGCTTGGGTAGTCTGAACGGATCATGAAAACACATCAAAAGCAGGTAATCAACACAAAGACCTTTCAAAATGTACCCAGGCAAAAGAGGTTATCTATGATATTGTCTGAGAACTAGAACACAATAAAAATTATCTTAACACACAATCAAAGTCATGCCAAGTAACTTTTCTTTGGGTAGTTCACAATCTAAACCAGACTGCCTCCCCTCCTCCTAATTTCATAAAGGCTACCCTAGTCTGCTCCTGGAATTACACAATACACAAGAATGTTCTCCTTCAATGTTGATGCTGTAATTGTTTGGGAGCCAGGTCACTGTTTTAAAACCAGGAAGCATCTGCAGCATATAAAAATATAACATTGCTTTCAGTTTCTGAGGCTTCTATGCCTCAAGCCAAAAGGTAATGAGTTCCCTCAAAAATATTTTCTTCTCTTTCTTTAAAAAAAATGATTCGGGGGACAGGGGGAAAAACAAAAGCAATTTATACCACCTTACCCAGGGGTGAAGAGTAACCATGCATCATGCCTGCTTTTAATGGTCTCACTTTCTTTCACCAGTCTTTCCCTCCAGGACCAGGATTCTATTCCTGCCCCAACTCTACCTCCATCCAATGTCATTCCCCCAAAGTCCTGCTCTTCAGCACACTGGGTTAAAGGAATTCTGAGTACACAAGCTTTTCATTACTGCTTAGATTTCTTTTCTGCTGACCATGATTATACATGAACTTGCCAGCAATCTCTACTCCACAGAGATATTCCTTTCTTTTTAAGAAGAAAAGTCATTTCTGTACTTTATTTCTTCACGAAGCTCTCATAATCTAAAGACGTTCAATGCATCCAGAAAGTGACTCATTTTCCTCAATGGCTTTCGGTTCTTGGCAAGTACTTTCTAATGTTTACAATCCCACCGGCACACCATAGCCTCAGGTTATAAGAGGCTCCATCAAGCTGGCCAGGCAAAAGAAGGTGTTTTGCAAAGGGCACAGGCTTGGAAACAGGCTGTCCTGGATGTACTGTCTGCAAAAATCACAGCCTGATTGAGGCTCAGTCTTCTTGTCTGTAAAATGGGAAAACCACCCTGTAGCTTATGCAGAGTTGTAGTCAGGAGCAACTAAAATAACTTCAGTGTCTGATGCCTAGTTGGTGTCCAACAAATTACCTTTGCTTTGCTCATTCTCCAACCTGTACTCAAAAATCTTGCCAGAGGACACACAGATGTTAAGAGATCAAAGCCAGAGGGATTGTTTCTATATTACACATTGGTTCATTCTGGTAGTCATTGTTTTTTCTTTCAAATAACCAGGTTATATGTTCTTCACAAACAAAATCAGTAAGTTAACATGCATCCATCAACACTCAGTATAACCTTCTACAAAAATATGAGATCTCAGATCTCAATCTCTCTCTCTCTCTTATTTTTTTTTTATTTTTTATTTTTTTTTTTTTTGAGACAGGGTCTTATTCTGTTGCCCTGGCTGGGGTGCAGAGGCATGACATGATATGACCTCCTGGGCTCAAGTGATCCCACTTCAGCCTCCCAACTAGCTGAAACTATAGGCAAATTTTTAAATTTCTTTGTAGAAAAATGGGATTCTCACTATGTTGCCCAGGCTAATCTTGAACTCCTGGTCTCAAATGATCTTCCTTCCTTGGCTTCCCAAAGCTCTGGGATTATAGTCAGGAGCCACTGTGCCCACCCCCTGCTGTTTGTGAATGCTTGGGCCAACCCTTGGGAGTAGCAACTTGCTCAGAACACTATCCACTCTTTGCTAGGGCCCTAAATTTCTCCAAAAGAAAATCCCCAATGATTCACCTACTTGGGGGATGGGTGTGAAAATTTAGCCTGCTTATTCTTGAGATCCATTATCTGTAAGAGTCTATGGAACATGCAGTGGTGGGCTTGCCTGATATGTATACATTTCTTCTTTATCCTCAAGATTTTACTAACTTCCCATTTTTAAACAAATTTAAAATCTTCCCTGTATCTTTAGGTAAGTTTTATCAAAATCACAAAATAATTTGTAGAACTAAATTTAGAATTTTATTTCCTAATGGATTACATATTAGGATTTATTTTCATTTAGAATTTATCTGCAATGATATTTTCACCATTTAATATATAGTTGTATTATGTGAGTATTGGAATGAATTAGAGTAAGAACTATTTTAGAAGTATACTTACTGGTAATTCTTGTAGCATAATTATTTTATTTTATTTTATCTTATTTTTGTGACAGGGTCTCACTCTGTCACCCAGGCTAGAGCACAGTGGTGTGATCTTGGCTCACTGCAACTTCTGCCTCCCAGGTTCAAGCGATTCTGCCTCAGCCTCCCGAGTAAGCACGTGCCACCATGCCCGGCTAATTTTGTATTTTCAGTAATGGGGTTTCACCAAGTTGGCCAGGCTGGTCTCAAACTCCTGACCTCAAGTGATCTACCTGCCTCTGCCTCCCAAAGTGCTGGGATTACAGGCGTGAGCCACTGCACCTGGCCAGATGAGAATAATTGTATCTTAAGTTCATATGATCAATAATTATCTTTCACTTATATAGCAACTTTCTTAAGTCAAGGAATGGTATGCAAATGACATGCATATGAATATGCATATGAATGACATACATTCCATTAATTCAAATACCTTAAAACTCAAAGGATGGTAACCATGTGTGGTGATGGATATATACACTAATTTGATTGTGGTAGCCATTTCACAATGTATTTGTATATGAAATTGTCATGTCATACACCTTAAATATATGCAGTTTTTATTTGTCAATTATACTCAACAAAGCTGGGGGGAAAATAACCTCAAAGCATTTCTTCACCAAACTGGCATGGAATTTGCTGTATCTTTTACTGTATGTTTGCATTGCTTTTGTGGTTTTAATTAGTACTCCCTCTATTATCCTAGTATATTTTTTCATTCTCTCTCCCTGAATGCCAACAGAGTAATCCCCAGCTATGAAAACAAAATATTAAAAAAAAATAAAACTTGTGATGTAAGCCTTATGGCTTTTTCCATGGGTATAATCCCAACAATTAATCTCCCAATTACCTAGCGCTAAGGGTAGTCAAAGCTGGCACGTTTGTAATACAAAAATGACCAAGTTTTTCTTTTTTTCTCTGAGAAATGTGAGGAAAGTGTGGAGGAAGGAAAGTACTCCAGGACAAGAGGATGTAAAAAAAATCTCAATGGCTCCCTCCAGTCCCACTTTCCAGTCCTCTGAGTGTTTATCCAGTGGAGTATTTGAGAGGGTTTGGTGAGAAAGATCCCGCACTGCATCCTTCAGAATATAAACCCACACCTCAAGCTTAGAGGCCTGAAAATGACCATGAAAAACACACTTTTCATGGTGCTGGGTGGAGGGCTATCATTTCAAGAAAGGAAACATTCCTCACCAACTGGTTGCGACCTTTAACTTTTGGCTTTTTTGCATGACCCCTGCACCTGCCTAAACTTGAAGTGAGGAAGCTATGAGGTACCAGACTAGCGAGTGATTAATCACTGTCATTTATTTCTATGCCATTTATTTGGACTATTCCTATATACCTTAACACTCGCTAAGCCAACACTCGGTTATTAACAGTAGTAACAATTTAACCAGGAAGTATCTTCAGATTCTAAAATGGCTTTGTTGAGACATCATCAGATGGACAAAAGTAGTGTTTGCATATTATCTTGATTAAAAGCCAACAAAACCTGGCTGGTTGCAGTGGCTCATGCCTGTTGTCCCAGCACTTTGGGAGGCTGAGGTGGGAGGAACACTTGAGGTCAGGAGTTTGAGACCAGCCTGGCCAACGTGGTAAAACCCCAACTCCACTAAAATACAAAAATTAGCCAGGTGTGGTGGTGCACACCTGGTGGTCCCAGCTACTTGGGAGGCTGGGGCACAAGAATCGCCTGAATGCAGGAGGCGGAGGTTGCAGTGAGCTGAGATCACACCACTGCACTTCAGCCTGGTGACAGAGCAAGCCTCTGTCTCAAAAAAAAAAAAAAAAAAAAAAAAAAAAGCCAACAAAACCCAAAATACCAAATGTCCATTGACAGATGAATGAATAAACAAAAGACGTACAAAGAAATATTATTAATATTATTTTTTGAGACGGAGTCTCGCTCTGTCCCCCAGGCTGGAGTGCAGTGGCGCGATCTCGGCTCACTGCAAGCTCCGCCTCCTGGGTTCATGCCATTCTCCTGCTTCAGCCTCCTGGGTAGCTGGGACTGCAGGTGCCCGCCACCATGCCCAGCAAATTTTTTTGTATTTTTCCTTTTAGTAGAGATGGGGTTTCACTGTGTTAGCCAGGATGGTCTCGATCTCCTGACCTGGTGATCCGCCCGCGTCGGCCTCCCAAAGTGCTGGGATTACAGGTGTGAGCCACGGTGCCCAGCCGGAATATTATTAAGACTTAAAAAGGGAATTCTGACACACGCTACCACATACGTGAGCCTTGAGGACATTGTGCTAAGTGACATAAACCAGTCACATAGAAAAACCCAAACACTTTCAGTAGGTTTATGATTTTACCTAAACGAGTTGTCTAGAATAGTCAAACTCACAGAGACAGAAAGTAGAATGGTGGTTTGCCAGGGGCTGGGAGGATGGCGGGGATGGAGAGCTGTTGTTGAATGGATAGAGTTTCAGTTTTACAAGATGAAAAAGTTCTGAAGATTGGTTGCATAACAACGTGAATATACTTAATACCACGGAACTGTACGCTTTAAAATGGTTAAGATGGTAATTTTACGTTATGTGCATTTTACTACAATTTAAAAAATTGTAAAGTTGCCGATAGTCAAATGAATAAAATGAGAAAGGGGGAAAAAAGCGACCCCCCCAAAAAAAATCACCAACTCCTAGCCTAGGTTTCTCTACAAAGTATCTAAGTACATAAGGAAAGCTCAAATGGCAAATTATTCTAAGCCTCTTATTTGTGTTGCAGGGGCAATTCCTTGCCTGTATATTTAGTCACAATTAAGTCTTATCTTAACAACTCTCTCCAAAAGGGACTGGATCTGCACTCAATCAAGTCGGACTGAACATCTTAGGTTCAATCATTTATTCTAATGGTCCCTTTAGTGTTTCCATAATGTTTTGATTCCTTGAGATCTTAAACCACGCCCTTACCTCAAATGTTGGGCTATGTATGGATACCCTTTGGATAGGCTCACAGCAGTAGGCTGCAATTTCTTTCTGTTACCCTTTTTATTTGGAATGACTCCTATGCGTAGATAAATATTGCCGTATTCCTACGAACTGGGCAGCTCTCTGCTCCATGCGGAGGGGAACTCAAGCCAAGCACTACAGCTGTCCCTAAGTGCCATCTGCCATGATCTGCCGTGGCTTCTACCAGCCCCTTTTTTGTGTGTGTTAGGAGGAAAATGAAGTTCATTTTCAATGCTAACTGTCAGTGAAGAAATCACTATGCTTGGTGTCTTGAATTAGTTGGATTGAAAAAAGCTTTTTCATATTTGAAGCCAAAGAACAGACTATATACCCCTTTTGTCACACACCCATATTGCTTCTCTGACTGGGGTGTGGAACTAATGAGTGCCTATGCCTGTTTGTTCAATTGAACAGAAACAACCAAATTGCCCATTCAGTTGATGATGGATTAGCCACCTGGATGGTTGATATTGGATTCTCTGAGATAGTCTGCAGAGTTGATTCTGAGATAAGAACAGTTCTTAATTGTATCAACTAACTGAATCCACAGTCTGTTTTAACTCCAGATCCAAGACACATTCCTACCATTAAACATAGGGAAGACAGATAGAAAGAAATCTCATTTATTTTCTCGCCATATAAATAGGAAGGTCTCTCCCTTGAACGATAACATGTACAAATAAGGAGATTTTTGAGCAGGGGCTATTCCCTGACCATGTTTAAGCACAGATCTGTTTAAAATTAAAAGTTACATTCCTGTTATTAAAAGCTCATCCTCTTTTAGAAAATACCCAATCAGTTCAGGAGGGAAAAAAATCCTTCACTGTGCACATTATTAACTCATGGAAGGCTTTAGGTTTCCACATTCCCCAATAATAAGGTCAGAACTGACTCTTGGACTCTACCCCAAAACCTCAACTTCCTGCTCTGCAAGAAGATTTACCTCAGAGAAGGAATAGGTCTCAACTGTTGCCAAAGCAAAGACATTTATATGAAATCAGTCAGATCAGGGCAACTGGTAACTCTATTTGATGTGCCACATTCTAAAAGACAAAGCGCAAGAAATACGAACAGTTTTCTGTCTGATTGTCTACAAATGTGTGTGTGAGTAGGTCCAGTAGATTTATTGAACGCTGTCCCAGAAGTGAGATTTCCAGATAAGACATTTAAAAATATCCTTCTAGATGTTATTTTTAACATTATCTTATTTATTTTAAATTTTGTTTATCTTCAATCTTCTTAAGCTTATTATAATGGCAAAATTAATTCTTTTTGGATGATACAATGTCATCGTGAACACTAATTCTGGTGTTAACAGAGAAAATGGAAACAAAGAGGCCTCTTCATCAAGCACTCTCAAAACAGTGAACTGAGCAACCAGTTTTGCAAATCTTCCCCCTGCATGGCCCATAACTAAAAATATAGTCACTCAAACATCGTAGAACTGGAGACGGAAAAACAGCTCAATGGAATGAAACATAGAGTTCAGAAACAGACTCAAACACAAGCAGAAATTTGGATCTCACTGAGTGGCATTTCAAATCAACAAGGGAAAAGATTAATTATTCAGTTTGTGGTAGTGGTACTGTTGACTAGCCACTTGGCAAAAGAAAGAAAGCTAGATCTCTATCAAACTCCTTGCCTCAAAATAAACTTTAGAAGGATCAAATATTACAACCTAAGGAAGCTAAACTCTAACAGCACTAGTATAAAACACGAACAATGTTTAATATGTAATATTAGGACAGGGAAGTTCTTTCTAAAAATACAATTCCAGAGGCAGAAATATGAGAGGAAAGATTTCTGAGGTTGATTGCATGAAAATTTTAAATGTCTATGGGAAAAATATATGCAGACTTTAAAAACTGGAGAAATATTTGCATAAAGTGTGCAAGTTAATTCCTTAATTTATGAAGTGGTCTTACAAATCAACACCCCCAAAAAACCTCATCATCCAATTAAAAATGGGTAAAAACACAAACTGGAGCTTCGCACAAACACAAAATTGACTAACTAATATAGGAAAATATACTCTAACATCAATGATGATAAAAATATAAATCAAAACAATGAGGTTTTTTTACTCACTGGGTTAGCAAAACTTTTAAAAAGTTAACATACAGGATAGCAACTATCAACTAGCATTCTTATATGTTGCAGAATATTATGTATATCCAAATGGGTCTAAGATTTCTGGTAAGATTTGTAAACATTTTGAACAATCAATTGTACCTTTAGAAAGTTATCCTGTGGAAAAAAATACCCAGATATATGAACAGACCATCCAGTGAAGCTTTGCCTTCCTAAGAAATTGGATAAAGATGGAAATGCAGGAGTTGCAGTTAGAGAAAGACGGAAACTAGAAAAATTATCATTTAAATTAGCATAGGGAACTGATTTAATAAATGATAATTCATATGATGGTAAAGAATGTAATCATTAAAAACTGAGTCGGCCGGGTGTGGTGGCTCACACCTGTAATACCAGCACTTTCGGAGGCAGAGGTTGGCAGATCTCTGAGGTCAGGAGTTCGAGACCAGCCTGGCCAAGATGGTGAAACCCTGTCTCTGCTAAAAATAAAAAATCAGCCGGATGTGGTGGCATGCACCTGTAGTCCCAGCTACTCTGGAAGCTGAGGCAGGAGAATCGCTTGAACCTGGGAGGCAGAGGTTGCAGTGAGCCAAGATCGCGCCACTCACTGCACTCCAGGCTGGGCGACAGAGCGAGACTCTGTCTCAAAAAAAAAAAAAAAGAAAAAAAAATTGAGTTGTATCTGCATGAGCTAATGTGAAGTACCTTGAAGATGCATCACTAAGTGGAGAAGCAACGTACAGAATAACTGTAGATTATTATAATTTATATAAATGCTCACATAAGCTATGCATCTATCTACTGGGATATGCATATGCCATTTGAGGAAAGGATCTAACAAAAAGTGAATAACAATGGTTAATTTTAGAAAGGAGGATTGAGATTTGAAGGTAGAAGCTTTTAACTTTGTGGTTGTGTGCACAGCTTAACGTATGATTTGAAGTTTTTCCATGTACATATATTACATTTAATTTTAAATTTTTAATTAAAAAAATCAGTCCTGTTTCTGCTGTCAGCTGCCCTTTTCTCTGTTGTCAGAGTCTTCTACTAAATTGGACAAGTATGTGAGGTAGGTCTCTCTGATTTAAAAGTTTAGGCTTAAATGACAATGATTTGTTTCTCAATTTTCTTGTTCCCACATCTGAATTTATCTTTGTGGCTGTTGCTGTCTGTGACCATGGCCTCGTGTGTATTTGTACGCAGAGCTCCCCAGTTACTAGGATGTGTACAGTGTACTGTGCTTCTAAAACAAGCTCTCTGGCTGCAAAGGCCACAGTGCTATGCCTTCAAGCATAATTTCATGCTAGCAAGGACAGTCTGGTAGACTTCCTTAAATTTTAATTATTTGTCCAAGATCTGTATATCAACGCTCTTTTCAAACAACATCAATTATTATAAAGGATGATACTTTAGGAACACATGACGATATTCCAAGTCTATGTGGCTATCTTTTTTTTTTTTTTTTTTTTTCAGAATTCCAGAATTTGGAAGCTGAAAGGAATCTTTGAAACCACCCAGTTCAACTCCTACATTTAAGAGATTGGAACTAATAAAAGTTCAATGGCTTGTCTAAGGCTATTAGTTAGCAGTTGGAAAGCCAGTGGGAAATTCTAGATCTCCTGAAAACCAGTTTCATGCTCTTTGCTCTAAAAGCTACACTGAAGAAATCTAAATTACAACCTCAGTTCATTAAAGTATTAAAGGAGTCTTTGGCTATGACTCAGAGTATAAAAGGAAATACACTTCGTTTCCCTGATTCAACTTCATAAAATTTTCCAAGGAATGTTGGGCTTAGATAGAGGAGATACTATACGTATCTACGAGTAGAAATAATGAAATGAACATCAAGTCTCCAATGAAAAGAAAGGCAAAAGGAGAATTCAACTCCAGATAGAGATTAACAAAACATCCAATTTAAATAAAAACAATTCATGAGGTGTTTTTTTTCTTTAGGACTGGAAGAGAAAGGATCATCTTGGCTTGACAATCTTCCAACTGACCTGATTTCCATCCCAGTGAAGGATTTAATCAAGACTTTGCCTATACATACAAGACATGGAAAAGGGACTCCTATTATATACCACTGTGGAATGCCTCTAGAAAGAAAGAAAATAAGAAGAGTTCATTTGCAAGCTGGGCACTGAGTCCAACTTCAGCCCGGGGAGAATGCATTTCTTGGTTTCCCTTTTGCAGTGTGATGGTTATTTTGACAGGAGAAGTAAAAGGATAACAAGCAGATCTAATCCATATGGACTTGGCAGCCTACTGAGCACAACACAGTATCTATAGGGAAGGAAAGCAAAGCAATCAGAGAGAAAAAAATTCACATTTCTCAGGATTACATGATGGAGAACTATCTGCACATAACATGTGTCAGACACATTTACAAGCGTGCACGTGCTCACACACATTCAAAGAATATTCCCATCCACTAGAAAACTGGATCAAATGCTGATGCATTTCTGCTCACTTGAAAATAATTTCCAAGTGAACTTTATGATTCCTTATGAGGTTGACTTCTCAGAAGAAAAGATCATTCTATTAAATGTGGGGCAGTCAATTACATGAGGTAGCTGTCTAGACGGTTCTTTCTGTGGCAGTTTAAAGCAGAAGAAAACTCTCAGGAGTAAACTTCACAATGAATTGCTCTGCTTATGCCAGGGGAGCCTTGTCTGGCTTTAGTCCTGTGATGGATGCTACGGAGGAGGGAGGGAAGGGATGTGGGTGGAGGGAAGAGATGCGGGTGGAGGGAACTTCAGGGATATTAACCGGCTGTATTAGTTTGTTTTCACACTGCTGATGAAGACATACCAAGACTGGGTAATTTACAAAGAAAAAACGGTTTAATGGACTCATAGCTCCAAGTGGTTGGGGAGGCCTCACAATCATGATGGAAGGTGAAAGGCATGTCTTACATGGCAACAGGCAAGAGAGAATGAGAGGCAAGTGAGAGGGTTAACCCTTTATCAAACCATCAGATCTCGTGAGACCTATTCACTACCAGGAGAACTGTATGGGAGAAGCTGCCCCCATGATTCAATTATCTCACACTGGGTTCTTTCCATAACACATGGGAACTGTGGGAGCTACAATTCAAAATGAGATTTGGGTGGGGACACAGCCAAGCCATACCACCAACAGAAGGCAGAAATTGTTACAGCATCAGATTCACACCCCTCCAAAGGAAAAGGGCCAAATCACAGGGCTGTCAGTCCAGCCATTCTCCTACCCAATCCCAAATGGCCAAGAGATCAAGTCCCAGTTGGACGGTTAGACACCCTTTTCCTTCCCCACAGAACCACACAGCCTGCAGCAGGTCTTCTTTCCTGACATCGCAACACTCTAAATCCTTGGAATTCGCTGTATTTACTAATCCACTCTCAACAATGAACCTGTTATTCTGACAAGCAAGGAAGGTAGGAGAGAAGACAGAGTCAAAGAAAAGGGGAGAATCTGTTTTGGGAGACAGAATAACATTGGCTTTGGGGGGACACTAAAGTTCATTGTAAAAGATGTCTCCCCATAATCATGGTCCTTAAGTGCAATTAAATGGTGGATAACAATAAAAGTCTCAGAGAGACCTGGGTGCAACACTGGCCCAGAACTTTTTTAATGTGCTACCCTCATTGAGTTAACCAACCTCTGCAGCCCTTATTTCCTCTCTTGTAAAATAGTGATAAAGATACCTAATAGAGAGTTGTGAAATTAAGTGTGGAAACATACGTACACCACCTGCTCTAGTTCCTGGCTCACAGTGGATATTTGACAAACACCAAAATTCCTGATTATCACCTCACCCTTGAAGTTACTGGCTTCTGAACCTAGTAATTCAATAGGTCCATGTAATATTGATTCTGAGCTTCAAACATGTTACTTTGATACTAAGAAAGTAAATTCTTTACAAGAGGTGACATGGGATTTCCTTCCACTCAGAAGTATAATTTTCTTTATATTGAAATTAAGTAATAACTAATGAACTATTAATGCAGATCTATTTGAATGGCCAAAAATTGGGTGACAATGCCCAAAAGGGAAATATATGTATATATTCAATAACTGAATTGTAATGATTACAACCTAATAGAAACATATTTTCTGTGCTACTAAAGAGACATCCAAAAAGGGATATTTAAAAAACAAAATGAGGTTAATTAGAGATAAGGAAAATAGTGTGAGAATGGGGGAGATCATTTTTGGGGGAGCTACTATGTATACCAGATACCTATCAGGTTCTTTCACATGCAGTATTTTATTCAATCCACATATTAACACTGAGAAAAATATGGAATCTTCAGTTTTACAGATCAGGAAATCAAGCTTCAAAAACTTGCTAGTTCATGCATAAACCAGGATTTCAATGTAAATCACTTTGACTCGACATTTTCCTTCTCCATGTAAATGGAATTTATTTCTGAAATGAATCTTGGTTTATATTTTTCTATATATCCTTCTATAAGATAGTTTCAACACGATTCTGTTAAGATGAAATTATTCTTTCTTAAGAGTTATCCATATAATAATAATTCTGTCTAGATTTCCTAGCCCACGAAAAAACAAATAAAGGAAATAATCTTAAAATGCCTCAAATTGACAATATTTGAAAAGGAACATGTATTGCTTCTAGAATGAGGAAAAAGCAAATAAGTTTCATTATGTGAAAAGAGAACATATTTCAAACAAGTTTCAGGTCAGACACAGACATTTCTTGAGCATCAAGGTCAAAATTGTAAAATATGCTCAGCTTCTTAAGAAGTTGACAGCTGTCTCTATTTGAAGGATTAAATTTAGTCCAGCTGGAATGCATGAATAATTTCATGAGGTGCTTTCCGACTTGTGCACATGCTGTAGGACTTAGAGAGTATCTGTAAGTCCTTCAGAAGCAAGGGGCAGCCAATGTCATTTTTTTTCAGGCCACTTGCGTATCAACCTCCAGGACTGGGGGTCTAGGGCTAAGAGGATTGCTTAAGATTCTGATCCCCCATAATGGGATGTCAAGAAGCTGCACTTGAGACACCAGAGAATGCACCTACATAGATATATGTATGGGTTCAACCTTAGGACTCAGAAAAGGATAGCTGTCTCGGGTCTCTTTAGAATAACCTGAATAACCTAGACTAATCCTCTGCATTGGCAGAACCTAGAAAATCATCCACATTGGGACATAAACTACTCAGAACTTCTGGTGACAAAAAGATTCAAGGGGAATTGAGTGAGGCTGGTGGGACATTGAGACTCATGCTGCATTGGCCATTTGTTGGTTGCTTTCTAGATTACAGATTCAAGTTAAATTTAGAAAACATTTTGAGAGATTACAATGTCCCATGTACTGCTGAAACTGGCAAAACAACTAGGAGAAAGGCAAACACAAAAATGTTTAAGGGCTGGGCGCTGTGGCTCACGCCTGCAATCCCAGCACTTTGGGAGGCCAAGGCGGGTAGATCACGCAGTCAGGAGTTCAAGACCTGCCTGGCCAACATAGTGAAACCTTGTCTCTACTAAAAATACAAAAAATTAGCTGGGCATGGTGGCAGGCACCTGTAATCCCAGCTACTCAGGAGGCTGAGGCAGGAGAATCACTTGAACCCAGGAGGCAGAGTTTGCAGTGAGTGGAGATTGCGCCACTGTACTCCAGCCTGGGCGACAGTACGAGACTTGTCTCAAAAAAAAAAAAAAAAAAAGAAAAAAAGAAAAGAAAAAAAACACACAAAACAAAAACAAAGCAAACAAAAAAACATTTAAGTCTGCAGATTAAGAGAATGCGATCTGTCATATTCTCATGAAGTGTGATGTGCATGGGCAGACCAACCCAATATAAGCCATAGCTCACAGAAGACATGTGGGCACAGCATCAACTTCCCAGACCCCTTTCAGGGCTACAATGAGATACTCCTTCATACTCATTAGGATGGGGTGTGATATGTATCTAATTGTAGTTTGCATTTGCATTTCTCTAATGGCTAGTGATATTAACCATCTTTTCATGTGCTTAATGGACATTTGTACATCTTTGGAGAAATGTCTATTCAAGTCCTAGACCTAATTTTTAAATTGGGTTTTAAAAACTTGTTACAGTTGAATTAAAGGAGTTTTAAAAATACCTTCTGAATGTAAATCCCTTATCAGGTGTATGATTTGCAAATATTTAATCTCACACTGTGAGTTGCCTTTTCACACTGTTGTTAGTGTCCTTTGATGCATAAAAGTTTTAAATTTTGATGAGGTCCAATTTATCGATTTTTTCTTTTGTTGCCTGTGTTTTGTTGTCATATCTATAAAATCATTGCCAAATTCAATGTCATGAAACTTTTACCCTGCATTTTCTTCCAAGCATTTTATAGTTTTAGCTCTTATATTTAGATGTTTGATCCATTTTGAATTAATTTTTGTATATGTCATAAGGTAAGCGTTCAGATTTATTTTTTTGCATGTGGATATCTGGTTTTCCCAACAGCATTTGTTGAAAAGATTTTCCTTTCCCAGTGGAATGATCTTGGCACTGTTGTTGAAAATAATTTGAGTATTAACTTTTTTAAAAACCATATTCTAAGCAGGCAACTCTGTTAAGCTCATAATAGAGTCTGCACTCTTTCTTGAAAGAAAATCTCCCCAGGCCTTTATGTCCTTTATATCAAAGTATAGGTAGCTCAGCAAATATCTGTGGTCCTCCAATCATGGGTTCAGACACAATGCTGAACAGAATGGGATCATAGTGCTCAGGTTCACATCGTGAAGGGCAAGACACACACAGACATCCACACTTCAGACCTAACATACTGAGTGCAAGTTGAGGAGTTTGCACACATTCTAAGGGAAAACAGCAACACTCTACAGTGCTTACGTTGTAGAAAAGGTATTTCTCAACTGTAATTGTTAAGCACACTTAGCAAAAGCCAAAACTAAAAAGTAGGAAATTTTGAATTTTGTGTTGTCTACCATACGTGTTCTTTGTGCTCTTTTTCTTGCTAGAGAAATCTCCTTGATGCCAAGTGCCCCCATACATTAATTAATTAATTAATTAATTAATTAATTAATTTATGAGATGGAGTTTTGCTCTTGTTGCCCAGACTGGAGTGCAATGGCCTGGTCTCGGGTCATGCAACCTCCACCTCCCATGTTCAAGAGATTCTCCTGCCTCACCCTCCTGAGTAGCTGGGATTACAGGCACCTGCCACTATGCCCAGCTAATTGTTTGTATTTTTAGTAGAGACAGGGTTTCACCATGTGGGCCAGGCTGGTCTCGAACCCCTGACCTCAGGTAATTTGCCTGCTTTGGCCTCCTAAAGTGCTGGGATTACAGGCGTGAGCCACTGCGCCTGGCCTGAGCCACTGCGCCCAGCTAAATGTACCCATTTAAAGTGCACAATTCAACTGAGTGCAGTGGCTCACGCCTATAATCCCAGTACCTTGGAAGGTCCAGGTGGGAGGATTGCTTGAGCTCAGGAGTTTGAGACCAGCCTGGGCAACATTAGGAGAACCTCTTATGTCTACAAAAATTTTTTACAGTAGCTGGGTGTGGTGGCACATGCCTGTAGTCCCAGCTACCTGAGAGGCTGAAGCAGGAGGATTGCTTGAGCCCAGGAATCAGAGGTTGCAGTGAGCTATGATCTTGCCACGGCACTCCAGCCTGGGTGACAGCAAGACTCCATCTAAAAAAATAAAATAAAATAAAATAAAAATAAATAAATAAAATAAAGTACACAATCTAGTGGTTTTTAGCATATACAGGCTTGTGCCATCATGGCAGACAATTTTAGATTATTTTTTTCTTCCCACAATAAAACTCCATACCCATTAGCTGGGCATGGTGGTACCTGCCTGTAATGTCAGCTACTAGGGAGGCTAAGGCAGGACAACTGCTTGAACCTGGGAGACGGAGGTTGCAGTGAGCTGAGATTGTGCCACTGCACTCCCAGCCTGGGTGACAGAGCAAGACTCCATCTCAAAAAAAAAAAAAACAAAACCATCCATGTCCATTAGCAGTTATTCCCTATCTCCTCCTAACCTCCCTAGCTCTAGGCAACCACTAGTGTAGTTTCTCTATCTTTATGGGCTTGCCTATTTGGGACATTTCATATACATGGAATCATGTAACAGGTGGTCTTCTGGCTGGCTTCTTTCCCATAGCGTAATGTTTTTAGGATTACTCCATGTTGTAGCATGTATTAGTATGATTGTTTAGATAGATCACATTGTGTGTATTAGCTCATCAGTTGATGGACATTTGGGTTGTTTCTACTTTTTGGCAACTATTAATAGTGATGCTGTAAACATTCATGTATGAGTTTTTGTGTGGATTCCATTTGCATTTAAAAAGAAGATGCTTACAGAGGAAGTTCTTTAATTCAAATGACACGTATTTCCAGGAGTACAACTTCAACAATATGAAAAAGATTGGGAAATACATCTTAGTGATATTCCAGCCTCCACAAATCATTCTATAAATGACAACCTTTTAAGCCTGCAACCTTCTGTTTTGTACTTCTTCCAACATCCATCATTCATTTTGCAGATATTATGACTATGTGCCAAACACTGTTGGAAGTAGAGTTACAATGGTGAGTGAGCAGGGTAGACATGGTTCATTCACAGAGCTGAGAGGCACCAAGAAGACTGTTAGGTGAGCAAATACAGTAAGAATTTATAAACACTACTGTAAGGGACTTAGATGTAAGGATTTATAAGTCCTTATTATAAGGACTTAGATGGTAATTAGAAGAAAGCTGAAGGCATAGTTGTGATAGGAAAAGGAAAATGTCAATTCAAGTAAGTTCGTTCGTTCGTTTGTTCCTTCCTTCCTTCCTTCATCTTTTTTTCTTTTCTAAGACACAGGGTCTCACTATGTTGCCCAGGTTAGATCTGAACTCTTGGGCTTAAGCGATCCTCCTGCCTTGGACTCCCAAGTAGCTGGAACTATAGGCGTGCTCCACCATGCCCAACTCCTAGTGAAAACTTTCTTGCAATAGACTAAGTCGTCCAAAACAAATACTAATCTTGATGCATAGTTGAAAGAGACAAAAGGGCTCATCTTCATTTTCTACTTTGAGTCCAAACTCAAATATTTTATAAATGTATAACATGTATTTATTCTCCAGCCACGATTGCTCATAATTTTAAAGATCTCTTAGAAGGAGACACATACCCTCCCCCACTAACTTATCTCCATGTTTAGTAATAGTCATACTATCTTCTTTTAAATCTATTCCAAATTGATGTAGGGCAAATCCTTCATTCAGTTAAGAATTTGCCCTCTTAGTTGGTCAGCAAAAGAAATATAGAACAGCTGACATCCATGTGCTTTTAGGAGTTCTTTGCATACTTAACATTAATAACTTATCTCTCAACATTTTCCACACTGAATTCAAGTTTTGTTTGGCCTGGAAGCCTTATTTTCCCCAACCTTTTAACCATCTTTATGGTTTTTTCAATGTCTCTAATCACTTTTTTACTTGTAGAGATCAGACCAGATCCCTGCTCCACTAAGCCTAAGACCCTGAGCTTAAAACAACGTGCTTTGTTACTTGACCTTGTAGGCCGGCCTATTGATTTTTAGCTTTATACCTACGAGATCTTCTCCTAACTCTCCTTAGAGGGCAGTTGGTCAAGAAAGAACCAACTTACAGGGCTAAGAAAGAAACCATTTTATACTGCTTTTAGCTCACTATCTGAGTGATGGAATCTCATACCCAAACCTAGGCATCATGCAATATGCCCAGGCAACAAACCTGCACACATACCCCCTGAATCCCAAATAAAAATGGAAATTACGAAAAAGATAACGCTTTGGGGAATTAATACCACTCCCAGATAAACTCAGCATGTAGGCCTTCTAGGCATCCATTCATCATCATAATCCTTACCCATAAAACAGTAAGTACCCTGTGGTGGCTCACGCCTGTAATCCCAGCACTTTGGGAGGCTGAGGTGGGCAGATCACTTGAGGTCAGGAGTTCAAGATCAGCCTGTCCAATATGGCAAGACCCTGTTTTTACTAAAAATACAAAAATTAGCCGGGTATGGTGGTGGGTGCTTGTAATCCCAGCTACTAGGGAGGAGGCTGAGGCAGGAGAATTGCTTGAACCTGCGAGGCGGAGGTTGCAGTGAGCCGAGATCATACCACCCTACTCCAGCCTGGGCGACAGAGCAAGACTTAGTCTCAAAAAATAACACACACACACAAAACACTACATACTCTGCCCTGCCCTTCTGCCTGTCACGTGACCTTCTACTACATTATTTCTGACCGTGCCTCCAAATAATCATAATCATTTTAACCTCTGATCCTAAATTCCTCCTTCCCTCCTACCACTGCCACCAACCTGGCCATTTTCTGTGTTTCCTGCCATCTTGCAGGTTATGGAACATTTTGAATGAGCACTGGATCTATTACTTATCACTTTAGAACATTTCTTAATATGACCCTTTTTACCTAGTCTACTACGACCATTTAATTCCTAATTAAACACACTTTACATGTGGCTCCAGTGAGGTAGCCCCTCCAAGAGCTGTATAGCAAAAAGTAATCATTTCTTTCTGGTCCCACAGGTGTGACTTATGGATACGCATTAGTAGCTCTCCTAAAATCAATCTAGGTTACATCTTTCACTTTTCCTCCATCTACTCTGTCACCGAGAGAGGATGCATTAGTCTGGCAGGAGTTGCTTTTTTTAAAACCACATTGCTAATACCTGCTACCTTCTAGCTTACAAGCCATTTCCAAATTGAAGTTGCGATGACACCTGCTACCCCAACGCATCCCAAATTTTCTTCCAGGTCATAAAAGCTTTCAGATTTGTCATTTCAAGGCCATTCTTCACTCCCTGTTACATACAAATGACATCTCGCACCTTTTCTCATTCTATATTCTCTCTACACTGGTTGTTCCATGAGGCAATCATTCTAAAGAAATATTTCAGTACCCCTAATAGGCAGGACATGGGTGTCTACAGATTTTAATATAGTCTGCTATAACGGCCTTTTGTCAGCTCTTCTCATCATTTTTCTTACTCTCCCAACTTCCAGTTAATACTACCAGACTCTTGAAACAAAGAAGTTTTGCTTTGCACGGAAAAGAAAACAGACAACCTGACTACTGATATCACGCACCATGACTCGCACCTGTAATCCTAGCACTTTGGGAGGCTCAGGCAGGTGGATCACCTGAGGTTAGGAGTGCAACACCAGCCTGGCCAACATGGTGAAATCTTGTCTCTACTAAAAATGCAAAACATCAGCTGGGCATGGTGGCACGCGCCTGTAATCCCAGCTACTCAGGAGGCTGAGGCAGGAGAATCGCTTGAACCCGGGAGGCAGAGGTTACAGTGAGCTGAGATCACGCCGTTGCACTACAGCCTGGGCAACAAGAGCAAAACTCCCTCTCCAAATAAATAAATCAAACCAACTCCCTCCTCTACCTAATAGAAACGACATTTCCCTGTCCTGTTCTTTCAGATGTATTCAAAGAATGTTTCCCTTGAGGTGTTTTGAAAGTTGCTTCTCATTTCCTGCCTGAGCTTTCCTGGCTTGAAGCTGCTGCTTCTCCTCCTTGGCCCTCTGCCATGCTCTTCGCTTCATTGCAGCATTCTTATTGGCCACCCAGCTATCCAAGCCACGCTTTGCTCATCCTGATAGGTTTTCTCCTACCTTCTCTACCTCATTGCTTCGTTAACTGGAATTTCATCAAGGCATAATTACTACTGCTAGATTCTTGTGACTTCGTCTATTTAATCTCTGCATTGACAGCTGCTTCCTCTTCAACACCTGAAATCTGCTTTCATACATTCAACTTCATTAATGCTGCTGCTTTTTAGCCTTCGAAGATTCTAAGGCATCCTAACATCTTTCATGACCAAATGCTTATCCAACTCCTGCGTTTGCAATATTTAATTTTGGAGAGGGCAATCAGTCTAGTTGATTCTTCTGCTTCCTTCTTTAAAATGTCCTCACTGGCCAGGCACGGTGGCTCATGCCTGTAATCTTAGTACTTAGGGAGGCTGAGGTGGGAGCACTGCTGGAGGCCAGGAGTTCAAGTCCAGCCTAGGCAACACAGGGAGACCCTGTCTCAACAAAAAATAAAAAATTAGCCAGGAGTGATGGTGCTCGGCCTGGGAGGCCGAGGTGGGAGGATTACTTGAGTTTGGGAGTTCAAGGCTGCAGTGAGCTGTGACCATGCCAAAGCACTCCAGCCTGGGCAACACAGTGAGACCCTGTCTCAAAAAATAAAAATAAAAAATATATATAAAATAAAAATAAAATGTCCTGGCTGGGCGCAGTGGCTCACACATATAATCCTAGCACTTTAGGAGGCCAAGGTGGGCAGATGGCTTGAGCCCAAGAGTTCAAGAACAGCCTGAGCAACATGGAAAAACTCATCTCTACAAAAAATTAAAAAATTAGCCTGGTGTGGTGGCATGCACCTGTAGTCCCAGCTACTCGGGGGCTGAGGTGGGAGGATTGCTTGAGCTTGGTAGGAAGAGGTTACAGTGAGCCATGATCACACCACTGTGCTGTAGCCTGGGTGACAGAGCCAGACCCTGTCTCAAAAACAAAAAATGCCCCTATTGTTTCTCTATGAATTTATTTGATTCTATAAGGCAGAAGAGAGCAGCAAGACCCCTGATACCTCCAAGGTCTATGGCTTAGTTAGATGTTCTGGAAGCCTATGTATGGATTCTCTGGAATGACAGATCTATATCAAAAGTGCTTGCAAAGGTTCCTTTTGCTCTAAAATTTTACTTCCAAAACTTACAAACTTTCTATCTAATGATCTCCTTTTATGTCCTCTTCAATGGCAAATAAACAAACAAAAAATGTCCAAAGCGTAACATAGCCTTGCTTTTCAAGTTTCTATCTATTCTTTTTTTTTTTTTTTTTTGAGATGGAGTTTCCCTCTAGTTACCTAGGCTGGAGTGCAGTGGTGCGATCTTGACTCACTGCAACCTCTGCCTCCTGGGTTCAGATGATTTTCCTGCCTCAGCCTTCCGAGTAGCTGGGATTACAGGTGCATGCCACCATGCCTGGCTAATTTTTGTATTTTTAGTAGAGACAGGATTTCACCATGTTGGCCAGGCTGGTCTCCAACTCCTGACCTCAGGTGATCAACCCGCCTCGGCCTCCCAAAGTGCTGGGATTACAGGTGTGAGCCACCACGCCCAGCCGTTTCTGCTTATTCTTAAGCAACCCACGCTTTTGAATCCTTAGGTAAATTATGCATTAGACAAGTTAAGCAACTTCTAAGAACAGAGATTTTCTTGCCTCCATTTTCCATAACTTCCTATATTTTAGGCAACCCCATAAGACAGTGCTGGCTTTGTGTATATTCCTAGCCTCTTTCCATTATGATTTCTTTGCTAATGGCCACTTCTCCAAACCTGCTCAAGTTCCCAATGGCAGTCTACAAAGAACCAACGATAACTACTCCTTATTGAGTGCCGACACTAGGAGGCAGCTAGGCACAGTGCTAAGTACATTACACGATCATATTTAAATGTGAGTAAACCTGGTAAGATGGGTATTTTCATTCCTATCTAACACATAAGAACATCTAGGTTCAGAGTAGTTAAATAACTTCTGATTTACTAAATGCAGGGCTATTCATGCTCAACTTCCCATTGACATACTCCATGAGAGGGTACACTGCCCCTTTAGGTCTGTAAAGGGTGGATCATGCAATGAGTGATGCACTTATATTTGAAGACAACTTATTTTTCTCCTTTGGCTCTGAAGAAAGGGGAATTTATAATGGTTTTACTATAGAAAAGATTTTGTATTAATTAAGTATAAGCAAATAATTCTTATTTTCCACTGAGCAGCAAGTATATTGTATATATTTACACTATGTATAATATAGTATACATATTTATACTTCTATTTAAAAAATATATTTATAAACTTATTTATATTTCTACTATTTATATACTATGTACATAAATAGCATATATTTATACTATTTATACACTAGATACACTATATACTATGTATATATACCATTTATGTACTATGTATAAATATAAACTATGTATATATTTATAGTATACATATACTCTGTAGTATAATTATATACTAATTACATAGTATATATTTATCCTATTTATATACTATATATTTATACTATTTATATACTATGCATATAGTATATGCCATGTGCTACTTATATACTATGTATATAAACAGAATATGTTTATACTATGTAATATACTACAAATGTAATATGGTATTAATCGTAACAATGCTACTAGCGAACCCTATAAAGTTATGTCATCAGTTATGAAAACTGGGAAGACACATGCTGAAGGACAGTGATTCCATATCATGTTTTGCAAATTCACTTTATAAAGCTGGGATTCCAGCAGAATGGTAGTATGTATGGTGTTCAGCTCAGTGCATAGAATCAAGCTAAGACAAGCTATAAACAGAAAAGTAAATGTATCTCAAAAAGTATGAGATAAAATTTATATTAATTATGTTGTTTGTGAGGATATTTTGTGGTTATAAAAAGGAGAGGAGGAAAGAACCCAGTCCTGAAAATTTGAAAACAATATATCAATTACTCATTTATTCCTAGTAAATAAAAAATAAATACATCATCATCTCTGTTAATAAAGTTGTTTTTAAACTGACTCACTTGTCCCATAGAGCTGATGTTTATGGTTTCTTTTGAAAAAATACATAAAAACTGATTGCTCCAGTCTTAAAACTTGAGATGGTTACATTTGTCTTATCTGAGTTCTTTTCTCAGGAAACCATCAGGCCTCCCAGTCAGCATCAAGAAGCTGAAACTCACCAGATCACTGCATCTAAACAATGAGATGTCAGACCCCTTACCCATGATGATGCCTCATTGACCCCCTGCTTCCTGTTGACCAACTCCCCTCCCTTGCCTCTCCCTAATTCCTGTTTTCTCACACATAGTTACATTTCTTCCCTGCTACATAACCCCCTAATTTTAGTTAGACAGGGAGATGAATTTGAGACTGATCTCCCATCTCCTTGGCTGCAGCACCTGAATAAAGCCCTCTTCCCTGGCAATACTTGTTGTCTCAGTGATTGGCTTTCTGTTAGGTGGGCAGCAGGACCTAGACCAAACCCCTGGTGTTTCATAACAGTTTCACTGCTGAGTAGTTCAGTCTGGGTCCCAATCAGGGAGTTACAAAGTCAGACACAGAGATGACATGAACATTTAGCCTCTGGGATAGGGTGCAGCATGACTACATGTAGGAGGTGGAGAACATCAGACCCAGAATCCCGGGCCTGGAGAAAATGGGGTAATGATAATGCTCTCTAGAATTAGAGTTTGAATCTTGGCTCTGCCATTTGTTAGCTGTGATCACAGGCAGGCTACTTAAATCCTCTGTGCCTCCATTTTCTTGTCAGTAAAATGGAAATAAAAATAAAAGTAGTAGCTCACACCTCTAATCCCAGCACTTTGGGAGGCCAAGGTGAGAGGATCCCTTGAGTCCAGAAGTTTGAGACCAGCCGGGGCAACATAAGGAGACCCCATCTCTACAAAAATACAAAAGTTAGCCAGGCATGGTGGTGTGCACCTACTTGGGAGGCTAAGGTGGGAGGATCGCTTCAACCCAGGAGTTTGAGGCTATAGTGAGCTATGATTGTTCCACTGCACTCTAGCCTGGGCAACAGAACAAGACCCTGTCTCAAAAACAAACAAACCAAAAAACTACATATCTCAAAGTGTATTGAAGAGACATTAATACATGTCAGGCACATAGGACTCAATGAGAAATTCCCTTAAATTTACACTTATAGGGGACTTTATATCAATTCATAAAACAGCAAAAACACATTAAAGTCAAATAGGTAGCCATGTTTTAGGAGACATTCTTAAACATTTCACTTAGATAACATAATTGGGCTGGGTATCATAGTGATGGTAGCCCACTGAACTTATATTTCTGAAACATCTGTATTTGGCATCTTACCTTGTGAAGGCAGTGCTCATGAAATGGCTTTCCAAAACACTGACCATACCCAAACTTGTTCTTAACAAAGGATAAGCACTACCAATTTAGAAGACTGCAGCAAGCTTGCATCCATTCTAATATAAATCTAATGAGTTTGCACTTTACATCTTATCTTTCAGACAACAAATCAAACTCAAATATTTTATGCTGTGTTTTGAAAACACTAAGAAGCAATAATTAAACAAAAGAAAAACCAAAAGTTATGCATAACAAAAAGGTATGCATAAAACACTCTCAATGTAGACAACAATTTACCACCTCTCTCTGCTTAAATTATTAAGCATCATTTACAAATCATAAGTTATTTCATATCATTCTCTTCCCTAATTATCATTAAAATGCCATCCTATTTCCAGTTGTACCTTTCCTATATGTAAGGGATTTGAGGGTCAGTATTAATCTATATAATTATGAAAGTATCCAAAAGCAATTGAAGTTCCATTTTTCACTGGAAAAACAAGAATGCCACAAACCTTTTGTGGACAGCCCAGTTGAGAAAATAAAAGAAAAAAATAAGAACAGAAAACTCCATTTTATTTTTCAGATAACATATGACTGACATATTGAAAAGCATGACATTTAATAACAGCAGTATTCACATCTATTTGTTTTGGATAACCATGCCTTTCACACCTTTAGATTCAAGAAATGTTAAAGCATACTGGAAAAAAATGAATTATATAACTACAACAGCTATTTTATAAAAGCGCTTTTGTCATTTATTCTCCAACTAGGCTACCACAGATATTTATGTTTCAAGAGCTAAACCAAAGTATTTTGCCATCGACTTTAAAAAAAATAGCAAGTTTTTTTCATTCTTCCAGGGTGAGGGGGACAAGGAAGCAAATGGAAGTTTTATGATTTAAGTCTTTTTTTTCTATAAGGTGTTAATATCAACATCTTGCATGAAATGAACAATTCTAGGAGAGACGATGATTAAAATGGTAGCCTATGGGAACTTTTACAACTTATCTAACAGTTTCAATAGAGGTACTGTAGTAATAATGAATGAGCTTGATGAAAAACACAACAAAGTAAAAACTGGAAATGAAGTAAAGTTCTTTTACTTTCCCAAATATGCAAGGCCTTTATAGTGTTGCTTGCTTTTAGACGGTCCTGGAGCGATGGAAACATCACTCCAACTAGGCCTTAGCGGGGCAGGTCCTGTTAACTGGTATACCTAAAACTTACGACCGTTGCTGGGGCTCACTTCAGTGTTACTCACAGCATTATAAATGTGAAAATAATGTAACTCTCTAAATTATCTAATTTTCCTTACAAAGTCATTGAAGTGTTCATTTAGAGAGAGGAGCTTCCTGCTGAATTCTGAAATTGAACTTAGGAGAGAAAATGGCAAACTATTTCTTTATTTTCTTCCCCTTATTGCCCCTCTGAAATGTATGTACATTTCATACATGTCCATACAGATCCACATGCAAAGCCAAACTTCCACCCCATTACATACCATTCTGTTTTTCCACACTCTGCATTAAGAGCATAATTTTCTCTAATCTTATAGCCAGACCAGACAAATCGGTGAATTATAGGATCAACCGGCCACTTGTAATTAGTCATGTCTGAGAGGTTTAAGACAATCTATTCAGAAGGTGGTGCAAAAGGCAGTTGAAGAGGTGCTGGTGGCAGAGCTGCCTTAACTATCTGAGACCTTGCTTGCAAGCTCTGTACTCTCTCTGGACCTCATCTGTGAGTTGAAGGGCTGGAACCAAGATGACCTTCTCACTCTTATTCTTAGGTGCCCGCTCAGGGGCCATACACACCCTTCTTTCTCATTTCATCTTGCTTCCACAATTCCCCCTAATAATTCTGAATTTCTCCATAATGCCAGGAACTGATGCCTGCAGAGCACTGAACTGCTGCAGCCTGCTTGAGTTTCCCTCCTTGAAATCAAAGAGCTGAGTTCCATACCTGAAAGGTAGAAGAAAATGCTCAGTATAAACCACTACCGTCAAAGAACTTGCAAATCACTGTCCCACACTTTTGTAACAGGACATGTTGAAGGAATGAAGACAAGTCAGAAACCCGAGTTTTTGTGTAAATATAGTGCTTGTTTCTAGGTGGCTATGGATTGTTCTTTGAGAAGTAGAAGTGAGAGTTTCTAGGATTATTTCAAGCAGAGAAGGTGGCAACTGACTGGCACTTTGAGAGTCATCTGCTTACACTTTTTTTTCAACTCCTTTTTTAACTCAAGCTCTTCACTGCCAGTATCTAAGGGGTCAAGTTCATGGGCAACCCAAGAAGGCCAGGCTTTTCTAAACAGTCAGTCGCTGAATAGGGGCAAGTTTGAGCATTGTTAGGGAAACATGATAACCTCAGGCTCCTATCCAAGAAATCAGCACAACGGCAGTACAAGTTTGCAAGACTTGACAAGACCAGCCCACAGACAAGTATTAACATCACCTTTTTTAAACAAAACAAAACAGGGTCTAAGAGATAATACAAAGATTCCTGAAAAAGCAGGACTATAAAATAACTAATAAGCCATAGTCTAAGGGGAAAAATCCAAGAGTCCTTACTAATACTCTCACCCTGGGTCAATTTATCCGTAGTTTCTTTGTTGCTGTGGGGTTTTGTTTGTTTGTTTGTTTTGAGATGAAGTCTTGCTCTGTTGCCCAGGCTGGAGTGCAGTGACAGGATCTTGGCTCACTGCAACCTCTGCCTCCTGGGTTCAAGCAATTCTCCTGCCTTAGCCTCCCCAGTAGCTAGGATTACAGGAACATGCCACCATGCCTGGCTAATTTCTGTATTTTTAGTGGAGACAGGGTTTCACCATGTTGGACAGGCTGGTCTTGAACTCCTGACCTCAAGTGATCCACCCACTTTGGCCTCCCAAAGTGCTGGGATTACAGGCGTGAGCCACGGTGCCCGGCCTGTTGCTGTTGTTTTTTGAGACAGGGTCTCACTCTGTTGTCCAGGCTGGAGTGCGGTGGTGTGATCAGGGCTTAATGCAGCCTTTACCTCCTGGGCTCAAGCAATCGTCCTGTCTCAGCCTCCGTGGTAGCTGGGACTACAGGCACATGCTACCATGTTTAGCTAATTTATATATTTTTTTGTAGAGATGAGGTCTTGCTATGCTGCCCAGGCTGGTCTCAAACTCATGGCCTCAAGCAGTCTTCCCACCTTGACCTCCCAAAGTGCTGGGATTACAGGTGTACTTACAGTGGTTCCCTAGCCTAAGATCTTATGTTTAACTTTATAACATTTTATTCTACTTATTATTCTTCCTTTGATTTTTAGAAACATACCATCATTAATTAACTAGGGCACATTAACTCTTAGGTACTAAGAAGAAATACGAAAAAAAACACCCTAAGTTAGTCAAACACACACATACACACACACACACACACATACACACACACATACACACACATATGAAAAGAAAACATGGGCACTATCTTCAAATTCCATTTAATCTAGGGCAGTCTCATTGCTACACAAATTTTTCTTCCAGTGAAAAAGATTCAATCAATATCTTTTTCCTTCCTACCCAGCTGGTTTTTATAATGACATTACAAAGCAGATGGAATACTAGTAATCAGAAGCCAGAGGCCGATTAGGCTGTTTGCAAACTGCACTTCACAAATAAAGAACTATTACTGAGAAGTAAAGGTCACTCAAAATGAATTGTATTCAATAAAGAGCATGAGTAGGGACACCAGGCCTTGCTACTGATCCTAGAAAATTCTCTGGAAAAGCAGAATGGATCCCTGTCAGGGATGCCTCATGGCATGGGAGGACTTACTCAAATGAACTGTGGTTTGCCTGATTTGGTTAGCCACTGACACAAGCAAAAATCTCTCTGTACATACGTATAAATTAAATAGATGCGTAGGTCACGCCATTAATCCAGTGTTTAACAACATACTCCTGGGCCAGGACAAGTCCAGGCCCTTGAAGAAACAAAAGGGCTGAAGCCAGGTACACAAATAAAAAGAACACTGAGAGGTTGAGGTTACAGAATCACTTGAGGCCAGGAGTTCAAGACCATCCTGGGCAACACAGCAAGACTCATCTCTACAAAAACATTTTTTTTTTTTTAATTAGCTGGGTATGGTGGTTCATGCCTATAGTCCCAGCTACTCAGGAAGCTGAAGTGGGAAGATTGCTGAGCCCAGGAACTTGAGGCTGCAGTGAGCTACGAGTGTGCCACTGCACTCTAGCCTGATCAGTAGAGTGAGACTTTGTCAAAAAAAAAAAAAAACTGAAAATGAAAAATAAAAAGAAATGATCACTTGTAAATTACATTATCCAATCACTCTATCAAACTTCTAAAGAAGTTGTTTTATTCAATCACACGTTGCCAAGATGACAGGTAGTGTGGTCCATTCACTCTGCACCTCCCTCTGTCCTATTTCATTTCAGTCTTAGCAGATGGGTGTCCACAATCTTCAGGATTCAGATGAGCAGCCGTGCAAGGTGAGACGCAGAACAGAGGTGGGGCTTCTTAGAGGCACGAAAGACGTCCACCCACTCTGGGTGGTTTGAAGGACTGGCTCCAATGGAATTTATTTTTTAAAATAGTTTTTAATTTTTATGGGTACACAGTAGGTGTATATGTTTCAAATGTAATTTAAAGACCTCTCTGGCTCATGTGCACAACCATTTACAGTGTCTGGTATTTCCATCACTGAAACAATTCCTTAGCCAAGTTCATGTACAGGGTCTTTTTTCTTGCAGATGCTTCCCTGCTCCTCCCAACACTACTCTCTGTTTCCCAGTGCCCAGTTCTCCCGCCCTGACACATTGGTTACACCACTTGTGTTTAACTACTTCAGAGATTACCCCACACCTTAGACCAGAATTGCTGCTGCCCGGGCCGCTGCTGCTGACTAACAGGAACTGAATTTCTATGGTGGAGCCCACTCCTGTGTAGATTTGCTTTTTTTAAAATAAACTTCAGGCCAGACATAGTGGCTCACACCTGTAGTCCCAGCACTTTGGGAGGCTGAGGCAGGTGGATCACTAGAGGTCAGGAATTCGAGACCAGCCTGGCCAACATGGTAAAACACCATCTCTGCCAAATAATAATAATAATAATTAATAATAATAATGTCAGGTGTGATAGCATGCACCTGTGATCCCAGCTACTCAGGAGGCTGAGGTGGGAGAATCGCATGAACCTGGGAGGTGGAGATTGCAGTGAGCCGAGATTGGGCCACTGCACTCCAGCCTGGCGACAGAGCGAGACCCTGTCTCAAAAAATAAAATAAAATAAAATAAAATAAAATGTCACTAAAATACACCATAAAATGTAACAGCCTAGCCATCTTTGAGTGTCCGGTTCAGTGGCACTAAGTATTTTCATGTTGTTGTGCAGTCATCACCACCACCCGTCTCCAGAACACTTTTCATCTTGCAAAACTGAAACTGCATACCCAGTGAACAGTAAATCCCCATCTCCCCTCTCCCAGCTCCTGGCAATCACCATTCTACTTTCTGTCTCTGAATTTGACTACCCTAAGTACTTCATACAAGTGGAATCCTATACTATTTGTCTTTTTGGAGACTGGCTTAGTTCACTGAGCATAATGTCCTCAAGGTTCATCCATTTTGTAGCATGTGTCAGAATTTCCTTCACATTTTATCCATTCTTCCTGGGTTGTGTCCATCCTTTGGCTCCTTTTTTTTTTTTTTTTGAGATGAAGCCTTGCTCTCTGTTGCCCAGGTTGGAGTGCAGTGGCGCGATCTTGGCTCACTACAACCTCTGCCTCCTGGGTTCAAGCGATTCTCCTGCCTCCTGAGTAGCTGGGATTACAGGCATGTACCACTATGCCCAGTTAATTTTTGTATTTTTAGTAGAGATGGGGTTTCGGTATGTTGGTCAGGCTGGTCTCGAACTCTTGACCTCAAGTGATCCATTCTGCCCACCTTGGCCTCCCATAGTGCTGGGATTACAGGCGTGAGCCACTGTGCCCAGCCTATCCCTTGGCTATTGTGAATAATGCTGCTATGAAAGTGGATGTACAAATATCTCAAGTTCCTGCTTTCAATTCTTTTGGGTACAGAGATGTGAAATTGCAGGCTTATATGACAATTCTATTTTTATTTTTTTCTGAGGAACCACCCCACTGTTTTCCATGGCAGCTGCCCCCTTTCTCTGTAGGGTTTTTTTTTTTTTTTTTTTTTCTTTTTGAGACGGAGTCTCGCTCTGTTGCCCAGGCTGGAGTGCAGTGGTGTGATCTCGGCTCACTGCAAGCTCCACCTCCTAGGTTCACACCATTCTCCTGCCTCAGCTTCCCAAGTAGCTGGGACTACAGGCGCCACCACACCTGGCTAATTTTGTTTTTGTATTTTTAGTAGAGACAGGGTTTCACTGTGTTAGCCAGGATGGTCTCGATCTCCTGACCTCATGATCCGCCCACCTCGGCCTCCCAAAGTGCTGGGATTACAGGTGTGAGCCACTGAGCCTGACCTCTCTGTAGCTTTTAAGATCTTCTTAGGTGAATGATGAGAACGAAAAAATGGAGAATTTTCCGTCTTCCTGCCATGAAATCAATTAATGGCAATTGCTACTGAAAGCTGTTCTGTTTTTAAACAGTAAAAATGATAGCATTTTCTCAGCCAACAGGAAGTGCTGATTATTCTGATAAATGGATAGGTGCTGTGGTGCTATGAACACTGCCCCAAGGCAATATTTATAGTTTAATAGGTGCCTCCTGAAGATAAATAATACTCTAACCAAAAAGGAATAGAAAGTGCAAACCAGGATTAGGAGAAATTTAAATGAACTTTATGCTTTTGAGTCACACTTTAAAAACAGCACTCCCAGCCCAAGATCTAAATTCTTAATTGTTCACAACAGACTGCGGAGAAAGTAATCAGCATCAAGCACACAAGTTATATTTGTGATTAGCCATTCTATGTCTGATTTGTGGCTTTTGGGTGGATGGGTACCAATTTATTTTTCCTCTACAGATCTCCATGCATGAAGTGTAATTAGAAATTTGTTTGCATTTTCTGTGGTGTGAAATTAAAAATATAACCTTCTTGGAGTCTTGGAATAGGATGCTTTCCTTGTCCTTTATTTTTTCTTCAAAATAAAAATTTAACAGATGCCAAATAGCATTTCATATCATACATGTAATTCCACTGATTCCATCCACTTTTACCTAATGAAACAACCAGTTACGAGATGATGGTAATTGCAAAAAAAAAAAAATGGGGAGTTTTATATGCTAATTATGCCACCTTTGGGTTTTGTCACAGTATTGTATCATTCATGCGGGTTTTAGTTATCTCATGGAAACATTTTCCCGAATGTAGGGTTAACAAAGCTAGATATACGAACTTTCTTGCAGGTAAATTAATTCCAATAAATGTCAAGAGGCTTAAAGTGCTTTGGCAAAGACTTGTGGATTTAATGCTGGCTTGTTAAAACTATGGCTCTGAATTCAAGCAGGGCCACACACCACCAGTGAAAGCTCCTTTCAAGGGCTAGTTGTTGGGGTCTTGCATAAATGCGTTGCTAAGGTGCACCCCTGGGGTGGTCTTCAAGGCTTGAGCCAGTGTGCAATTCTCACACTATCCACCAGGGTGCGCTCTAGCCCCCGGGCCTCTTCTACCTCTTGCTCTACGTGCACGTGGCCTTGGCCTCTCCTAACTCCCCCAACCATGCAAGCTGTATAGATTATTTTTCTGACTTCTCGCCTATGCCAATTTCATTTCTTAGGTGTAATCATATTTTCCTTGCTGTTCACAGACAGTACATCAATTTTTCCCTGTGTCTCTAGTCTCCCTTTAGAATCTCCTTTCCAAAGCCATCCCCTGCCATTTTTTGTTTTGTTTTGTTTTGTTTTGTTTTGTTTTTGTTTTTTTGAGACAGCATCTCGCTCTGTCACCCAGGCTGGAGTGCAGTGGCATGATTTCAGCTCACTGCAACCTCTACCTCCTGGATTCAAGGGATTCTCGTGCCTCAGCCTCCCGAGTAGCTGGGATTAGACATGCACCACCACGCCCAGCTAATTTTTGTATTTTTAGTAGAGATGGTGTTTCGCCATGTTGGCCACACTGGTCTCGAACTCCTGACCTCAGGTGATCTGCCCGCCTCGGCCTCCCAAAGTGTTGGGATTACAGGTGTGAGCCACCATGCCTGGCCCCAAAGCACTTCTTCAGCTGTCACTCCTAGATGTTCTCTGTGAAGCTCTTCTCTGCTGTCTCCACCTCCTGTGCCCTCCGCCTGAGTTCATCTACTCCTATGACTACTGCTGCCACTCTACCTGCAGCTCCCAAACTGCGCACCCAGGTGTCCTGGATGGGATGCCACAGCGAAGTCACAGAGTCACTGAGGGATATTTTAACTTTTTGAGGGAAACACAGCAATACTTGTTATACACTGGGCTAATGATTCACTTCAGGTAGTTCACAGTTTCAACATTAGATCATCTGCATTCTTCTTGATGATGTCATTTTTGCAACATGAGGTTTTCAGAGGTTGCTGGGATTAAAATGCAAGTACTGTAGAAAAATCAAAGAGGAATAGGAAATGGTGTCCAATCTGATTCCAAGGTCTGGGGAGTTGTGTGGTGCCCAACAGGTGCACACATCCCACTGGTAAGTGTAGAAGGTGGAGTTCTGCAGATAAGAGAGGGGGAGGTGTGTGTATACGTGTGTATTCGAGAGAAAACCAGAAAGAGAGAGAGTGATGATTTTAAGGAACTGGCTGACATGATTGTGGGGGATGGCAAATCCACAATCTGCTGGGAAGGTCAGCAGGATGGAGACCTAAGGCAGAGTTGATGCTGCAACTCAAGTTCAAGGACAGTCTAGAGGCAGAATTCCCTCCTCCTCACGGAAACCTCAGCCTGTTTCAGTCTGTTTTCTCTTGTGGCCTTCAACTCATTGAATGAGGCCTTCTGCAGTATGGAAGATAATCTGCTTTACTCAAAGTCAATCAGTCTGTCTGTCAGTCTATCTATCTATCTATCTATCTATCTATCTATCTATCTATTCATCTATCTATACATGCATCTATCCATCTATCTATCCATGTATCTATCATCTACCTACCTACCTACCTCTCTAATCTAATCTATCTCTATCTGATTATCTATCTAATTATTTAGAGACAGGTTCTGCTATATTGCCCAGGGTGGTCTCAAACTCCTAGCCTCAAGTGATCCTCCTGCCTCCGCCTCCCAAAGTGCTGGGATTGCAGGCATGAGCCACTGCACCCAGCTAAAGTTTACCTATTTAAATGTTAATCTCATCTAAAAAACAAACCTTCACAGCAATACCCAGTCGGGGGTTTGACCAAATATCTAGGCCCCATGTCCTACCCAAGTTGATGCATAAAACCAGCCATCACCTAAAAATGAAAAAATATATCTTTTCTTTTGAGTTGATGTGATTCTATTTTCAATTGGCCACTAAATTGTTAGGTCATAAATAATTACTAAGTTGTTTGGGCTGTACTACTTAATAAATGGAGCTGTTAGCTGTTTCTTTTGGTCTACAGGAATGCCACGAACAGAGAAAGCCTAAGAACCTTTAACCTGTACACTGATGGCTGCAGCCCAGATTGTATTCTGGAGTTCCAGACATGCATATTCTACATGCATGCCAATATACATGTATATTCTAAATAAAAGAATTCACAGTTTCCCTACCTCAGAGGTTCCACACTACATTTCTTAGATCTTCCACCAAACCTATTATCAACTTGATTTCCAGCAATGTATATTCCTCGTCATCCCTTGTCCTCATTACCAACCCCATTGTGACACTCCCTTGAAGTTCTGGGTAATGGCTTTCACCTGTGTCATATTTGGCCATAAAAATAAAATTAAGCTGGGTGTGGTGATGCACACCTGCAGTCCCAGATACTCAGGAGGCTGAGGTGGGGGGGGATCGCTTGAGTCCGGGAATTTGAGACCAGCCTGGGCAGCATAGCAGGACTCTGGCTGAAAAATAAATAAATAAATAAAAAGCAACAAAATCAAATTAAATGTAGACAAAAGACCCTTGTCACAAATGATGGGTTTATTTATGTATAAGCGCTAGATATTAGGTATATATTGAACATAATATAATCAGTCATTTCTGCTCTCATATACAGTTTTGGACAAGTAACTACGTGAAAATCTATAGGCTGACATACATTGCAGTATTTTTGGTATAAGAGTTTCCCCACATGGCCAACGTTTATAATAATTTATAATGCTAGCCTTTTCTAGACTACACAACCTCACCAGCGCCCCCCACACACTCAGCGTAAACATAACCTGATTTTTTCCAACACTATTACTAAAAATAAAAAGACCACACACTGAGCATCTCTCAGTATCCTCAGAACCATTTGAACAGGCAGTTTTCATTCCATTCCAAGCCTTCAGAAAATTAGCCTTTCTCCATAGAAGACCACTGAATGCTGAGGCCAAAAGAGATATGTAGGCATCTAATCTCTGGCTCGGAAATATGTTATTATTATTATTTAAAATTTTAGCTGCAAAGCCTCATTCCTCATAGATACAAATGGTGACACCTTGGATGAAGGACAGGGGACAGAAGTGGGATGGGGTATCCTGTAGTCTCAGCCCAAATTCAGATAGAATACAGAGTCACCAAAGTGCCTGTATCTGTGGATGAGGACAATGAAACACATTCTACAACCATTTTCGTGTTCCTAGTAGGGGTGTGTCAGGAGTTGATCCAGTCCACTAGGGGCGGACATGGGTTACTGGGGAACAAGTCCACTGTACGATGCAAAATAGGTTCAGGGGCATTCAGAATGCCAGCAACTTAATACTTTGAAATGATGAAGTTCAAGGCCAAATCCATTGCCCCCAAGCAGGCTGACAACTCATCCTAGTTTGTCCAGGACTTTCTCAGTTTTAAAATTGAAAGTCACACATCCTAGGAACTCCTTCCATGCCTGCACACTGGGACAGGACAGTTAGATAACACCATTCCTCTGCCCTTAAACACACACATAATACTATAAAACAGTTCTTGCTGCCAATGGATCTCACTTTGAAGGGACTCAAATCACAGTAATTTAACAACTGATGAACATCTCGGATTGTAGAATACCTGTTGGAGTACATACAGCACCTGAAGCAGGTGAGAGGACCCTGGTGTTTCATATATTATCAGGATACATATTGAACACATTGAAGACCCAGTGGCAGGTGCTCCAGACTGGGCTCCACAACGCATCTCTTAGGTAGAAACCGATGCCTAAAGTGTTTGAAGACAGCATTTTCAGCTTAGCAGGGAACTACCCTTTATAATCAATTATACTGGCTGTCTTTAAAAAGCTCCTTGGATTCCCCTCCATTAGATAAAATAAAGATAAACTTTCATCCAGTCACTGATAAAATGATCCAAAGTTAAAGTCATCACAAAAAACAAAATGTAGGAAGTATAAACTGATACATTCCCATTCTGGCAACAAATTTATGATGACTTCCATCCAGTGGATACTGCACGTATTTCTTTTTTCTTGTTTTGTCTTGCTCTGTTGCCTAGGCTAGCATGCAGTGGCACAATCACAGCTCACAGCAGCCTTGACTTCGATCCTCCTGCCTCAAGCCATCCTCTTACCTCAGCCTCCCAAAGTGCTGGGATTACAGGTGTGGGCCACCACTCCTGGCCTAGACATTGCACTTGAAAGCACCCTAAGGCTCAGAACCTAGCGGCAGGAGCTCTGGTTGATGGGCTATGTCAAGAAGTAACCTCCTGAAGGAGGCTTTGTGGACACAGGACTGAGTCCTTGCACTTCAAAAACACAAAATTGCTGTTTGTGCAATTAGTCAAAGTCCTGCTCCCTTCCTTGCAGACAGTGCCAACACTCAGTATCACTCTCCAGAAAACAGGCAGGGAAGTGTATAGCGTACTTAGAGGGTTTCCCTTTCTGAAGCGGGAGATCATTCTGTGAAATTTGGGCTCTTTTTGACCTTTGAAAAAATTCACTCTAGGCCCCCAGTTCCACCTTCCTTTTCTTTTGGGTGTAGCAGCGTTGATTTTCTGCAGTTATTTTGAACATCTGCAGCTGAGGCAACTGAACATGCTTCTGTGCTGTCTTGCACCCACTTCTCTTTGGAAGCTTCCTATGTATTACTCCACACCTTTTCCATGCCCCCTCTGTCCTCCGCTTCAACCTTCCCGAGACGGTCCAGGGTATCAGTGGGTCCCATGGAGGAGTGTCTGAACCAAGACAAGATAAGATGGAAAGCCTCCCGAAAGACATGGGTAGGTTCTTGGATGAACAATGGGTTTATTTTTTTATTTTATTATTATTATTATTATTACTATTTTGAGACAGTCTTGCTCTGTCGCCCAGGCTGGAGTGCAGCGGCGCTATCTCAGCTCACTGCAAGCTCTGCCTCCTGGGTTCACGCCATTCTCCTGCCTCAGCCTCCTGAGTAGCTGGGACTACAGGGGCCTGCCACCACACCTGGCTGATTTTTTTTTTTATTTTTAGTAGAGATGGGGTTTCACTGTGTTAGCCAGGATGGTCTCGATCTCCTGACATCGTGATCCTCCTGCCTCGGCCTCCCAAAGTGCTGGGATTACAGGCGTGAGCCACTGCGCCCGGCCAATGTGTATATTTTGCGGATCACAGACACCATTAGATTTCACATCTGAACCTCCATCAACAACCATGGAAATTAGTTAAAGCTGTAGGGGGGTTTATAGAAACACAAGGCAAATCACAGGCTCCCCTGCCTGTTTTCTACAGTTATAACATGTGTGAGCACATGCACGTGTGTGCACACACAGACACCATACATGCATACACACATGAATATCCTCCCTCATTTAGGAAACTGCTAAAGTGCTACCTTGGACAGATGACACAACTTTGCTGAGCTGAGGGGTTATTCTTCTGAGAAATGGTCCTTCCCTGCCCCATCTAAGTCTCCCGCATGTTGTCAAGATGCTTAAATTTTAGGCAGAAATCTTACCAGGGACTAACAGGGCTGGTACTTCAAAGACGTGCGGTTGGTTCTATTTATTTTGTAATATGTAAACAGAGCTATAGTAGGCATTGGATAGGAGTTAACAAGGCAATAGGACTTATTTTTTAAACGAAGGTACAGAATAACAGGTACTTTTGAAGCTCTCTTGGTAAGGATTAAGTCAACTTTCAAGGGTAAATAAGGTTGACTTCATCATTCAAGAAGGACGTTCAGTCAGGAGTTCAAGACCAACCTGACCAACATGGAGAAACCCCATCTCTACTAAAAATACAAAAATTAGCTGGGCGCGGTGGTGGGCACTGGTGATCTCAGCTACTCGGGAGGCTGAGGCAGGAGAATCACTTGAGCCCGGGAGGCGGAGGTTGCAGTGAGCCGAGACTGCACCATTGCACTCCAGCCTGGGTGATAGAGTGAGACTCAAAAAAAAAAAAAAAAAAAAAAAAAAAGATGGATGTTCACCAAAACCATGCAGTCTTACAAAGCAAGAATCAGCTACAAGATCCAATCATGGCCTGTAATTTTTTGGTGTTGGATGAAAAAAACATTCAATCAAAGGATCACCTCTCTCAAGGTGGTTTCACCAGCTTTCTTCAATCTATAAACACTCAAAATAAACACATTTCTGCAGGTGGTATCCCCAAAAAGCACAACAGTCATTATCTAAAACCATCCCCCTCTGCAGGAGGACATCCCGTGTGAAAATACACAAGAGTTTCCTACAAACTACATACAGAAAAACTCCATCTGGCGCTAACCCCGGGCAGCTTTACCAACACAGCCCATTAATATTTCCGCAGTCACATCCCTTTGCTCTTAATTGGACTGTTGATGCGTCCTGTGCTCTGCTAATGGGCTCTTCTGAACACAGCCCGGCTGCTCACTCGGAATAAGAACACTTAATCGCCAGGCTACTCTCCTCAAGCCTACCAGTAAGAGCACTTTGTCACGTCAGTGTTTGTGAACAAATAAAAATACAATTTCACTGTTATCTCTGTTGGCAATGAGGGCTCCTGTCATTGTCCTCAAAGAGACACAGATAAGGGTACCCACCCAGGCTCCCTAAAAATCAATAACTGAAGTGCAAAATATGTCCCGCTCTACTGTTGATTTGCATTCAGCAGTTAACTGGAAGAGATCGCAGTGAGAAGAGAGAAGGATGCCATCAGTGATGCTAAATTTCCCTTCATGTCTTATTAAATAAAAGTATCTTTCATGGACTTCCATACCTGAGGTGCTTAATGGTAGTATATTCTTAAATATCTATTATTTATTTATTTTTGAGACAGAGAATTGCTCATTGAGTCCTATGTGGTTGGCATGTATTAAGGCCTTCCAATACCTCTTAAGATATGTAGGGTTTTGTTTGTTTGAGACAAGGATGTGCTCTGTCACCTAGGCTGGATTGCAGTGGCACAATCAAGGCTCCCTGTAGCCCAGACCTCCTCAGGCTCAAGTGATCCTCCCACCTCAGCCTCCTGAGTAGCTGGGACCACAGGTCTGCACCACTGCACCCAGCTAATTTTTATTTTTTTTTTTGTAGAGATGGCATCCCACTATATTGTCCAGGCTGGTCTCGAACTCCTGGACTCAAGTAATCCTCCCTCTCATCCTCCCAAAATGCTGGGATTACAGACATGAGCCGCCATGCCCACCTTTTTTTTGTTTTGTTTTGTTTTTGAGATGGAGTCTCGCTCTGTCACCAGGCTGGAATGCAGTGGCACAATCCTGGCTCACTGCAACCTCCGCTTCCCAGGTTCAAGGAATTCTCCTGCCTCAGCCTCCCGAGCAGCTGGGATTACAGGCATGTGCCACCAAGCCCAGCTAATTTTTGCATTTTTTTTAGTAGAGACGAGGTTTTACCATCTTGGCCAGGCTGATCTCACTCCTGACCTCAGGTGATTCACCCACCTCGGCCTCCCAAAGTGCTGGGATTATATGTGTGAGCCACTGCACCCGGCCCCAGCCTTTTTTTTTTTTTTTTTTTTTTTTTTAAATCTATGACATAAAGTTCCACTTTAACCTTCCTATAGTAGAAAAACACACTGAGGCTTCTGGCCATGTCTGTGTATATCTGTTTTTCCTGAATGACTTTGAGCTGGCCCCCCTGAGCTGGGTTCCTCTCCGTCCTGCCCTTGTGCTGAAAGGCTCGGGGAGACAGCAGGCATCTCGGGTGTGAGTGGTACCTCCTCTGAAAGAGGAAGCCCAGATCCTACAAATAAACTGTGATGACATCGTCTGCTTCTCCTCGGGTCACCTTATGTATCCAGAGAATCTAACACCAGCACAGGGAGGAAAATAAAATTCCACCTCAAGGAAAGTCCACTTTGTAGAGCAGAGAGCATCTCATCAATGGGCCACAGAGTTCGTGAGTCTTACAAAAAAGTCAGCTATACTCTTGCCCTCTCAGTCCTGCTGAACAAAGCCCAGGTGCCACCTGCCAAGTCCTTCTCTTTTCAAGCCTGCAAGAAGCCCCTTCCTATTCTAACAGCACTTCTTTTTCACCCGCAGAGGATAAAAAGGAGACTTTTTTTTTCCTAAGAAAGCCTTTTTCCCCCAGATGACAAGAAGTTCCCATAGGCCCCTGACCCTCGTGAGATACAAGAAACCCCAGCTCAAATGCAGAAGTCACTGCAGTACCGCCCAGCATGGGACCAGTCCTCAGGGTTGGAATGTGATTACCTCCAGCAATAAGTAGAAAAAGTTGCATAGAGCTGTAACTATCGGCTAAGAGAAAGCAATGTGGTCACATCATTGATTCACTTACATAGCTGCTCGGTCATTGCTCCTCGGGTCTTTTTCCTCCCTTATCACCATATCCCTAGGAAATATTCGAGAGCACACAATGGGTAGCCAAACATCGCTGATTTCTTCAACCAATACTTACTACTTGACACCTGTGTCAAGTCAAGGTGTGCAGCTCAGAGACAAGCCCAGCGAGGACCCGTTCACCACCCTCAAGACACTTCAACCACAGCAGAGTAGCTGGCAAAAGAAAGGTCCTTTGCTTAACCCTCCAATTATCAACCAGTCTCAATTGTTCTCCAGAGTGTCACAGGACACAGGCTGGGACCTAACACATGTCCGATCCTGAGGTTGCATCATGTGTGCAGAACACAAAGCCTTTAATTTAGGGGCAATTCTAGATCACCTCCTAGGGCCTGGGGTCCACTGTTAGGAGTTCTGGCACTGGGGAAAACAGCAGCTTTTGACTTCAAGGAGAATCCTGGTGGACATTTAAATGAATAGTAACTGACAGTTAAATATTTGGCAATCTTCATTTTTTTGTTTTGTTTTGTTTTGTTTGAGACAGGGTCTCACACTCTTGCCCAGGCTAGAGTGCAGTGGTACAATCTTGGCTCACTGCAACCTCACCCTCTTCAGGCTCACGTGATCCTCCAACCTCAGCCTCTCAAATAGCTAGGACTACAGGTGTGCACCACCACACTTGGCTAATTTTTGCATTTTTTGTAGAGACGGGTTTTCACCAAGTTGCTGAGGCTGGTCTCCAACTCCTGGGCTCAAGTGATTCACGTGCCTCGGCCACGTAAAGTGCTGGGATTACAGGCATGAGACACCATACCCAGTCTATATTCAATTATATGTGCCCTGCCTTAGAAAAGGGACTGAGTTTTAGAGGCACACCTGGAACAAGGTCCCTGAACTCCATAGAACTCCACAGGGTTCTGTTGCTCTTGCTTAAAAACATAGAGGCTAGAGATGGGGGAGTGGTGCATAATTTGTGATTTCAAACTTTAAAATATGTAACTTTTGTTTCCTGAAAACTGAGAAATTTTTACTAAAACTTTAGTAAAACTTTACTAAAACTTTAGTAAAAACTGAGAAGTTTTTACTAAAACTTTGCAAGAAAATAAAAACTCTGGGGTTCTACCCTAGGTGGCTCTCCCATTTTCAACTCATCTTTGTTCCTAAGGCTTTAGTCACTCAGAGTCATGGTCATTCATCTTATCTTATCAGGGTGGCCTTAGGCATGTTACTCCACCAGCTTCTCTGCAAACTGCAGATGATAGCACTTACCTCATCGAGTTGTTGTGAAGATGAAATGAATTACACACATAAAGAGTTTACAGCGCTACCTGGTGCCTGGTAAAAGCAAAATGAATGTTAGTGGCTGTTCTTGTTTCATGGAGTTGTTGGACAGCCATTTGTTTGGTAGATTAATAAAACACATTTCCAGGATATTAAAAATACTTCTCCTGCTTAATTTCCAATTTAGAAGAACTAGGGGGAAGTCAAGAAAAAAAGCAGAGAAATAACGTTGCCAAAACTTAGGAGGCGATAGCACCAACACATGAGAAACTACTTAGGACATGATCTGTTTGCCATAATTTTCCTTTGGGAAAGTATTTTAAAAAGAAAGACCAGTTATTCACATTTTACAGGTGCAAATAACAATTACTGCACTGCTCATAAAGTTTAAGGACAGTAGGTTATATCCTAAGAAGCCCCTCTTTGTGGCAGCAGAGTGGTGCAGGGAAATTCTACGCATCAGGGTGGAAATTAACCAGGGAAGAGCCATCCTGCGCTGGGTGCACGCAAGATGGATTACCTGCATTATCTGCCTTCATTCTCTCCTTTTAGGAGATGGACATTATTCTCATCGTATAGATGAGGAAGGAGGGAATCAGAGGTTACTTAATTTGACTCAGGATTGCACACTATGTGGTAAAACTTGATTCACACTCAGGTCAGCTGGACTCAAGACTACGATGATTTTGTAAACTTCTACCAATATTGAAGAAACTGTGTTTGGTGGGTTCTGGGATGTAAAAGGGTATAATGCAGAGGGTTCCACAGTCAAATACAATAGGGGAACACTGAGTAAAAGAAAGATTAACCGGGTTCACTTCATTGCAGGTCTTTACAGAGACTTCAGTATACAAACGTACACTGTGATCCCACAGTCAGATATAGTGTGCAACATTTGTAAGAACATGGACGCCTGTGTGTGTGTGTGTGTTTGTGTGTGTGCCTATTTGTCATGGTCTACTGGTCTACAGAATAGTTTGAAAAACCCCATCCTCATACCATATCACATCCCCCATCATACTGATGGCATGCTCCTTACCCTCAGAACTGGATTTCATTGTTTTCTTCCACTCACTCACACTTTCCCTGTTTTTTGCTTTCTTTCTTTCTTTCTTTTTTTTTTTTTTTTTTTTTTGACACAGAGTCTTGCTCTGTCACCCAGGCTGTAGTGCAGTGGTGTGATCTCAGCTCACTGCAACCTCCGCCTCCTGGGTTCAAGTGATCCTCCGGCCTCAGCCTCCCAAGTAGCTGGGATTACAGGCATGAGCCACCATGCCTAGCTAATTTTTGAACTTTTAGTAGAGACAGCGTTTCACCATGTTGGCCAGGCTGGTCTCAAACTCCTGACCTTAATTGATCTAGCCACCTCAGACTCCCAAAGTGCTGGGATTAGAGGCATGAGCCACCGTGCCCAGCCACCAATGCCATTCATTCATTCATTCCAACAAATACGTTATGCCAGTCATTGCATCAAGTACAAGGGACACAGGAAACGAAGGGGTCATGGACATCAGCTGACACTTGTCAGATGCAACCAAGAACTTATGTTGGAGCCCTACTTCTTAGGGAGAATAACAAGGGAGATTAAAGAAGATTTTGTGGATGTTTATGATGGATACGCACAGGTTTTTCTGGCTGGATTCAATGGCTTTGTTCCTTTAAAGAGAACAAAAGACAAAGCTCAGAGACCATGTTTGAATTAAACCCTAAGAAGGCTGATGGCCTGCCTTGTTCTCCATTCAGTGGACCTTGCCTTGTTCTAAAAGGGCAGAGGGGATTGCCTGCAATTTTGAACCTAGCCTTCGTCCACCCTATTACTGTTTAGCTGCAATCCATTATGTTACCTCCAATTCCTTTGATTCCTTTCCAATCCAAATTCCCCCTTCCTGGGGTAACTGTTGACAGTCTAGCCAGCATATTATCTAACAGCATATGGAATGTGGAATGGTATATCCTTACGAGGGCTGCACACATTCCTTTTCCAGGTTCCACTCTGAAACACATGTGCTATCAGTTAGCACAGGAGGCTGAAAAGGGACAAAGCTACGGAAATGATGGGGAAGAGATGCTGAGAGAATTCCAAAGCAAGGCTCCTTCCACGGCTTAGCAATAGAGTGGGTACCATGGTACCTACTCAACAATTTTTACATGTAAGAACAAATAAGATAAATTGGTTTATTGCACTCAATTATCTTAGGCTATATTTTTCTTTTATAATTTTAAACATAATCAGTCCATTCAATGTGGCTCCAGAAATCAAAAGCTTTCTATGGCTCAGGCAGAGACCCCATGATTCGGGCAGTGACCCAACATTCCTTTGTTTCTCTCCATCGCAAAGCACTCAGGAGTTATTTTGGCAGCTATGCGGGAGTTTTGCCTCCACAGTGAATGGCATGCCTGCTCTAGCATGCTGGGTGGAGATGAACACCATTCTTTTTTCTTTTCCCTTTTTTTTTTTTTTGAGACAAGGTCTCACTCTGTCACCAAGGCTAAGTGCAGTAGCACAATCACGGCTCAATGCAGCCCCGACCTATTATGCTCAAGCAATCCTCCAGCCTCAGCCTCCCGTGTAGCTGGGACTACAGGCATGTGCCACTATGCCTGGCTAATTTTTTTTTTTTTTTTTTTTTGGAGAGATGGGGTCTCATTACGTGGTCCAGGCTGGTCTCAAACTCCTGGATTCAAGTGATCCTTCCACTTTGGCCTCCCAAAGCACCGGGATTATAAGCACGAGCCACCACACCCAGCCAATCATTAAGTCTTGCTGGGAAGAAGGGCGTGAAGGGAGTGAAGGGTCAAGCAGTGTGTACACGAAGGCTGTTTCCACAGTGCCAAAGCACTTGGCCAGGTTTGCTGGTGGGAAGCTTAACACAGGAAATAATAGCAGTCACAGCCACATCTTTCAATGATTAATAACACCCACTATCAGTCCCTCTCTGCTCATGAACACAAGCTTTATAACATAAGAACTCTTGAGAAGGAGCTCAACCCGGAGCTAAGAAAAAAGGAGAAATCATATTCGCAAGTCAGTCAAAGTTTCCAAAAGGAGACTTGCCAAGAACTTTGAAAAATCTAAAAGCTATCCAGTATTTTGGAAGAAATGCATCTATTTTCAAAATACAGGACCTCAAGGAACCTTCTGTGATGGAGGAATAAAATAAACTAAGACCTTTAGGAGAAATACTGTCGTGAAAGTTGCTGCATTGTAATTAAACAGCTACAGTCTAAAAACTGAGAGAACAACAGAAATCAGAGTATAAGCAGCTTTGCTAACTAGTGCCTGGCAGGTAGCTGTGAATTTCTTGCCGTATGAGTGAACAATAGACAAGCAGAATGTAAAATGCAAGTGATCAAGAGGTGAAGACCTTCCAAATATATGACAAGAGGAGGAGCAGATACTAAGACAGTTATGTCAGTGAGAACAGAAACATCACATTCCAAACTGTGAAAGACACGATGTCCCTTTGAAGAATACCAACAGAGAACAAGCAATGAAAGGGGACACTCGGCTTCAGGGCTACTGACTAAAGCTGAGTTATTTTTATCACTTGGAAGATGCTGCTGCTGTTGAAAGTATTACTTCTCATGCACATACGTGATGTGTATCCAGCCTTCCCTGACACTTTCTATGGCTTCAGAGAATAACTCCCGCTCCAGACAGATAGCTGCCCGCAAGTCACGCAGACTTACCAGGCAGCCAGGGAGTCACCTTTAAAACCCATGCTTAAGCACCTGGGGTTGTAAAGAGAATTCACAAGTGCAGGATTTCTCACTGTTCTGTGATATTGTTCAGGAACCCCTATTGCTGGTAAGAGTAGCCTGTTGGGTTTCTTATAGCAGTGTCTAGGTTTGGGGCAAACCAATGAACTACTTAAAGTCCTAAAGATTCCCCAAGTGTTGCATAATATTAGGAACAGATCATGTACAGAACCATGTACAAAGGTGTGAATCATTGGTGATTTGGGAAAGCCACAACCTGCAGTCATCTTCTGTGATGACTGATTTCCAAGTTGGTTGCTGTGGGTGTTAACAGTAGAAAGGCCATTTTGTTAAAATGTTCTCATAGACACCATTTGTTAATGCCGGAAGAGTGATCAAATAGCACGTATATTTTTTGATAAAACAAAAAGATATATTTTTCTTGGACATTTACCAGTTGGTGAGTCAGGAAATGTTAATAAGAGACTAACTCAACCAGAATTTGAATATAACTCTCTTCTTTTTTAACTCTGACGTCAATAGTAAGACCATTGGTACCACAGAGACTCAATCCCAGCATGGTTTCCCTTGTTGACCATTTTCTCTCCTTGCTCTATTTCCTCTCCTGGGTGATCTCTTTCTCTTTCCTAATGAGATGTTGATGACTTCTAAACATATTCTTCCAGGCTGAGGTCTCTGCTGAGCCCCAGAACTCTATTCCCAGCTGCTTAATGGATGACCCCGGGCTCCACAAAGATGACACGTCCTGACAGAACTATGGTCCCATTCAACCTCAACCTAACCCCACCTGCTCCTCATGCTAGAATGACATCACCATTCATCCAAGTAGATGTTGTAATCCTACAAGTAAGACGTAACAGTTGCAGAAACATAACATAGCTAACTAACTCCATCTTACTTCTAACCTCTCAAGCTGACTGTCTTTGCTCATTCCCACACATAAGCCAAGATAAACATGGAGGGGATTTAGTTTACAGTTTAAAGCAAGGATGATAAGAGTCCCTTCCCAAAACTAACCACTGAGGAAATAAAAAGGGCATAGACACAAGTAACAATGCAATATTCAATGTAACACCCTCGGACTCCTGCTAATGCTCAGATGTCTGTGGTCACTTGTCACCTCAACCCTCTCCTTGTTCCCCTTTCCCAAATATAAAAAGAAGCTTGAGATTCATGTCTTTTAAGATGGTTCTTTAGGACACCAGTCCACCATCTTCTTGGTTTGCTGGCTCTCCAAACAAAGTCATCTTCCCTACTCCAACTCCTTGTCTCTTGACTTACTGGCTGTTGTGAAGTGAGCAGTACAAGCTTTCAACCTGGCTACAATATCTCCCCAATTTTGTGCTCTCCTCTCCATCACCAATGTTTCTGCTTTTGTATTTAATTTTATGTTACAAACACATGACACACTAAATGTGTTCCAGTTGAGGCTCAAAGAACTTTGAGACCTTCATCATCAAGGACCTTCTAATCAGGCTCCCTCACCTCCCATTTGTTCTTTACATGGCACTCAAAGTAGCTTTGCCAAAAAATGCAATCCCATCACTGTACCCTGGGCTCTAAATTTTGAATACTCCCCATTGTCCATACTCCTTAGCATAGCCCATAAGGACCTTCATTACCTGCCAGTCATCTGCCCTTCGTGACTCAGCTCTCTTCCCAGGTCCTATGCAGCCACCCTAAACTACGCATGTGCTCTTGTAGAGGCTACATAGCTTTGCATTTCCTTTTCCTTCTGCCTAGGAAGTCTTTCTCCACCTGGACCTTTTACCATCATCAAATACGTATAAGGAAGTTTTCTTTACAGAAGGCTTCCCCAAACCTCCAAGAAGAACTGTCTGAAGGGGCTCAAAGGCCAATAATAAAACCCCAAGGTCAGGTGTCATGGCTCATGCCTGTAATCTCAGCACTTAAAGGTAGGAGGAGCACTTGAGGCCAGGAGTTCAAGACCAGCCTGGGCAACATAACGAGACCCAGTCCCTATAAAAAAATAAAAAAAACTAGTTGGATGTGGTGGTACATGCTGTTAGTCCCAGTTACTTGGGAGGCTGAGACAGGAAGATTGCTTGAGCCCAGGAGCTATGAATGCCCCGTGCAGTCCAGCCTGGGTAATAATGAGACACTGTCTCATTATTTAAGTAAAAAATTTTTTAAAAAATGTTAAAAAAATTTAAATAAAGCCCCAAGTAGATCTAAAACAAAATGTCAAGTGAAAACATATGATATAGTTGGTTCAACAGAATGAAGGACAGTTGCAAGATTTTTCTTAAGTACTATGGTCAGGCAAAAAAAAAAAAAAAAGGTAACCTAATATGGAATTGGAAATGATGAAGCAATGACAAACTGAAATACTTTTCCATGCAAAAAAAAAATAATGTGGAGGATTCATACAGCTGTAGTCTTAGCAGCTGTTGAGTCAACCAACTTGGGTAAGTAGGCGTGGAAATCAGAGAATGCTGATTTATGCTAATTTACTTATATTTGGTCTGAATACTCTCTATTTTTCATTTCTAAAACTCCTGTCAGCATCATTTCTGGTTCTACCCATTTTCAGAAAGTTTCATACAGCATTTCTTTCCAATGGTCTTTTTTTCTGCTTTTACAGATTATGATGAAAAAGAATATGAAGAACCAAGTGAAACTGTAGGCCACGTTCAGAAAACCACACACGTGCAAATTTGAATCCCATTAAGTCAAACACAAGTGTTAGATGTCCTAATACAAAGACGGCCAACACACGACCTTGAATTCAAGCACTCAGGGATTTGGAAGGCAGACTCACAGCCAACAGCCTTCAACGTCCAACAGGAACGTTGAATGTAGTCTGTCCAAAACCCAACTTGAGTTTGTTCCTCAAGCTTAATCCCACCTCAGACCCCCTCCCCGTTCTCTGTAAATGACATCAGGAATCCTCCTCCAGTTGCCAAGGGCACAAACCTTGTTTCTAATCATTCCTGACTCCCTGCTTTTCTTTACAGTCCTTCCCAGTCAGACCAGTAGTAAATCCCATCACCTCTGTGAACTGGGATCTGATTAATTCTCACCTCTCACGGCCACCACCCTAGTCATCGCCTGTTGTCACTACATTGTCCAGGAGCCCCCTCACGGGTCTCCCTGCTTCCAGGCTTGCCCCATCCCCCTACAGACTGCTTTAACTAAGTACATAAGTCTTTAAAACCCTCCAATGGAGGCCAGGTGTGGTGGCTCATGCCTGTAATCCTAGCACTTAGGGAGGTCGAGGCAGGAGGATTGCTTGAGGCCAGGAGTTTGAGACCAGCCTGGGCATCACAGTGAGATCCTGTCTCTAAAAAAAAGAAATTTAAAAATTAACTGGGCTTGGTGGTGTGCGCCTGCAGTCCCAGCTACTAGGAAGGCTGAGATGGGAGGATTGCTGGAGCCCAGGAGTTTGAGGCTGCAGTGAACTATGATTGAGCCACTGCACTCCAGCCTGGGTGACAGAGCAAGACCCCATTTCTAGAAAAGTAAAACGCCAATGATTTTCCCTCTTACTCAGAGTAAGAATTCAAGTCTTTACTACAGCCTGTAAGACCCTACATGACCTTGACCTTGACTATGTCCCACCCCCAGCCCACCCCCATATGGTCCCTCAGTCCCATGTAGCCATCCTGCCACCCCACCTAAGGCCTTGGTCTTAACTGTCTAACTTGCCTTGTTTCCTCTGCCTTCTGGGCTCTTCCACCAGACAGATATCCACATGGCCACCTCCTCCCTCACCGCTCCCTGGTGTCTGCTCAAATTGTCCTTTCATCCAGAAGGCCTTCTCTTTAAGGTCTCCTGTGTCGATTTCCCTTACACTGTCTTATTTTTTTTTCATAGCGCTTATACCCCATGCCATCTATTTGTTTGTCTGTCACCTGCCTCTTTTCTCTGAAATCCTGGCACTAATAAGGCAGGTACTTTGTGTGTTCCCTGTTTTTCCAGACCTACACAGCAGTGCCTAATATGCCCTTAAGAAATATACACTGAATAAATAAGAATAAAAGAGAAGCACAACATGGACATAGAAAACGTAAGGCCAAATTAAAGGTAATTCACTCATAAAAGAGCAACACATTAGGGAGTGTATAGAGATGCACCTGAAAGCAAAAACTTAACTTAGGCATGCCCTGAGAATGACACCATGATCAAGAAGAATGTGCATTCAGAGTTCTGAGCTAAGGAATCCAGGAGTGGCCAACCCAGGGATTCACTCCTTATCCATGATGGACATCCAAATCCCTGGCCTGTCTCTTGAAACGCAGGTCATACAGGGGATCAAGTCCCTTTGTTTTGGGTTCAATGGAGGTTGCTAGGTGGAGGGTGCTAAGTGAAAATGCTATATAAACTGTATGCTTTTTACAAATGGCAGTGGTTCTCCCGTCCAAACTGCCACCACTGGACCATCCCTGTAGGTCAGTTCCCCCGATAAACCCTATGTCTCGTTTGCTATCTCTCAGTCTTTTCTTTTCTTTGAGATGGAGTCTTAATCTGTTGCCCAGGCTGGAGTGCAGTGGTGTGATCTCAGCTCACTGCAGCCTCTGCCTCCCCAGTTCAAGTGATTCTCCTGCCTCAGCCTCCCGAGTAGCCGGGATTACAGGCGGGCACCACCACGCTCAGCTAATTTTTGTATTTTTCGTAGAGACAGGGTTTCACCATGTTGGCCAGGCTGGTCTCGAACTCCTGACCTCAGGTGATCTGCCTGCCTCAGCCTCCCAAAGTGCCGGGATTTTAGGCATGAGCCACTGCGCCTGGCCAACCTGTTCTAAAAAATAAAGTCTACTTACAAGAAAAGATTAATTGTGGAACTTCTGTTGCCTTTAAAAAAAAAAAAAAAGTAAATAAACATTTTTGCAAGCAAAGTCCTTCTTGGAATCCAGAAAAGGGGAAACCACTTTCAGCTGAAGTGATCTGGGGATGAAGCTACAGTGTCAGCAGGTGGAGGCGGTTGGGGTTTGGGGAATGGCGAGGAGGGAAGACCCGTTTGGGAACGGAAGTTAGAAGGTGCGTGGGGCACTGAGCACTATGTTGCACATGGCACTGTGGTGACATGAAGGCTGCAATTAAATTTCAGTTTTCCAGATACGGAAAACCTTAGGCTTGAAGTCACTCAATATGCTTTATAATCAATTTATATTTGAAAAGAGAAGAGAAAGTTTATCATCTTTAATAGTAAATGCTTCAGATAATTTTCTAGGCATTTTTAGGGCTTTTTTGGTGTTTTTAATACCTCAGTATTTATGGCATAAAGAAATGTCATTGATACAAAAATAGTGACCTGGTTCTAACTTGAAGATGCCAAGACTAAAGAGAAATGTGAGAGCAGGGGGGCACTTATCTGCCCCAGCTGCACTGAATTTTCTTGTCTGCGATTGCCAGGCTCAAAAGTAGCATTAGGAATGCAGACCCGGCCAGTTGTGGGGGCTCACACCTGTAATCCCAGCACTTTGGGAGGCCAAGGTGGGTGGATCACTTGAGGTCAGGAGTTCAAGACAGGCTTGGTCAACATGGTGAAACCCCGTCCCTACTAAAAATACAAAAATTAGCTGGGCATGGTGGCTGGTGCCTGTAATCCCAGCTATTCAGGAGGCTGAGGCATGAGAACTGTTTGAACCCAGGAGGCAGAGGTTGTAGTGAGCCGAGATAACACCACTGCACTCCAGCCTGGGCAACAGAGTGAGACTCTGTCTCAATAAACAAACAAACAGGCGAATTCATTTGAGGTGAGGGGTTTGAGACCAGCCTGGCCAACATGGTGAAACCCCATCTTTACTAAAAATACAAAATTAGCCATGTGTGGTGGTGCATGCCTCTAGTCCCAGCTACTCAGGAGGCTGAGGCAGGAGAATTGCTTGAACCTGCGAGGTGGAGGCTGTAGTGAGTCGAGATCGTGCCACTGCACTCCAGCTTGGGTGATACAATGAGACTCTATCTCAAAAAAATAATAAAAGAATGCAGATGCCACCCAAAATGCACAGAACAGCCTAAGGAAACCATGCAGGAAATGCAGAGAGAGGGGCCTTCATAGTAGAAACAGAGGTAGGATATATTTATACTACTCTTAATTCAAGATGATCCTGCCAAAGACAAGAACAGAAGGAATCTCTGGAACACGTGTGACAAGCAAATCGAGGGGTGCAGAAAAGGAGAAGGAAAATGGACCAAAAGGTCTGAACAGAGTCAGGCGGCCATGTGGTCACTTTTCTAATAACTAGCATTTAACTTAAAAAAAAAATTGGAAATAATTCTCCCAAAAGGAAACTGACCAGGCAGTGATCTCTTCGCACTGTGGGACAGGGATTCATTTTGTTATCAATTTAAAAGATTTTGAATGCAAAATTCATAACTCATGTTGTCTTACAAACATTTCTCTAGGAGTCTCTGCAGATGCCCAGTGAGGAAGGTGAGTAACTGGTAAAGCATGTACGTAGCCTCGGCATCAGTGTTTGAGCTAAAGGTTGGTGATTACCCTCTGCGGCAACAGAGAAATCATAAGAAGATAGGACGCACTGGTGAAGCTATATCTCTTGCATCTGGAATCGAACAAGCAGTAAAGAATCTAGGAGAAAAGTTGTTGCTGGACTTGGAGCTTGCACAGGTTCTGGGGGTCTAAAGCGAAGGAAAACAGAGGCAGTTTGGTCAGAGAGAAGTCTAAATGGGAGGGAGGCACCACACTGGTTAAATTTCATTAGTTCACAGGGCAGGCTGAACCCACAGAGGAAGCACCAGGGCTGTAAGTATCACTCCAGCACCCACAGGCTTCATAAAATTGTAGTTTACTCATAAGTGTAAAAGTGACTACTGAAAAGGAAAAAACTGGACTGAGTCAGTGGCTCATGCCTGTAATCCCAATACGTTGGGAGGCCAAGGTGAGAAGATCGCATTAACTCAGGAGTTTGAAACCAGCCTGAGCAACATAGGGAGATTCTGTCTCTACAAAAAAATTTAAAAATTAGCCAAGCATGGTGGTGCACGCCTATGGTCTCAGGTACTTGGGAGGCTGAGGTGGGAGGATTGTTTGAGCCAGGGAGGTCAAGGCTGCAGTGAGCTGCAATCATAGCCTGGGCAACAGAGCAAGACCCTGTTTCCAGAAAAAAAGGAAAAAACTCACATATCAAAGGCACTTATGTTGCCATGAGAAAGCTACAGGACTGTGATATTTGGTGTAATTTGATGGACAGGTTCTGTATGGACAAAGCAAGAGTCCAGGGAATTTTAGAGGAAGAGAGTGATTCAAGTCAGGTCAAACCTACAGTTGGTTGTTAGGCTCAAAATAATCTAAAGAACCTGGATTTTAGAGTCTGGCCCCAAAATCCAGCCATGAGCAATTGTAGAAAACTCGGTCAACTTCTCTAAAAGCCAGTAAGATAGCTTCGTCATTTTCCATTTTGAAGAGCCAGATGGCATTAGCGTTATTACGTATAGTATTTACAATTTGTAACATTTTTGCAACTCTGTGCTAGGTGTTTTAAGGTCATTAACTCTAATGTTCATTCTGACCCTGCCGGGACCCCCAGAAGCCAGAATTCAGGATAGTTGAATTCTGAAAGTTGAAGAGAAGAGCACCAAACTCAGTGCATTAATTCCTGAGCCCAAGCTCTGTCCATTCTGGCAAGTTGCCACATACGTGAATTCCCTCCAACATTTTCTCTCAGCTTCTTTTCCTGTGGGATATGCTCTTGCTATTTATTTTCTTTTCTTTCTTTTTTTTTTTTTCTTTTTGAGATGGAGTCTTCCTCTGTCGCCCAGGCTGGAGTGCAGTGGTGCGATCTTGGCTCACCATGGCCTCCGCCTTCCAGGTTCAAGCGATTCTCCTGCCTCAGCCTTCTGAGTAGCTGAGACTATAGGCAGGTACCACCATGCCCGGCTAATTTTTGTGTATTTAGTAGAGACGGGGTTTCGCCATGTTGACCAGGCTGGTCTCAAACTCCTGACCTCAGGTGATCCGCCCACTTCGGCCTCCCAAAGTGCTGGGATGACAGACGTTAGCCACTGAGCCCAGCTCGCTACTCCTATTTCTAACCCTTTGATTAAGTCTGAGCCTTTAACTTTTATTATCCTCTGTCTTAAGACAAGAACTAATGAGGCTGTCCATGCCAGCAATTCTCAAACCCATCAGACCCAAGGCCTCTTTTTATATCCTGAGATATAATTATTTTAAAACTTGCTTAGTCACATACATTTAAAAAAATCAATACAATATCCTATTACATAAATGAGAAAAACAAGAAAAATTTCTAAACAAATAAGGAACATTTCAATATACAAATGCTTAGGTACAATGACATCAGGAGCTACCTCTAAGTAGAATCAGTGTGAATTCAATATTTACACATGCAGGCTGATATAAGCAGAGACATTACTGTATAGTAAAGTTCTAAACAAAACAAAGAACAATATCCTCTCAATTGAAAAGGTAATTGCATTCCTGAAAAATTTAGCATATATTTAATTTTTGTTTATATAAAAATATCTTTAGAGTCTAGTAATATAAACACTTTTTCACCCCCAAAATGTCAGGCAGGATGTTCTAAAGTCACGGCCTCAAGTGACAATTCTTCACAGTATGAGACTATCCTATGCCTTGCAAGGTATCTAGTATCCCTGGCCTTTGTCCTATTTCATGTACATTTCACTTTGTTCCCTTACTAGCTTCTCTCAGTTAAAATCCTTGATGTGATTGTCTACTCAGACATCTGCTTCTTTTAACAGGCAGTCATTTAAAGACTTCAGTTTCTTTCTTTTTTAAAACTTTTAAATTTTTTATTTTTTGAGACAGAGTCTTGTTCTGTTGCCCAGGCTGGAGCGCAGTGGCATGATCTCAGCTCACTGCAACCTCCACCTCCCAGCTTCAAGCGTATCTCCTCCCTCAGCCTCCTGAGTAGCTGGGATTACAGGCATGGGCCACTACATCCAGCTAATTTTTGTATTTTTAGTAGAGATGGGGTTTTACCATCTTGGCCAGTATGATCTCGAACTCCTGACCTGACCTCAGGAGATCCGCCAGCCTTGGCCTCCCAAAGTGCTGGGATTACAGGCATGAGACACTGTACCCAGCCTAAAGACTCCAGTTTCTTTATGATCATTGAGATGGGGACTGAGCAACTGGCACCTTCCCTGCCTGTCCATCAAGGGGCATGTGCTGGATGTGTGTGGATGCTACTTGATTAGGCAAATTCATGGCAGTTACTTACGTCACACTGAGGAGGAAACGGACCACTAAGTATGCATTTATTAAACACAAATGTAGTCAGCAGATCTGTTTCCTTAACAGAAGATGGTCCTGCTGCATTGTACCCTTCAACCAAATGCTCCAATTATTGTGACAAACAAAAGTAGCCCCCAACATTTTCACAATATGCCATAGTGGGTGGTCCTTTTGCCTGGTTTTAGCTGTACACAGATAATCTTCCTTACTTTATATGTTTCTCCCCATTCTGGTTTTATTCCTAGACAGCTAACAAGCCTTTAATATCAAATTCTTTTGCATTTTGAAAATCCCAGTGTATTACAGTCTCATGTCCTTCTGTGGTTGGTATCAAGTAAGTGAGAGTTGGAATACTCAGCTTTTGACAGCGACAGAGACCATCCTCCTGTAGCTGCCACTTACTTAGTCCTGAAGATCACAGCTGATAAGATTATAAAACTATACACGTATAGAGTGCTTATTTTTAGATGCTAGCGATTTCTTTTTTTTGCACATAATCTGTATTTAGACCCAATTAGCAAGCTTTCTCTCTATCCTTCTTCATGAAGGCCAAACACTACCCCAGTGAGGGTATACAAAAAATGAAAGAAAGAAAAACTACCAAAGGTGATCTGAAGTAACAAATCCAAGATTTTAAAAGAAGAAAAGGGTTTCCATGTTTTTAAGACTCAAAATGGTCATAGGAAAATGATACATGTTGGGTTACGTTTTCTATATTTGAGTAATTATGAGGTAACCTCCCTCTAAGTCAATGAGAAGAAACTCAGCTTTTAATGTGATTTATTCATTAGTTGTTCAATAGATATCCAGGGAGTCTCTGCTTTATACAAGGTTCTGTGCAATGTACAAAGCCAGAACTCCCAACTGAGGTGCATTGGAATCACCTGGAGACCCCTTGTTAAAATGTGGATCCTGGCCGGGCATAGTGATTCACTCCTGTAATTCCAGCACTTTGGGAGGCCTAGGCGGGAGAACTGCTTGAGAGGCCAGGAGTCTGAGACCAACCAGCCTCGGCAACACAGAGACACCTCTCTACAAAAAACTTAAAAATTAACTGGGTTTGATGAGGTGAGCCTGTAAGGCCAACTACACAGGAGGCTGAGGGGAGAGGATTGCTTGAGCCTAGGAGGTCAAGGCTGCAGTGAGCAATGATTGTGCCACTGCACTCCAGCCTAGGCAACAGAGCGAGCCTGTCTTCAAAAAGAAAAAAGAAAAAAAATGTGAATTCTGATCCCACATATCTGAGATGGGGGCTGACAGTCTGCTTTTTGAGCAAGCTCACAGGTGACACCCTTACTGCTGGCCAGCACAGGACATTTTAAGTAATAAGACACATTAAGGAATAAAATAATCAAACATGGACCCTGCCTTCAAAGAACTTACAATTTGCATAAGGAGATATATGTTTTTCCAAATCAAACAGAAGAGCCATGTGCCATAAGAGTGATACAACAGGTCAAAGAATTCATTACTCCTGACTCAGGAGTGGTAGCATGTCTGGGATGAAGAAGGTGGCATTTAGGTTGATTTCTTAGTGAAGGAAGGATTGGTAGCAATAGGGAGGTATAGAAGGGAGAGGATGCCTGACAGAGGGACCAGTGTCAACAAAGACACCCTTCACCCTCAGGTGAAGAGGGAGAAGTTCCACCAGGAGGGAATGCCTGTTGGAGGTGTGGATAAAATGGTGAAACAGGGGCCTGAGAAACTGGCCTGAGAACAGCAGGGGAAGCACCCGGGACACAAGTCAAGAAGTCTAGAACTGAGCTTTATGACAACTGTCCTCAGAGCAGTGGGAGAAACAAACAGAGGGGCGAAGGAAAGGAAATAGAGGCTGAAAGACAAGTGAAGGGGCTCCTGAAATAGTCCAGAAGAAATAAATCTGAAATAGACACAGTCATAAATCTTTGATAAGAAACGAAAATGCTGAACTATTTATATCTGAGTTTTCCATATTAGATCTTACTTGAATAATGACCCATCTTTTCCTCATCTGACAAGCAGTTACCAGCATTTCTTTAACGGTTAGAGAAAGATATATTAAGTAAAATTGGTAAGATGATGTTCTTGGAATGCTCACTCCTGGACTATGCTGGAAATAACTAAGAGATGCTATAATTATTTTAAGAGACTTAAGATATAAGTTCTCTATTAACAAATAGCGTCCCACCTAACACAAAATACTCAGTCATTTTTCATTCTCAGAAGAGGAGGTCTTAGCCTCACTGACCATATTTCTCCTTACTTCAATGCCCAATACTATGTTGGTTTTAGGTCAGCCCAGAAGAGATACATCTCTAGTATTTCCAGAGAAAAGCATCTGGTTTTGAAATATAGTGAGAGGGGCTGCCTCCAAAATAGTAGTTTACAGAGTGGGAGAATGCAAGGTGTTCCACAGTAGAAAACATTGTCATTTTAAATTCTCCAATTCCCAGATTTTCAGGCAGGGTATGTGTGATTTGACACCCTGGCAATGTGGACAGTGACCGAATTGCACTTGCCTTTCAGGTCTTAGAGTTTCAGACCCCTGACTCCTTTCCTGTCCCTGTAGGAGACATCAGAAGTCTCTGAAGGATGCGGAAGACTAAATGGAGATCTTAAAGTTTCCACGCTCCTTTCTAAATCCTAATTAAATGAAAACTCTTCTAAGGAAAAAGCTTGCTCTGAAGCAGTTGGTTGAAGTGTACGGCGCAGCAGAACCATGTTGTTAAGGAAACAGATCCACTGACTACACCGGTGTTTACTAAATGCATACACGGTGGTCTATTTCCTCCTCAGTGTGAACGTAGCTAACTGCCATTAACTTGCCTAATGAAAGTAGCATCCACACACATCAAACACATGCCCCTCGATGGACAGACAGGGAACGTGCCAGTTGTTCAATCCCTGTCTTGATGATCATAAAGAAACTGGAGTCTGTAAACCACTGCCTGTTAAAAGAATTAGATGTCTGGGTAGGCAATTACATCAATAATTTAAACTGTGAGAAGCTAGTAGGGGAAAAGAGAGAAATGTACATGAAATGGGACAGAACTGCCTGAACCAAGCAGACAAAGGTAGAGCCCCAAGGTGGCCAGTCCACTCCATGTGCAAACGAACTATGTCTTTTTTCTTTCTTTCTTTTTTTTTTTTTTTTGAGACGGAGTCTCGCTCTGTTGCCCAGGCTGGACTGCAGTGGCGTGATCTCGGCTCACCGCAAGCTCCGCCTCCCGTGTTTACGCAATTCTCCTGCCTCAGCCTCCCGAGTAGCTGGGACTACAGCCGCCTGCCACCACGCACAGCTATTTTTTGTATTTTTAGTAGAGACGGTGTTTCGCCGTCTTAGCCAGGATGGTCTCGATCTCCTGACCTCCTGATCTGCCCACCTCGGCCTCCCAAAGTGCTGGGATTACAGGCGTGAGCCACCACGCCCGGCCAGGAACTATTTCAAAGACGTCTGTCGGAGACCTTCATGCCAGGACACCAGCAAGCTGGCAAAACAGATCTTGCAAAGGGTTTCTGCACTCCATCTGTGAGCTTCATTAACAGGCACTCAGGACTGAGAACCTTCATGTCAGCCGTGACAGGTGACTAACCAGTAGAGAGAAGCTATTAATTTAAGACACCGTTGCTAATGCAGTCTACCTTAAGAACAGGCAACAAGGGGCTTCAGATGCTGAAGCACAGACACAAGACATCCTGGAACTCCAAGTCCAAAGGGGAATGCTCAGGGCAGAGATCAACAATGAAAGCTTTTAAGCTGAGCCACTCTCAGCCTGATGGCTGCCAACCCCAACAGCCATCCCGGGTTACAAGCTAGAGGAAAAGTCCCTGAGCATATCTGTTGTTTCCTGGGTGTAAAGATGCTAAATGCCAGGTGCTTTCCTCTAGAGTGGAAGGGACGGGGCGGGGCAGTGCCTGCAGAGGCAGCAAGGTCAAGAGAGTTCATTTGGTTATTGCCATTAAAAAAGACTTCCCAGCCGGGTGCGGTGGCTCACGCCTGTAATCCCAGCACTTTGGGAGGCCGACGCTGGCGGATCACTTGAGGTCAGGAGTTCAAGACCAGGCTGGCCAATGTGGTGAAATCCTGTCTCTACTAAAAACAAAAACAAACAAAACAAACAACAACAACAACAAAAATTAGCCGGGCGTGGTGGCACACGCCTATAATCCCAGCTACTCAGGAGGCTGAGGCAAGAGAACTGCTTGAACCCAGGAGGCAGAGGTTGCAGCCAGCCAAGATTACGCCACTGTGCTCCTGCCTGGGCAACAGAGGGAGACTCTGTCTTAGAAACAAAACAAAACAAAACAAAACAAAAACAAAAAACAACTTCCTGAGCATGCATTTTGGGTGCATTTTGAAGTGCAGCTTGTAGCATGTAGAAATTGGCCTTCTGATTCATAGAGTGCTGCAACTAAAGTACTAGATGTCTGCATATTTCCAGATATACTCAGATCATATTTCAGGCCACCTTTCTTCTTTTTTTTTTTTCTAATCCAGGATGCGCTCAGTATTCCCTCTCCACTCACCATGAAGAACTTCAAGTAGCTGCTACACTTTGCAGTGCCTGTCACTCAGGCTGCGATATCCTAAGTGTTTACCTTCCCTCCCTGGAAACTCTTGAAACAGCCCATGTCAGTCATGACTCAGCAGTTTTTCCTTACCATGAGAACAGCAGAGCAATGGGTTTCTCCATTTTTGGAGTTCATACATTAGCTATAAATGTAATTCCACAGTAGATATGAAGTGCAACAAAAAAAAAGTCTGGGACAAATTCTGCCGCTTTTCAGAGGGTAACAGGAGATGTTTGACTCAAGATGGAATGTAAGAACCCTCATGGCCTCCCTACCCTTCTCTTTAACTTGTTCACGGTTATGCAGAATAAACCCCTAATACTTCTGATGAGTGAGGCAAAGGGCCTTCCTGTAGAGGCAGAACCACAAGAATTTTCAAGAAAGTTTGTGTGGCCAGCCTGAGGTTCCAGGGAAGAGGAATGGGTATTTGGACTAGAGAAATACAGTGGTTAATTCTGAGCTCCAAGTTATTGGTCCAAATTGGTCTACTTCAGTTCCTTGGTCGCTCTTTTGGAGTTTTCCATCAGTTAAACAATGTCCACAGTAAACTGCCAGGACCACTTAACCTCAACTGCAAACTACATCCACTTAATCCTCTGGGGTCCCTTTTTATTCATAATAAATCCAGAAAAATCTTGTATTGTGTTTTATTTCCTCAATCATATCTCCTTTAATTCTCCAACAAGCCTTTCCTGATTAGAAAAGCCAGAAAACTCATCCAAGTATCTCTGTTGAAGAGCTGGACAAATTTTTCAAGTATTATTGAATTTTTAATCCACTAAACAAAAATCCTCCAATGTTGTTTCATTTTATTTCAGGGTCTAGTTTCTCTACGCAACTGCAAGGGTAGGGGCCACCTATTTATGCTTTATTTATAGACCCATGTGTATATGGGAGAATTTAACATATACAAAAGTAACCCAAATTTTTTAGTCTTAGACTTTCAGGATTCCCTGTATTTAAATAATAGCTGTTGGTCTAAAAAATCTGCAAGAGAAATGTAATCCTTAGATTTTCTTTTTCTCCAAATTGGAGTAGTAGAGCAAAATCAAATGAGTGAATGCTGTTTGTCAACTCTATGGTGGTATAAAAAAATGGTGTAGTGTAACCAAAAGCATACTTCTGATGAAAGCCTGTTGCGGGAAGTCAGGGACCCTGAACGGAGGGGCTGGCTGAAGCCATGGCAGAAGAACGTGGATTGTGAAGATTTCATGGACATTTATTAGTTCCCCAAGTTAATACTTTTATAATTTCTTATGCCTGTCTTTACTGCAATCTCTAAACATAAATTGTGAAGATTGCATGGACACTTATCACTTCCCCAATCAATACCCTTGTGATTTCCTATGCCTGTCTTTACTTTAATCTCTTAATCCTGTCATCTCGTAAGCTGGGGAGGATGTATGTCGCCTCAGGACCCTGTGATGATTGCGTTAACTGCACAAATTGTAGAGCATGTGTGTTTGAACAATATGAAATCTGGGCACCTTGAAAATAGAACAGGATAACAGCAATGTTCAGGGAACAAGAGAGATAACCTTAAAATCTGACCACCGGAGAGCCAGGCGGAACAGAGCCATATTTCTCTTCTTTCAAAAGCAAATGGGAGAAATATCACTGAATTCTTTCTCTCAGCAAGGAACCTAAGAAAGAGAATGTGCCCCTGAGGGTAGGCTTCTAAAACGGCCCCCTTGGGTGTGGCTGTCTTCTATGGTCAAAACTGTAGGGATGAAATAAGCCCCAGTCTCCCATAGTGCTCCTAGGCTTATTAGGATGAGGAAATTCCCACCTAATAAATTTTGGTCAGAGTGGTTGCTCTCAAACCCTGTTTCCTGATAAAATGTTATCAATGACAACAGTGCCTGAAACTTCATTAGCAATTTTAATTTCGCCCCGGTCCTGTGGTCCTGTGATCTTGCCCTGCTTCCATTTGCCTTGTGATATCTTATTACCTTGTGAAGCACGTGATCTTTGTGACCCACCCCCTATTCACCCACTCCCTCCCCTTTGAAAATCCCTAATAAAAACTTGCTGGTTTTGCGGCTTGTGGGGCATCATGTCTTCCCCGGACGCCCAGCTTTAAAATTTCTCTCTTTTGTACTCTGTCCCTTTATTTCTCAACCTGGCCGATGCTCAGGGAAAATAGAAAAGAACCTACGTGACTAACGGGGGCAGGTTCCCCGATAAAAGCCCACTACCAGACAGGACACAACCTATAAGTTACTGTCCCCACAGAGTGCCTTACAAGTGTCCTCACACTCCAAAGAGGAGTGGGAGAGGTAGAAGTGAAATGATTGAGTGAAGTTTTTTTTTTTCTGAGATGGAGTGTCACTCTTGTTGCCCAGGCTGGAGTGCAATAGTGCGATCTTGACTCACTACCACCTCCGCCTCCCGCGTTTAAGCAATTCTCCTGCTTCAGCCTCCTGAGTAGCTGGGATTACAGGCACCTGCCACCACTCCTGGCTACTTTTTTGTATTTTTAGTGGAGACAGGGTTTCACCATGTTGGCCAGGCTGGTCTCAAATTCCTGACCTCAGGTTATCCGCCTGCCTCAGCCTCTCAAAGTGCTGGGATTACAGGCATGAGCCACTGCGCCCAGCCGATTGAGTGAAATTTTCTAAGACAACTGTTGGTCATATCCCACAGGGGTCTGGGATAGCCCATGCTTATATGGGAAGAAAAGTTATCTTGGGTCTTCTTGTCCACAAGAAAACCTCAGGGATCTCTTGCTATCCCAACAACCTCTGTGTATCTCAACAACCATTGTGGTTAATGAGGAGGAAGCATTCCAAAACTTGTTCACACAGAACAATTCAAATATAGATGATGGAGGAAAAACAAACTTTGAAAAGAGGGCACAATTTGCTATTCCCACTGGATTTATTTTAAACTACCCCCTGCCACACACAATAAAAGGTCTTAAGAGAGACATCATGGCCAGGCACGGTGGCTCATGCCTGTAATCCCAGCACTTTGGGAGGCCAAGGCAGGTGGAGCACCTGAGGTCAGGAGTTTGAGACCAGCCTAGCCAACATGGTGAAACCCTGTCTCTACTAAAATTAGAAAAATTAGCCAGGCATGGTGGTGGGCACCTGTAACTCCAGCTACTTGGGAGGCTGAGGCAGGAGAATCGCTTGAATCTGGGGGTGGAGGTTGCAGTGAGCCGAGATCACGCCACTGCACTCCAGCCTGGGTGACAGAGCAAGACTCCGTCTGAAAAAAAAAAAAAAAGAGACATCTGTTTATATTATGCTTTGTTGAAACTCTCTTCCTGTTGCATTATTGTGATAAGATGAAAGTTAGCAAAAAAGAAAGAACTTTTTTTTTTTACACTCATACAACCTCAACTGAGAGATGAATGGCAGGTAATATTTGCAGGTACAATTTTCAGTATACTTTCATAATCCCAACAGATTTCTACTTTGGGGCACTTGTGGCCTTTTCCAAAACCCTAAAATCCATTGAGAGAAATTGTGATTAAAATCATATTTTAAGCGTTACTCTTAATATTTTTAACGCAAGTAAGAAACTTTCTTTTGGGGAGCATATTTCCCATTAATCCTCACTCTTATGCAGATAATGAGCCCACTGTTCATTGATGATTTGGGAGTTCTACTCCCACTCTGTCTTCCCTCCAATTTCTGCCACCACCCTGAGGGTTTCAGGGCCCTTAGGACAAGGCTTGGCACCTCCAGGTTCTTTGACCTCCAGGTTCTTTGGTCTCCAGGTTTTTTGGCCTCCTTATCTCCTAGGACTCTTGCCTGGCCTCTGCACACAAACCACCATCCCTTGGAGCTTAGTATTGCTCAGAACTGTTGCTGTACATCTGAAATCTTCAACTCTATTCTCTTCGCTTTTGATCACAACCTGTTGGTTCCCACAATCCCCGAATCTTTGACCATCTGTATCTTCTTTCAGCCTATGCCTAAAAAGACTGGGTGCCATGATCTAGCACCTGCTCATACTTTTCTCAAAGCCTTCAGCTCCTCTGACCACATACCTTCCCTCCTACCACCCCCACACAGCCCAATCTCAATCCCAGGGTGTCCCAGCATCCTTTCCTGTTCCCACACTGGGTTGCTGGTCATTACTGAGACTACCTACCAGTGGTCCCTACCCTTGCCAGGGCCCTAGTGACAATCCTTCTCAACATTCCCCTCTCCTTCCCACATGGAAACTCCATCAAGCTTGTCCTTTCTCTTCTAGCCTCCTTCCTCATCAACCTCTTCTCCCATTTTCAGTGGAAGATCTTTGTTGGAAAATTTGAAGGCAAGCAGTAAACCTTCTACAACTTCTTCCTCCTCCTCCTCCTCCATGAAGACAATTCAGCCCTAACTGCGATCTTCCACCGTTGGCAGTGGAAAAAATATTTCCATCCCTCCTCCTCCACCTTCTCCTCCTCTTTCCCCTATTAAAAGCAAATCCACCCACCAACTGTTTCCATGCCTTCAGGGTCTCTCCTCTCAGGCCTCTGTAGGGCCCACACATCTTACAGCCTTCACTGGTTAACTCCTTCCTTTCACAGTCCAGCTTCCAGAAGGAGCATCTATATTCCCACTTCCCCTTCCTTACCTCTCAATCAGTCACCACCCCAGTGCCCGTGCCCTCCAGTGAACCAGCTCTTTCCAAATTTGCAGGGACTCCTAGTTGCTGAATGCAACAGCAATGGCAATATCTTCATCTTAATGGCTTTGTATTATTATTTTATTTATAATATTAAATTGAAACATGTTTATAAACTTGGCATAGGATGAGGCAGGCTAAGAGCCAGTAGAGAAAAAAGGGTAAAAAGTATAGAAAAACATGTACGCGCATGCCCAGGCACACAGTAGGAGATTAATATATGGCAGCTGTATACATTGCAGGGCATCTAGAAGCAGCTTTTCATAAATTGGAACTCAAACCCTTCTCATTGGACTTGCCTAAAGTGCAAATTTGATATGTCACTTCCCTATTTACCTTTTAGTTGCTTCCCAGTGCCTACAGGATTAAGTCCAAACGTCTTAACCAGATACTTCATTGATTCAGCCCCAGCTGTCTCATGTCCAAGCATGTCTCCTACACACGCTGTGCTCATTAAACCCTGCACAGGACATACCATGATCTCTTTGCTTCCAAGGGTCTCTTCTGTGTCTGGCAAACTCCAACTCATTCTTCAAGCCTCAGCCTTCCCAGACCCAAATTGCCTCTTATCCTTTTGTTCCCTCCAGTGTTCCCATGCTCTGTTTCTCCGGTCTCCTTGTATGCTCTGTCCCTTGAGTGAGCATTCACATCCTATATAGCAATTCTGTGCTATATCTCCCACTAAGGCTTGAGGGCAGGTTAATGGAACTGCTCACACTTGCAGTTCTATTGCCCGGAGTGTGGGTTGTTGTGTACTATGTATTTGCTGAAGGCATGGTGAACAAGAATAGGATTCAGATAACATGTTCTATGGTGCAGCTAGCTTCGTATGGACTGCGCTAAATAGTAGAAGAGAAAGCTAAATGGAGATCTAGCCCTGGAAGCTTAAATTCACCAAAATCATATAACTCAGTTTAGTAGTCTATAAAACAGGAAAATAGTTGGTGAGATACTCTGACATTTTCAAATGAAAATAATACACAGGAAGAAAAGCAATCATAATATACATAACCCAACTTCCATCACAACTTTCAAATAAACAAGTCATCTTGGCAAATGAGTAACTAGAAAAAAAAATTAGGGAGTAGGCTTCTAAGTAGAGTGTCTACTATGTCATTTTAAAAAATCCTGTAGTACTTTCCTGATGAAAATAATTTCAAAGGCTGGCTAAGTTTCAACTGGCAGGATTATATTCTGCCAGCTCAGTTCTTCTGCAGGCTTTTAGGATTGACCTGAGATGACCTTCCAAACTCACATGTCTCCCTGGTGGCTACTAAAGGCCAGAGGGAACGATTTAAAAAGAAAAACAAAATACCCTCATGTTATTAAGGGAGATATGTCTCACACATTTGAATTCTAAACAGTTTGATGAATTGAATTATGGTTTTATTTCACCAGTTCTCAACTAGTACAATTTAAGGCAGTTCATGGGTCCCAGAAAGAGGTAATGAATTTGATAGACAGCAGAGGTCAGATGTCTCATTCAGTTAAATTATGAGCAAAGCAAATATTCTTTACAAACGTTAAGCCACTTCTACTAACAGGCTAAAAAAATCTTATTAACTAATTTCTTTGATTTCAACAAAATTCATTTCCATACTCACAGCAGGGAGTGATAGAGTTGAGACTATAAGTATGAAAGAACATAGTATTTTTTATAATAAGCTTTGGGGAAAAATATAAAAGACAAACAAGCTACTCTCAGAGAAAAATGCCTTTAATTGCATCTCCAGTAGTTGGTGATTATTTCCTGTAATTAAAAACTTGATTTGTCGGCCTAAGTTTTTTCAAAGATGAACGTGGCTGTTTTTGGCTCACACAGGCTCTCACTGACCTAGGCATCCTGATTCAAAACAAGTGAGATGGCCAAGCACGGTGGCTCACGCCTGTAACCCCAGCACTTTGGGAGGCCGAGGCGGGTGGATCACTTGAGGTCAGGAGTTCAAGACCAGCCTGACCAACATGGTGAAACCCTGTCTCTACTAGAAATACAAAAAATTAGCTGGGCGTATGGCGCATGCCTGTAATCCCGGTTACTTGGGAGGCTGAGGCAGGAGAACTGCTTCAACCCAGGAGGTGGAGGTTGCAGTGAGCCGAGATCACACCAACTGTACTTCAGCCTGGGTGACAGAGTGAGACTCCATCTCAAAAACAAAACAAAACAAAAAAACAAGTGAGAACAGCTTCTGAGAGATAAAGGCAAGATGCTTTGAAGTCCAAATACATAAATAAGAACTGAGAAATTTTGTATTATTTGGTTAAATCAAACATAGTTAGACTCCCCCATGACTGAATGACTGAAAGTGAAATAAATGGGCTGACCAGGTGGCCTTTCCAATTAGCACCAGGTAGGAAAGGCGAGAGGGTGTGGGGATTTTTGTTTGTCAAATGTTTGACTACCTGAAGGGGACAGAATGCTTTGGTGAGAAACTACAGAACAGAATCTTAGCACCAAGAGTTTGGAGTAAAACAAAGTTATCCAGAATTAGGATTTTTACCATTCCTTCAGAAAATGCATAAATGTCTCTGGAAGACTTCTGAAGTCTTTTAAAGTCAGAATCAGCAAAGGATGAAGAGAATATTAAGGGGATAATGTCCTTGAAACTTTCTGCCTCATTTCTCATCAAATTAAATCTATAATAATACCTCCCATTGAATTTTCCTTGCTGAATTGAAATTTCTCAAAGTAAAGTCCTGGTCTTGCACATTTAAGGAGTGATTGTGTGTATGTGTGTGTGTGTGTATATATATATATGGGCGTGTGTATGTGTGTGTATATATATAATTTGTTAAAACTAAGCATTATTAAGTGTATTAATGAGGAAGGGTAAACTTTATTGTGAATTAACTTTTAAAAATCTGTGAAGTTAAGAAGTTGATGATCACATTTATGGTCTCTCAAAATACTTAGAATATTTTGGTTATGAAAAATAAGTAAAGTTATACAAAGAACTCTTAAAATTCAATTTTAAAAAAGCCAATTAAAAAAATAGGCAAAAGATCTGAACAACCACCTCACCAAAGAACACAAACAGATGCATATAAGCATATGAAAAGATACGCAATTCTACATCTAGAAAAACCTAGACTGTGCCAAAAGGCTCCAAGACCTGATAAATGACTTCAGTAAGGTTTCAGGATATGAAATCAAGATACAAAAATCAGTAGCATTTCTATATACCAATAACATTCAAGCTGAGAGCCAAATGAAGAATGCAATTTCATTTACAATAGGCACACACACACACAATAATAAAATACCCAGAAATATTAATATATCTAACCAAGGAGGTGAAAGATCTCTGTAAGGAGAACTATAAAACACTGCTGAAAGAAATCATAGATAACACAAGCAAATGGAAAAACATTCCATGGATTGGAAGAATCAATATTATTAAAATGTCCTTACTGCTCAAAGCAATCTAAAGATTCAACGCTATTCCTATCAAATTGTGAATGTCATTTTTCATAGAATTAGAAAAGAAACTATCCTAAAATTCTGGAACCACAAAAGAGCATGAATAGCCAAAGTAACCTTAAACAAAAAGAACAAACATATTACCTGACTTCAAACTATACTACAAGGCTACAGTAACCAAATAGCGTGGTGCTGGTACAAATAATAGACACATAGAGCAACAGAATAAGAAATAGACCCACAAATAAAGCCACACAGCTACAACCAACTGATCTTCAACAATGTCAACAAGAATAAACCATAGGGAAAGGACTCCCTGCTGGGGAAACTGGCTAGCCATATGCAGAGGAATGAGACTGGACCTCTACTTATTACCATATACAAAAATTACCTCAAGATGGATTAAAGACTTAAATGTAAGACCTCACATTATAAAAATCCTGGAAGAAAACCAAGGAAATACCCCTCTGGACATTGGCCTAGGCAAAGAGTTTATGATTAAGTCTTCAAAAGCAATTGCAACAAGGACAAAAACTGACAAGTAGAACCTAATTAACCTGAAGAGCTTCTGCACAGCAAAAGAAACTATCAACAGGCTAAACAACCTGCAGAATGAGAGAAAATATTTGCCAACTATGCCTCTGACAAGAACTAATATCCAGTATCTATAAGAAACTTAAACAATTCAACAAGAATAAAACCACCCCATTAAAAAGTAAGCAAAAGATGTGAACAGACACTTCTCAAAAGAAGACCTACATAAGGCCAACAAGCATGTGAAAAAAAGCTAATCATCACTCATCATTAAATGCAAATCAAAACCACAACGAGAAACCATCTCACACCAATCAGAATGGTTATTACTAAAAAGCCAAAAAGTAACAAGTTGGCGAAGTTGCGGAAAAAAGGGAATGCTTATGTACTGTTGGTGGGATTGGAAATTAGTTCAGTCCCTGTGGAAAGCAGTTTGGAGATTTCACAAAGAACTAAAAACAGAACTACCATTTGACCTAGCAATCTCATTATTGGGTATATACCCAAAGGAAAATAAATCATTCTACCAAAAAGACACCTGCCCTTGTATGTTTATTGCAACACTATTCACAAAGACACAGAACTCAGCAAAGACATGGAATCAACCTAGGGGCCCATCAGTGGTGGAATGGATAGAGAAAATGTGGTACATTTACACCATGGAATACTATGCAGTCATTTTTAAAAAACCAAAATCGTGTCCTTTGCAGCAACATGGATGCAGCTGGAGGCCATTATCCTAAGTGAATTAGCACAGAAATAAAACCAGATATCATATGTTCTTACTTATAAGTAGGAGCTAATACACATGTGGACATAAATATGGGAACAACAGACACTGGGGACTCCAAAAGGGGGAAGAGTGGGAGGGAGAGGAACAAAGACTGAAAAACTTCCTATTGAGTGCTGGGTTCACTATCTGGGTGACAGATTTCGTAGAAGCCCAAACCTCAGCATCATACAATATACCCTTGTAACAAATCTGCACATGTAGCCCCCCCGAATCTAAAATTAAAATTTCTTTTAAAAAAGAAAAGATGCTTAGCTGGGTACGGTAGCTCACAGCTATAATCCCAGCACTTTGGGAGGCCAAGGTGGGTGGATCTCGAAGTCAGGAGATCGAGACCAGCCTGGCCAACATGCCGAAACCCTGTCTCTATTGAAAATACAAAAATTAGCCAGGTGTGGTCGCCTGTGCCTGTAGTTCCTGCTACTCGGGAGGCTGAGGCAGGAGAATTGCTTGAATCCGGGAGGTGGAGGCTGCAGTGAGCTGAGATCATGCCACTGCACTCCAGCCTGGGTGACAGAGTGAGACTCCGTCTCAAAAAAATAAAAAAAAAATAAAGGAAAAGAAAAGAAGAGATGCTCAATATCATTTGTTATTAGGGAATTGCAAATTAAAACAACAATGTGATACTACTACACACTATTATAATGACTAAAATCCAAAAAATGATAATATCAAATGCTGACCAGGATGCAGAGCAACAGGAACTCTCATTCATTGATAATGGAAATGCAAAAATGGTACAGCAAATTTAGAGGACAGTTCATCAGTTTCTTTTCTTTTTTTAATTATTTTTTTGAGATGGAGTCTTGCTTTGTTCCTCAGGCTGAAGTGCAGTGGCACGATATTGGCTCACTGCAACCTCCACCTCCTGTGTTCAAGCGATTCTCATGCTCGGCCTCCTGAGTAGCTGGGACGACAGGCATACACCACCACTTCTGGCTAATTTTTGAATTTTTAGTAGAGATGGGATTTTGCCATGTTGACCAGGCTGTTTCTGAACTCCTGACCTGAAGTGATCTGCTTGCCTTGGCCTCCCAAAGTGCTGGGATTACAGGCATAAGCCACCATCCCAGCCAGTTTGTCAGTTTCTTATGAAGCAATGAAAAGTTCTTAAGCAACAAAAAGACATGGATGAATCTTAAATGCATATTGCCTAGTGGAAGAAGCCAATCTGAAAAGTTTATGTATTGTACAATTCTAATTATATGACATTCTGGGAAAGGCAAAAGAAAGAAGGAAATATAGTTATGTGCCTATGCATGGTTTAGTATCCACACATATATTTCTTTGCTCTATCAGTGAAAGGCCCTAAAAGTAGCAACACCTCAGGCTGGTTGCGGTGGCTCATGCCTGTAATCCCAGCTCTTTGGGAGGCTGAGGTGGGCGGATCACCTGAGGTTGGGAGTTCAAGACCAGCCAGACCAACATGGAGAAACCCCGTCTCTACTAAAAATACAAAATTATCCAGGCATCGTGGCACATATCTGTAATCCCAGTTACTCGGGAGGCTAAGGCAGGAGAATTGCTTGAACCTGGAAGGCGGAGGTTGCAGTGAGCCGAGATTGCGCCGTTACACTCCAGCCTGGGCAACAAAAATGAAACTCCATCTGAAAAAAAAAAAGAAGCAACACCTCAGTAGCAAAGAACCCATCTTGGTTTAGAACTCCTTAGAGAGATGGCTGATTTTAGGATTGTGGCAGGAAATGTAGAAGATGAGCCTGGAGTATCTTTCAGTGCCATAAAGAAGAGCCGCAAAACAACAACAAAAAACAAAGAACCCACAAACCACAAAGAAGAGGGGAAGAGGGTATATCAAAGGAACACAGGGGTCAACTGAAAGGGCTCCCAGTGGCCAAAGCTGGGTGAATGTCAGCAACAATCAAGTAATACTGGATTCAAACCCAAAGTGAAAATAAATATCCATGAGTCTATACTGTTATAAACGAATGATTGAATAAATAAACACAGGAGGATAAATAAACACAAATTTCTCACGCAGAGAATTCCAAATAATTTATGCAGATTCTCCACTCTGAAGGAGGGGGAACATAGCACACTCCTCAAGTGTGGATAACACGTAGTGACTTCTTTCCAAAGAGGACAATATAGAAAAGAGGTGGGGGTGTGTGTGACCTTACAGTGGAGAAACCTGAAAAAGACTCCTCAGCCTTGTGATCAAAGCTAATATTTATAGCAATAAATCATATTGATCACTAGTATTCTTTTTTGAAAAAAAAATTTTTTGTAGAGGTGAGGTGTCTATGTTGCCCAGGCTGGTCTTGAACCCTTGGCTTCAAGACATCCTCCTGCCTCAGCCTCCCAAAGTACTGGGATTATAGGCATAAGCCACCATGCCTGGCCAGATTATTGGTACTTTTTTTTTTTTTTTGAGATGGAGTCTTGCTCTGTCGCCCAGGCTGGAGTGCAGTGGTGCGATCTCGGCTCACTGCAAGCTCCGCCTCCCGGGTTCACGCCATTCTCCTGCCTCAGCCTCCTGAGTAGCTGGGACTACAGGCACCCGCCACCATGCCTGGCTAATTTTTTGTATTTTTAGTAGAGATGGGATTTCACCGTGTTAGCCATGCTGGTCTCGATCTCCTGACCTCATGATCTGCCCGTCTTGGTCTCCCAAAGTGCTGGGATTACAGGCGTGAGCCACTGCGCCCGGCCGATTATTGTTACTCTTGATATGATATAATGATATAATGAGAATGGCTTTTTATTTCTGTGATCTTCCTTCCAAAAACATATTAACCCTAGTCTACTCATGATAAAATCATCAGACAAGTCTCAAGTGAAGGAGATTCTACAAAATAACTCATCAGTACTCCTCCAAATTGTCAAGGTCATTAAAAACAAGGAGAGTATGAGAAGCTGTCATAGCCAAGAGCCTAAGGAACAGATCTTACCAAGCAATCTAACTGTATCATAAATGTATGAAACAGTCTCACTGAGGGTGAATGTATGTGGAAAGGTGGTGGGGAGAAGATGCTGACCTAATTAATGTTGGAAACAAACTATTTCTGTAAGACAAAAGACAAAAGAAACTGTCCAAACACACTGTACCCTAATTGATAAAGTTCTTTCCCACAGGGCATGGGTTAACAATTCTGATCTTGTAATTCATGTATACTGAAATGGAATGATTACTTACATTACAGATAGGTAAAAACTATGGCAAAAAAATGAATACGAACTTTAGATAATAACTGTGTTGATATTGGTTCATTAATCATAACAAATGTACCATACTGATGTACGATGCTAATACTAGGGTAAACTGCATACATTGTATGTGGGAACTCTGTGCTATCTTCACAATTTTTCTGTAAATCTCAAATTGTTCTAGAATAAAAACTTTATTTTAAATACACATCAAAGTTTTAAAAATTACATTATTTTCTACCAAATATTGCCTATCAGCAGTCTAGCTTTAATAAACAAAACACACTGATTTGAAATTAGCTATCAACATCCCCATATATGGAATACTGACCTTCACATGAGTTGATATTGTGCTATTTGAATATAAACCCAACTTTCTCTAGAGTATTTGATAATTTTATATTCTTAGGTAGAGAAATGTCCATCTTAAGTTGAAGAAGTATAATTAAGTTTATTCTTTTTTTTTTTTTTTTTTTTGAGACGGAGTCTCGCTCTGTTGCCTGGGCTGGAGTACAGTGGCGCGATCTCTGCTCACTGCAAGCTCCGCCTCCCAGGTTCACGCCATTCTCCTGCTTTTTAGTAGAGACGGGGTTTCACCATGTTAACCAGGATGGTCTCAATCTCCTGACCTCGCGATCCACCCGCCTCGGCCTCCCAAAGTGCTGGGATTACAGGCATGAGCCACCACGCCCGGCCAGGTTTATTCCTTTATGGAAACATTTTATTTACCTGTGGGGAAAAGGTCATTTTCAATCTAGAATCTAGGCATATTCAAATTAGTGCTGAAATTCAGCATCTTTTCATTTTACTTTATAGCACCCTTTCACTTTCCTTCACTTACATTATTCACCTGTGTGTACTCCAGATTATTTCAGAAATCTTAGAAAAGCAAAAATGTTTGTTAGAGTTTTGCAAACAGGCTTCTAGCCTTTTGTCCTTAAAATATGGATCCCTACTCCTTGCCAAATCTGGTGAGTCAAGGTCTTCATCCAATTTAGAATTCATTAGCATGAATGACATGAAACTGCAGATATTTGACTGTTTTTGACATACGTAATCACCAATATCCTATGGTTCCACCTAAAAGACATCAGCATTTCTTTTCTAGAGAGGCATCGATGATTAAGGATAAAGGAAGAACATCAACCTCTACCGAACCTATCCTCATGGGCCCAAGCACGCCATCCCATTAAAAAAGATAAAGGGCCTATATGTTCATTTTATTTCAGAGAGTTATTTCTTCAACAAGAGGAGCCTTCACTGAGTCCCATGCACCATGAATTTTCAAATCAGTTTTTAAGAAAATCAAACATTAAACTTAGAGAAGCCCCTTAGAACGTTAGTTGCAGCTATCAGATGAAATTGTACCCGCTTAATGACTATTTTTTCAACGCCTTAGTTGCAACTATCAGATGAACTTGTACCCTCTTAATGACTCTATTTTTTCTGTCCACTAGCAATATTATTTTTTTTACCATAATAACATATTTAGGATGTATTTTTCTCCCGTCACTGTAAAAAGAAGTAAAAAGTTTTAACTCGAGTTAATTGGTAAATCTGTTTTTCTATTTTGAATTTATTACCTTTTAGTTTTATAAGTTTCCATATAAATCCCAGATTCCTAATGAGAAGCTCTAATTTCATTACACTTTTTAATTGAAATAAAATATTTAATAGCTATTTATATTTCATATGCAGAATTCATAACCCTTCGGTTTATAATATCTTTCTCATAGACTCTTCTGCAAAAATCCTTCAGTCCCTTTCACAAACACTTCATTTTCTAGGGAAAATTTTCCACATACTCATTAATTAGTAATATCTCTCAGTTACATGATAATATCTTCACTTGAGCAATACTGTAGATTTTATAATGATGTATTAAAGACAGTTATGACGGAGTCAGATGCCATCAATGCTAACAGACTTTGAAGTCAAGGATGCTACTGGACTCGGGTTATGCAAAGGACACAATAGCCTCTGCAAATCTTTTTTTTTTTTTTAAACAAAAACAAAAACACCACCACCAACAACAACAAAAAAAAACAGATACTAGAAATACAAAGAAGAAAACAAAACAATGGGGAATCCCTGCACTGTTTCATCCTCAATCATCCCCATTAAACTGAGTAAAAAGTAATCTGAGCTGGGTGTGGTGGCTCACGCCTGCAATCCCAGCACTTTGGGAGGCCAAGATGTGCAGATCACCTGAGGCTGGGAGTTCAAGACCAGACTGGCAAACCCTGTCCCTACTATAAATACAAAAATTAGCTGGGCGTGGTGGCCCGTGACTGTAATCCCAGCTACTTGGGAGGCTGAGGCATGAGAATTGCTTGAGCCTGGGAGGCGGAGGTTGCAGTGAGCTGAGATTGGGCCGCTGCACTCCAGCCTTAGCAACAGAGTGAGACTCTGTCTCCAAGAAAAAAAAAAAAAAAGTTATCTAAGTACACCAACAGCAGATTCCAAATTACTCAGTCTTCACAGTTAGCAACTTTAACTCATTTCTTATTTAAAAACAAGGAAGTGGGTGGCCAAAGGAAGTAAATTTCTCCCTAGCATAACACTGTAGAGCACGCTAGTGGTAACACCCAACTCATTCTACAAGGGGCATCTGGCTGTTGGAATTAGTGGACTCAAAAACCACTGTGCTTTGGTTCAATCCTGTTTTCTAGAACATACCTCATGGCTTGAGCTAGCATCAGTGATTTACATTAGCCGACCACCATCTATGTGTGATGGAGCTAAGAACAATTTTGACTCCTGATGTGCCAGACTGTGTATTTGAGAGGGTAAAAAACACTTCATTCACCTGCAGTGGTAAATTCTTGAAGGCAGGAATGAAGCAGTGTACTTTTTCTGTTGATTATGGGATACTTTGTAAATTACATGTTTAGTTAATGCTTCCTGATGGAGATGGTGTCAGTTATGATGTGCTGAATATCCAACTGGGACTTCCTATAACGGAATGAGATAAATAATAGATTCTGGTTGTCCATCTTATACTTAAATTGATATCTCCGGTATAAGTGAGATAGATAGAAGAATCACAAGTATTCCCAAAGGTGTTATGACAAGGTAATATTCCATTTACCGCTTGAAGACAGCCTCTCTATTTGGAGTTTGCTGAACAGCTGCAAAGGGATTGGACAGTTGAAGAGGGATGAATTTTCAGTTTTTAGAGGATATAAAAGAAATTAAAAATTTATATTGCTTGATGACTTGAGAACAAGCTCAGGAAATGTTGACAGATTTAAAAGATCAGAGTGTTCCAAAAGATCCTATTTTTGTCTAAAAATATCTATGCATAGATAAAATACTGAACATTATAAACAAAAGTGGTAACAGGAATTGCTTCTTGGGAATGGAACTATGAAGGGCCATTTTTCATACTTTTCCAACTTTTTAATCCAGAATAAATAAAATGTTAAAAACTTGCATTGATGCCACTTCCCAAAACCCAATGATGTGTACCGTAACAAAAATGAATCTTGGGATTTAGAACAATTACCTTTGAAATTTCGGTATTCTGCCCAAACAGACGTAACACAGGAATTGCTTTCATCTATGGTGTAAAATGACAGTCAGCATAGATTTCTTGGAGAAGGCCGAGCAGCTGCTGAAACAACTTATGTTTCCATGGGAGGAAGGCTGAAGATGTCTATAGCTCAAGAAAGAGTTTGCATGTTCCTCCTAATGAACAGAAACTCAAACACACATGAGGCATGCAGCGCTACTTCATCTTGAACCTGCTTATTAGTCTCTAATTACATAACCAAAGCACTCACTGTAAATTAGCAATATTTTAAATCCCTTTATGCTATGATGCCATTAACTTGTAACTTGAGGCGCAGCTGGGGACTTTGGCTCAGGGTACTGGCAGGCCCTTCTAGCCTGAGTCACCTTGTTAAGAAATTAAAATGTGTGCGGGACACAGCACTCATTTTATATTCTTAGCTTTCCGTGAGATCCAGATCATTAACTCTGTGCCAATTTCCTCTGCAGATACTAGTTTAAATAAAGTGTCTCAAATAGAAATGCAATTTAGAGATAATGAGAGTAAGTTTTTCAAAATAAGATGAGAGTAAGGTTTCCCAATGTGCATGTTAGATCATTTTGTGTGGCTTTTCTTGATCCAGGGGCTGTGGCACAGACTTTTAAAAATTTGGTTCAACTAGACACCAGTGAATGCTAAGAAGTCCTCTTTCTAATGCAGAGAATTTATCCCCACTGCTACTGTACAGGAAATCCTAACAAGACCGACAGTTGAACACAAATGCCAAGCATCCCAAATGTTAATTTTGATTGCTACATGCTTTCTGCTAACGTACAGAACTTCAGATATTTAAATTACAGTATCTTCCACGTTATTCAAGAGAACATTTCCAAGTTTGTCCAACCTGCAGCCCACAGGCCACATGTGGCCCAGGAAAGCTTTGAATGTAGCCCAACACAAATTTGTAAGTTTTCTTAAAATGTTATGAGATTTTTGGCCAGGCGCAGTGGCTCACGGCTATAATCCCAGCACTTTGGGAGGCCAAGGTGGGTAGATTACCTGAGGTCAGGAGTTCAAGACCAGTCTGGACTACATGGTGAAATCCTGTCTCTACTAAAAAAACACAAAAACTAGCCGGGCCTGGTGGCATGCACCTGTAATCCCAGCTACTTGGGAGGCTGAGGCAGGAGAATCACTTGAACCTGGGGGGTGGAGGTTACAGGAGCCGAGATCATACCACTGCACTCCAGCTTGGGCAACAGAGTGAGACTCTATATCAAAAAAAAAAAAAAGAGTTTTTTTGTGATTTTTATTTTTTTTAAAGCTCATCAGCTATCCTTAGTGTCGGTGTATTTTATGTGTGGACCAAGACAATTCTTCTTCCAATGTGTCCCAAGAAAGCCAAAATATTGGACACCTCTGAGTTACACACTTAAAAATAACTGCATTTACCTGTGGAATAGAACTCTATTTTACTTGTAATGTAAAAGGTACAAGTGATGTATGTCTAGAAGGGCTCAAATTGGCCATCCTGAGAGATAATTTTTTTTTTTTTTTTTTTTTGGTGAGTCATTTATTCTTGCTGCCCAGGCTGGAGTGCAACGGTGCGATCTCAGCTCACTGCATCCTCCACCTCCCACGTTCAAGCGATTCTCCTGCCTCAGCCTCCCAAGTAGCTGGGATTACAGGCATGTGCCACCACACCCGCCTAATTTTGTATTTTTAGTAGAGACGGGGTTTCACCGTGTTTCCCAGGCTGGTCTCGAACTCCTGACCTCAGGTGATGCACCCGCCTCGGCCTCCCAAAGTGCTGGGATTACAGGCGTGAGCAACTGCGCCCGGCCAAGAAATTTCTTAATCCTCTAAGGAACATCATTTAATTGTAAGGGTCTTGTTGGGTCTTGATCTGTGTCAATAACTTCTCTCGTGAATGCCTCACTTTCTCAGAATACTTTGTCTCTCTAAAGTCCTTCTTGCCACTTTCCTAAACTTGTTGGAATGTGCTGTGTTAAAATAGTTTTGTTCTTGCTATTACCCAGTGGAAAAATGTAGGGAATTATCTGGCCTTTCTGTTTACTCTTAGTTGATGATGGATATAACAAATCAAACCTGGTAAAACGCAAAGAGGTCTCTAAGAACAAACTCAACGTTCCAGTCCTGCACCACTGTGTACAAGGCTGTCCTATGCCCCCAACTTCTTGTTCTGACTATTCCTCTTGGTCATCTTATCTATTCGTTGGTTTCAAATAATCCACATGCATGTGAGTCTCAAATCACTCCCTCTAGTTTATTTCTCTCTCCTAGACCTTAACCTATGTTGTTCAACTGCCTAATGACAGTCGAGTGTCCTATATAACCCCAAGTACAGCAGCCAACACTAAACTCTTTATCTCCACCTCTCAAACTGCTTCCTCATTTTGTGAAAGATCCCATCATCTAGCCGCATGTCTTTGTCACCTCCCCTTTCTTTTTCTTTCCCCTCCTCCATTCACCAAGTCCTGTTTGGTTCCAGGACTGGGAATCCTGAACACACCTTGACCCAATCTGCTTCTCTCCATCCTGCTTGTCCCTCCCTCTACCCTAAATCAGGCTCTCTTAATCTCTACAGATTAATCTTCTACCAATTTTCCCTGCTGGCTCTCTTACCACTGCCTCCCCAACCCCGTATTTCCATCCCATCTCCACCCTGTAGACAGCAGCCTTTCTAAAAGCAAGTCTTGTTATGTCTCTCTGCATCTAACACCTGTTTCCCTTAACATAAACTCTAGGCTCTGATATGGCCACCTGATTCTGCTCATCCTCTCTCCACTCCCTTCTAACCATGCCCTGAAGTCTGACACATCCTGTTACACCTGTGCTCAGGTGCCATGAACTTTGTTGATTTCCACTAAAGATCCCCATACTGTTTTCTCCCCTAAGGCCTTTGCGTGTGTTCCTCCATGCACCTGGAAACCCAGTCCTCGCCTACTTCCTTGTCTGTCTAACTCATCTTTCAAGGATCTATGTAGATATTTCTTCCTCATGGAAAAGTTTTCTTACCCCGCAAGTGTGAGTTAAGAGGCACTTCTATGTATTCTCTTGTCACCAGCATCTTCTTTTATCACAGAACTTATCACAGCTATTTTATTGAACCACCTCTTTATTTGCAGTCCCCACTAGACAGCACACATCAGGTTACCCGTCTCTCATTCCTTCTGTCTCCCTGATAGCTAACATCATGCCCAGAACAGCAGAGTTGGTATCCAAATATTCACTGAATAGACGAATAAGACTCAATACAAGGGACTTGCCACTTGCCTAGTGCCCACATTGTGCCTGCCACTTGCCAGATGCTTTGGCTAGATTATCCCTTATCCACACAATTCTGCAAGCTCTGTATTATTTTTGGACACCTCACAGATGAAGGTCAGTGGGATTTAATAGCTTTCTCTAAGCCACACAGCTCATGAGTAAATTCAAAACTGAGTCTGTGTAACTTCAAAATTCCTGCTTATCTCACTCCAAACACTGCCTCTGCCTGGTCTGCACACAATGGTCCGAGTTCTAGGTTTCCGGCCTCACAGAGTAACTCTCATCCATCTTCTACCTGACAGTCTTTCAGAAATGAAGACTTTCCAGAAGCCAGTGGTCAATCTGACCCTTTACACCCCCACTGTGGCTGTAATGTGCTTCTCCACCATGTTTTGGCCTGCTCCAAAGCGGCTCATGCAAACCCTGCTTCTCCTCGCTAATTTCACACACAGCCTAAGAGGTGGCGTCATCGTGCCCCACAGCATCTCACCCATGATGGTGTCCTCGAGCTGCACAGACTGTGTGTCCATCCTCAAAGGACAAAAGGCATAAGTCCATAGACCTGCTGTCCAAAAGCAACACAAAGGGAAGCCAGCAAGCACTGCTTTCTATCACAGGGGAGAAGTTCCCAGCTGATTGCTGGCAGTGCTGCCACTGTCTTTAGCCCATCAGAGGGTGAGTCAGAGAGAGGGCTCAGGAAAACCTACTGTATTAGGCCATTCTCACACTGCGATTAGGACAAACCTGAGATTGGGTAATTTATAAAGGAAAGAGGTTTAATTGACTCACAGTTCTGCAGGGCTTGGGGGGCTTCAGGAAACTTACAATCATGGTTGAAGGGGAAGCAAACACGTCCTTCTTCACACGGTGGCAGCCAGGAGAAGTGCCCAGTGAAAGGGGAAGCCCCTCATAAAACCATCAGCTTTCATGAGAACTGACTCACTATTATGAAAATAGCATGGGGAAAACCGCCCCCATGATTCAATTACCTCCCACCAGGTCCCTCCCACGACACGTGGGGATTATGGGAACTACAATTCAAGATGAGATGTGGGTGGGGACACAGCCAAACCACATCATCTGCATAGCAGGTGGCCTTCTGTCTCCCCATTCCTGGGCTCCCCCAGGGCAACCACTCACAAGGCTTCCCTCTAGGAAGCCTCTAAGAAGAGACCTGCCAGCCACCTGCTTGCTCCACTTCGAGTGGGAACCACACCAGGGTCAACCTCAGAAACATCTGAAAAACTGGAAGTAAATTCAGCAGTGTAGCAAAAGCAGTCCTCTGCAACTGAGGAATCCAGGTTGAGCGCAGCCATGGCCTGTATTTGAAAAGCTGCCACCTTCCAATCAGGCCAGAGTTAAAGCGCAATTTGAAAAGAGCAAGAATTTCCAAGCTATAAAACTAGGGACATGATTCTAAGAGGATAAAACATTTTAAGATTGGTTTAAAAGCTTTTGAAAAATTTAAGGCCAGGCATGGCAGCTCACATCTATAATCATAGAGCTTTGGGAGGCCGAGGTGGGAGGATTGCTTGAGGTCAGGAATTTGACACCAGCTTGGGCAACACAGGGAGACCCCATCTCTACAATTTTTTTTTTTTTTTTAATTAGCTGGACTTGGCTGGGTGTGGTGGCTCATGCCTGTAATCCCAGCACTTTGAGAGGCTGAGGCGGATGGATCACAAGGTCAGGAGTTCAAGACCAGCCTGGCCAATATGGTGAAACCCTGTCTCTACTAAAAATACAAAAATTAGCTGGGCGTAGTAGCACATGCTTGTAGTTCCAGCTACTCAGGAGGCTGAGGCAGGAGAATCACTTGAACTTGAGAAACAGAGGTTGCTGTGAGCCGAGATCGTGCCACTGCACTACAGCCTAGGTGACAAAGTGAGATTCCATCTCAAAAAAAAAAAAAAAAAAGCTGGACTTGATGGCATGCGCCAGTAGTTCCAGCTACTAGGGAGGCTGAGGTGGGAGCATCACTTGAATCCAGGACTTCAAGATTACAGAGGCTATGATTGTGCCACTGCACTCCAGCCTGGGTGATAAAGCAAGACCCTGTCCCTTAAAAATTTTTTGTTTTTAAATTCAAACCCAGATTTCCTCAGGATTCTTTTTAACAGCTATCTAAGGAATAAGAAGGGATGCTCTCAAACCAGGCAGAACGAGATGGAATTCTAAGTCATTTTATCTTTTGCATTTCTGAAGACTTTCATTTTTCAAAGGACATCAAAACTGAAATGCCTTATAAATACCTTTGTGTTTCTGCGTTCTGTTCAATGGCATCAATAAGATGGATGATCAGCAAATGGCATCAAACTCCATTTGTACTCTTATTAGAATAATAACTTGTAAAATGATATGAAATGAAACAGCAGATTCCAATGACCTTGTAGCCCAATTCAATTACTATTTCACTAAATAACGACAAAACCGACAGTCCTCAAGCTGCTGAATTTATGAATTAAATTCAACTTCTCTTCTACATTCTGAGCAGGACTGAGTAGAAAGAGTAATGGTCAGTGAGGACTGGGGAGGAGTTTCCTTCTCTCTGCTATTTAACGCAACATCACCAAGCCCCCTGGAGGGAGGGGTATGGAAAGAGAGTTTAGAAAGGAATATCAAGACCAGAAGGGAGAACTGATGGCCAGGGTCCTCGCTATAGTTTGCTCCTGCAGATGAGACACTGCTTTGGAAAATTTTATCATTAATCAAACTGCACTGATGCTATATTAAGTTGGAGCAAAAGTAATTGCAGTGTGTGCCATTACTTTTAAATGGGAAGCACCACAATTACTTTTGCACCAAACCAACAGCATCAATCTTGCCTGCATCTTAAGCAAAGGCTTAATGAGAAAAAAAACATACTTGAGACTACTAAAGCATTATACAGTCAATCCTTATTACTAGCAGATTCTGTATTTGTAAATATGCCCATCATCTAAAATCTGTTTGTGACCCTCAAATTAATACTCCCAAATGTTTGCAGTCATCATGGACATGGCAGGACAGTGGACAACTGGAGTTTCCCAACAAGCACGTTTCCAGGTGGCGTCTAACTAAACAACACTCTACCTTTTTGTTTCAGTTTTCACACTTTAAGGAAGCACCCTTTCCACAGTCTTTTTAGTGCCACAAGTTTCGCATTTTTGTGTCTTTGTGTGTCTGTGTGTGCACCTGCGTGCGTGTATGTGTGTGGGAGTGATTTTACTATTTAGAATGGTCCAAGACAGGTGCAGTGGCTCATGCCTGAAATCCCAGCACTTTGGGAGGCCAAGACAAGAGAACTGCTTTGGGACAGGAGTTCAAGACCAGCCTGGAATATACTAGTCATGTTCATTGGGGAATTAAGACCTCAAAAACATAGCCAGACCCTGCCTCTACAAAAAAATAAAATTAAAAAATTAGCTGGGCATAGTGGCGTGTGCCTGTAGTCCCAGACACTTGGGAGGCTGAGGTGGGAAGATCACTTGAGCCCAGGAGTTTGAGGCTCCAGTGAGGTGTGATTGTGTCACTGCACTCCAGCCTGGGCAAGAGGGCAAGACCCAGCATCTACAAATTTTTTCTTTAAATAAGAAAAGAAAATAAATTTTAAAAATAAGAAATGAAATGAAATGGCCCTTAAGTATGGTGTGGAAGTACTGTCTGGCATTCCTAGGCTCAAGAAGGCTGTGATGCGCCTTACACAAAAAAATAAGTGCATTAGATAAGCTTAATTCAATGCTAATGAATCAATAATATATATTTTAAAAGGTGTCTTCAAACAAAAACACAGGTAAAATAAGGATTTTTGTTGATTGGTTGATAAAAATGTAACCAAAGGCTCACAGGAACCTAACCCTGCATTTCCTCTAGGAAATTCAGTATTAACTAATAAATTCAGGACTCACTAACACAGTATTTAGGGCAAGTTTATAGAACATCAATACTGTGAATAACAAGAAGTGACTGTATTTTCAAACTGCAGTAAAAATGCCATAAGTATGTAAAATAGGACTTGTAGGAAAACAACAAAGTATATTTAGATGTAGCAGGTTCATCTTTTTTACTTTTTTTGCAGATGTGAGAACTTGACAATTTCTAACCATTGGACTTAGAATGGAGAACATAGCCAATCTGGGTGACAGAGCAATATTCCGTCTCAAAAAAAAAAAAAAAAAAAAGAAATTAGCTGGACTTGGTGGCATGCACCAGTAGTTCTAGTTACTTGGGAGGCTGAGGTGGCTAGTCATGAACTCCTGACCTCAAGTCTCCCAAAATGCTGGGATTACAGGTGTGAGCCATGCCTGGCCAGCAATGGCAATATTTTCTTACTACCAGCTCTCAGAAAACATTCATTATTCTCCATAATTATCCAATAAATTTGGACCCATCTGAAAATAAGCATCAGTCACTTTTCAGTTTATACATGTGTGCTATTAGTCATTACTCTGGTAATATGTGAAATGTAAATCATCGCCTTATTACTTACTGGATACGGGTTGTTTTTTGGTTGAGGTATGTGTCTAATTCATTGGTACTACAGCAGAAAATGCCCTACACCAAATATCTGCTCTGATTGGACTAAGATCCTACATTTTTATATTTGGGAATATTGCTCAACTTGAGAAAGGCAAGATGTCCCAATCCTTGCAACAGTAACTTGGACTTTTTCTTTTTTTTTTTGAGATGAAGTTTTGCTCTGTCGCCCAGGCTAGCACGCAGTGGCACGATCTCGGCTCACTGCAACCTCCGCCTCGTGGGCTCAGGCGATTCTCCAGCCTCAAGCCTCCCGAGTAGCTGTGATTACAGGCGTGCGCCACCACACCCGGCTGATATTTGCATTTTTAGTAGAGACAGGGTTTCACTACGTTGGTCAGGCTGGTCTCGAACTCCTGACCTCAGGTGATCCACCCACCTCGGCCTCCCGAAGTGCTTGGATTACAGGCATGAACCACGGTGCCCAGCCAATAACTTGGACTTCTAATTGAAGATGTGATGTGGGCCAGTTATGCATAGAGGGAAGCCAAGGGCCTCTTATGTGACACCGTCACTGGACTGGGACAGATTCTGCCATGTCATTTACCTTGAGTACTCCAAAAGGAAGAACATAAAAATAATAATGCAATGAAAGTAGCAAGGGTATCTTTAACTTCAAAGAAAATCATTAATACTTAGCCTAGACTGTCTGAGAATATGACTGGAGAAAACGGAATGAAGGAAAGAGGGGTACTTAATCTATGTTTATTGTTCAAATGTTCTCTGTTCACACTTTGCAAATGTTAATGAGAGTCTGATCTCTTGATAGTAACCACAGGGAAATTTATCAGCCTATAAACATAATTTTTCCCTTTTCTCTATCCTGAGTCTCCAATGAGTTGGGCAAAATGCAGAGGCATCTCATTCATTCAGAAAATGCCATCTTTTCTCTCTCTCATATATGTAGTGTTGCTAAAATTAACTAAAAAATTAACTAGTTTTAATTTTCTTCTTCTTAAAGGCTTCTGTCCATAACTGTCCAAGGGGCAGAAGGGCACAGACTTTTACGCAATGAGAGTCCCCTGACATTCTGCTGTCTAAGACTTCATTCTCAGAGTGCAAGGACCAGAGAAAGAACTGGGGTGGATGCTATTCCACGTTTGCTCTTTTCATTAAGACTTTTCAAAGAAGACTTTATTCTAACATGCATTTAAAAGAAAAAGAAATGAAGAATTCTTCCTTCAGGCGAATAACTCATAAGGGGAAAAAAACCCTTGAATATGATTTATTTCACAGGGATCATTGAAGAGCGCGTGAAAACCGATCTCTGTTGAAATTCCGAGATACTTGTTAATGCCACCTTGAAAGAAGTAAAGAATTTCGAAGTCAGTTATTAAATAAATCCATGACTATTTGAACAGCTATCTCAATTTGGCTGGAATGCGGTTAAAATTCGAGTTATGTACATTCAGTTTGAGTAGAACGTGGCTTTGACAATGAGTCAACCTTAGTATTTTATTCCCAACAATGATGGAGTGGCGTGGTGACTGCAGAGCTCCCTAGAGTAGCTTTTGGAACTTGTACTCTCCTTTCAATAACAGATTGCTCAGTTGAGAAATTTTAGAATTGAATGAAAACTCGGGCATCATTTAGTTATTTGTGCAACTTGAATATTTTTTTCCGATAAGATAACCAAGGCCAAAAAAATTAAGTGGAAAAAAAGTCACACATCAAGTTAGAAAGTAGATCTAGATCCAAGCTCTCCTGGCTACTGGTCCGGAGTTCTTATTACTAATCTGGATCTGCAGTGAGCACCACTGACATTCCTAACTGAGTAGTGACTTCCCTAGTAATCTCCCTTATCTAACTTTACTGCGTAAACACATTGCTGTCTGTTACAGGAACGGGATCCTAATCATGTAGAGAGAAGGGAAAAGAAGGCATGAGGAAACTTTGAACCTTATTGCTAGGCTTCAAGTAGAGAGATGTCAGGTTGTCTCCCGCGTCCACCCTTTCCACTCAATTTCCCACTCTCACGAGCGTCCCCATGGGCTTTGGTCTCTCTGTGCCTCTTGTAACCAACCTAAAATGGAGATGCATAAAAGTGGCGATGAGGGCTATCTTATCTTGTGTAAGGCTAGGTCATACTTTCGAATAAAACAATTTTTATTTGAAGAGGCTGGGACCAAGAAATATATATAGCTAGAACGGGCTGTGTACAGGGGGAAAGTTTATTAGAAAGCCTGCGTGTGTACAGTTTCATTATTCTCACTCTTTTTTTTTTAAGACAGGGTCTCACTCTGTCACCCAGGCTGGAGTGCAGTGGCACAATCTTGACACACTGCCGCCTCAACCTCCCCAGGCTCAGGTGATCCTTCCACCTCAGCCTCTCCAGTACCTGGGACTACAAGTACATGCCACCACGCCTGGCTAATTATTATATTTTTTTGTAGAGATGGGTTTTGCCATGTTGCCCAGGCTGGTCTTGAACTCCTGGGTTCATGTGATCTACCCACCTCGGCCTCCCAAAGTGCTAGAATTACAGGTGAGAGCCACCACACCCATCCTATTCCTACTCTTCATTCCTTTAGTAAAGAGTGAGTATAAACTAACGAATTGGTTATAGTCGGAACTGAAATTAGCACTTATGATGTGGAATCTCAATCAAGATTCAGATAGCATGTTGGTTATATTGTGAGGTTTTTTCAATATATATGACCATGAAATTTCACTCCTAGGGAGGTGATTACTAAGTTCAATATTACTGAGTTTCTTACTCAAAAACTGTGTTGATATTTTTCCTTTCAGAATGACATATTTTATGTCAATCAAAATAGAAAATAAGTCCCAAATTGAATGGCACTTAGAAAAATAACTTTGATGCCAAATTGGAAAAGAAAGCTTCAAAGATACTTTGAAAATGGAGCCAAACTACCAATTAAAGGAAAAATTATAGACAAATTAAGAATATGCTTTTTCCAATGACACTGAACCTCAATCATTTGCTCCATAATGACTTGAAAACCCTGTAATTCTCATAGAAATCTGGTAGTCTTACCCATTTCCCCTCAGCAGAATAAACAGTGAAGTATATGGTCTGCTTTGTAGATCAAAAAAATATTGCAGTATGATGTAGGTGGGGGGACACATTCCACAGTTACTCCCAAATATCATCAAAAGAAAGAAATCTGGCTGGATGCAGTGGCTCATGCCTATGATTCCAGCACTTTGGGAGGCCAAGGCAGGTGGATCACTTGAGGTCAGGAGTTCGAGACCAGCCTGGGTAACATGGTGAAACCCCATCTCTACTAAAAAAAATATAAAAATTAGCCAGATGTGGAGGCAGGCGCCTGTGATCTCAGTTACTCAGGAGGCTGAGGCAGGAGAATCTCTTGAACCTGGGAGGCAGAGGTTACAGTGAGCTGAAATTGCACCACTGCACTCCAGCCTGGGCAACACAGTGAAAAAAAGAAAGAAAGAAATCTAAGCTACTCTTCACAATGCAATAGCTTAATCGATTGCTGTTATTTTTCATGCTGGCTAATTTTCAAAAAGATGAAAATATGAAAGATGGATGCATTCATGTGATTTAGTGACAGTGGAGTTTGTGCATATAAATTGCTTTGATGATGATGGAGGGATGGGTTGTAAATATTTTATCTAACAGCCCAAGAGAATGGCATTATGGAAACCCAGTAAGTGGGGGAAGATGAGCCACCTATGACCAAGCTCATATGAGTGTCCCACAGCTGGATGAGACAGTGTTCAGTGACCAAACTGACTCTTGACATGAACCATAATCTTCAGTTTGAGTCTAGAATAATTATGCAGAACGTGAAAGGTATACTAAGAAAGATGATAAAAATCAATTATTCTGTTTTGAAAAAATCAAAGAATATATTAAGGATTTTCCATTTCTAACACCTTCCTTCTACAGTTAGGGAAACAGACCAGACTTGGGTAGACTGAGAACCAGAACTCAGCAATCTGTGTTCTAACACTTACTGCCCACTCCTGTGGCAGGGGGCGACTCTTCCATACCTGTGTTGATTTGGGTGGTGTGGGCCTGCTGCAGATGATGGTAGTGGGAAGAGACTAGAGGCCTTCTCATGGTCTTTTCCAATCACAGAATTGGAAATTTAGCATTGTACATAGTACGGGGCCCCAATCTTCAGAAGGGTTGCCGCTAGATGTCAATTTGAGTTCTTGACACTCTGCTACTCCTAAAAATGCCCCTTGATAAATATCTGCAGTGTTTGAACACTTCCTAGAACTTCTTGAGTTAACCGAACCTGTTTTATGATGAAGGGTTGCAAGAACAAAAACCAATGACTCACTGTCCCAGAACAACATTTCATGAGGAGAAAAACCAATCCCACTAATTTTGCCTTCAGTGTGGTAAGCCCAGAGGGAGTGGGTGCTTGGATTCAAGTATTAGCCTTCATGATTCTGCCAAAGTGTAATTTGCTCTATGTTTTTTGATGAATGTTTAAAGCAATCTTTTTGTTTTTTAAGTCAGGGAATCACTCTGTTGCCCAAGCTGGAGTACAGTGGCACGGTTATGGCTCACAGCAGCCTCAAACTCCAGGGCTTAAGCCATCCTTCCACCTCAGCCTCCCGAGTAGCTAGGACTACAAATGTGTGCCAACAGGCCGCCTCATATTTTTTACTTTTTTGTAGAGAAAGGATCTTGCTCTGTTGCCCAGGGTGGTCTCAAACTCCTGGCCTCCAGTGATCTTCTCACCTCAGTCTCCCACACTGTTGAGATTACAGGTGGGAACCACTGCGCCCGGCCACAATCCTTTTTAAAATGGACATATATTGGCAGGAGCTTAGCAAATCAATTAACAGGCAGGGAAAAAATATAGTGAAGTTTTACACCATTCACCCCCCTAATTTAAAAAGAATTTCAAATATAACAGGTTGCTGACATATTGTGCATGAAAACTACTAGTTTGCCTAGTTTTTATGAAAAGTCAATATAGGCGACCTGACCTTTCTAGCCAAATGAACTAGAGAGTAATGACTTGCTCCGATTCCTCTGCCATTCACAGACAGCTTTGTGTGTGTTTTTTAAAATAGTGCCTGCCCACGTAGCTTACTGGTAGTGTACAGATGATGAACTAACTGCTGGAGACAGGAGCTGCAGGGCAGGGAAACAGAGTTAAAGGGCCAGTTACCACTGCCAATTACAGGGTAATCAGAAGGCACATCATCTCTTTAATCAGGTGTAAGATAATGGGAAATGAAATTTGATTTATGAAAATTTAACCCACACCCAAATTTCAATATTCCATCTATTGAGTACTCTTAGGCAAACCATGCGGCAGTGTGAGTAGAAAATGAAGTTGTTTCTAGGCCAACTCATACCAAGCATCATGCCTAGGTGAAAATAAAATAGGCTTGTTTTGACTGGTGCTTTCTCTTTCTAAAGCATGATTGCTCATATTAAGCATTAACTACAAAATACAAAAATAATGGGACTCTCTAAAAAAGTCTATTTAGCTTTATCAGCAGTCTGTCATTCTCTTAGGATCAACTCAAATATCCCTTCTTGGGGCCAGGCATGGTGGCTCATGCCTGTAATCCCAGCTCTTTTGGAGGCTGAGAAAGGAAGATCATTTAAGGCCAGGAGTTCAAGACCAGCCTGGGCAACATGGCAAGATCCCATCTCTATAGATATAGGTATAGATATAGATATACAGATATACATACAGATGTAGATAGATAGATAGCTCTTTCTGTTTTGTAACTTTTTCTAGGTTCCCTTACCTTGGGAGAACTCTTTCCTCTTCTGGGTTTCTGTAAGACCTTACCCATATTCCTGATAGAATATTTATTCCATTTGTTTTATGTACGCCAGTTTCTGCCAACAGACTCCTTGAAAGACCACAAGTGATCTTTATAAATCTTCATCTTCCCAGCAGCTATGTGAATTCCTGGCTCTTAGGAATAGATGCCTAATAAAATTAATTATGCTTATGGAGAAGAGGAAAGACACAAAGCTATAAATAATTCAACCTCGTTATTATAAAACCCGACAAATTTCTACTCCAAACTCCTCACCTCCAATTATAGCTGGTAACATGATCACAATACTATCCTGGCAGGTGTTTGGATTCCTGCCATCTAGCCATAGGGGAAGATGTGGGTAGGTGGCACTGTGTCCAGAGTTGGTTCCTTCTGGTAGGTTCATGGTCTCGCTGACTTCAAGAATGAAGCCGCGGACCTTCGCGGTGAGTGTTACAGCTTTTAAAGATGGCACGGACCCAAAGAGTGAGTGGTAGCAAGGATTTATTGTGAAAAGCAAAGGACAAAGGCTTCCACATTGTGGAAGGGGACCGAGCGGGTTGCCACTGCTGGCTGGGGTGGCCAGCAATTATTCCCTTATTTGTCCCCTCCCAAATTCCATTTCTGTCCTATCAGAATGCCCTTTTTTCAATCCTCCCGCAACTGGCTACTTTTAGACTCCTGCTGATCGGTGCGTTTTACAGAGTGCTGATTAGTGCATTTTACAGAGCGCTGATTGGTGTATTTTACAGAGCACTAATTGGTGCATTTTACCATCCTCTTGCTAGCTACAGAGTGCTGATTGGTACGTTTTACATTCCTAACTACAGAGTGCTGATTGGTGCATTTTACAATCCTCTTATAAGACAGAAAAGTTCTCCAAGTCCCCATTTGACTCAGGAAGTCCAGCTGGCTTCACCTCTCAGCACCATGGCTGAATGCAATGGTATCAGGGAAGGAGAAAAGATGAAGTATTTGGACAACTGATAAAAAATGATCAGTCTTTAGGTTGAGCCTGGTGGCTCACACCTGTAATTGCAGAACTTTGGGAGGCTGAGGCTGGTGGATCACCTGAGGTCAGGAGCTCGAGACCAGCCTGGTCAACATGGTGAAACCCTGTCTCTACTAAAAATACAAAAATTAGCCGGGTGTGGTGGTGCATGTCTGTAATCCTAACTACTCAGGAGGCTGAGGCAGGAGAATTGCTTGAACCCGGGAGGCGGAGGTTGTAATGAGCTAAGACTGCCCCACTGCACTCCAACCTGGGCGACAGGGGGAGACTCCGTCTCAAAAAAAAAAAAAAGATCAGCTTTTGCAGATACACAAACTTGATGTTGATTACACTGTGGCCTCCAGTGTTCTGTATAAAACAAAGTATCTTTCTGCCCTTTTCTCTTTGGAATTTTCTTTCCCCTTCCTTTCCTCTAAAGGGAAATCTAGAGTGTAGTTCTTTTGTTTCTCTCTGAAATTTACTTACTCAGACTTCGCTGACTTCTCATCCCACCTCTACACTATGTCAGGCCCCCTTGCTAAACATTCCTTATCTTTTCTTACTACTTGCCACCCTTGTAACTACTTATTTTAATGTTTTATTCCCTCCAAACTTTAATATACATGAAGATGGAAACCTTGCCCATCTTGCTGACCCCTGTACATCTATCATCTAGCATAATGCCCGGTTCAAAACAGTTATTCTATTTTTTTCAGTGAGGGGAGGAAAAAGAGAAGGAGAGAGAAAATGTCCACATGAAGATGAGACAGACAAAGACATTAAGAGAGGAAGAAGACAGCTATGGCCGGCTGCCCACTGCCCCTTCCCCCTTGACTCTTCCAACTCTGAGTTGCACCAAGAATGAAGAGCCTTTGTTCAGATATTGTCTTGGGATACAGACAAAGCTAAGAAAGCAAGCCAAGAGGAAGGAGGAATATTTCTCTATGGGGCAGTACATGTTGTGGGATTAAGGCACGTGAGCCAAGAGAAGGATGAAAGTCACAGTGTTGTCAGTTATAAAGGATGTTAAAATAGTCTCCAAAGGACTACATACATACATGGTGGCATTATGAAGATGATTGTTATTTGACCTAATTAAAATGTTGGTGGATCTGAAACCACGTGAAAGACCAACTTAAGCATCACCTATGGTTGAAGGTGTGAAGCCCTCAAGTCCAGATAAACATGAACGCCATGGCTAACGTCTTTGAAATATCCAAGCTGGGCACAGAGGCTCATGCCTGTAATCTTAGCACTCATCACTTTGGGTAGCCAAGGTGGGGGGATTGCTTGAGCCCAGGAGTTTGAGACCAGCCTGGGTAACATGGTAAAACCTGGTCTCCTCAAAACAACAACAACAAAAATTTAGCCGGGTATGGTGGGTAGTGGCACATGCTTGTAGTCCCAGCTACTCAGGAGGTTGAGGTGGGAGGATCATCTGAGCCCAGGAAGTCGAGGCTGCAGTGAGCTGTGATTGTGCTATTGTACTCTAGCCAGGGCAACAGAGTGAGACAAGAAAGAAAGAGAGAAAGAGAGACAGAGAGAGAGAGAAAGGGAGAAAGAGAGAGAGAGAGAGAAAGAGACAGGGAGAGAGAATTAGAGAGAAAGAGAAAGAGAGGAGGAAAGAAAGAGAGAAAGAAAGAGAGAGAGAGAGAGAAAGAAAGAAAGAAAGAAAAGAGAAAGAAAGAAAGACCACCACAAAAGTAAGTAAGTTCAGGTTAAATTAACTTAAGAAAAATGTTGGTGGTAACAAATGGCCTGGCAGATCATTTGTTTCCCTGGTTCTTTACAAATCCCTTGCATTGTTTTTTCAGCACAAGTTCTTATCCCAGCTATCCGCTAAAACAAATCGTTGAAGGAAAAGAAGGAAACACATTATCACTCACAGTTAAATGGTTTCCTGGAATGTTCTGTACACCTCTGTTTGTGTGTGTGTTTTTTCTTTTCTTTTTCCTCTTCTTTTTTTTTAAACTCTAAAGCTCGTCTTACTAGTCCGACACATTATCACAGACTTCCCCTTTCATCTGCTTACACAACTTTGTCGACCTGACAAAATCTGAGTCTGTCTGCTTTGTCTCATCTTGTCCATCCCCTTCCCAAATTTCCATTTTGGTATGTCTTCCCTGGCAGCTCTTTTTTAAATGCATGTTTTTGTCTGTCCTTCTGCATGTCTCAGACATACAACAAAAACAGGAAAAGAATGAACTTCCAGCTCTCTGAATACGGTTTTGACCTTTATTTGATAATATGTTCTATCAGCTTATTTGCTGCAAAACACAGAAAGAAAAGCCCCGTTGTACTCGTTGTATGGATTTAGAGTGTGTGATGGGCCGGGAGCGGTGGCTCACACCTGTAATCCCAGCACTTTGGGAGGCCGAGGTGGGCAGATCACCTGAGGACAGGAATTCGATACCAGCCTGGCCAACATGGCGAAATCCCATCTCTACTAAAAAATACAAAAAACAGCTTGGTGTGGTAGCACATGCCTGTAGTCCCAGCTACTCGGGAGGCTGAGGCAGGAGAATCACTTGAACCCAGGAGGCAGAGGTTGCAGTGAGCCAAGATCACACCACTGCACTCTAGCCTGGGTGACAGAGCGAGACTGTCTCAAGAAAAAAATAAAAAAGATAGAATGTATGATTGATAGAGTATCTATAATTACCCTACAAAACTTAAATACTCCTCCAAAACCTTTTCAATGGACACAAAAATTATTTTCATAATAAAAATGTTAGAGGCAAACACAACCCCACTCAACTGGATAAAGTTAGTCAGAAACACTGCCGGTCATAGAAGGAAACAGCACCTCACACCTAAAAAGCAAAATGCTTAGTGGTTAATCTCTCAGAACGCATATGGGAGACAAATAGATGATAATATATCTTTGGCTGCAAAACAAGGCACTGAGAGGTTAAAATGTCCTTAGAGTCAAGATCAGACAGAGATGGCAGGCACTCAAGAACCCAGTGTTCCTTCTGTGAGACACTAAAGACATCATTCATGCCGTTCTGTCCTGGGGATGAAACCCAGGCAGATGATAACACAACAGCATGGTGTTGCAAGAGTTTCCTGCAAGAGCTAAGCACAAGGGAACGACCCAAGCCTTTATTTCCAAGCCTTTCCCCAGCCCCCATGAAATGGCCCAGAATTTTGCACATTGTCAATTCTAAGCCACCTCCATGCAGACACTTCCCTTAGCTACCAACAAAGAGTAGCAGTAATCATCATTAAGGAAGTACAACTGGAAAGGTTACGCATAGTTGCTAATCTTCCCTGAGTATTTAAATACACAGAGAAAAGGGGATGAAGCCATGCAGGCAATCCTCACTCTCTGGTATCAGCCCAAGTCTGGAACAGAAAAGCAGGAAAACTGGAATGAACAACCTCAGAGACAGCATAAAGTGGTGCATGAGACACACACAGAAGTCTTCCTCTGAGGGAGATTTTTATACGTGAGTGGACTTTGGCCCTCATCCCTAATACTGAAGTGACTTACAGTACTTTTCTCTTTTTTTTTTTTTTTTTGAGACAGGGTCTTGCTCTGTTACCCAGACTGGAGTACAGTGGTGCGATACTGGCTTACTGCAGCCTCCACCTCCCAGGTTCACACAATCCTCCCACCTCAGCCTCCCAAGTAGCTGGCATTACAGGTGTGAGCCACCACTGTGCCCAGCTAATTTTTTTGTATATTTAGTAGAGATGAGGTTTCGCCATGTTGGCCAGGTGGACTTACAATACTTTTATAAGGCATTTTATCTTGAAGGAAACCTCAGATGGAACTTCCAATTTACCTAGCACCTTAAATTGAGACTCCCACAAGTATTGACTCTTTTTTTTTTTTTCTTTGAGACAGAGTCTCGCTCTGTCGCCCAGGCTGGAGTGCAGTGGCGCGATCTGGGCTCACTGCAAGCTCCGCCTCCTGGGTTCACACCATTCTCCTGCTTCAGCCTCCTGAATAGCTGGGACTACAGTCACCCGCCACCTCGTCCGGCTAATTTTTTGTATTTTTAGTAGAGTTGGAGTTTCACCGTATTAGCCAGGATGGTCTCTGTCTCCTGACCTTGTCATCCACCCACCTCGGCCTCCCAAAGTGCTGGGGTTACAGGCATGAGCCACCGTGCCCGGCCAATATTGACTCTTAAAGACAGACAATCATCAAGCCTCTAAAACAGCAACAACCTCTCTACTTAATTGGTAACACATGCCAATGTTTGATTGCTCAGACTCCTAGGACTTGATCAGCCACTATTTCACCTTGGAGTCCTTGTGTGGTTCTCTGTGGACATGTGGATGACATCTGAATGCAACCCGTTGTAGCCTTCCAGACCTCAAATAAATCCCCTTTAGCTTTCTCTTCTGTAACAACCCAATTCTTTTATTCCTTTTATCGTTTTTGTTGGCTTTTCCTCCCTGAATCCTTGGGAATAACTGAGCTGTGACATGGATCTGATACATTACAACGATTCCTGCAGGTCAAACTTTCTTTTCATATACACATAAGCGTTGAGAAAGGTTTTCTGTGAAATCGAGTCCTTGTATGTAAAATACTGGATTCTGAAAGGTCAAACCATTCTGTCTACTGTGTCTTGGCTTAGTTGCTGTGAAGAGCTCAGGTATCTAAATTTAGATTTTTCCCATGGCTTAGCTCAGGCAAATGTCCTTCCCATGCAAAATAGATGGTGGCAGGACCTCCAACTCTTCCCAGTCATCAGTGACCCTGCACCTATCCTCAGAGTCCTGGTTATGGTAGCCCACTCCCTAGTCATTCACCCTCTTTCTCCCCCGACAAGAGGATCACCCACATCCCCCCATGGAGGGTTCCACTGTCTAAACCATCAAAGCCTGGGATAGAAGCAGTCACCAAGTCCCAAATACAGAACTAGAACCCAGGACCTATTTCCAATCTAAACAATGAAAAAATCAGAGTACAAGAGGTCAGCTCAGCACCAGATTAAATGCTTTTTTGTCTGAGACAGAGTCTTGCTCTACCACCCAGGCTGGAGGGCAGTGGTGCAATCTCGGCTCACTGTAGCCTCTGCCTCCCAGGTTCAAGCGATTCTCTTGCCTCAGCCTCCCGAGTAGCTGAGATTACAGAAGCCCACCACTAGGTCCAGCTAATTTTTGTATTTTTGTAGAAAAGGGGTTTCACCATGTTGGCCAGGCTGGTCTCAAACACCTGACCTCAAGTAATCCACCTGCCTCAGCCTCCTAGAGTGCTGTAATTAGAGTCGTTAGCCACCACACCTGGCCTAAATGCATGCCTATAAGACAATGTGAAAGGTAGGGGCCAAATGCCACACAACCAGCTTAGAAGACAAACTTTTACAGCAAAGAGCCATCATTTGGAGAAGGACATATGTATAGTGGCAAAGAGGTATTAATACATGAAGTACCTGTGACGCTGAGGATCGTTACCTAGAATTGACATTCAGTATTTACTTCACATAGCTCTGTAACTGGGTCTCTTGTAAACAGGCATTTTGCCCTCCCCCTTCCAATACTGTGAACCTATTATTATGTCAACTTTCCTCATGACAGTCCTATAAACTAGGTAAAGAACAAACATCTCTATTCACAGACAGAACAGGGGAAACAAGATAAAAAATACAACTTTCCAGTATTTAACAAATTCTGTAAAGTCTAGACAAAAGGTATGATGTCTAAATTAAGCTGTTAGTGGGCTATGTTGAATCTCAAAATTATCTTTTTCCTTTTTTTTAATAGATGATCTCACTCTGTTGCCCAGGCTGGAGTGCAGTGGCGCAATCATAGCTCACTGCAGCCTCGAACTCCTGGGCTCCAGTGATCCTCCCGCCTCAGCGTCCCAAGGAGCTGGGATGTGCCAGCACGCTTGGCTTTTTTTTTTTTTTTTTTTTTTTTTTTGTAGAGATGAGGTCTCACTAAGTTGCCCAGGATGGTCTCGAACTTCTGGACTCAATTGATCCTTCTGACTCAGCCTCCCAAAGTGCTAGGATTACAGGCATGAGCCACCATGCCTGGCCTCAAAACTGTCTTTTTAAATATGTTTGTGCTTTTCATAGTGTAACTACTACACAACTGAAATGTTGATTATGGCACAATTGATCATAAATGACTCACATACTTTGTGTTTTGTTTTTCATGGTGTCTCTCCTAGCCCAGAAGCTTCCTAAAGCACTTTTCTAGAGCCTTTTTTAGGAACACACATTAAAACATGCTTCCTGAAGCAAAGCCACTCATTCCTGCATCCCCTTCCTCATCCTTCAAAGAGCTCTGACTCTCAACTTTGTTTTTTGAGCTAGCATGGCATGCACACAAAATCCAAGCTTATGACTCTACAATGAGGGTGCTTTGATTTAAATAATCTTTCCTTCCTAATTTAGGCCCTCCCAACGAAAACTTAAACCTTTATATTTCTTTACAGAGAAAAACAAGCATAAGGAAAGCCCCTCCATTTCCTACTTTAGACAGATCTGCAGGACTGAATTTTAAGCCATGGGGAAATTGCAAAGGGAGACACCTGAGCTCTTTTGAGCAACTGTGCCAAAACACAACAGATGGAATGGTTTGGCATTTCAGAATCCAGTTTCACAGAATAAAGAAGAATCTCCACTCTCGCAGTGGGGAGGAGGAAGGAAGTGGAGGTTTGTTGGCTTTACTTTCCCATCCATCTCTTTCTCTATGTGCTAGAGAAGGACTGAGAGGAGTGATCCCACAGGACACAGGTTCCCCCACGTCTGTCACCTTCAACGGTGCTCAGGCTCCCAGGGGGAAGGTACAGGGGAATCACGGAGTTCAGTTCCAGGCTCCAGGACTTTCCAGAAGGGACCCCTGAGCAGGACTAACTTTCACCGTCAAGTATTGTTTTCTTTTTTACACACAAGGTTTTGCTCTGTTGCCCTGGCTGGACTGCAGTGATGCAATCGTAGCTCATCGCATCTGCAACCACCAGGGCTTAAGCAATCCTCCCACCTTAGCCTCCGGAGTAGTGGGGACCACAGGCACATACCACCACAGCCAGGTAATTTTGTTGTTGTTTTGCACTCCTGGCCGCTGGTTTTGCACTCCTGGCCGCAAGCAATCCTCCCATCTCAGCCTCCCAAAGCACTGAAGTTACAGGTGTGAACCACATCTGGCCAGCACCAAGTATTTTGACAAAGCACCTATTAGGGTAATTCCAAGTAATCTCTGGCAAACGTGGTTTCAGTTAGGCAAGACTACAAGAAACCGCCCACGTCTATTTTGTAAAAATCTGTGCTCCCCTTTCCTACTTGAGTAGACACGCTCACAAACAGACACAAAGGCAGACCCCTCCCTCTAGTTTTTCTAACATACCAGAGCCCCCTGCAAATACCTGAGGCCCTGAGTGCTGATTTTCGCTGGAATCTCATCACAGTTGAACAGGGCAGAAGCAGCTTAACCTCTCTCTATGTGCCTCTCTGGAACCAGTGGCTCGTCTTCCAAGGGCTGCCCCTGAGCCCTGGGCTTTGAGGGACAAAGAGCTTGCTGGAAATAGCGATCACCTTCGTGATGACACCAGGTCAACAGGCAGCTGTGGGCTCATTAAGATGTAAGCCGGCCAGGCGCGGTGGCTCATGCCTGTAATCCCAGCACTTTGCAAGGCCGAGGCGGGCGGATCACGAGGTCATGAGATCGAGACCATCCTGGCTAACATGGTGAAACCCTGTCTCTACTAAAAAATACAAAAAATTAGCCAGGCGCGGTGGCGGGCGCCTGTAGTCCCAGCTACTTGGGAGGCTGAGGCAGGAGAATGGCGTGAACCCGGGAGGTGGAGCTTGCAGTGAGCTGAGATCTCGGCACTGCACTCCAGCCTGGGCGACAGAGCGAGACTCTGTCTCAAAAAAAAATAAAAAAAAAGAAGTAAGCCCCTGAGTGACAGGGACTGCTACTGTGTGCTGTCTGCACACGGTTTTGCTCTAGTATGAAGGCTTAGGCTAGTAGTAAGGCTTAGGTGCAATAGACTCTACTCCTTATTTATGAGCCCTGATTCTCAGGGTGTATCTGTTACACATTTGCTCTCTCACATTCACCCCTCACTTCCTCCAACTATTAGCCTCAGATTTTCAAAGTGAGGATTTCAAATATCCTGTCCCACTCATGTCTGTGTGTGTGTGTCTGTGGGTCTGTGTGTATCTATGCATTTGGGTTAGGAGAACATAGTAACCAAGTGTAATATTCTCTTGCCTACAATCACTTTCCCTTCTCCATCCAGAATCTGGCATATGACACTTGTAATATAGTCCTCATCAGAGTTAGGTTTTTTGAGGGGACAGGGTCCCATTCTGCCACTCAGGCTGGAGTGCAATGGTATAATCACGGCTCACGGCAGCCTTGACCTCTTGGGCTCAAGTGATCCTCCCACCTCAGCCTCCCAAGTAGCTGGGATTATAGGTATGCACCACTACGCCTAGCTAAAGAGTTTTTAAAAGAGCAAGGTACAAGCACTGGTAAATATGTACCTGGGAGGAACCGCTCTCTGCTTCTGTGGCCATCTTTGTTGCCCACTAAAGGAAGAGAAAGGAGTTAGGAGGCAGGACCCAACACAGGTCTGGGCTTATCAGAAAATAAAACATTGGGGCCTAGGGGAAGCATCAGGATGGGCGCCCAAGTCACTGGGACTGCTGCGTTATCCCGTCTTGTCACTGTCCCTCTGCACTTTCTCAAGCAGGGTCATGCACTCAGGGCAGGAATCTGTTTTCAGGAAGCCTCAGTCCCAATTCCAGATCTTTGGCTAAGTACTGGCATGCTCCTGGATAAGTCACCTGAGTTTCCCGGCCTCAGTGTCCTCGTCTGCCATTTAGAGAAGGCTGGATACATCTTTCAGCTTCTGTGTTCTCTGATTCCCTGAGGTTGACTTTGATCTGAGTTTGTTTTGATTCAAATCAAGACTCAGAAGACTTCACTAGGTGGTAACGCAACTAGAAAAGGGTCTTGGGATGGGATGAGGGAATCAAGGACTCATTTTGATCCAGGATCTAAGAGTAAAAAAGAAAATGAGAAAGGGGGGAGGGCCCCCCATCTCATCTGGGCTCCCTGCAGATGTCTGGTGAACACGTGTGGGCCTCAGGGGAATTTGGAGTATGGTTCCAACCCTCCCTCCACCCCCCATACCGTTCCATCCTTTCTCAGGAGTAAGCTTGGCACTTCTTGCCAACCACTTCTCTAGTAAATATCTTTCTTTCCATTCCCTCAATACACCAAAGTTTTTTAAAGCCATTAGAAAACCAGGTAGAAACTGAAGAGCCTCTCTGAACAGAATACTCTTCAACAGTACGAAGGGCAGAACTGAAGTCTCCATGTAGAAGTCATTACACTGCCTTTTCCCATTGGGCCACCAGTACCATGGCCATGGGTTTCCTTACCTCACTCTATTCATGCTACCTTTGAAAAAAATTGTTTTCCTGACCTTCTTGTTCCATACCTTTATATGTCCCTAAATCCCTTTGCTCTGCTCAGTCCAAAATACCTTCAGTCTTTCCAACTCCCCGGGCCTTCCTTCTCTCCTCCATATAAATGGCTAGCAGCTGCTTTCACTGACCTATGACCTTATGATGCGTCCCACTTTGTTGTTATTCTCTGTCGACCAAATATTCCCTTATCTTGGCCATGCATTTCTTTGGCTGCTGGCTCAATATCACCTCAACACAAAGACGTCTGAACGAAACACTCTGGGCCACAAAATCAACCTCTAAGACTGAGATAGCAGTGGTATGGTCAGAACCAAAATAAGGCAAAGCAGACAGACACACAGACACAGACACACACACACACACAAAGCAAATCCTCCTACTGCAAACAGTTTCTACTAAAATGTAAAACTAAGGCTTTTGAAAACCAGAGTTGCTTCTGTTCCTTCAGGAAAATCACATTTTCTCCTTCGTTCTATTTCTGCTTCAAATGTGGGGACTGTGCTCTTTTTTCCCGAGGTTTCTTTCCAGGACATCTGAATTTAGGCAGTGGGAAGCCAGAGACACGGAATGAGCCATCAAATAGCAAGCCTTATCACCTGCACTCATTCCAGGGCCAGGGATTTTCATTCTTGAGGGTTTGCTTTTTATTTTCTATGGGCTTCGGCGAAGTCTCTTCTCTGCTTCTACAGTCCCAAAACATTTTCCTCGTGGGAAAGACACTGGGTTAACTTCTCAAGCACTAGGAAGAACTGAGGTCTCTACTGCCTCCACTCCAAGGACTGCCACTGTGGGCTGCAAGCCAGATCAACACTGTCTGTGTGCAGAGTTGTAGTCAGGCAGGAACAAGATGGGACATGCCAGACCTCATCTGCACTTTGCAAAGGTGATACACACCAGCCCCGCAGGCAACTGTGTCTGCTTTAAGAAACTCCTAAGCAAAGTACTGAGGCAGAACCAGAGGGAGAAGTGAGGGGAAAAGCAAAAGCAGCTTTTTTTTTTTTTGGTCATCTGAGCTTGAGTTAATCGGCAGCACTCGGCTTTCTAACCTTTGAGGCATTTCTAAATCTGATCCCACACACTCATTCTTTCAGAGTCCGGCAAGGTAAGATGAACTGATTACACCATACCTAGAAACATCCTGTAGAATCAAAGAAAAATGCTTCCTGCCTTTGCACAGAAAATTAAGAGATTTTTCAAAGTGAAGAAAAGCAATTTAATTATCATTAAACAAGGTTTAACTGCTGCGGGCAATCATTCTCTGCTTGAGAAGCATAATTTCACTTGAAAGAAACCAGATTGGCCCCCGGCCCTCTTTGGCTTATCCTCAGCAAGAAGCGACTGAGAACAACTGACTCTTGGGTGAGCTGTCTAGGTAGTTAGAAACATATCACACAGCAGTTTAGGGACCCCAGGGAGGGCAGGGAACCCCCAGAATCAGGCCACTCCTGTACCTTGCTCCGGTCTGCTGCTCGGAAAGGCCCCCCACAGCAGAAACACGTGACGCCTCCTTTCTTCCTTGGCCCTTCTACAGAAGGGCAGACATGGGTCTTCATGTCCAGATGTGGCATGGGACATCAGCCAGACCTTTAATGTTCTGGGAGCAGTCGAGTGCTGAGCCCACGGGTGGCGGGACTCGCCCGCTCCACAACCAGCCCGCCCATTCTCCCAGCAAGCAGGCCTGACGCACCCCTGACAGACAGCCGCTCAGGATTTGAAGTGTGATTCACAGCTAGAAAATACCGGTTTTTCATTACTATGCAAATGCAACCTGGGTGGGGTTTAGGTAAATCCGGATGTGGACACCAAAAATGAGGGCAAGAATGGGTCTCTTTTCCGTAGATCTCACTGGGCCAAATGGGTTCCACCCAGTGGCAGTCTTTAAAGAAAATTAGAGGCCCGGTGGCATGGCTCATGCCTGTAATCCCAGCACTCTGGGAAGCCGAGGGAGGTGGATGGCTTGAGGTCAGGAGTTCAAGACCAGCCTGGCCAACATGGTGAAACCCCGTCTCTACTAAAAAATACAAAAATTAGCTGGGCATGGTGGCGGGCTTCTGTAATCCCAGCTACTTGGGAGGCTGAGGCAGGAGAATCACTTGAACCCGGGAGGCAGAGGTTGCTGTGAGCCAAGATTACGCCATTGCACTCCAGCCTGGGTGACCGAGTAAGACTCCATCTCAAAAAAAAAAAAAAAAAAAAAAAAAATTAGAGTTGAACACAGTTGGACGGAGACATTTATAGTTCCCCAGTATCCACTGGGCAGTTAATGTTCACATACAGCCCAAGATTAGAGACAGATCTTTACTTAATTCATATCAAAATATATTTATCGTGTCATTCCCACCACGTGGCAAAGCCCAAATTGCCAACTGTTTCAACACCAGTGTTTAGTCAAATTGTTTCATCCAGAAAGGCAGTGCAGTCATGTGAATATGCTTCATTTGTGGCCATATCTGCCTTAAAAGCACACCAGGTTGGAGCTTCTAGAACAACAGAATAAAGAAAGGCAGGGCTGTAACATCCAAATGCTTAGGAACCACCCAGAGGACATGCCCCCCCTTTCCTAATGGTATGGCCTGCAGCCCCCACCCCACCTAACAGTTTTCAACACATGGCCTCTGAAGAATACGTACTGCTGGATAAGAGTCACTGCGAGTCAGAAACTTGGATTCCAGCTGGCTCTGGCACTCACAGGCTATGAGACCAACCCATATCCCATATCCCAGCATTTCTCCGAGGCTGTTTTCTCACCTGTAAAGTGAGGAAGTTGCATTCCCATCATTTTCACAAATGACCCCAAGTTGACCAATGCCCAGTGTTAAGGGCATCAGTGGGACTCGCAACATCTCCCCCATCTTTGTTCAGCCAATCTTTGCTGGGTGCATTCTGAGCAACTGACCTGAGCCAGGAGAGGGGAGAAGCTCACAAGTCAGCATCTTTCAATATAATTAATGGTTTCTTTCTTTTCAATTGAGAGCAGATGAAAAAGCAAAGATTAGGTAAATGGTCATGTCATTGAGGTAACCCGAACTCAGGGATGCATGACACACGTATCCTGTTTCAGACATGATTGCATCGAACAATATCCTTTTTTTTGTGATCAAGAGGAAACATTTTATTTTATTTTTGTTATTTTTATATTCTTTTTGAGACAGAGTCTCACTCTGTCGCCCAGGCTGGAGTGCAGTGGCGTAATCATGGCACACTGCAGCCTCAACCTCCTGGGCTCAGGTGATCCTCCCGCTTCAACCTCCCGAGCAGCTGGGACTACAGGTGAGTACCACCATGCCTGGATAATTTTTTCTTTTCTTTTTTTTCTTTTTTTGGAGACAGAGTCCCGCTGTGTTGCCCAGGCTGGATTGCAGTGGCGCAATCTTGGCTCACTTCAATCTCTACCTCCCAGGTTCAAGAGATTCTTCTGCCTCAGCCTCCTGAGTAGCTGGGATTACAGGCACGTGCCTACACACCGGGCTAAGGAGGAAACATTTTAGTAACCAAGTGGACACTGAAGATGTTGAGAACTGGTAAACAAACAATGAAGCAAGTAAGAACAGAAATACCAGCATTTGGCTTTTGAGTTAATGACAAGAACACTCGGCCTGGGAGCCTGGGTGAGCAAATCACAGATCTTCAGGCTTCTGTAAGTGGCCTGGATTGGGGGTCACCGTGGTGAGCTACATAGCACCCTAGAGTTCCACAGCGCTTCTCTGAGACAGCCACAGAGATAGGACAGCTTAGTTAGGAGTCCCCACTACCCCATCGAAAGGGGACTTCCATGAAAAATGGTGCTTGCACAAAAGCTAACTCTCTTCTATCACTCTTCTGCTTAAAACCCTCAGCACTATATTAAGATTAAAATCCTGATTGAAGCTTCCTAAGCCCCTCTGGCCACCTCTCCCAGGGCACCTGGGTCCTTCAGCAGATAAGCTCCTTCCTTCCTCTGGGTCTCAGCACTTGCTGTGTGCACCTCTTCCCAAAAAACTCTTGCTCACTCTTTGCCCAGCTGTTTGCAAGACTGGCTCCTTTTCACGTAATCCTATTTCTTTTTTTTCAAAATTATTTGTAGAGGCGGGGTCTCGCTATATTACCCAGGCTGGTCTCAAACTCCAAGGCTCAATCGATCTTTCTGCCTCAGCCTCCCAAAGTGCTGGGATTACAAGCATGAGCCACTGCACCTGGCCTTCCTCTACTTCCTTCACGGCAGGTATCTCCATCTAAAATTATCTGTATATCTGTTTCCTCCTCTGCCTTCCCACCATTACATTCTGAGCTCTATGCAGGCAGTGAGTGTCTGTGTTTTGCCTCTCGCTGTCATCCCAGAGACTAGGGCAATACCTGTCCAAACTAGACACAATCAGTGCCGAGTAAATGAATGAATGAATGAATGGTTATTTTTTTTTTTTTTTCCAAATCTGATCACATGTAGCTGTCCCCTCTTTGTGCTAATCAAAATTTTTTTTTTTTTTGGACACAGCGTCTTGCTGTCGCCCAGCCTGTGGCACAGTGGCACAATCAGAGCTCATTTCAGGCTCAACATTTTGACCTCAAGCAATCCTTTGGCCTCGGCTTCTAGAGTAGCTAGGACCACAGGTGTGTGCCAGCACGCCTGGCTAATTTTTTTTTTTATTTTTTGTAGAGACAGGCTCTCACAATGTTGCCCAGGTTGGTCTTGAACTCTTGGGCTTAAACGATCCTCCCTCGTGGGCCTCCCAAAGTGCTGGAATTCCAGGTGTGAGCCATCTCGCCAGCTCAAAACGATCTGATGCTTACACTTAATCACTCAAATAGCACTTTCATATACTTAATCTTCAAAATTATAATCTGAGGCCTTTTTGTGGATTGGTGAAGAGCCACTGGCTATGAACCTGTTTGCCTTTAACTAAGTAATCTTGAACCAGACAATTCCTCCAGCTTCAGATTCCTCCTCCATAAAACTAGGATGGTTCCTGGAGCAGCTCCCACCATGAACAACCTATGAATGTTTAAGACATTGACTAGATAGAAACTGATCCTTTCTCACAAAATGTTTTGTGAGATGTCTCCCTTATTGTTGCTACCATGTCCTGAACATCTACTATATGCCAGGTGCTGGGTTAAGTACTTCTCACACACTGTCTCTGATCTGCAAACCACCTTGCTGGGCAGGAATTCTTAGCTCCCCGCCCCTTTTTTTTTTTTTTTTTTTAACAGATGCAGAAGCTTACTTGGACCAAGTGACTTGTCCCAGACCACACAAACAGTAAGTGGTAGAACCAGTTCTCAAATCTAAGTCTGTCCAACAACAAAGGTGAAATTCCTCCCACCTCCCCACAGTGCCCCTAGGAAAGGGACTACAAAAACATCAGATTAGGGTCCCTATTTACAACAGGAGTTAGGCATGTAAGGGAGGCAGGTGTGGGATGGAGAAGGGGAGCCCCATCTTAATACAGCAGCTGTTACTTAGCTTTAGTGGAGGTTGTAACAAAAGAATCGGAACTCAATGTTTCCTGATCATCTGATTTTTTTAATCAGGATGTAAGAAATTTTTTACATGAAAACTCCATTGTGCAGGCCTTTCTGGAGAAACTGACCCCAGGCCAGGGCCTCTGATCTGTTTTTTTTCTTTCTTTTTTTTTTTTCTTGTTTTTTTTTTTTTTTTTTTTTGAGAGAGTGTCTCCTTCTGTAATGCAGTAGCACAATCACAGCTCACTGCAGCCTTGACCTCCCAAGCTCAAGGGATCCTCCCATCTTAACTTCCTGCATAGCTGGAACTACAGGCATGTGCTACCACATCAGGCTAAATTTTAATTTTAATTTAATTTTTTTGAGACATAGTCTCACTCTGTCGCCCAGGCTGGAGTGCAGTGGTGTGATCTCGGCTCACTGCAACCTCCGCCTCCTGGGTTCAAGTGATTCTCATGCCTCAGCCTCCTGAGTAGCTAGGATTATACGGGTGCACCACCATGCCCAGCTATTTTTTGTATTTTTAGTAGACACAGGTTTCATCATGTTGCCCAGGCTGGTCTCAAACCTCTGACCTCAGGTGATCCACCCACCTCAGCCTCCCAAAGTGTTGTGATCACAGGTGTGAGCCATAGCACCTGGCCTAATTTTTTTTATTTTTTGTGAAGACAGGGTCTTCCTGTGTTGCTCAGGCTGATCTCAGATTCCTGGTCTCAAGCAGTCTGCTCTCCTCGACATCCTTAAGTGCTGGGATTACAGGTGTGAGCCACTGCACCCGGCCCAATCTATTCTTATTCTGGCTTGCATCAATCATTGACCAATGAAAGTTGCCAAATGTGGCCATGCACAGTGGCTCACGCCTGTAATCCCAGCACTTTTGGAGGCCGAGGGGTGGGGGATGGGCAGATCATGAGGTCGGGAGTTCAAGACCAGCCTGACCAATATGGTGAAACCCTGTCTCTACTAAAAAAAAAAAAAAAAAAAAAAAAATTAGCCAGGCGTGGTGGCAGGCACATGTAGTCCCAGTTACTCCAGAGGCTGAGGCAGGAGAATCGCTTGAACCTGGGAGGCAGAGATTGCAGTGAGCCGAGATTGCACCACTGCACTCCAGCCTGGGTGACAGAGAGAGACCCCATTTAAAAAAAAAAAAAAAAAAAAGTGCCAAATGTGTCCCTTCAATTCCAGTAAGCACTTTTGGAAACACACGTAAAATTGTTGCCAATGCGCATTGTGTGTGTTTGGGAGTCATTGTGCAAAATGCGTGGGCAGCAAGCACTCTTTTGTGAACCAAGTTCTATGAACCACCAAGTATTCTTTCTCTGGGCTGAATTCCAAGGGTCTGTTCAGAGAGTACAGGTTTCTGAAGGAAGGGATTTGATCTATGTACATGGCTTTCTTCTTAAAATGCCAGGAAGAAGGTTGCTTAACAAATGCTTTTGACATTCCTGACAAGTAATCTCCAGGCTTGACTTCAGGGGTGAGTTACACCTCTCCCTCCCCACGCCTTTTTGAGAGTATTGCGAACAAGCAGCAAAACTGATGTTCTTCAACTCCACCCTTTGGTGCATCACTGAAATGGCAAAAAGGTAGGAGGTGCAGAGGAGAACTTCAGGCCACGGAGGCAAGAAGTCAATCATTGATTCCTGGCACGGTTGTGATAGTCGTGTTTGGAGATCCAACCCATAAAATGAACCACTGGTTTCACAGCGTACACCTTAGAGATCTCAGAAACGTGCCCTAGGCTTGCTTGAGTCACAATAGCTGGGTTCAAATCTCCACTCCTGTTGCCTAAAGAATCAACTGTCTAGGCTAGTCTCAGCCTTGGTTTATAGGTATCTCTCCGTAGGGTTTTTTTTTTTTTTTTTTGGGAGAACTATATTTGAAATAATGTGTGTGAAAGTTTCTGAGATATAGTAAGTGGTAATACTTGTGGGGATTCTAAGGCTTACTTGCAGTGATTTGAGTGTATACAGGGAATATTTTTATTGTATTGCACTGGCATGCATAAAGACATTTGAGATTTGGATGTTTACGTCTTAAAAAGCCAGTGGTATTTAATATTTGCAGGAAGAAAATGTTGTATTTACCCTATAATATAGGAAACTTGGCCCATTTTTCTAATGATACAGAAAAAGCTCAATTAGGCTTAAATATGACCTAGCACCACCCCAAGCCTACAGCAATTGTATTCTCTTTAATAAAAATTGCGTAAATTATAGCTTTCTCTTGATTTGCACAGTACAGGCTCAATTCTACTCTCTTTCCTCTAAGTAGAGTTGTTTCTTATTATTTTTCAGGTTAACCAACTAATGTCAGACATATGTTTCTTCACCAAACACTGCATTAGGGGACATTTATTTTACATTTGTTCCCTTTTGCAAATATTTACAGTTAGTTGCAGAACTGAGCTATTTTATGAAGTGAAGAAAATATGTCCAGGGAAAACATAAGGTTTCAAAAGTAGCTTTTGAGAAGGAGAAAGGAAGAAAAGACTAATTACAGTGAAGATAGGTACTGATATGTGCTAAGAGAACGTATAAATCATGTCCACTACACTAGTAGTTTTAATGCATTCTCTGCATCTGAATTAAACAGGAGTTAGTGTTTGAAATTATGTCTAAAGCTTTCCTCAGTGATTTGAGAATATAAAAAGTAGTGTTTCTTTTCTTTCAAAAGACATCCCTCTCGCAGTGTGCCTTCTATTCTTGACTTGTCTTGCTATAAAAGAAAAAGCTCTCAGAGTCTTTTCAAATCTAAATAGTCCGTACATTAAAATAGTTTTTTTTCATTTATGAAACTGAGTCATAGCTACACAGTTACAAACTTCATATGAAAACCTAAATACCTTTTATCTAAAATGAACCCTCAGCAAATTAGCAAGAGGTAAGGTTTAGGTATGAAGGACATATATTTTTTTTTTTTTTTGAGATGGAGTCTTGCTTTGTTGCCCAGGCTGGAGGGCAGTGGTGCGACCTCGGCTCACTGCAACCTCCGCCTCCCAAGTTCAAGTGATTCTCCTGTCTCAGCCCCCCTAGTAGCTGGGATTACAGGCACCCGCCACCATGCCCGGCTAATTTTTGTATTTTTAGTAGAGATGGGATTTCACCATGTTGGCCAGGCTGGTTTTGAACTCCTGACCTCAGGTGATCCACCTACCTTGGCCTCCCAAAGTGCTGGGATTACAGGCATGAGCCACTGCGCCCGGCCTAAAGGACATTTCAGTATAAAGTTAAAGTGAATGTTTTATACAATGAGTCAAAAGATGCCCTGACCTACAATAAATTTACTTCTTTTATTGATAATTCCAGGCAACTTAAACATATTCGAACAAAACATCTGATGGTTAGGACCCAAAACAGCATTTGTTTAGAAAGATGAGGTCTTATCTGGGATTCCTTTTGCCAAGGGAAGATGCCGCTGGAAATGGGACTACTAATGCCCCAAGAAGTGACTGATCCTATAAAGGAAAAGGGGAAAAAAAAAGAGAACTGCTTCCTTCTTCAAGGGGCAACCACATCAAAGCACAAATGCACTCCTGCGTAGGTGTGTGAGATGAAGGTACCATCTCAGCCAATGTAGAAACTGCTGGCCTCCCTTGAAAGTACACAGGCCACATTCCAGGGCAACCATTTCTGTTTTAAACTAGTTTTTAAATGTTAAAATTTGATATGTATATGCTGAAAATATAAATGGTAGCAAAATACAGGCGTTAAGAATAAAAGCTTCTGTCCTCATTAGTCTTCTAGTCCCTCTCTCTGATTTATGGGACATCATTCCAGAAATTTTTTTCTTTAAGACGGAGCCTCGCTCTGTCACCCAGGCTGGAGTGCAGTGGCGCAATCTCAGCTCACTGCAAGCTCCACCTCCCGGGTTCATGCCATTCTCCTGCCTCAGCCTCCAGAGTAGCTGGGACTACAGGCGCCTGCCACAACACCCTGCTAATTTTGTTTTTGTATTTTTAGTAGAGACGGGGTTTCACCATGTTAGCCAGGATGGTTTCGATCTCCTAACCTCGTGATCTGCCCCCCCTTGGCCTCCCAAAGTGCTGGGATTACGAGCGTGAGCCACTGCGCGCAGCCTGGAAATTTTTAACGTGTAGACAAGTACACAGAAAATGCACATGGCTTTTTATACAAATAGGATCCACCCTTTTTAAAACAAATGGTGGGCTAAGTGCAGTAGCTCATGCCTATAATCCCAACACTTGGGGAGGCAGAGATGAGAGGATTGCTTGAGACCAGGAGTTCGAGACCAGCCTGTGCAAAACACAGTGAGACCCCGCCTCTAAAAAGAAATTTAAAAAATTAAAATGAAAATAAGATAACACCTGGGTGATGAAACAATCTGTACAACAAAGCCCCATGACACAAGTTTACCTACGTAACAAACCTGCACATATACCCCTGAACTTAAATTAAAAGTTAAAAAAGAGTTTCATAATGAAAGGGGCATTTGGAAAAAAAAAAAAAAAAAGAAAAAAGAAAATAAGGGTCAGAGAGGCTATGAGACTAAGCCAAAGGGCCATACTGTTGGTTAAGTAAGCATGAACATGCATTTAATGAATAATAATGGTTTTTTTTTTTTTTCTGAGACAGAGCCTTGCTCTGTCACCTAGGCTGGAGTGCAGTGGTGTGATCTCCGTTCACTGCAACCTCCGCCATTGGGTTCCAGTGATTCTCCTGCCTCAGCCTCCTAAGTAGCTGGAATTACAGATGCACACCACCATGTGCAGCTAATTTTTATATTTTTAGTAGAGATCGGGTTTCGCCATATTGGCCAGGCTGGTCTCGAACTCCTGGCCTCAAGTGATCTGCCTGCCTTGGCTTCCAAGATGGGATTACAGATGTGTAATCTGGGATTACAGACATGACCCACCAAACCCAGCATGTTTTAAATAGTTATATGTTCACGGTTAACAGTTTAGAAAAGCAAGAACCAAACTAAAGTATCACTAGTAATTGTTAGAAAATAAAATAATAAATGGGATCGTATTAACTATACTGCTCTGTAGCTTGTTTACTAAATATAACTTGGTTACGTGTTCCTACCCACATGTCAAATGTATTTCACACATTGGCATCACTGTAGTGAACTGTATTATCTGAATGTACCATAATATCCCCTGCAACATTCATATCAACAGAATAAACTGAGTGTTTTTGATAAAAAGTTTGGGCAATACCTTCCAAAACTAGAAATCCAATTTGACGTTCTAGAAATTTGTCCTTCAGATTCGTTCCCACATGCACAGATACAAGGATGGTCACTGCAGTCCTGTTCACAACAGGGAGAGAAAAAAGAAGCAATCTAACCAGCAATTAAAAGGGGTCAAGTTCATCTACGATGGGGGCCACTTTATAATCGCTCTGAAGAGAGAATAGTTTTAAATGAGAGTCTGTCTTCTTCTGACCGTCATAAACACACACACAGTCCACAAGGGAGAAATTGAAAATTGGCCTTTGTGAGGCTCTTTGCTGGAGCTGCTTTCTTCAGTAGTCTTAAAACTTACCATAAAAAACGATGCAAATAATAAGTTAAAGATGAACAGAGCCCATGCAACCCTTAATTGTGCAAAATTCAAAGAGACAATTAAAAAACAAAAAGGTCCCTCCAAAACACAGGCCAAACTATTATCTGCAGCACATTCACCTTACTACCAGTGACTACTATGAAAATGAGACCTGGCCGGGTACAGTGGTTGACACCTTTGATCTAAGCTTTTGGGGAGGCTAAAGTGGGAGGATTGTTTGAGCCCAGGAGTTTGAGACCAGCCTGAGTAACAAAGTGAGACCCTGGCTCTACCTAAAAAAAAAAAAATTAGTTGGCGTGGTGGTACATGCCTGCAGTCCCAGCTACTTGGGAGACAGAGGCAGGAGGATTGCTTGAGCCCAGGAGGTTGAGGCTACAGTGAGACATGATTGTACCACTACACTCCAGCCTGAGTGATAAAGAGAGAACTTGTCTTGGAAAGGAAAGGGAAGGGGAAGGGGAGAAAATGAGATCTGACATCCCTGTGACCTTCTGAGGGGCATTCATGAACATTCATGATATCGAAGAGAGAAAATGACCAAGGGTCCATCAGAATCTTAGTTCTCTCAGTCACTCCAAAAACGTATGAAGCTGCAGCCCATTTGCTTCTGAGTGGCAAGTAGTATGTCCAAAGAGAGCCCTTTCTGGCAAGTCTACAGTGTCACACTGCAGCCAATAGAAGCCTCTCTCTGATGGGGTCTCTGCTCTCTCCATCTTGTATGTTCGGAGCAGAGCACAGAGCAGGTGCAACCAGCCAGGGCGGAGACCACAGCTCCGAGGATTCCTAACGTCACTTCGACGGGACCAGTGTGATCATGTGCGTTTACTAAATCTAGTGAAACTCAGAGTAGGAAACACCATTACCACGTTTGTTGCTTAATCATGAGCAAGTGAAACGGAGTGAAAGTGAAGAGTGCTATGCAGTGACAAATAGGGGGTGTGAAGTTAGACTGCCATATAGACTCCCGGCGCTGCAAGGGGCCACCAATGCTATCACCTACCTTGACTTTGGACTGACCGTCCTCATGCCTCCCATAAACTTGGCTGTACATTCCTTTCTATAAGAGCTCTAGAGAAGGGTTTCTCTAAATGCATAATATTTCACATTGGTTCTCGTAATTATACAACCAGGGAGTTAAAAACTGTTCCTGCTGCCTACTAAGTCTGTGGTCAGGAAGTAAAAGTATCAAAGCTTCCTGCCGTTAGGCTAAGCTGGCCGGAAGCACTGGCTCATGTCTGTCATCCCAGCACTTTGAGAGGATGAGGCAGGCAGATCACTTGAGGCCAGGAGTTCGAGACCAGCCTGGGTAACATGGCAAAACCCTGTCTCTACTAAAAATACAAAAATTAGCGAGGCGTGGTAGCACATGCCTATAATCCCAGCTACTTGGGAGGCTGAGGCAGGAGAATCACTTGAATCCGGGAGGCGGAGGTTGTAATGAGCGGACATCTCGCCACTGCACTCCCGCCTGGGTGACAGAGTGAGACTCTGTCTCAAAAAAAAAAAAAAAAAAAGAAAGAAAGAAAAGAGGGAAGCCCAGTTAATGCCCAAGGATGAAAACAGTCTTCCCATTCTATCTGCTGATCCCTTCTGTGGCCAGACATCTGAAGAGAAAAAGCCAGATCATCTGGGATGTGACCACTTTTCAGGATGACTTTCTTTGAAATAAAGAGATTTTAGAAACTACACCTTCAAAATTGGATTGCTTCTGATCAAGTCAAATTAATAAATAGCGATGAAAAGGGCCTCAGCTGTAAAGAGCTTCTAGAAATCCTTCCCACCCAGGAGAACTCTCTGCTCTCTACCTCCCCACTAGCCAGCCGAGAGGAACTTCTAGTTACATTTTCTGTACTGGGAGATTCCAGTGCCTTTCTTTCTGAAGAAATCATTTCTGTGAAAATTCCAAAAATGACATTAAAAGAGAATAATATAATACTTAAAGACCACTAATTCCTTTATCAAGAGGCATTGGAAATTCAGGTGCTCTATTTTATTTGGAATATGAACAAAACTTCATATGCTCTTCAGTAGAAAGCCTGTGCTACGAGCAAGTCATGAAGGCAGGATCCGAATCCAGTCAGTGGACTTCTTCAGTCACTGCACGCAGCCTGTCTGATTTAACAAGCCTTTGCTAAAACCCACTAGGTGCAAAGTGCTCTGCTCAATGCGATCACTACTTATTGATCAAAGATAATTTCTGAATACTACAACAATTAAGTGTAATAAAAAGCTTCACTGGACTTCTAAAACAGGATCTATATGTACATATACATACACAAACTCATATATATTCATTCATATATATTCATATATATGAATATTGTATACATTCATAGATGTGTATATATAGTCCTATATATACACACAAACACACATATGTATTCATCCATATGTATTCATATATATGAATATTCTACACATTCATAGATGTGTATGTATATATATATTCCTGTATATATGTGAATACTCTACACAGCCATAAAAAAGAATAAAACATGTCTTTTGTGGTAACATGGTTGGAGCTGGAGGCCATTATCCTAAGTGAACTAGCTCAGAAACAAAAAAACAAATACTGCATATTCTCACTTATTAAGCAGGAGTTAAACAATTGGTATATATGAACATAAAGATGGAAATAATGGACCCTGGGGACTCCAAAAGGAGGGAGGGTGGGAAGGGGATGAGGGCTGAAAAATTACCTATGGGGTATGATGTCCACTATTTGAATAATGGGTACACTAGAAGTCCAATCCCCACCAGTAGGCAATATACCCATGAAACAAACATACACATGTACCCCCTGAATCTAAAATAAAATAAAATAAAATTTAAGAAACATTTCATCAGTGACTCAAAACCTATTTGGAGTTTTGGCACCATGTTTGAGTTCAAAAGTCTTTTCTACCCTAAAATTACAGCTTTGTGATTCATATTTGAAACTAAAACTTTGAATGAAATAAATATTTGCTTTCAATTGCAACAATAAAAAAATTGTCAAGTGGGACCTAATTAAACCGAAGAGCTTCTGTACACCAAAAGAAACCGTCAACAGAGCAAACAATCTACAGAATGGGAGAAAACATTCACAAAGAATGCATCCGACAAAGGTCTAATATCCAGAATATGTAAGGAACTGAAATCAACAAGCAAAAAGCAACTCCATTAAAAAGTGGACAAAAGACATAAACAGACACTTCTGAAAAGAAGACATACAAGAAGCCAACAAACATATGAAAAAATGCTCCACATCACTAATCATCAGAGATATGCAAATCGAAACCACAATGAGATATCATCTCACACTGGTCAGAATGGTTGTTATTAAAAAGTCAAAAAATAACATGCTGGTGAGGCTGCAGAGGAAAGGGAGTGCTTATACATTGCTGGTGGGAGTGAAATTAGTTCAGCCACCGTGGAAGGCAGTGTGGAGATTTCTCAAAGAGCTTAAAACAGAACTACCATTTGACTCAGTAATGCCATTATTGGGTATATACCCAAGGGAATATAGGTCATTATACCAAAAACACACATGCACTTAATATGTTCATCACCGTGCTATCCATAAAGACATGGAATCAACCTAGGTGCCCATCAGTGGTGGACTGGATAAAGAAAATGTGGTACATGTACACCATGGAATTCTATAAAGAATGAAATCATTTCTTTGGCAGCAACGTGGATGGAGCTGAATACCATTTTCCTAGGCAAATTAACGCAGAAATAGAAAACCAAATACCACATGTTCTCACTTACAAGTGGGGGCTTAACATGGAGCACACATGGATGTAAACATGGGAACAAAATACACTGGGGACTACTGGAGTGGGGATGGAGGTGGGATGTGGGTTAAAAAACTACCCATTGGGTACTAGGCTCATTATCTGGATCCAGTATACCCCTGCAACAATCCTGTACATGTACCTCCTATATCTAAAAATAAAAGCAGAAATTTAAAATAAATAAATATTTGCTTTTCTCCTTATAGATCACCCTTGGGATAAGGTAACTCAACCTTTTCCCAGTGCCCCTAAACAGTGCTGGGAATGAGAGTCCTCAATGCAGCCTAATTCACGGGACCACAGACATCATCTGTCATAGAATGAGTTCAGCCTCAGCAGCTCAGTTGCCAAAATCCCTCTAGAATCCCCCTTGATGAGCCTACTCAATACTCCACGAAGAGCCTTCTCCCTTCGTGGAGTATGGAACCTGAATAATTCTGAATAGTCTGACATGGAAAAACTGGAAAAATTGTTAAGAAAACCCTGGAATGAAGAGAGTGTTTTCCCCAGCTAGAAACACTGTGGCTAAAAATAGCACAATGAAAAACATATTTGTCTCTTACATACAATGGATATAGAATATAATTATGGGCTGTGTGTCTGTCTGGGATAGAGGCAAGGGAGGAAGTGCCAACATCTAGGATACAGAAGGAATAAAGGACAGTATATTCAACTCCTAGGCTCCTTCTACACCCTGTAGCAACCACAGCCCCTTGGTGACTTGGGTTCTCACTCTGAAAATACCTGTAACATCAAAATCTGACTCTACTTGTATGGCCAAGAAAAATTTCAGGCAGGTAAAATTTAAAATTTTAAGTCTGTGCAGTACTTGAGCTCCTATCAGTAGGTACCAGTAAAAAGTAAATTAATATCACTTCTGTAGCCTGTCTAGAAAAAAGTGGCAAAAGCATAATTAATATAAAAATATAAATACCCTGGCTCCTTTGACATACTTAACATTTTGTATTTTAATTACTTTATAGAATCATTGCTGCTCCTGGGAGTTATTTCAATAACACATTCATTTTTTTTCTATGCCTCCTAAAATGAGAAAAAGTGCAGGCAGTATAGGATAGTTTATTATGTCGTATTTCCCAGTAACTCTCTGAGCCACAGTCTCTTCATCTGTAAAGTGGAAATAATGACTGCTAGCCAAGGCTGGGCACAGTGGCTCAAGCCTGTAATCCCAGCATTTTGGGAGGCCAAGGTGGGTGGATCACTTGAGCCCAGGAGTTTGAGACCAGCCTGGGCATCATGGTGAAACTCCATCTCTACCAAAAATACAAAAAATTAGCCTGGCACGGTGGCATGTGCCAGGAGTCAAGAGGCTGAGATGGGAGGATTGCTTTAGCCGGGGAGGTGGAGGTTGCAGTGAGCCAAGATCGCGCCACTGCACTTCAGCCTAGGCGACAGAGTGAGACTTTGTCTTAAAAAAAAAAGAAAGAAAGAAAGAAAGAAAGAAAGAAAGAAAGACTGCTAGCCTTACTTAACTGCTAGTCATTGCTTGTAATGATAAGAGGAAGTAAAGAATATAAAAACACTTTCTAAACATCCAATGCCATTTCAGCAGTCAATAAAAACAATTGTTAACATTTGGAACATGAATGCTTAGAACTGGGCTACGTCTGTTTTGTTATTTAATCCTCACAACACAGCTACTGGCATCCCATTTTATGGACATGATGACTGAGGCCTAAGGACATGAATTTACTTTCGCCACTAAGTGGTGAAGCCAGAACTCAACGCCCAGGCCTTCCGATGTTGGAGGTACAGTTCTTTGTCACTCACTGTTTTGCAATAACTGTGGTAACAATTTAATATGAATGTGAGTTCTGGCATTAATCCACATTATCTAACTGCAAAATTTCAGGAGGTCTCATTCTCACACATGAGGCAGTTCTTAAAACATTTTGAAAGCCTGTCCACTTATTCCTAAGTAGTTTTAGTTTCAAAAGTCCAAATTCCCATTTCACAGGTATCTTTGGATGATTCTAAACTCTGCACTTTAACTTCACGCACTGCCATGCACTGTGTGGAAGAAACAATAGGCTTTCTTTGTGTTCTTTTTAAGCTTGGTGGAACTAACTACTCACAGGGCAACTGATGCCTCTGAACTAACCCCTTTCAGCTAACTCACAGATCCACGGCCACATCCAGTGATTGCTATCACATCCAAATGGCTGGCAAGACTGTTTACTTATCCTCACTGGCAGCCGAAGCAAATAAAAAAAACCCTCATACTCCCAAGTGACCAGTATTTTCTTTTAAACCATGCTTTAAAAACTACCTTTAGCACCCACACCCCACCTTCCTCCAAGAAGTCTTTATCTATCTTCTTGGAATTTAGAAGTCCTGCTTCCCTAAAAGCTCAAAAACTGGATGTCTCTATCAGGATTGTTTTTTTCTAGTCTGGGAAAAATGCCTCAGTGAGAAAAGCATCAGATACATACTTTAAAAAAAGTGCAATGTTCATAAACCTGATTCAAAGACTATTTCTGCAACATTCCATGGATTTTATTTTTGGCATTTTTACAATGTGAAAATACAAAACTACCCATAGTCTCAATTTCAGGTCTGTTGTAAAAGTAAAAGAACACACACACACACACACACACACACACACAAACACACACACACATCTGGGAATAAATAAGAAATACATAGAACATCTCAATTTTCAGACTGTCCATCTAACCCTTATCTGTGGCATTTTTATAGCAGTATTCACCGGGCACAATCAGCAGAATGCACAATGCATCGCTTGTTTTCAGCTCTATTCAAAAATCTCAGTTCATTCAATAAAAAAAAAAAAAAAAGCCCTTAAAAACAGCCCTTTAGCACGAACATTGCTATGGGAAAGCTGGGCTTATTGATTCACTTCTTCCTGCCAAGAGAACAATGCCGAGAAACAGAGCGAAATGTTTCCAAATAATTTTTGGCAAAAACTTGGAAGAAAAAAACCCCGCATATTTACCTGTACCCAGAGCTCCACAGGTGAGGCGGCAGTTAAAGCAGAAAATCTAATTCTTCTGGAAGTTTTTGTCTGGAATGGACTCCAGGGTCTTCCTTCGGAGCTGTCAGGTAAAACCCCCCTCCATGTCTGGGCTGTTTTCTTTTGCAGTTTTTCCCAGTGAAACTCTCGTCATTTGCATAAAACCTACTTGTAGCCTATAGGACTTTTTGAGTAGCTACTTGTTAAATCGGCTGTCTTGACATGCTCTTTCAAGCATGACATCATAAATCTCCATGGAAACCCTAACCCCACCTGCCGACATGCCAACATTACCTGTCAGGCAAAGACTTAAACAATCGTCTGAAATTGTTCATTAATGAAACCTTTTTAGGGGCTTTGGATCTCTGCACAGTATAATTTGTGCTGTTGGCAGAAACTTAGCCGGGAACGATGGCTTCATTTTCAAAGCCTGAGCTGTTTTGCAGAAAACAATGATCAAAATTATAGGCGTTTGTTAATCTGCCCCTCCCTGTCTAACAATGCGCTTAATTGGTGGAAGAAAAACCTACAGCGGCCATGCGTGTCTCTCTCTGCAGGATAAAGTTACCTTGAAAACTCAGGTCTTGAAAAATCTTCAATTGATACTTCTTTTCCACTCTGTTCTCCACTAGCCCCCTTCCTAGAACTTTTTACCAGCAAAACTTGCAAAACAGGTTCCCTGTCAGTGTGTATGTGTGTGTGTGTGCATTTCCCCTCGGCTTCTATGGCTGCAGAGGTGGTAGGAAAAGGTGTGGAGAACTTTTTAACTCCTTCCTAACATATCCAGATATTTTGCATGTCTATCCTAGTTTATGTAAATTACCAGAATTACAATGAAATCTATTCTAGGCTTTGGGAAATGGTCCGTAGGCTCTAAGATACTCGATATCTGAGTCCAGCCCTCTTTCTTCTCACCTCTAAATTCACTGCAGACACACCTCTTACTCCCCAGGTCTAAGACTGCTGACCACTAGGCACCAGAAAATTTGAATAGGACTGAGTTCAAACCCATAGGAGTTTATCATAATGTTATCAAGTCGCTGTCATATGCCACAGTACAAAGTTCTTCAGAGGGACTCAGCAGGGAGCTGAATGAAGCTGAGAAGCACTTTAAGGCAGCCGTGAGCAAGATGTGACACTGCAGAGTTTTGGAAACAGCAGTAGCTGAACCAGCAGTCTGCTGTTAACTTGCCACGGATCCCATTGCAAACTGCAACATATTCAGTGCATCTGTCTTCAAAGGTCAGAGAGCAAACATTAACCTCTACACCTTGCTGGGTGCACCCAGGTATTTACAGAGAGCAATCATAGGTTAAAAAACCTCAGAATGACCCTTTGCACAGCAGGGAATTGTAAACGCTTTGGATCCTCTCCTCCAATGATTCTGTAAGCTTTGCATTGCCATAGAGTTCACGGTCAATAGATGGGAGGTTACCTTTGAAGGGAACCAAGAACTACCCTGGTTTAATACCGCAGCCAGAGTTGGAGCACTCCTCGGAGGCAAGACTGTTGTCAGAGATTCAATTAATGCCTCTGTGAGATGAAAATACAACCAGATAAAGCCCACACTTGGGCTTTATACCCAGTGGGGCACAAACACAATGTGAAACAAACAAAAACCAGATATAACCAGATCTAGGCTAGATTCGGTCAAATCTGAAGATGGGGTGGAGGCACTATTCAATTACAGTTATTCTTCAAAGTTCCATTAGAGAGAAGAGCAAGTGCAAGTTGATTCAGCAGTCAGAGTGGTTATAAATTATGCCAGATCTTCCCTTTGGGTTATTTAGGAAATTACAGTATCTCAGCTTTTGCTTATTGAATTCAGGTTTGGAAAAGAGAGCAAGAAGAGTCAGAATGTAAAGGCAAATAGAGACAGTCCAGAAATAATTCAGATAGGAAAGCAACTCCATTAACCGTTTCCTCAGTAGACAGGCAGAGGTAAACCCAAGAGAAAAATTTGTAACCAGCATTGACATTATTATGATCAAGACAGAGAGATCTTGATCAACTTAGAGCCGGGAAAGTGTTTGGCAACAAGGATCCCAGCAATAAGGACAACACACGAAGGTTGGGCAGAAATGCCAAGAGTTGATTAGAGGTGGCCAGTCCAGTGACGATTTTTCCTACCATCCCTAAATGAGAAAAACATCTCACTAAGCCTTAATGACATTGTGATTTGCCTGATGGCAACCTTAGCATCATACTAATCAAATCAGAGCTCAGTAAATGCATGTAGATGAGCTATTTTTTCTAAATTTAGCAACATCATGGGTACCTATGATTGACTTGGAGAGCAAATAAGATTCTCTGTCTTGGATTCGCTTCAACAAACCTGTTTTATAGCAGAGGTAGAAAACGGGCCAGGAGCAGTGGCTCATGCCTGTAATCCTAGCACTTTGGGAGGCTGAGGTAGCAGGATTGTTTGAGCCCAGGAGTTTGAGAACAGCTTGGGCAACATGGCAATATCCCATCTCTACAAACAATGCAAAAATTAGCCCGGCGTGCTGATGTGTGCCTCTAGTCCCAGCTACTTGGGAGGTTGAGGTGAGAGGAACGCCTGAGCCCAGAAGGTTGAGGCTGCAGTGAGCTATGTTTGCACCACTGCATTCCAGCCTGGGCAACTGAGTAAGAACATACCTCAAAAAAAAAAAAAAAAAAAAAAAAAAGGAAAACTCCTCACTGAAAAAGCTCACAAAGATAAAAGAATACAAACAACTGGTGAAAGAGATTAGACTTAACTATTTATGGCCTGAATTTTTGTTTCTTAAGAAACACGAGCCTAGTGCAGTGGCTCACACCTATAATGCAAGCACTTTGGGAGGCTGAGTGGGGTGGATCACCTGAGGCCAGGAGTTTGAGACCAGCCTGACCAACATGGTGAAACCTACTAAATACAAAAAAATTAGCTGAGTGTGGTGGCACATGCCTTTATTCCCAACTACTTGGGAGGCTGAGGCAGGACAATTGCTTGAATCTGGGAGGCGGAGATTCCGGTGAGCCGAGATTGCCCACTGCACTCCAGCCTGGGCAACAAGAGCAAAACCCCGTCGAAAAAAAGACAAAGAAAAAGAATGGAAAAGAAAAGAGAAAAGAAATATGAATTGGAAGTTGTCAGGTAGAAAAGGAATACTTTCTTTCAAGCAAAATATCCATTTTTTAATCATTCAAATAACCAACCCTTATCTCATTTACGCCTCACAGCAATAGTATGATGTAAGAACAATCATTATTCCCATTTTGCAAATGGAGAAATTGAGCCTTAGAGAGGTTAGGTAATTTCAGTAAGTTTACCTGGCTATTAAGTATTGGAGCTGAGATCTGAAATCAGGCTGACCCAACATTTAAACCCAAAACACTTGTACTTAACTATCAGGCACTGATACTCCTAGTTTAATAAAATTGCTCATAATTAGGATACTAAGATCCTAACTAAATGAAGCCACGCTGAAAGGATTTATTTAGTAGATGAGCCTGAAAGTGCATACTGGATTGCAAAGGGTCAATGCAGACCTTCTGCAGATCCTCCGAGATACGGAGTTAACAGATGGTACTGGAGTCTGGGGTAGTTCAGACAGAAACATCAGCACAGCAGCAGCCTTGGAGAAGCAGTATGTATTTAGCTGCAGGCTGTATTTAGTCCTAGAAGGACTGCACAGAACAGAGTTAATGCACTACAACTCAGGGTTTAGCCCTCAAAACCCCAGGGCAAACAGATCTCTAGGATGTAGATAAGGCTAATGAAATAGCAACTCTTAAGAAATATCTGCAATCTGAAGTTCTGGTCTAAAGAAAAACTGTCAAACATGAAAAAGGTAGAAAACAACAGATACACATTTCGTAAGTCAAGACCACACTACGAGTATCACCAAAAGATAAGAATGCTTGGATTCTTTAATGAAACATGGACCCCAACTGTGGTAATTCTCTAATGCTAAACCCTTGATCTTTGGCTCTGTGTTTGATTGTAGTTGTTACTTGTTTTTAGAAATTATCCATTCACGTTTTGTCAACTGTTGCTATGGTGCAGAGGGGGATGGTTAATTTCATGTTTCAACTTGCCCAGGTTATGGTGCCCAGTTGTTGGGTCAAACACCAGTGTAGATGTTGCTGTAAAGGTATTTTTTAGGTGTGATTAGCATTTAAATCAGTAGACTTTGAGTAAGGCAGATTGCCCACCATAATGTGAGTAGACCTCATTTAATCAGTTGAAGACCTTAAAAGCAAAGACTGAGGTCCCCCAAAGAAAAAGGAATTCTGCTATTGGTTCTGATATTCTGAAGAACTGTGACTAATACAGCTGATACCTCCAACATGTATCTGTCTAGTCTTGTTTTCTGGCATAGGGTCCAGTCCTATTTTATCTCCAATTGTCTAACAGTCATTTTCACTTGGAGCAACCACTGTCATTTCAGATACAGCTTGTCAAGACCTAAACTCAAGCCATTGTTTAGCATTTAAATAGCATGAGGCACATTTAAGAGAGAAGAAGAATAGACGTACAGTACTTGCTGTCAAATTAAGATGGAGGAATATAATTAAGTCCATCAGTTGTTACACTAAGTGCTAGTGGATGGAATTTCCCATTAAAAACAGACTAACGAATTAGGCTGAAAAGCTGAAAAAGCAAAGCCAAGTTATTTGTATGTAGTTTTTTTTTTTTTTTTTTTTTTTTTTGAGACAGAGCAATTGCTCTGTCACCCAGGCTGGAGTGCAGCGGCATGACCTCGGCTCACTGCAACCTCTGCCTCCTGGGTTCAAGCAATTCTCCTGCCTCAGGCTCTGAGTAGCTGGGACTATATGCATGCGCCACCACACCCAGCTAACTTTTGCATTTTTAGTAGAGACAGGGTTTCACCATATTGGCCAGTCTGGTCTCCAACTCCTGACCTCAGGTGATCCGCCTGCCTTGGCCTCCCAAAGTGTTGGGATTACAGGCGTGAGCCACCGCACCCGGCCAATATATATGTAGTTTCTAATAAACATGCTCATTACAGGTTGAGTAACTGTTATCCAAAATGCTTGGGACCAGAGGTGTTTCAGGTTTCAGATTTTTTTTTTTTTTTTTGATTTTAGAATATTTGCAGTACATAGCTATCAGTTGAGCATCCCTAATCCAAAAATCCAAAATCTGAAATGCTCCCATGAGCATGACCTTTGAACATCATGTTGGTGCTCAAAAAGTTTCAGATTTGGGAACATTTCATTTTGGATTTTCAGATTAGGGATACTCAACCTGTATTAATACAGAAACGTTGAAAATGAATGATAAGGCATACCTGACAGATGCAAACAAATGTAAATCAAGAGTGAGAATATTCAAAAAAAGTTAACAGACACTAAACAGAATGAAGAGGTCATCTGGTAATGTTAAAGACATAACTTATAAAGAAGGTGTGATCGTAACTAAAAACCTGTGAAACAGAAATTCTTACGAATGCAGGAGAAAAAGATAAAAATACAATGATATGGGAGACTTTGTTATACTTTGCTCAGAAGTGAACAACCTTAAAAAATAAAGACTGAGAAGAAATGAATAATACAATCAACAAACCCAATATATATGTGTGCGTATGTATGTGCATAGAATACAGAATAGATAATTGTCCATGAATATCTATGCAATACTGATGGTGCATTTTATTCTAAGAAAAACTTTGTAAACTAATCTTTAAGTGAAATTTAAAAGTAAGAATTTTAGAGATTGCATTCTCTGATCACATCTAACAAAATTATAAATGAGTAATGATAGCCTCAACTACTTGGAAATTAAATACTAAATTAAATATTCCTGGATCATCCCATACTCAAATCATACCCAAAGGTTTGTTCTGTTTCCACTAAAGAGATATCTCTTTGGCAGTGCATGCTATGGTTTGGATATTTGTCCCCTCCAAATCTCATGTTGAAATTTGATCCCTAAAGTTGAAGGCGCCTAATGGGAGGTATTTGAGTTATGGAGGCTGTTGGATCCATCATGAATGGGATGAATGCTCTCCCTTAGGGGTGAGTGAGTTCTCACTTTATTAGTTCCCATGAGAACTGGTTGTTAAAAAGAGCCTGGCACCTCCTCAACACTCTTGCATCCTCTCAGACAATGTGATCTCTGAGGCTCCCCTTTTGGTCATGAGTGGAAGCATCACAAATGGACTAAGAGAGGGCAGATGTTTGGTTTTGTACTTTTTGTTTTTATTTATTTATTTTATTGAGACAGAGTCTTGCTCTGTCACCCAGGCTGGAGTATGGTTATGGTGGAATGATCATGACTCACTGCAGCCTTGACTTCCCAGGCTCAAATGATCCTCCCATCTCAGCCTTCTAAGTATCTGGGACCGTAGGTATACACCACTATGCCTGGCTAATTTTTCTTTATTCTTTTTTTTTTTTTTTTGTAGAGATAAGGTTTCACCATGTTGCTCCTGAGCTCTGGCAATCCACCTGCCTCAGCCTCCCAAAGTGCTGGGATTAATGAGCTACTGTGCCCGGCCTTGTACTTTTTATATAATGTTCAATGCCAACCTCAAAATGTAGATCCCTAATAAATAAATAAGCATTTGAATGAATTAATCCAAGAACATAACTGCAGGAAGAATGAATAAATGGCAAAGGCTCAAGTTTGATAGGAAAAGACAGGAAGGACAATTTGGACATTTGCAGTATGAGTTCTGCATCTATGCACTGGACTGAATCACACTGGTCTTTTTTAGATCCCTCAACACTGAAAATTTCCATCTAATTTTGTGGCAATTTCCTCTAGCTGATTACCACTTTCCAGGTGTCTCCTGACACTGCCTAGCTAGACTTCGGTTCTTGCCTTTCCATACTTCCCCACCTACCCCCAGGCACTCCTTAGCAGGTTTTCTAGTAGAATCTTATTTTGATTTCTTGCAGAGCTTTCCTTAATATAGCACTGTTCTCAAGATATGTTCTCTTGCTCTCCCATATCACTAATTAAAATGAAAGCTAATGCTGAGGTTGGTGGCACCCAATTAAACATGGATCAAAAGCGATGTGTTATGAATGATCCCCATTTAGGATTCCTTTGCTGTTTTTCTGCATTCCGGGTGATTAACGTCAACTGTAAGTCAATTTTGCAAGTAAAACTACAACCCCTGAATTTAGTCTTTTCAATTGTTCAGTCTCTGCTGCAAGATGTCCTACTATGTAATGGTCCAAATCTTCTGAGATGTACTTTGATGACCTTTGAGTCACAACTCAAAGTGTCAGTCCTCGGTGGGGTGCAGTGGCTCACGCCTGTAATCCCAACACTTTGGGAGACCAGGGCAGGTGAATTCGCTTGAGGTCAGGAGTTTGAGACCATCCTGGCCAACATGGTGAAACCCCATCTCTACTAAAAATACAAAAATTACCCAGGCGTGGTGGCACGTGCCTGTAGTCCCAGCTACATGGGAGGCTGAGGCAGGAGGCTGAACCCTGGAGGTGGAGGTTGCAGTGAGCTGAGATCATGCCACCGCACTCCAGACTAGGTGAGAAAGCCGGACTCCATCTCAAAAAAAACAAAAACAAAAACAAAACAAAAAAACACCCAAGAGTGAAAAATAAATCAGTCCTCCAGGTATCACATCCAAGCTAGCTCCTTCATCTCATCCCTTGAGGAACATCATCTCTCTTAGATCTTAGGCTCTTCTTTCTGTTCATTTTTTTTCTTTTTTACTTTTGTTTTTCATCATACCCAAATGTAAATGACTATTGTTTCTGATCATTGACCACATTCTGATTTTCCTTAGACATATCTAAGATTATCTGGAATTTCTCTGAGGACAAGAGATGTTTTTCTACTGATTTGATCCTATCATATTCTTTGCTCACGGGCCTCTAGTATTCCATTAAATATACACTCACACATACAATATTATAAATTCTCCAGCTATGACTTTGATTCTGTTATGACACCATACTCTTTCATGTGCAGTTGTTGCTCTGAAAATGGTTTTTTCTCAGTTTTCACTTTCTGCATACTCACCACTATGTATGCAACTGTTTCTTTATTATTTACTTATTTATTTTTGAGACAGAGTCACACTCCATTACCCAGGCTGGAGTGCAGTGGTACGATCACTGCTCAGCTCACAGCAGCCTTGACCTCTGGGCTTAGATGATCCCCCCAACTCAGCCTCCCAAGTAGCCAGGACTACAGGCACGCACACTACTGCTTCTTCAGCGCCAAACTCCTTTTCATCTCCAAGTTATTAAAGGCAAATCCAACCAGGACACTGGCACTTCATCCATTGCAGGATGAGCGTTAAATCTCATTCACACTCACTGACACGAGGCAGACTGGTCCCCAGTCCAGTGTTTCTTTTCCTTAGCATTTCAGAACATCTTTCTGTTTCATCCCTCATCAGAGAGGTGGTCTGATCTAGAAGTTAAGAGCAAGGCTCCCACAGGAAGATAATTGGATTTAAATACTGGTGCTGCCACTTACTTGCTGTGTCTCCACAGACAAGCCTGAACTGCTTTGTGCCTCAGTTTCCCATTCTGTTAACTATAGTTAATAGTAGTGCCTACCCCACACCTGTAATCCCAGCACTTTGGGAGGCCAAGGTAGGTGGATCACTTGAGGCCAGGAGTTCACGATCAGCCTGGGCAACATGGTGAAACCTCGTTTCTACTAAAAATGCAAAAATTAGCCAAAAATGCAAAAGTTAGCCAGGAGTGGTTGCAGGCACCTGTAATCCCAGGTACTTGGGAGGCTGAGGCAGGAGAACTGCTTGAACCCAGGAGGCAGAGATTGCTGTGAGCCAAGATCGCACCTGCCAAGATGCATTCCAGCCTGGATGAAAGAGCAAGACTCTGTCTCAAAAAAAAAAAAAAAAAAAACAAAACAAATAGTAGTGCCTACCCAACAGAGTTGTAGAGAGGATGGACTATACTACAGGTTCGGCATCCCTAATCTGGAAATTCAAAATCTGAAAAGCTCTAAAATCTGAGATTTTTGAGTACCAACATGACACTCAAAGGCCATGTTGGAGCATTTCGGATTTCAGATTTTCAAATTAGAGATGCTCAACCAGTAAGTATATAATGCAGATATTTCAAAATCCGCCCCCCCACCAAAAAAAAAAAATTGAAATCTGAAATATTTCTGGTCCCAAGCATTTCAGATAAAGGATACTCAACCTGTAATACATGTAAAGAGAAACAGCACGGCAATTTTAGCTGATGGCAATAATACGTTCTCCTTACAGTCTTTTCCACCATTATAAATATTTGTTGAGAAAACAGTGCTAAAAAAATACTGAGCATGTTACTGGCTTTCTCTGTGTTCTTCATAGTTTGTATAAGGATATTTCTTCCCTCTTCCTATTGTGGCTCATTAATTTTTTATTAATTTATTTTTTATTTCTATATGTTTTTGAGGAATAGGTAGTATTTAGTTAAATGTAGTTAAATGAGTAAGTTCTTCAGTGGTGATTTGTGAGATTTTGGTGCTATTATTATTTGCTGTGCGCACAGTATACTAGAGTTCTTAATTGCTAAAAAATTTATGTCCTTTACCCCCAAAAGTTTAGGTAAGAAACTGCTCTGAGGCTGGGTGCAGTGGCTCACGACTGTAATCCCAGCACTTTGGGAGGCCGAGGCGGGTAGATCACGAGGTCAGGAGTTTGAGACCAGCTTGGCCAATATAGTAGAAACCTTGTCTCTACTAAAAATACAAAATATTAGCCAGGCATGGTGGTGGGCACCTGTAATCCCAGCTACTCGGGAGGCTGAGGCAGGAGACTTGCTTGAACCCGGGAGGCGGAGGTTGCAGTGAGCTGAGATTGTGCCATTGCACTCCAGCCTGGGTGACAGTGCGAGACTCTATCTCAAAAGAATAAATAAATAAATAAAATAAAAATAAAAAAAGAAACTGCTCTGTAAACTCATATTCAGTCATTAGTTCACACAACTAAGTAGCTGCTTCTACTAAACATGGCTATTCTCCCATCATTTCGCCATTGGATTAGAATAAATTAATAGCTCTGAAGAGGAAATTCTTAGCTGAGTCTAGTTCCATTTCTAAACTTTTTACTTACTTATTTGTTTACAAAACATGCCTAGTTTTTCAAAACATACACTTCCTACAACATTAGCTTTTTATCCAGACCTTCACCGTGGCCAAAGGCTGAGACTTACTGAACAGTGTATAGTATAAATGTGTCTTTAGTTTCAATTAGCTTCACTTTTCAGCCTTCGTCGGCAGGTACCTTCATAAATATAGATGCATATATATAAATTTTGAATAGACAGATATAGATCAGAGCCAAGACAAATATGACAGATGCATATCTAATGAATTTGGAGTTTTTCACACATAACAGAGGGTAATACGTTTATTCCCCGAGGTATAAACTGACTCCCTGAGATCTACAGCATACAGCATAATCCATGCTGGAGTTCTGCAATTTGATTTGATACAATTAAGTTCATCAAAAATAAGTCACAAAGACATAGATGCCATTACTTATAGATAGAAATATCTGTTGCCTATGTCCTGAATGGTAATGCCTAGGTTTTCTTCTAGGGTTTTTATGGTTTTAGGTCTAACATTTAAGTCTTTAATCCATCTTGAATTGATTTTTGTATAAGGTGTAAGGAAGGGATCCAGTTTCAGCTTTCTACATATGGCTAGCCAGTTTTCCCAGCACCATTTATTAAATAGGGAATCCTTTCCCCATTTCTTGTTTTTGTCAGGTTTGTCAGTGTGGCGATTCCTCAGGGATCTAGAACTAGAAATTCCATTCGACCCAGCCATCCCATTACTGGGAATATACCCAAAGGACTATAAATCATGCTGCTATAAAGACACATGCACACGTATGTTTATTGCCGCATTATTCACAATAGCAAAGACTTGGAACCAACCCAAATGTCCAACAATGATAGACTGGATTAAGAAAATGTGGCACATATACACCATGGAATACTATGCAGCCATAAAAAATGATGAGTTCATGTCCTTTGTAGGGACATGGATGAAATTGGAAATCATCATTCTCAGTAAACTATCGCAAGAACAAAAAACCAAACACCGCATATTCTCACTCATAGGTGGGAATTGAACAATGAGAACACATGGACACAGGAAGGGGAACATCACACTTCGGGGACTGTTGTGGGGTGGGGGGAGGGGGGAGGGATAGCATTGGGAGATATACCTAATGCTAGATGACGAGTTGGTGGGTGCAGCGCACCAGCATGGCACATGTATACATATGTAACTTACCTGCACATTGGGCACATGTACCATAAAACCTGAAGTATTATAATAATAATAATAATAATAATAATAAAAGAAAAAAAAAGAAATATCTGTTAATATGTTTATATTCTGTATAAATGCCAATGACGTCATCGTACAGATAAATTGCTAGGTATAACAAAATTGATAAAATAATCAATTACATTGGGAGAGCTGATGAAACAAACTAGAGCAGGAAGATTTTAGTCTTAAGCTAGATTCCACAGCCAAAACCTGAATACAACAAATATCCCAGTGGGTACTAGAACCAAGAAGCTACTATGAAGCGAAGTGACATATGCCACTTCCAGGCCAATATATTTAAGAGCGTGTATACAACCCATCAGCTCTGTCTCTCTCTGTCATGGTGACCAGGAATCCATGTGTTGAGACGGCGTGATCGCAAGAGGGAAGTAGCCAGAATTCCTAAGTCATTGTGAGAGTAAGATTTGCATGTGTAAGGAATAAAATGTTTCTGTGTCATACTAGAAAATACCACAAATATTAATAAATCACAGGGTTAATTTGTTAAGTAGCATAATCTATTAGGTTGGTGCAAAAGGAATGGCAAAAACCACAATTACTTTTGCACCAACCTATTAGACAATCCTGATTAATACATCAGCTTTAAGACATGCTTCTCTTTGCAGCTTTCTTATGATAACTTATATTTGATTTGTTGTTGTTGTTGTTGTTGTTGTTTTAAGAAGGGGTCTCATTCTGCTGCCCAGGGTGAAGTGCAGTGGTACAATCACAGCTCACTGCAGCCTTGACCTCCCGGGCTCAATTGATCCTCCCACCTCAGCCCCCCAACTGGCATGAGTCATCATGCCCATCTAATTGTTGTATATTTTGTAGAGTAGGGGCTTTCCCATGTTGCCCAGGCTGGTCTCAAATTCCTGTACTTAAGTGATCCACCTCAGCCTCCCTAGGTGTTGAGATTATAGGTGTGAGCCAGCTCTCCTGGTCTCCAGAGCAGTTTCTATACAAACACATTCAAAGGAGGGGAGGGTTGAGGAGGGGACCCTAAGGAGGCCTGAGGGGCAGTCAGACAGCAGCAAAGCCCTGGTCTGATGGGAGAAAACAGAAGAATGACCTCTTGGCCTCACTGACCCTGTTTCAAATGCTCATATTGGCCGGGCACGGTGGCTCACGCCTGTAATCCCAGCACTTTGGGAGGCCAAGGCAGGTGGATCACGAGGTCAGGAGATCGAGACCATCCTGACTAACACGGTGAAACCTCGTCTCTACTAAAAATACAAAAAATTAGCCAGGCGTGGTGGTGGGCACCTGTAGTCCCAGCTACTCGGGAGGCTGAGGCAGGAGAATTGCCTAAACCCAGGAGGTGGAGCTTGCAGTGAGCCGATATTGCGCCACTGCACTCCAGCCTGGGCAACAGAGCGAGACTCTGTCTCAAAAAAAAGAAAAAAAATGCTCATATTGGTGTTCATTTTCTTATCTCCTTATTTTTGCCCCCTATAATGTTCATGTTAAAGAATAATCCCGGCCAGGTGCGGTGGCTTACACCTGTAATCCCAACACTTTGGGAGGCCGAGGCAGGTGGACCATCTGAGGTCAGGAAATCGAGACCAGCCTGGCCAACACAGTGAAACCCCGTCTCTATTAAAAATACTAAAAAATTAGCTGGGTGTGATGACGGACCCGTGTAATCCCAGCTACTTGGGAGGCTGAGGCAGGAGATTCGCTTGAACTCAGGAGGCAGAGGTTGCAGTGAGAAAAGATCATGCCATTGCACTCCAGCCTGGGTGACAGAGCGAGACTCTGTCTCAAAATAATAATAATAATAATAATAATAATAATAATAATCCCTTTACATCTCTCTTACTCTTTGTTGGACATGTCAGATTTTTTAGGTTAAAATGTTATTATTAGTTTCTCTTATGATCTGATAACATCAGATAAAAGAATCCACATAGACTAACTGAAACCACAAAGTAGATTCTATACACCAAGTAAGTTAGGTAGAAATTCTGTGAGTAACTGGCAGTAAAGATTGAAAAATTAATTTCAGAATGGCTTCTGAGACTAGGAGTGGAAAGTTGGTTTCTGCAGGTGAGAAGCCATCAGACATCTATTCATTAGTGAAGACCTAAAAAATAGCATTTCCAAACTGTGCAGTTACACAGCGACCCCAACTGTGAGGAATTGCTGGACTACAGATCGTTCTGAACTCAGAGTTTTTAAAAGAAGCAACTTTCTTTTTATATAAAATACAGATAGGAATCTATTTCCTATGGTTATTGGTTATTTAATATGCTCTGGAACGGAGTAAGATTTGCCTTTATTTATTTATTTATTATTATTATTATTATTTTGAGATGGAGTCTCGCTCTGTCACCCAGGCTGGAGTGCAGTGGTGCAATCTTGGCTCACTGCAACCTCTGCCTCCTGGGTTCAAGCAATTCTCCTGCCTCAGCCTCCAGAGTAACTGGGACTACAGGCGTGTGCCACCATGCCCAGCTAATTTTTTGTATTTTTATTTTTTTAGTAGAGAGGGGGTTTCACCATGTTAGCCAGGATGGTCTTGATCTCCTGACCTCGTGATCTGCCCGCCTCAGCCTCCCAAAGTGTTGGGATTACAGGCGTGAGCCACCGCGCCCGGCCAGATTTGCCTTTTTAAAGAAACGGCAATGGAAGTCATGTCTATGGCTCTATTGCTTGACCCAACGTGATGTATACGAGGTCAACAAACTTTGGAAAAATTAGAGGTGGAAGAAAACCTTGAAAAAAACCAGGTCCATAGGCCCGTAATGAAAGAAAAGACCATAAACCAGAAATTATTATTATTATTTTGTTTTTCTTTCCTGGAGACCTCCTCTGAGGACAGGAAATTCTGGCCCTGGTTCAAATGTTGGCTTCTTAACTTAGGGGAAAATTACTTAGCCATTCCTAACTTCTTAGTTAAGAAATCTCTTCTTTCTGACTGCTCAAACTGCAATCAATCATTCAGTTCTGTGGCTCTGTACCCCTTCTCTATCTGTACCATCTATCACATTGTAACTGTATTAGAAATAGTGGCTCATTCCTTCACGCAACAGAAATTTTGGATCTAGCCTAAGCTAGGTTGTGTAGTCCTTTATATGCTGAGTTTACAGAGGCGAAAGAAGAAATGGGTGGTAAGACAAGGTTTCTACCTTCAGAAGATTATTCTAGGTGAGAAAAAGAAATGTAAAAAAAAATATGTAATGCAACCCGATTAGATGCTACAATGTAAGTACTGCAGTACTGCAACGTTATGACCATCTCAGAAGGCATGACATCTGGGCTGGATCTCGAAAGACTATTCTTTATATGTGAATGCCTATTTCTTTTACTGAATTGAAGACAGGGTTAAGTCTAATGGTTTGCATTCTTCTCAAATACCTTTACCATGGTAGGTGCCAAATAAATATATATGGGATAAATAAATAAAATAAATATGAATACTAAGCACTGAATGAAAGAAAAATACCAGTTTCAGAAATGTAATAAAGTTATTCTTTAACAATGGAAAAAATTAACCTCTTCAGGTGCTCAAATATTTGTTGACAAAAAAGTCAAGTGAGGCCAGGTGCAGTGGCTCATGATCCCAGCACTTTAGGAGGTCAAAGCAAGAGGATCGCTTGAGGCCAGGCTTTGAAGACCAGTCTGGGCAACACAGCAAGACCCTGTCCCTACAAATAATTTTAAAAACTGGCCAGAAGTGGTGACATGTGCCTGTAGTAGCTACTCAGGAGGCTGAGGTGAGAGGATCACTTGAGCCCAGGAGTTCAAGGCTGCAGTGAGCTGTGATCACGCCGCTGCACTCTAAACAAGAGTAAGATCTTGTCTCGAAAAAATAAAAAAGTCAAATGATTGGGCCAGGCATGGTGGCTCACGCCTGTAATCCCAGCACTTTGGGAGGCCAAGGCAGGCAAATCACGAGGTCAGGAGATCGAGACCATCCTGGCTAACACAGTGAACCCCGTCTCTACTAAAAATACAAAATATTAGCTAGGTGTGGTGGCAGGCGCCTGTAGTCCCAGCTACTCGGGATGCTGAGGAAGGAGAATGGCGTGAACCTGGGAGGCGGAGCTTGCAGTAAGCCGAGACTGTGCCACTGCACTCCAGCCTGGGTGACAGAGTGAGACTCCGTCTCAAAAAAAAAAAAAAAAGTCAAATGATTTTAAATACTAATTTTAAAATAAGAGCCTCTGATACTCTTCTTTGGGAAACTAAAAACCAGAATATTATCACGCTAAAAGCTGCCAGTGAAACAGTAAAAGATTCCATCGTTGTATTTCTCAGTGCTCCATGATGTAGATACTATTGCCCTTTGACAAACGAGGAAACTGAAACAGAGAAAGATTAAGCCATTAAGGTCGGGTGCAGTGGCTCACACCTGTAATCCCAACACTTTGGGAGGCTGAGGCGGGCAGATCACTTGAGTTCCAGACCAGCTCCATCTCTACTAAAAATACAAAAATTAGCTGGGTATGGTGGTGCACACCTGTAATCCCAGCTACTTGGGAGGCTTGAGGCACAAGAATGGCTTGAACCCAGGAGGTGGAGGTTTCAGTGAGCCAAGATCGCACCACTCCACTCCAGCCTGGGTGACTGACAGAGTGAGACTCTGTCTCAAAAAAAAGAAAGAAAAAAGAAAGAAAGATTAAGCTATTAGCCCAAACCATAGAATTAGCATATTGTGAAGGCTGGATCCTGATCAGTCCCGCCTGCCTCCAGAACCAAGCCCTTAGTTGCCGGGCAATGAGGCTGTACAGCCTGACTGCCCTGCACAACTAAGGTTATGCTGATAAGAGTCCTTAACGATCACAGCTACTATTATGCAGATCAGCATTATGTTGCAATAAGGGCCACCCGCATTTTTTGAAGACTGTAGAAGGGAGTTAAGGTGACCTCTTAGCCTTTCAATAATTTTAGACTAAAGGAAACTCTTGACCAACATATTTTTTAAAGACAAACAGAAGTTTTGCAACTGTGAATCTTCCAGTGTTTGAAGTCAGATTTTGAAACATAAGGCATGCTCTCATTCTTCATATGTTTAATAGCAGGAAATTAGAACCTAGATTTTCAGTCGGGTATGATGAAGCACTCCTGTACTCCCAGTTATCTGGGGGTGGGTGGGGTGGGTGCTGGGTGCTGGGGTAGGAGGATTGCTTGAGCCCCGGAGGTTGAGGCTGCAGTGAGCCATGATCATGCCACTGCACTCTAAGCCTGGGCAACAGAACAAGACCCTGTCTTCCAAAAAAAAAAAAAAAAAAAAAAAAGAACCTAGATTTTAAGAGATTTCATGTTAGATGGCAGATACATCATTTTCAACATCTTATTCTCTATCTTGCTGATTGGCTCTCTTCTTATCAAGGATACTTCTCTGAGAGGAAGCCAGAAAAACAGCCACCAGAAGAGCATCTGGTATTAAGAGCCTCAGTATCTGGAGGAGAGCATCAGATGTGTGTTATCTGACTTCCTTCTTACAGCTGGCTGTGTAATCTTCCTGCAAAGGAAGCCTGGGATAATCCATACTGAGAAGGTCCAGGAGGAACAAATGGCATTGCAGAGAGGAAGACAGGAAAGAGGAAATGGGTGGTAGGAGAAAAAGAGTGGAAAAGGCAGAAGATGAGATCATGTCTACAGCAATTTCATAGGCCGTGTCTACACTGATCTCTGGTGTTTACAATGCTGGTTGGGGTTTGCTTGCAGAAGTGCAGTGATAGTGTTAGGGGCGTTTGAACCAGAACAACTCCATCTTAAATAGGAGCTAGGTAAAATGAGACTTACTGGGCTGCATTCCCAGACGGTTAAGACATTCTAAGTCACAGGGTGAGATAGGAGCGCATCACAAGATACAGATCATAAAGACCCTGCTGATAAAATAGGTCACAGTAAAGACGCCAGCCCAAACCTACCAAACCAACATGGCCACAAGAGTGACCTCTGGTGGTCCTCACTGCTACACTCCCACCAGTGCCATGACAGTTTACAAATGCCATGGCAATGTCAGGAAATTATCCTATACGGTCTAAAAAGTGGAGGCATGCATAATCCACCCCTTGTTTAGCATATCATCAAGAAATAACCATAAACATGGGCAACCAGCAGCCCTCGGGGCTGCTCTATGGAGTAGCCATTCTTTTATTTCTTTACTTTGCTAATAAACTTTTGTCAGCATGGTGGCTCACACCTGTAATCCCAGCACTTTGGGAGGCCGAGGCAGGTGGATCACCTGAGGTCAGGAGTTCGAGACCAGCCTGGCCAACGTCGTAAAACCCTGTCTCTACTAAAACTACAAAAATTAGCTGGGTGTGGTGGTGCATACTTGTAATCCCAGCTACTGGGGGGCTGAGGCAAGATAATTACTTGAACCTGAGAGGCGGAGGTTGATGTGAGTGGAGGTTGCAGTGAGCCGAGATCGCGCCACTGTACTCCAGCCTGGGCAACAGAGCGAGACTCCGTCTCAAAAAACAAAAACAAAAACAAACAAACAAAATTCTTGCTCTCACTTTATGAACTCACCCTGAATTCTTTCTTGTGCGAGATCCAAGAACCCTCTCTTGGGGTCTGGATCAGGACCCCTTTCCTGTTAACAAGAGAATAAAAATGTATACATAGATTCACGCATTAAAATTTCTCTCCTTTTGGAGGATCAGCTTGGAGTACAAAAGAGGCAGAAAGACAGAATGTGACTTGTTCATCCCTCATTATCCAGAGAAGGGACAGCTGGCCAGCCATGGCAGAACTAGCAATGTATGTAACAGCAGATCAGAGCTTGAGAACACCAAAATATATTCATTACTCCTTTCAACCTTAATTATAATTAGGCTCCCCTTGTAATTGTTTTAACCAAAGCCACCATTATTACAGCAATAGCAATAATTATAACACTACAAATAAGAAGCGTAACAATAATCATTATTTTTGACATGGAAAAATATACCATTTTTGACAGGCCAATATTTCTCAGCAAAATTGATACTTTTGTTTTAGAGACGGGGTCTCATTTTGGGGCTTCAGTGATCTTCCCACCTCAGTCTCCTGGAAGCTGGGACTACAGGTGTGTGCCACCACACCCAGTTAATTTTTTGAAAATTTTTTGTTGAGATGGGGTCTTGCTATGTTACCCAGGCTGGTGTCAAGCTCCTGGCCTCAAGTGATCCTCTCGCCTTGGCCTCCCGAAGTGCTGGGATTACAGGCATGAGCCACCGTGCCCGGTCCCTTTTTAAAATTATCAAAAAATTAATCATTAGCCCATCTTTACAGCAACAAGGATTCTTGTTCTTTTCTCCTCTTCTGGGTTTACTGACTGTTGGAAGTGTGAACAAAAAGCAAACATGAAGTCCATAAAGCACGTTTCATATTTTTAGCCACTTAGATAATGATTCCCTAGAAGAGAAGGTTGAATTTAAGGAAGAATATGAGATTGAGAATAAAGTATAGATTTCAATTATTCGGGCTGATGCCAATCTCCATTTCCATGGATAATCAAACGCTGAGTGAGTTAGACATAATTTTTGCACCTAACTGGGAAGACAGCAGACTGAAAACACTGAGCTTTTTCTCCCTTGTGTGGAAATCGGTATCATCCTGCCCTCCTTCTCACCCCCACCCATCACATATATGGTTAAGTGCCTTCTGCTTCCTTCCCTACATTCTCCATACTCAAAGGTCAATCCGATAACACGCCAATGAGGTCAGTAGAGGAGGCCTCATATCTCCTGTGACCCCAAACCTGCTCTATCTGCTAAAAGTAATTGCACACAGCCAAGAAACAAAAACATCCCTAGCCACATTGGGTAATGTCTGTGTGGCTGTCAGAATAACCAGAGGAAACACGTAGGTGAAGAGAGAAAGCTAGCACAAAGCAAGGCATGCAGAAGGAGCACATCTGTGATTCAAAAGAAAAAAAATGCCAGGCACAGTGGTTCATGCCTGTAATTCTAGTACTTTGGGAGGCAGAGGCAGGAGGATCACTTGAGGCCAGGAGTTCAAGACCAGCCTGGTCAATAGAGGAAGACCCCGTCTCTACTACCAAAAATAAAAAATGAGCCAGGCATGGTGCTGCATGTCTGTAGTCCTAGCTAGTCAGGAGGCTGAGATGAGAGGATCTTGAGTGCAGGATTTCTAGGCTGCAGTGAGCTATGATCGCACTACTGCACTCCAGCCTGGGTAATACAGCAAGAATCCATCTTCAAAAAAAAAAAAAAAAAAGGCCGGGCACGGTGGCTCACGCCTGTAATCCCAGCACTTTGGGAGGCTGAGGCCGGCGGATCAAAGATCAGGAGTTCGAGACCATCCTGGCTAACACGGTGAAACACCGTCTCTACTAAAAATACAAAAAATTAGCCGGGCGCAGTGGCCGGCGCCTGTAGTCCCAGCTACTCAGGAGGCTGAGGCAGGAGAATGGTGTGAACCCGGGAGGCGGAGCTTGCAGTGAGCTGAGATGGCACCACTGCACTCCAGCGTGGGCGACAGAGCAAAACTCCAGACTCCATCTCAAAAAAAAAAAAAAAAAGAAAGAAAAAAGAAGAAGAGCAGAAACAAAACCCTAATGTCAGCTGTTTAAGGAAAAGGAGTTACCACAAGTCTATATCTGTAAGCTCTATTTTACCCTGAAAATAAATTTATGTAGTTGTATATTCAATCATTCGCTACTTCATTCATTCACAGTGCTAAGCACTCCGTGCTTTCAGGGTACACAGTAGTTGGTGCCATGCTTTCCTCAGTAAATAATACCCCTTCATTCCCTGCACTTTAGATGTGTTTAGATGTGTTTGTGGTTGAACTTGGGAACACTCTTTTGGGGAACTGCATGCTCTCTAGGCCCTTCCTCTCTGGCCTGGCCTCCTGTTCTCTTGCTCTATTGGCAAAGAAGATCGAGCTTGCAGGCAGAAGTTTTCTACACCTGGCTTCCTCCTCCCAAGGCCCCAAAGAGATCCAGAACAACTAAATAGTACGCACAGTCCACTAAGCTATCCTTCACCTTTTACAAAGAAGGTAAGTTTGCTTTCCTCAATGTTCATTAAAGAGCGAGCTACACAAGGAGAAATGAGAGCGTATTTGTACCTGGTCTCTCAGCCTCTCTTGGTGACCCATGATTGCAGAGGCGTGGTGGGGGTACTTCTGCTTCAGATGTTCTAGGAACGCTTCTCTCTTCCGATCCATCTCAGATGTTTGCATTCCCAGTATTTCCTTGGAACTTCGGGGCCCCCCTAGGGTGTGTCTCCTTGGGATATTGCGGGAAGACTTGGAAACTGAACCACGACTGTTTCCATTAGAAAGGCGTTCCTTGGTTCTGCGGCATTCTGCATCTTCTGGTGATGTTACATGCAGATTGCCTTTGCCTTGTTCTGAAAGACAAAAAGATTCGGTTCACAATTAATGATTTCACACTAGAAGTCTCATTTGCAGAACACCAAGAGGGTCTGCAGCATTTGTTAATGTATGAATGTTAACTTCGCAAATCTTTTTTCTTTTTCTTTCTTTTTCTGCTTTGCAGCAGTCGGGAGAAAATCCACAATCAAAGAAATATGAAAAATCATACTTTAGAAATAAAGATGTTCATTGGGCATGGCGGCTCCTGCCTGTAACCCCAGAACTTTGGGAGGCTAAGGCGGGAGGATCGCTTGAGCCCAAGAGTTTGAGACTAGCCTGGGTAACATGGTGGACCCCTATCTCTACAAAAAATTAAAATTAGCCAGGCGTAGTGGTGCACGCCTATGGTCCCAGCTTCTCGGGAGGCTAAGAAAGATGACTGCTTGAGTCCAAGAGGTCAAGGCTGCAGTGAGCTATGATCGTGCCACTGCATTCCAGCCTGGGTAGGTGACAGTTGTGAGACCCTGTCTCAAAACATAAAAACAAGAAAACCCTCAAGAACACTTGATTAGGCTACTTGTGTGCAGGCAATATGGTTATTCCTTATCCTTGTCTGTAATTATAGAAAGAGTTAATGCCAGTGATTCTGAGTATTTCTGTATTTTTAGTAACAGTTTCATTCTGGTAACAGGATTGTTATATAAGCTCAGTCGGGTTTCTGAAACATTTGCTTCATCACCAAGAACAAAAATAGCTATCACCCTGTACGTAAGTAATTATTGACACATGTGAACCATTTGAAAATTTTATTTTCTCATATTGGCATAAACCAAGCAAGCATAAGAATATCATCAGAAGTAACAATCGAGGGCTGGCCAGGGTGGCTCACGCCTGTAATCCCAGCACTTTGGGCAGCGAGGTGGGTGGATCACGAGGTCAGGAGATCAAGACCATCCTGGCTAACACAGTGAAACCCCGTCTCTATTGAAAATACAAAAAAATTAGCGGGGCATGGTGGTGGGCCCCTGTAGTCCCAGCTACTCGGGAGGCTGAGGCAGGAGAATGGCGTGAACCTGGGAGGCGGAGCTTGCAGTGAGCCGAGATCGTGCCACTGCACTCCAGCCTAGGCGACAGAGCGAGACTCTGTCTCAAAAAAAAAAAAAAAAAAAAAAAAAGTAACAATCGAGGGGTTATAAAGTAAAGGCTTAGACAAATTTTACTTGAGGTGGACTTTACCTAAAACACAGTGAAAAGGAAGAGCAATGGTATGTCCTGATAGCCTGGACCTAAGACATCCTGCCTTCTGAGCTGGCTTTGAAGGGACAAGTTGGTTTCTGCTAAGAACAGATCAACCAAGCCATACGATGTCAATGCTGAGAGTGGGGAGCACGTAAAGGGAATCTCCATTCATCCTCGATGGTTGGGAGATGGAGTGTCAGGTATGAATATTCCAGCTAGCTGAGAAAAGAGAGTTACTTTTTTAAAAAAACCAGTAGATTAGGGAGAAAAAGTAAAACATTCAGAAACACTTCAGGAGTTAGACAGGTTCTCTTCATGAAGTCAGGCTCTTCATGAAGAACAGTTCTTATCATACAGTATTGCTGATAGGCAGAATAATGTTTCCTTGTCCACTGAATTCCCTGGAAAAAGTACCAGGCTGGATCTCAGGAATCTTGGCTTTAATCCGGCATTTAGAACAAATGATGTGACCTCTCTCGGTCTCATTCTCTTCGTGAATAAAATGAAGATGACTGAACTAACATTAGGTATGCAAAGAGCCTCCTACCTCTAAATCTTTTAAAACTATTCTAATTTTTTTTAAATAAATTTCCAATAGAAGCATATTTGCCAATTATTTATCTTTACAAGTTAAGTGCAGAAAAATACAGATTTAATATTTGGGAGTTCTGCTCAGTTGAATCCCAGATAAACAGAGAACCAATCCTTCACGCTAGTTTTGCAAAGCAACAGGTGTTGAGAGTCTAGGCATAAACCAGTTTCCTTAAAGCAATGTGACCAACACTCTTTCCCTTGTCTTTGCCTAGAAAGATCTGTGTATGGAACTCTAGGTATAGATGCCTGTTGGTTGGGCAGAGAAAATGTTTTAATCTCAGGCTGGTTTTCCTGTTCCAGTCTTCTAACCCTTGATGTGTGTTCTCGGAATAATTCTTCTTGTTTACCCTTCGATTCTCATTACATTGCTAATTATAGCATCTCCATCAGACACTGATGGGGAACCGGAGGAAAAGCACAGCCAAATTAGTCAATTCTTCTACTTTTCATTCGTTTCAGCAGTAAGTTTACAAGGAGAAGAAGATGGAACTATTGGTTTAAAAGATATTGGGGGCTAAACTGTCATTTCATTTATTTAGGTTGCCCTTCCAACACTTAGATTCACATCATGGCTGCCTTTAAAATGATCTCTTCCTTAATAATATAGAAATAACAGGATCTACTGAACAAAGCTAGATGCAGAAAATGCTATCTCTCAGGTTAATAAATACCTGTGCAATCTGAAGAGGTTTAGCTTTATCTGTTGAGTGCTGTGCATGTGTTTCATATCAGCCAAAATTGTTGTATACTTGATATAACACTCTTGCTTTTTTTTTTTTTTTTTTTTTTTTTTGAGAAAGGGTCTTGCTCTGTCACCCAGGCTGGAATGCAGTAGCATGATCATGGCTCACTGCAGCCTTTACCTCCTGGGCACAAGCAATCCTCTTGCCTCAGCCTCCTGACTAGCTGGGGCCGCAGATGTGTGCCACCAAATCTGGCTATTTTTTTTTTTATTTTTATGTATTTTATTTCATTTTTTACCTTTTTTTTTTTTTTTTTTGACACACAGAGTCTCACTCCATCACTCAGACTGGAGTGCAGTGGTGCGATCTCAGCTCACTGCAACCTCTACCTCCCGAGTTCGAGCAATTCTTGTACCTCAGCCTCCCGAGTAGCTGAGATTATAGCCGCGCGCAACCATGCCCGGCTAATTTTTATATTTTTAATAGAGATGGGGTCTCACCATGTTGGCCAGGCTGGTCTCGAACCCCTGACCTCAAGTGATCTGCCCGCCTCAGCCTCCCAAAGTGCCGGGATTACAAGTATGAGCCATCACACCCAGCAACACTATTGACTTTTAAGTGGAATTTGAAGATTAGTTTTGACATTATTAAGAAAATATATTTTAAGTTATCCAGGACAGCTAGATGAATTAACAGGACTGAGCCTCTGGAAAGGTGATTTCTTATGCAGGCATAACACACATCTGTCTACATATATACATACAGCCATACAGATAAACATCCATGCATGTCCAACGGCAACAACAGGGCAGAAAGTCGCATTCTGCCTTACTATGCCGCACAGGCTCATATGATCTATTCTGTTTCATCCAAAGAGCATCAAGAGAGGTCTAGACAGCCAGGACAATAAACCCTCTTTCTTTTTTGAAATGAGTTGGGAAGGGAGATGGAAGGGGAGAGTTTTGGGGGTCAGAGCCAATCTTCTGTCCACATAAATCTTTGAGCAGCCCTGACTTACTGGACTAGACTCATCAGATCCCTGTTTTTTTCCTAGCACTTTTCACCTCATGTTGCTTTTCCATTTTTTCTCTTTCTTGTGGATTTTTCTAAAATATCTCCAGTTGCTTAGCAAGGATTGATGCGATTTGGAGGAAAGGTACAAACGGCATCAACCACTAGCAAGGCTAGAAGGCTCAATGTAGCCACTTGGCAAACGTCAGATTGCCTTCGGAGCTCAATCCTTCCTTTTGTCTCAGTTTCATGCCTTGTGCCTTCCACCCAATGCCCGGTGCTCTAGCATCCTGTCTGCCTCCCCTCCTACCTCAAGGCATCTGCTCTCCTGTCACCAGCACTCAGAGCCACCTAACGCCACTTTCCACACAAAGGCACTTCACCCACATCTGTAACCTGAGCCTTTTCCTCGACAAGGCTCAGCTCTTGGAGGCTTCAAGCCCCACACCTGAGGGAGAAGCAACAACTCTGCCATTCCAGCCATTTAAGGAGAATGTGGTCTTTTCAGCGGAGAAAAACTAAGAACGATTACAAACAAGAGAGGGATCAGGCAGAGGATATTTAGTCACAATTCCACAGCCATGTTGTCAGAGATCTGAGCCTGGCCAACTCCTCATTATCCACATGAATAGAGAAAAGCTCAAGTGTGGATTATCCAAGCCATCAAAACAGAAATACAATTCGATTTCTTGTTTGGAATGCGCTTTGGTGTTAACATTTAAATATGGGTGTGTCTAGCTGTTTGCTATTCTGGGAATCCTTGTCAAACAAAATAATGAAGCTGTAGCATGAAGGCAAGGCTTGGGCTTGCTGAAAGGCAGTCCTGTTTCCCTTTCCTGCCCCTCCCAGCCTCTGCAGAGCCCAGGGCAACTCCTCTTGGGAGCTCACTTCAAGCAGGGCAAAGAGCAACATAGGAGCTTAAAGCCGAGTAAAATCCCTGGAATATTCCCTGGAGAAGTGAGGACAAGGCAGGCAGAAATGCTAGACGGACACTCTTCAGGAATCCAAGGGGCTCGCAGGCTAGGATTTGGCATTCTGGAAAGAAAGCATAGAAAGTAGGGGCTGGCGAAGACACCAAACACTCAGAGGCTCATGGAAGATGGGGCGTCCTCAAGGAGAAAGCCGCACTGCAAGTCCTGCAGGCAGGCAACTGCAGGTGCTGCCAAGGCCAGCTTCTTGGCCACAACTCGGGTTACTCTGGCTGGGTCAGCTGACCTGCAGCAAGGGATTTGGGGCCTTGCATCACTCAGGCATTCCACACCTGCTCCAGAGCCAGCAACAGTGTTGACGGCTTCCCTGAGATCCTATTCCTGGGTCAAGATTAGGTAGGCCACAGACTCTTAGGGAAGGCATCCCTCACTTCTTTCTAGTGGCTTCTGGTTAGCTGTCTCCTTCTCAATTGTGCTGAGAAGCTCTCTTCTCATAGGGAGCATCATAGGGAGTTGCTGTTTGGTCTGGTTGTACAACCACTCTGGATGTACTGTGGCAGAGACAGCCCGATGTGTTCGACCAGAACGCTCTTCTGCTGCACACAGAGGAAGACCACATTTTCCAGCCATCTCCATCTCCATGGGGCCTTGTACTAATTCCAGTCAATGTGTTGTGGGCAGAAGCCATGTGGGCCACCTTTTGTTGGGGCCCCTGGACCTCCTGAATAACCTTCCACGTTCTGTCTCTCTTTACTCTTTGGCCAGTTGAATACAAAGGATCCAGCATAACCCTCCAAGGCCATGGGGGATGGCATAGTGACAAGGCAGGAGGAGCCTCAGCGGCCACCCAGGAAATCCACCTGGCCACAGAAATCACACTGTGCTGTGTGTGAGTGAGCAATTAACCTTAATCATGCAAAGCCACCAAGATTAGGGGGTGGTTACAACAATTAGCCTATCCGATTAATACACATAATCGGTTAGCAGGCCGCAGGATCCTACAGCATCCCTCAGTTTTCAAGCTCCCTTGTTTTTTTTCTTTGTTCGTTTTTAGAAACAGGGTCTTGCTCTGTCACCCAGGCTGGAATGCAGTCATGCAATCATGGCTCACTGCAGCCTCGAACTCCTGGGCTCAGGTGATCCTCCTGCCTCAGAATCTGGAGTGGCTGGGACTACAGGTGCATACCACCATGCATGGCTACTTAAAACAATTTTTTTTTTTTTTTTTAGAGATGGGGTCTCACTATGTTGCCCAGGCTGGTCTAGAACTCCTGGCCTCAAGTGATCCTCCTGCCTCAGCATCCCAAAGTGATGGGGTTAGCTGCCTTGTTACTATCATAACATATATACAAATCAGCACAGAAATTACAGCTGAAACCAGGTCATTACATTCCTCTATAGTACCTTAAAATTTTATCAATGATGAAGAGGATTTCTGGTATAGATCTTAGACAAAATAGAGACAGGAGCTCCTCTTCCCAGAAAAGCATTTTGTGTCAAGCACTGATTGATTGATTCATTCATTCATACAACTATTTCTTGACTGCCTGAAAGGAGTTAGGAGACGAAGTGTCAAGTAGATCAAGTCAGACTTAACGCCCTCATAGAGGAGTCCACATTTGAAATAGAGAGGCCAACCACAAACAAATCATATAGATTCTAAATGTCACGTAACAGTAAGTGCTTTGAAGAATGAAATGTGATACGGGTACAGAGACTGAGGGGGCTGTGTTAGAGGAGGATTCTGCATATCTGATTCCCCAGGCTTGCACTTGATGGGAGGCTGCCAATCAGAGGGTGGGGAAGGCAAGCAGGTGGGCTGATAGCACTTCACTTGCATAGAGGTTTCAAGATCTTAGGAACCAGAGCAAAAGCACACACATCAGGACTGCTGTGGACAGAGTCATCCCAAGGAATGCCTATGCCCCAGGGTCACACTGAAGAGCCCATGGGCTTCAAAGAGAATATGATACAGTTAGATTCATGTTCCACCAATAATTGTTGAGTGCCTACTCTGCAAAGCACACTATGTGCTACACTTCCCCATTGTTATTTACCTGGTAGCCGGGCTATTCGGCCACGGAAGCTTCATTGATTAGAGCTATTCTTAGGGTGATCATATACCCCAGTTTGCCAAAACAGCTCTGGGTTACAACTGTTGTCCCAGTAAATTTATTTGAGTGTTCCCTTTCACTCTCAAAAGGATCTCATTTGGACAATAAGTTACATGATCACCCCAGGGATCCTTATCTATAGCAGGATAATAAACTCAAAGTCCCGAAGTGGTATAATTAGCCTTTCATTCAACAAATGATTATTGAGTGCCTTCTACAGTGCCCGGTGCTCTGTTAGGTTGCCCGGTGCTCTGTTAGGTGCTGGAAATGCAAACGTGAATAAATAAGACATGGTCCTTGCTGTGGAATATCACATTGTCATCGGGTAAAACAGATACACAGGCAGACACAAGAGAGAATGCAATGATAGAAATGGACTTTATGGGTGATGTTAGCATCAGAGATGTTGCTCTCCCTTGCGACACTCGTGCTCACTGGGAGAACTAAAAATGAAGCCATGCTTCTCTACAGCATCATATTCACCCAGAACTGAACAGGATTTTAAAAATCTAACTTGGATTTTTATTCCACTTTTGCCATTTTTTCCAGCCCTTCCTTCCAATCTCCCTGACCTCTAGATGCTGGACTGCCTTGGGGGGCCATCCTTTGGACTTTTTCTTCTACACACAGATTCAATCTTAGGGGATCTCTCAGTTCTCAGTCTTCCTTCAGCTCTAGTGATTAATATCCAAATTGCAATCAACATCTCCACTTGGATAGCTGATAAACTTCTCAATCCTAATCTATCAAAAGATTGCTCCTCAGACCCTCAAACCATAAACACCCTCTCATCTGTTCTTTGTAAATACTCCCCCACTTAGGCAAATGGCAACTCCGTTCTCCCAGCTGCTTACACCAAAATTTTGGAAGTTGTCTCTGACTCCTCTTTTTCTCTTACATCCCAAGTTGAATCCTTTAGCAATAGCTTTTGTCTTGTCTTGTTTGTCTTTTCTTTTTTCCTCTCCTCTCCTCCCCTCCCCTCTCTTCTTTTCTTTTCTTTTTTCTTTTCCCTTCCTTCTCTTTCTCTCTGTCTTTCTCTCTCTCTTTCTTTCAGAATCTTATACTGTTACCCAGGCTGGAGTGCAGTGGTGTAATCATGGCTAACTGCAGTCTCAACCTCCTGGCTGAAGTGATCCTCCTGCTTCAGCCTCCCAAGTAGCTGGGACTACAGGGCACTATGCCTAGCTAAATTTTTTTTCTAGAGATGGGGTCTCACTATGCTGCCCAGGCTAGAGGAAATGCTTTGGGCATTACCTTTAATACACACCTAGAATCTGCTTGCTTATCACTGCCTGCTAATCACCACCTGGTCCAAGCTAGCCCTGGTTCTTGCCTCCTTGGCTGCAGAAGCTTCCTAAAGGCCTCCCTGCCCTTCCCTCAACCCTACGTGGGTTGTGCTCAATACGGCACCCAGTATTACCCCATTTAAAAAGACAAATCCCTTTGTAACTCACCTGGGCAACATAGCAAGACCCCTACTCTAAAATAAAATAAAATAAAATAAAATAAAATACAACCATGCATGGTGGCATGTCCCAGTAGTCCCAGCTATTTGGAAGCTAAAGCCAGAGGATTGCTTGAGCCCAAGAGTTCAAGGCTGCAGTGAGCTATGATCACACCACTGCACTCCAGTCTGGGTGACAAATGAGACCCTCTCTAAAAAAAAAAAAAAAAAAAAAAAAAAAAAGAGTAGTCCCACCTGCCAGGAGATTCCCACCTCTTTCAAAACAAAAGCTCTAGTCCTTACAATGGTTTAACGGGCCCTAGGTGATTTGGCCTGGGATTACCTCTCAGTCTCTTTTCCTACGATCCTTCTCCCATGTTCTTGCTGTTCTTTGAAAACATTAGATTCCCGCTGTTACCTCTCCCGTCTTTGTTCAAATATCACTTCAGTGAAGCTCTTTCTAATAATCCTATTTACAGTTTCACTCCCTATTCCTTTTCCTGCTTTATTTTTCTCCATAACCTTATTTCCAACAAATAGGGTTGCCAGATAAAATACAGGACAGCTCAGTTAAATGTGCACTTTACATAAATAATGGAGAAGTATTTTTAGCATAAGTATATCCCAAATATGGCATGGGATATACTAAAAAAAAAAAAAAAATTCACCGTTTGCCTGAAATTCAAATTTAGCTGGGCCGCCTGTATTTTTATTTGCTAAATCCAGCAATCCTGCCATCTAACATGCTATATATTTTATTTATTTGCTCACTGTCTGTCTCTACCAGCTCCCCACCCACTGAAACTTGGTACTTATACTGTAAGTTCAATGAAGGCAAGTATTTTTAGTCTGCTTTGTTCACCACTGGATGTCTGGCAGCTAAAACAGTGACGTCTACATAACAGTTGCTCAATATTCACTGAATGAATGAATTAGTGAGCAAAGGAGCACACTGTCTCAGCCTGACCATCCTAGCCTCTGAAGCCTCTGAATTGCCCTGATTGTTGGAAAGTCATTTCTTAAATGGATCCCTTTCTAAGGGCCCGTCTAGAATCTGGGTCATTTCTTTCAGGACAGACCCAGAGGTTGAATTCCAGAAGTAGGACCCTGTCCTAGAAAATGGGGGTGGGGGGGTTGCAGGGGTCAGGGGGACGAGGTAGCCTTATCTTCCACTGGATGCCACTGACCCCGGTGGCCTCAAGGAGAGTGCTGTGCTTTGGCAGCACGAATGCAGACACCTCGATAGATGACTGTTCAGACTCAGGGATTCTCCAGCCATTACAAAACTTCAAGTTTTCTGCATTTCACTGGGGGATTTCTATCTGTCATTGTAAGTTCTCCTGTCTGGCTTAGCTTTGCATTTTCAGCGTGGATGAGTCATGTGTTACTTCCCTTTCACATTTCCATAAAACACACACCTTTTCCCCTGTGCATAATCCCTACTCCCACGCACAGCACTGCACTCCCGCACATCTTTTTGTTGTGTACTGGCCCCTGCATGAACCTGAGGGAGGGTGGGGCGGCTGGTCCAGGGCTGTGTGGTTTATGAACATGCTGCCTATAGGATCCCATAGAATCAGCTCTTGGCATCAGATGCCAGACAGCAGGGACCTCCTCTGGCCACCCAGCCCTGCTGCGAAATTTCTTTGGAACAACATAAGCTTCTGGAAATTCCCTACGGAAAAGACAAGTCTATTATAAACACAATTAAAGGGAAACTGCCTGGAGAAAATTTACCAAAATTGTCCAACAACTCCCAAGTTTTGAATTAAAACATAAAAGAAGATCCAGAGTTCTATCTATCACCCAGATGCTCAAGCCCTCCCCTGCTGCTCGGATCTGCAAAATAAAGCATGCCTGGTTTCTGTAATTTAACTCTAAAATTCTGCACAAACTTTGCAGCCAGCATGCATCTGCCACATGGAATCCCCCAACCAATGAATGGAAGCTGCCGTCCTAGAGACAGTTTCACAAAAACAGCTCCTTTCTCCCATAGCTGGAGCCCCGGGGGGAAATGATTAAAAGCTGCTTAGTGATTTATTTGTCATTGCTTAGAGATACAGCTCATGCTGATGGCTCACTGTGCTACAAATGTGACATCACCCCACCACCTCTTTTGCTGCTTAAGAAAATCGTGCCAGAGATAAAGTCAAGCCTAAGAAATCACAGTTCTCTATTCTCTACTCAGTTTGGAAAATGTACCATCCCAAGAAATTGCCTGTTTTTTTTTCTTTGCCGGGTCCCAGAGCTGCAGTTTATAAAAAGCAGCAAGCGGCAAGGGGCACGCGTCCCTGTAACTCCATCTTTGAATGGGTCTGCTACTTACCCTGCATCTGTCTTCTGTCTGCTGAGTAAGGAAGGCACGGCTCACATTTCTGGCTTTCATTTTCTTCCATTGTCTCTGCCTGCCGCAAAAGCTCCTCGCTCTCTGGAAACTTCAGAGCGCAGTTCTAAAAGCTCCCAGAAAGCGCCTGGGAGGGGGCCCGGGGCTGGGGAGGAGGGGACGGTGCGAAACCCCACCCCAAACTATTTTCCACTCCGGTGAAAAGTCTCCCTCGCCCGAGAAAACCGCATTCCAGCGCGGGGCCTCTTGGATCTCCCCTGCTCCTGGCCCTCCGTCCCTAGGCGCGCTCCCCGGGGACTGGGGGCTGGGCTCTGCCAGGGCAGGGCGATGCGGGGGGGAGGCCTCAACAGGTGACGGCCTCTCCTACCCACAACTGGGCCTGCCTGGTTCCACTGCTGCAAACCACCGAGGCTCTGCAGCCCAGGAAGGAAAACATTTCACACATGATTAAGGCCGGGAGCCTTCGCTGGGAGCCAGTGCCCTCATCTTTCTAATCTCAGAGGGAGAGTGAGCCTCCCTAATCGGGTGATCCACATATTAAGAAACAGCAACCTGTTGAACCTCCCAAATTTCAGTGAACTCCCTTAAAAAAAAATCCCAAACAATTCGAAAGAAAGAGTATATGCTGGGTGTTGTAAGTAAACACTTTCCGGCACTAACTTTATAGGGCACGATTAACATCTATGAAGAGGTATAGCGTCATTTGCACACAGTCGATTTCAATCACTTAATCTGGACTTTTAAAAAAAAAGTTTCTACTTACTTGCCTCACTTTCTCAGACTCCTCCCTCCCCCAACACACTTACACACACACACACACACTCAGCCCTTAATCACAAATCTGAAAGGTAAACTAGTAAAGTCAACCTTCTGAAGCTCTCCCAGTTAACGACTCCAAAAATCTGAAAGACAGTGAAAATGCATTTCTTTGGATGGGCAGAGTTACAACCAACATACTTCTCCTTTTAAACCACCTACAAATATTTATTTTGTTCTTTACCCAGTCCTTGAAAAACTGGCAGAGTTCCCAGAGAGTGAAAATAGGAGGCATGATGTCCGAAAAAAAAAAAAAAAAAAGAGGATGGGAAAATAACTTAGGCAACATTAGCTCTGCGATGTCAGATATTTCAGAGTAACACAGTAGCTAGGAGGAAGAGCGCGATTTTGTAACCTGTAGTAGCCCCGTCACTGGAGGGGTAAAAAAGGACAATGGTTAGTCTGGTGACCATACCTTGCCCCAGTTTACAGGGCATTCCAGCAAGGTTTGAGATTGATTTAGATCAAGAATGTGTGCAGAACAATGGCCGGCCTATGTTCCAGATTGTGACCTCGAGTGACCCGTGTGTTTTGGCAGTGGGGGTGACGTATTTTGGCCATTTAAGACATAAGGATGTGGAAGCACCTAACAGACAAAGGATGTAGGCCAAAAGGAAAGGAGACATACCAGGAAGTGAGTTACACTCACGTCAGGAGGCGAAGAAGAGAGCCCCTCAATTCTTAACGGGATTTTTCTTGAAATCCAAGAAGACGCGGTGAATCTTTCAAAAAATTAAAACAGTGCCTTGGCAGCCTGAATAGAGGCAGTGGGGTTTGCAGGGCAGATAACTTAAGGTCTCTATGACTTTGCAACAGAATTACCTGGCAATCTTGCTTTAAGGAGGAACTAATCTTACACAGTTTCTGTCCTGGTGGCCCCTGGGCAAAGGCCAGATGAATCTAGTTTTAACCTTACTATTTCCTTAGGTGCAAAATATTCATGGAGGGCCCTGCTGTGTTCAGCCTTCCAGGTCCAGATCATCCTGATTCTTGTATACTGTTGTGTCTTTGTCTTTAAAGTATTAATGCTAGGAAGAGTGGGGAGGAGGGCGGGAGAAAAGCGTGTGTGTGTGTGTGTGTGTGTGTGTGTGTGTGTGTGTGTGAGAGGGAGAGAGAGAGAGAGAAACACTGTAGCAGCAGATGCAGCAGCCCATATCAGATGTCCCGCAGCCTTTGGTTGTGACCCCAATCCCCTTGCTCTGGTGTCCAAAGAACCCATCCTTAGTAGCTCCTACCTGTCATTTGGTGTAGCACAGAGGCAAAAACCCCAGGATGAAGGAGGCAGCAGAGGGCTGCGGTGGCAGTTGGCAGCCACAAACAGCATCCTGCCCCGGGGCCCTCCTGGCTAGCTCAACCCAGCCAGAAAAGATCCATCGGCAGATGCTGATTAAGATTTCCTGGGGGCTGTTCGGAAGGTGTCAGAGCAGTCTTTCAGGCCTCTGTTGACCCCTAGATGGACAAAAATAGGGAAATGTCTCCCACCAGGTCTGAACTACCATTTTCCAGGCAGCCCAAGGAACCCCCTTGGTCAGCTGACCTTGTGTTCCAGCTGCTAGGACCCTCCCCTCCCCCATATCGGCCAAGCCGACTGCCCTCTCTGCTGATATTCCAGGAAGCAAAACTCTGTGATATGCACAAGAGAAAAAGGCATTAGGGGAAGATAATTAACATGAATCATTAAGGATCAGGAAACCTAGACATGTATTTATGGTAAAATAATGTTCTTTTGAATGATCAAACTTTCTGACCATTCTATAGGGAAAAGCTTCTACTGGATTACTTACTGGCCTTTTGTTCCTCCTTAAGAAGAGGAACTGAAAACAATTTGAGAAGGCACTCTATTTGCCCTGGCACCGACTATTCCATATCTTTCTCCAAAGCACAGAGACCTTCCTAACAATTTAGCACTGATTGTCAGTGTCTCCGGAAGACAGTAGCTGTATTCTGCAATCTATATAAACCTGGTAACTCCGATCTTCATGAAAATACTCTTATTGTCACTGCTGTTACTGTGGAGATGCTCTTCTTTCTGGAAGAAACACTATTTGAACTAGAAGTAGGTGTATTTCTTTCTGGTTTAATTTAATTTCTGGGCTTAAAAATTGCTATTACATTGCAATCTGCCTGCTGCTATACTTTGAAATTTGCTGTGAAAGGCATAAGGAAAGCGGGAAGAACTTGAAATCTGATTTTCCTCCAGTCATATAAAGAACTAGAATAATAATAATACTAGGAGGCTAAGTTTTCAACTCTGTTTCTGTTAACAGGGAAAGGTGCAAGACTATTTCTTGGTTAGTGGTTCCATATGTTGCAATTCATGACTCAAAATGAGCTACCACATAAAACAAATGTCATTTAAAAGGAAAGACAAGTGATGAGATAAAAGAGTGCTGTAAAGACAAATGGTGATTTTGCAGTCATAGCTAACCCGTTACAGAACTGGACCATTATTGGTGTTGATAACGCAACGTAAATGGCATCCACCATGAAGAGAATTAATCACAAAAATCGTAAACAATTGCATATGATTTCTCAGTAGGCCAATTATAGGGTTGTGGAAAGCATGTCAACTTCCCTCATGTAAATTTTTCTTTTTTCTTTTTTCTTTCTTTCTTTTTTTTTTTTTTTTTTTTTGAGACAGTGTCTTGCTCTGTCACCCAGGCTGGAGTGCAGTGGTGTGATCTTGGCTCACTGCAACCTCCACCTCCTGGGTTCAGGTGATTCTCCTGCCTCAGCCTCCCGAGTAGCTGGGACTACAGACACATGCCACCACGTCTGGCTAATTTTTTATATTTTTAGTAGAGATGGGGTTTCACAGTGTTAGCCAGAATGGTCTCGATCTCCTGACCTTGTGATCTGCCCGCCTCAGCCTCCAAAAGTGCTGGGATTACAAGCGTGAACCACTGTGCCTGGCATTTTTTCCTTTGTTTTGAGATGGAGTTTTGCTCTTGTCGCCCAGGCTGGAGTGCAATGGCGTGATCTCAGCTCACTGCAACCTCTGCCTCGAGGGTTCAAGCAATTGTCCTGCTTCAGCATCCTGAGTAGCTGGGATTACAGGCACCTGCCACCATGCCTGGCTTTTTTTTTTTTTTTTTTTTTTTTTTTTTTTTTTTTTTTGTATTTTTAGTAGAGACAGGGTTTCACCACATTGGCCAGGCTGGTCTCGAACTCCTGACTGCAGGTAATTCGCCCACCTCGGCTTCCCAAAGTAATCACGCTGGGATTACAGGCGTGAGCCACCATGCCTGGCCTATGTAAGTTTTTCAGCAGAGAAATCATTGCAAGAACCAAGAGTAAGTGGAATTGCCCTGATACATATTTAATATTTTTTCACTTTAAATCCTATTAAGAACCAGATAGTTGAAAATGACTTGACATCAGGACACAAAAGAAATAATTAATGCTTGCTGAAGTCCTTAAAATGTACTTTTCAAAGGGATTCATAACTGTGAGAGTCCATTAAAACAAAGTGAAAAACAAAGAAGTCAACAAAAGTGTTTCAACCAGAGGCCTCGTGTTTGATGTGTTCCACATTAACTGTTTCTAAAAGACAGGCTGCTATGGTATGAGGCCCTGTAAGTCAGAAATAAAGGATTTTTAACAACTGGGATAACATTTGCTTAAATGGATGATCTGGCGCATGTGAAATGTGGGATCTCCAGTCCTAGTTTTGACAGCAATGTGTCAGGTGGTTAGGGTGACCTTATACTTAGTATAAACCAGCATTTGTGAGAGGGAAAGTAGACACTATTAATAATTACAACTGGACAATAAGACACCACGACTGTCCCTGGCAAACCAGCACAGATGGCCACCTATGTGTGATCCTAAGATAAGCCCTCTGGGCGCCTTAGGTTTCCAAATGTGAGGGGAACATAATGATACTGTTTGAGTTTCCCAACAAAGACCCTATAAAAGAATCTTAAACAATAATTAAAAAATAATTAATCTTAAACAATAATTAGAGCAAAGGTGTGAGCCTCACACAAACTGTCTTACAAGCCCCACTAACAATTTCACAAATTCCATAGTATAATACATTTCTATATGACTCATAGATCAAAACAGAATTTTCCCTTCTGTGTTAAGAGCAACAATTTCACCAGGTAACCTCCAGCATTCTCTCCAGAGGGTAACCAATCTTCCTTTACTTAAAGTCCTTAAAATTCCAGTGGCTCCAAGGAGATCCTGCCAGACAATAAGTGAGGTGCCCAGGAGCCCCTCCCCACCCACCAACACTCAAGTCTCCCTATGAAATGTCTTGGAACTCTCCTGCTACACCACACAAATTCCTCATGTGGTCATATAATGTGAAACTACACATAGATCCAATGTGTTAATACTTTAAGCATATTTGCTTTCTTTTTAAGAGAACTCATTGATGTTGGTTTTTATTATGGTTTCTTTTATCTATTTTAAGTGGGAAGATACATGCTGGGCAGCAAAGACCCTGTGTGCACAGCACTGTGGCCAGAGCTGGCATCTGTGCAGCACATCGTCTTGAAAGCCCCGCTCAGTTCTGCCCTCTGGTCACTGCAAAGTCTGGATTCCAGGTGGCAACTTATAAGTGAAAAGCGTAACATGTATCTGCTCACCCCTTTTACCTCAGAGGGAGCAAAACCATGGCATATTTCCCAGAGTTCCTGAAGGGCCAGGGTGGAATCCACGAGAATATGAGAGCTTCTACAGATACAAGGACCTGCGTTGCTACCTCGCTTTACCCACAGTGCCTCATTATCAAAACTTTCAATAGAGTATTTGGGGGAAAGAGACTCTCCTGGTTTATTTTCTGCCCTTGAGCTTCTCCCCTGCCATCTCTCAAAGCTGCAGTGACCTGTGGAGGTGGGGGTTGGGGGGTAGGGGGAACAAGAAGGAAGGGGAACCAATCAAATTGCCAAAACTAGGATCATGGACTACACTTCTCCCTGTGACCCCTACCAACATTCCCCCACTTTGCTGCTGAACAAACTGACTCCTGGAGCATTCTCGAATGTGCGGCTCTCATCTCTCCCATCTTTCTCATCTCCAGGGTCCTGTTCAGCCTTTGCTCTGTTATACTTGATGAATACCTTAGGATCTTTTATCTTCTTTTTTCACTACTGAAATCCAAGGCAATTGTCCAAGGTGACCCCTCAATCATCAGTATTATTATTATTATTTGGCTAGATGGAAATGAAGAATAAAAGGGGAGGTATCTCTCTTCTTCTTTTTTTTTTTTGTTTTTTTGTTTTTTTAGACAAGTTTTTACTCCACCACCCAAGCTAGATTGGAGTGGTATGATCACGGCTCACTGCTTCAACCTCTTGGGCTCAATCAATCCTCTAGCCTCAGCCTCCCAAGTAGCTGGGACTACAGGCACACTCCACCATGCCTGGCTAATTTTATATTTTTTTGTAGACATTAGGTCTCACTATGTTGCCCAGGCTGGTCTTGAACTCCTGGGCTCAAACAATCCTCTGGCCCTGGCCTCACGAAGTGTTGAGATTACTGTCATGAGCCACTGCACCTGGCGTGGTATACCTATTTTCTAAAATTCCTCTTCTTTCAACTATAGAATTGGGTCTGGTATTATTTGGGGGGCATTGCTGTAAGAACCCTAAGGCATCATGCAGTTTGGCCATAGATATTTATCAAAGTCTCCCTGCAGCTGGGTGCCTGCTCTAGTCACTGAGACCTCTAGTCTGTAAGCTAAGACTGTGATGCCGGGGACCTCCCTGGGGGGCAGGGCTTCCAGGAGGATGAGGCCAAAGATGGAAACTACCCTCAGAGCAGAGGAGGCGTGGAGCTGCTAGGATAGGGGAAAGCGCCTGTGAGGGGAGCTTGGGTGTAAGGGCGCACCCAGAGCATAGCCTTTGGGCAGCGGTGCCCATGAAGGCTTGGGGGCCGTGGTGCAGCCCAGGGTGGAGGGTGGAGGCTCAGAGAACAGGGCCCTGGAGGTCACCCTGATGCAGGAGAAGGAGAAGCGTGTGACTGGTGTCTTGGAGTCCTGGCAGGGATTGTCTGTGCCCAGGGAGTTTCCTGACTGCTCTCTCCCCTGGACTTTGCTCTCCTCTCCCCCCACCTTTGGAATTCAGAGCTCCTCACCTTCCCTCCCAGGGCCAGCGAAACGAGTGAATTGCCCTGATCACTTTGATCGCCTCTACTAGCTTCTCTGCCAAATAAACACTGAAATTGACTTTGTTTCAACAATGCAGCTAGGTTTGCTTTGTTTTTGTTCCACTTTTTCATCAGTTCTCAGCCTCCGGTTGAGTGATGGCCATAGGCTTTAAGAGAAACAGAGACATAGATGTCACAGAACGAAAGGTGCAGTGCAAATGCATTTGCCCTTCCATGTCACCCCCGGGAGGCTGACAGTCCTGCAGCCACACCTGGAGCTGAGGGGGTCACCCAGCACCCGGGGCTGTGCCACCTGCCTGCGCACAGCCTGCAGCCCCTCGGGGGTCTCAGAACACCAGGAAGAATTGGGAATGGGGTGCTGGATTGGAAGATCAGGGGTGATCAGGAGGTTGGGGGCGCTCGAGAGGGGTGTCCAGAGACTCAAAGGGCTCACTGTAGCCCCACTCTGCCCTGAGCCATGCCTCCAACTTCTTCAAGTGCCTCACCCTCGAGTTTATAGAATTCTTGAAAGCCAGTCACGTGCTTCAGAAGTTAAGTATTTTTACAGTGATTTTATTTTTCTCTCTCCACCTCAGTCTACAGAATTGAAGGTGGGGCGGAAGCGGAGGCGGGGTAGGACGGGGTGGGGACTTCTGTTCCTCGCAGATGGAAAAACAGTTTTAATACAGAAGGACTAATTTCTGGAGCCAAGTGGGTAGAGGGGGTGCTGGAATGCGGGAGGTAGAGGAAGCCCTCCAGGATTTACAAAGTATTGATGGCTCAGCTTCTCTGCCCTCAGCCGAAGTGCATTTTGTGTTTCTCCCCAGGGCTGCTAGAGCTTAACATTCTTCATTTCCCAGATGACATTGTTTTGCTTTGTAAACACCCCCTTTTGCAAACTTTACAATCTCTGAACTGGACAGCATTGAGTGGGATAAAATATTTAATGACTGGTTGGGCCAGGGTTTCTATAACACTATATTAGGAGCCTAATTTGTGTAACGCTTGAGTTCATAAAAGTAAAAAAGGCGCAATGAATTTTTTTTTCTTTTTTGAGATGGAGTTTCGCTCTGTCACCCAAGCTGGAGCGCAGTCGTGGGAACTTGGCTCACTGCAACATCCGCCTCCTGGGTTCAAGCAATTCTCCTGACTCATCTTCCCTAGTAGCTGGGATTACAGGTGCGTGCCACCGCGTCTGGCTAATTTTTGTATTTTTGGTAGGGACGGGGTTTCGCCATGTTGGCCAGACTGGTCTCGAACGCCTGACCTCAGGTGATCTACCCACCTCGGCCCCCTAAAGTGCCAGAATTACAGGTGTGAGCCATGGCACCCAGCTGCTGCAATGATTTTTAAAATTGTTTCTGCCTGCCCCCCACTGCCACCTCTCATCTGCATATACCTTCACCCAACATGTTCAGCACCAACACTGATACAAACTGGTGTGGAAAATGGACTGACTACAGGACCTGATGATATTCCCAGGCTCACTCTGCTCACAGGCCCCTTCTGAGAAAGGCAGCTGGGGATGCTTCCTTTCATCACCCCCAAGCCTGACTGGTACAATCAGTAGGCTCAGCTGGAAGAGCTCAGAGGCTCCCCGGGCTGGACAAGGGACAAAGAGATCCAGTCAGATTTCCCCTCTTCTCCTTTACAGAATTCGAATATGAAATGTATAGCAAAGGGATACAGGTGGTGTTACCAAACATCCCAGTTCACCTATGACTTTGGGTGTTGCCTGGTGCTAAAACTGGAAAAGTCCCAGGAAAACTGAGTTGAGTTGGTCACCCCAGATGCAGGCAGTATGGCAGGCAAAAGCTGAGACGCACAAAGACAGCAAGCATAGCCAGGTGGTGCAGTGGCACAGTGGCTCAGTGGCATGGTGGCTCAGTGGCATGGTGGCTTGGTGGCATGGTGGCTTGGTGGCTCCTGTCTGTAGTCTTAGCTACACAGGAGGCTGAGGCGGGAGGATCACTTCAGCCCAGAAGTTTGAGGCCAGCCCAGGCAACACAGCGAGACCTCGTCTTTACAAAAATATTTTCAGAAAATTAGCCGGAAGCCCGGGAGTTTGAGAGTACAGTGAGCTTTTTAGCTCCACTGCACTCTCGCCTAGGAAACAGCGAGGCCCTATCTCTTAAAAAAAAAAAAAAAAAAAAAAAAAATGAAAAAAGTGACAGCAAGCAAAAGCCATGAGGTGACACAAACCAAAGAAAGAGAGAAAAGGAGAAAGAGAGAGAGATCAGCAGAGCAGGCTGCGTAGCAGCAGGAGGTAGAGAAGGAAGCAGGAGTGGAGATATTGAAGGCTGGGCAGGGGTGCATGGGGGGAAGGACAGTGTACTGTGGATTTCCCAGAGTTTCTGTCAGCCTGATGCTGCTACTGCTGTATTCTAAATGTTATCCTAAAATATATATATAAATATATAAATAAAAATATATAAAATGTCTCCTAAATGCTGCTCGGGAGGCTTGGGAAAGCCATTTCCTGTTTTTCCTTACTTCCAAACATAAATAACAACCCAAGGTTATTAGGTTATTAGTACGTCTATTTCTTGTCACCTGAGCCCGTCATCATCTATGAAAATCAGGACATTCCCGTGGTCAGTTTACAGAATCACTTATGAAATAAAATAAATAATAAACACAATTTGGTTCATCTTTAAAAACAGACACATACACACAGAGCTTTGTCTTATCTTTTCAAAGTTTTAAATTCCATAGTTAAAAATTGCCATTGGTTGCACATAAAACAGGCAACTGTAGGCTGAATTTGGGGAAAGAATAAAACTTGAAGAAAAGGAACCAGTGAAAATTACTTTGTTTCCCAAACTTCAACAATTTCTCTTTGGCTATAGTTTGAATGTCTGTCCTCGCCACAACTCATGTTGAAATTTAATCACTAATGTGTGGCAGTATGGAAAGATGGGGTCTTTAAGAGGTGATATGGTCAAATTCTTACCATTTATATTAGTATTAACTTTATACTGACTTGCTTAAAATATTACGCTTTTTCTCATCTATATTATTGTTAGATTATGGGTTTGATAAAACAGTTATATATTTTCTTACATCCTGTATAGTAAATATATAACTATTAAAAATGTAAAATGTTTTGTTTATTTAATTCTTTTCTATTTTGAGAAAGGGTCTCGTTCTGCCACCCAGGCTGGGGTGCAGTGGTACAATCACAGCTCACTGCAGCTCCAAACTCCTCCAAACTCCTGGGCCCAAGTGATCCTCCCAACTCAGCTTCCTGAGTGTCTGGGACTACATTTGCAAACCACCATGTTTGGCTAATTTTCTACAAATTTTTTATAGAAATGGGGTCTCACTATGTTGCCCAAACTGGTCTTGAATTCCTTGTCTACCTCAGCCTCCCGTAGTGCTGGGATTGCAGACGTGAGCCACCACACCTGGCTTGTTCATGTAACACTGAACATTGCCTCCTAAGGCCTACTAGTTTGGAGAGTACTGCTTTAGGCCAAAGATGATCAATTCATCCATCTCGTCATTCACTCACACCTTTGTTTTTTCAAAAAACTATTAAGCCCCAGTTTGCCGGTGGAGGAGGCCAACGACGTTGAAATTGATGAGAGAAGCCATAGATTTGTGAACATTGTCGTACTTTCTTTGCTTATATGTGAGCCTCTCTCATGAGATTTATGAGGTCGCCAAGGAGTAAGACTAGCTTTATTGTCCTGAATCCCCAGTTCCTACCACAGGCTAGGCACACACGGATCTTGAGTAAATGCTTTTTTTTTTTTTTGAGGTAGAGTCTTGCTCTGTCACCCAGGCTGGAGTGTAGTGGCACGATCTTGGCTCACTGCAACCTCTCCCTCTTGGGTTCAAGCAATTCTCCTGCCTCAGCCATACAAGTAGCTGGGATTACAGGCCTGCACCACCATGCCTGGCTAATTTTTGTATTTTTAGTACAGATGGGGTTTTGCCATGTTGGCCAGGCTGTTCTCAAACTCCTGACCTCAGGTGATCCACCTGCCTCAGCCTCCCAGAATGCTGGGATTACAGGTGTGAGCCACCACGCCCAGCCAGTATCCCAAACATTTCCATTCTATGTTGAGACCAGAATCCGATTAATGAAACCCTGAACACCAAAGAGAATTAGCTGAAGAATTCTCTGCAGCTGAGAAGTGGAGAAGAGAAGGGCAGTAAGCCTCTGGAATCGGACAGAAATATTACCCACTGATAATTGGACTCTTTAAAACGACACAGACTCAAAACATGCTTTGAATAATGGGATTCGGTCACATCAGGGTTACCTGGTTTACCAAGGAGAGAACTCATAAGCAACACAGCACAGAGGTGGATGCGTATGTTTGGATATTCACTCAACAGGCTCACAGACCAATTCAGAGCACCTGCAAGACCCCAGGAGGGATGTGATAGGAAAGATGATGGAATGATGGTGGACGTGGCAGGACAAGTATTCGTCCCACGCATTCTGCACACCAGGACAGGTGTCAGTTCCATGCATTTCGTGCACAAAAAGCTTGAACTGTGTCCTGCAAGCACCATGGAGTCATGAGCAAGATAATAGCAGACTAAGGACATGATCAGATTTGTGTTTGAGATAAATCTGTGTGGAGAATGGATTTGAAAGAAGCAGGAAAAGAGATTACAATAAAGTTTCTGTTACAGTAATTCAGGAAAAAAGATGTGAGATTTGAAACTAAGGGAATTATAAAGATAAAAAGAAGGCAAAGGTTTGAGAAATACTCAGGAAGTAAAATTGCCAAGATGTAGAAATTAAATTGAACATAGGGTAGTGGAAGTTGGGAGATGCTCCAGACTGCTGAACAAACTCAGGTTATGTTTCAACATTCCGCCTCAGTTCTTTTCCCTGATTGACTTTGGTCAGTGCTACCACAAATAGGCCCAACCCAACTATTTCCAAAACAAGTTCACTGCTCTAATAGGTTTCTGTTGGTACATTCTTTCAATGTCAGCAAGTCAGCATTGCACGTTCTAGAAACAGGGATGAAAATTCAACATTCTGCCAACACCATCTTTTTTTTCATAAGTCAGAAATGGCTCCAGGCACATCACATGGCATTAATTTTGTACTATATGCAATTCTGATTGATTACTGGGTGCCGAATTATAAATAGTTGTCAAGAAGTCTAATGACCATTTATCAAAAAAGATGCTGAAACCCTGTATATATGAGTTATAAAGAAAGGATGTGGCAGGGATATTAGTTTAACTAAAAGGGCATGGGTTATATAGATCCCCTCATAGTTCTAAAATTTCTGCCTGTGCCTAGCTGTGTGTTCCGTTTGCTTTGGGTGCAATTTCTAGAACTCTGTGCAAACTCTTTCGTTTAACTCCAAATTGTAGTGAAGGATGTGAAGTGTAATGATGCTTAGCACCTGGCACGGTGCCTGGCATATAGTAGGCACTCCAAAAATCTTTGTTGGGTAAATGAGTGTAAATAAAGGCAACCAACTCTGGGCAGATTCAATCCCCAGGGTGTGAAGCCAGATTTTCCCCTATTAGCCCAGGAGCCCCATAAAATAGCTGGAGGCTACAGGGGAGCAGCACAGCATCTGCACCTCGGCCCTGTCTCTACGCACCGCTCAGACTGGTTTTGGGGCTTAGATATGCCTGGACCTTCACCTTCCTATGTATTTTGTTATTACTTCACTTACTGCAGAGTTAGTGCAATGGAGAAGTCCAAGCGGATGCAACCGTCACCAGCAGGAACGCAAACCCCTGTTTAGGCATATGGCCACTAGGGGGCGAGAGAGTCAAAAGGCTGCATATGAACGTCAGCCTTGCCCTCTTCAAGGTGTAAACTTTTTCCTGAATTTCCAATGAAAGCATTCTTGGATTTCTTCTCCCTAATCATCCCCGATACTTGGTACAGCAAGAGTCAGGAATCATAGTAATATTTTACCCCCAAGCAATTGTAAACATCCACCTTTGGCAATGCTTTTTGTTTTCTAATAAAAATGTCAACATGAAAACAGAAATCAGGAAAATTTCCCAAGATTGATTACTGTTTTGAGCTGCCTCCTATGCAATTGCCTGGAAGCTGTGAGGCCCCAGTGTGCTCCTTCCAGGCACTGTGACCAGAGACACTGCGCGGTGGGTGGGGTTGCCAGGGAAAATACAGGATGCCTAATTAATTCAAATCTCAGGTAACAATAAAGTCTTTAATGTAAGTATGCTCCAACTTGGGGAGGGCAGTGTGTGTGTGTGTGTGTGTGTGTGTGTGTTTGTTTTGAGACAGGGTCTCACTCTGTCACCCCAGCTGGAGTGCAGTGGTGCAATCATATCTTGCTGCAGCCTTGAACTTGTGGGTTCAAGCAGTCCTCCTGCCTCAGCCTCCCAGTAGCTGGAACTACAGGTGCACACCACCACACCTGTCTAATTATTAAAAAAAAATTTTTTTTGTAGACATGGAATCTTGCTGCGCTGCCCAGAATAGTCTCAAACTACTGGCCTCAAGCAATCCTCCTGCCTCAGCCTCCCACAGTGCTGGGAATACAGGCGTGAGTCACTGAGCCCAGCCAATACATACATATATATATATATATATATATTTTTTTTTTTTTTTGAGACCTAGTCTTGCTCTGTCACACAGGCTTCAGTGCAACGGCATGATCTCGGCTCACTCCACCTCCCGGGTTCAAGTGATTCTCCTGCCTCAGCCTTCTGAGTAGCTGGGATTACAGGCATGCACCACCATGTCTTGCTAATTTTTGAATTTTTAGTAGAGAAAGTGTTTTGCCATATTGGCCAGGCTGGTCTCGAATACCTGACCTCAGGCAATCTGCCCACCTCGGCCTCCCACAGTGCTGGGATTACAGGTGTGAGCCACCGCGCCCAGTCAATACATATTTTTTAAATGATATAATCAGCAAAGCCTTAGATCTTTGTAAAAACTAACAAAAACCAAAGCAAAACCTTTCCTAAGTTCCCTTTCTTAGCACATTTCACCTAAAAGATTTGCTCCTCAGTGGCTTTCCCCAGAGCCACTTCCTTTCCTGGATAATTAAGAACAATTCTCATTCAGTATCTCGCTGTCATCAGATTTTCCCATATTCTGACTTTCCTGGGAGCATTTTCACATATTATCTTAGTGGCACTGTTGCCCTCTGATTCCAACCTCCCTCTGTTCTCTTCTGGAGGTAGAAGTCCCGAAACAGAAACGCTTATCCCCAATCCCAACAATCCCCAAAGAACCTTCAAGACAGAGCAGGTTCATGGCTGCCTTGTCCACAAAAGCCCTGTTTTCTGGGTTCCTTGTCTTGGGCAACCTGCAGAGTCAGAGCCATCATTGATGGATGATTTGGGCTTCAGCTGGAACAAGGAGAAATACTCCTGAGCCATCTCCTAATGGTTTCTTCGGGCAGGGTCTGGAGTAAGAAGACATGGCACCTTGTAGCTGGAAAACAGGAAGCTTAATAAAAGGCACTGCAGTGTTTCCATGGGACTGGACAGGGTTTTGAATATACTTCCAGGGATGTTGCAGTCCGGGGACAGGTACTCTTACCTCTCCTAGGCCTGAAAGAGCAAGAGGAGAAAGCACATTCCCCAGCCTGGAGAGAGAGTCAAGGGGAGGGCTGCCTGGAGAAGTCTGCCTTCCCTGGAGGAATACAGCCCACCCAGGGTGGCCTGGCAGGGAGGGGACCAGGAGAGGAGGAAAACAGCCTCATTCTCCTCTTGGCCTCCAGCACTTGGAAGGAGCATGGAGGGATAAGATTGGGGACTTGTTATTCTCGTACAGAGGAAAAACGGTCATATACAATAGAAATAAAGACACAGGCTGGACACTGTGGCTCATGCCTATAATCCCAGCACTTTGGGAGGCCAAGGCTGGAGGATCACTTGAGGCCAGGAGTTTGAGAGACCAGCCTGACTAACATACTGAGATTCTTCTCTCTAAAAAAAAAAAAAAATAATAATGATAATAATAATCAGCTGGGTGTGGTGCTACACACCTATAGTCCCAGCTACTGCACAGGCTGAGGCAGGAGGATCACTTGAGCCTGGCTGAGATGGGAAGATCATGGCTGCAATGAGCTGTGATCATGTCATTCCACTTCAGTCTGGTTGACAGAATGAGACTCTGTCTCCAAAAACAACCCCCAAAACAAAGAAAAGAGGCTGCCTGTGCTAAGGACAAAGTGAGCTGTGACACACCTGGTTAAAGTGAGCTGTAGACACACCTGGTTTGGGAGTTCAGCAGAGTTAAAATAAAGGCCAGAGGTCAGGTAGATGGCAAGTGTCTGTAGTCCCAGTGACTTGGGAGGCCAAGGTGGGACGATGGCTTGAGGCCATGAGGTTGAGGCCTGCTTGGGCAACACAGCAAGGGGAAGGAAGGAAGGGATGATGGAAGGGGAGTGGAGGGGTGGGGGAGGGGAGGGGAGGGAAGGGAAGGGAAGGGAAGGAAAGGAAAGGGAAATGAAGGCCAAGATTGGTGGGAAAGGTTTCATAGAAGGTTTGGCAATGTATTTCTAGGCTCCTTGGAGATGATTTTTTTTTTTTTTTTTTTTTTTTTTAAGACGGAGTCTCACTCTGTCACCCAGGCTGGAGTGCAGGGGTGTGATCTCAGCTCACTGCAACCTCTGCCTGCTGGGTTCAAGTGATTCTCATGCCTCAGCCTCCTGAGTAGCTGGGATTACAGGTGTGCGCCACCACATCTGGCTAAGTTTTGTATTTTTAGTAGAGATGGGGTTTCACCACGTTGGCCAGGCTGGTCTCAAACTTCTGACCACAGGTAATCCATCCACCTAGGCCTTCCAAAGTGCTGGGGTTACAGGTGTGAGCCACCGCAGCTGGCCTATTTTAAATTATCTCCAAATGAAGAAACCAAAGTACACGAACATGCACGTGACTGCTTTGTGTGTGTGTGTGAAGAAAACACTGCAGATGGAGATCACACACACAAAAAAATCCTTGAGTACTGTGATCCGCTTTAACCGTCAAATGTTAAGAACTGAACACTTTCCTCATTTACTGTTGACACAGATGGAGTTATCTGGATTAGCACAGTTCTGCATGGGGCAGCTCGTTTATTTCCTCAAGAAGAAACAATTTAAGCCATTGTTCATGTTCAGGTTAGATAGCAACAATTTAGAGAGTTCTCCCCCGCAGACAAAGGAAGACAAGTATTATCTGACCTGACCATAGGGAAGATGAAGAAACATCTAACACTGTGTTTATAGCTGAGCAGGACAGATCGCCAGAGATAGGACAGCAAAGACCCCATTGTCTACACAGGGCTACATTTGGATCAGGGAGGAACACTTTCGGAAGCAGCTATTGAAATTGAACACTGGTATAATATCTTGTATCTGACTGTCGCTTCATAGCAAATTTTCTCTCCAGATAAGTCCGCAGGACTCCTATAAAATCAGAGTTATAAGATTTGTATCTTTACTGAGGGAACCTTAAGAAGCTAAAGCTTTTTAGCCATTAATAATGTAAGCTTAGGTTAGGTGTGGTGGCTCATGCCTGTTATCCCAGCACTTCAGGAGGGGGAGGCCAAGGTGGGAAGATCGCTCAAGCCCAGGAATTTAAGACTAGCCTGGGCAACACAGCAAGACCCCCTCTCTCAAAAAAATTTTTTTTAATTAACTGGGCTTGGTGGCACATGCCCATAGTCCCAGTTACTCAGGAGGCTGAGACGGGAAGATGGCTTGAGCCCAGGAGTTTAAGACCAGCCTGCGCCACATAGCAAGACTCCATCTCTCCAAAAAAAAAATTTTAAATTAACTGGGCATGGTGGCACATGCCTGTAGTACCAGTTACTCAGGAGGCTGAGGCAGGAAGGTCGCTTGAGCCCAGGAGTTTGAGGCCTCAGTGAGCTATGATTACACTACCAGGCATTCCAGCCTGGGTGACAGAGATCCTGTCTCAAAAAAAGAAATAAAGAAACACCAAATAACATAAGCTTCCCAAGGTCTTGCTGTAAGCACCACCCCAGACATTGTAAATGTCACCTCTGGTCACATATGCAGAGTGAATTAATTGGGTCTTGTGTGTTGCTCCAAGCCCCTGAGGGACCTCAAGAGTCCTGGTCTGGGCGTGACCTCTAACTGAGGTTGGAGTGCCATCTCAGGGCCCCATGCCCTCTGTCCCAAATGTGCTTCTCTTAGAAGCCTGGGCCATGAACAAATGGGATGTGATAAACTTAGCCTTATGGGGATGACACTGGAAAATAAGGTGGCAATGATTGCTTTGATGGGGTCCAGAGCACACTACCCCCCAAATATGATACCTTGACATTGAGAAAACAGCAGAAGCAGGAAGGTCTCTTACACCTTCCTGAAGGTGGCAAGACCCTCATGTGAGAGGGTGGCAGATGGCAAGACCCTCATGTGAGAGATGCCCTCCCTATACCTGGAAGAAAGGAGCATCCTTGTCTCTGAAGACACAGGGACATAGAGAAGAATCTGAACAAAGAATCCTCGCTGAGCTCCTAAGTTCATTACCATTAGATCACTTCCTTTTATCTTCTAATCATACTTCTGCATGACTGTTCCGCTCTTCATCAGACATACAAATAAACATACATACATTCACCTTTTTCTTTGGATCTTCCTTTCCAAAGGCTCTTGTGTTAACCCCCAAAAGCTCTTGTGTCAACCCAAACTTACATTAAGTAAATTTGTGGTTGGGAGCAGTAGCTCATGCCTGTAATCCTAACACTTTGGTAGGCCAAGGAGGGGGATCACTTGAGGTCAGGGGTTCCAGACCGACACGGCAAAACTCTGTCTCTACTAAAAATACAAAAATTAGCCAGGCGTGGTGGCGCACACTTGTAGTCCCAGCTACTTGGGAGGCTGAGGCATGAGAATTGCTTGAACCCGGGAGGTGGAGGTTGCAGTGAGTTGAGGTTGCGCCATTGTACTCCAGCCTGGGCAACAGAGCGAGACTCTGTCTCAAAAAATAAAAAGTAAATTTGTACACTTTTCTCTTGCTAATAAGTCCTTTGTTACACATGCCTCAACCATGAAGCTGGCAATGAAATCTGTTCCCCACTACAGTTTCACTGCCTCCAGGCTTGATCCTCTTCTGGGTTGCTTTTACAAGAATTTTGTTTTTAAATTTTTAAATTTTTAATTTTTGTGGGTACAGAGTAGGTATATATATATATTTGTGGGTACATGAGATGTGTTGATACAGGCATGCAGTGTGAAATAATCACATAATGGAGAAGGGTGCACCATTTATCCTTTGTGTTACAAACAATGCAGTTACAGAAATGTAAATTAAGTTATTGTTGACTATAGTCACCCTATTGTACTATCAAATAGTATGTCTGATTTTTGCAGGTATTTCCAAACCTTATATAACTCTCCTGAATGGAGAACTTTCCTATTGTGCCTGTTAAATGTTTCTTATTCCTGACCAGATTAATAGTCAGGAATGCAGGTCTTTAAATCACATTAAATAGAGTAAAACTACATTATGAAAAAATTAGACAGTGTGGTACAAGGTGACTCATCTTTTGTTTTTTATTTTTTTTGAGAGGAGTCTTACTCTGTCACCCAGGATGGAGTGCAGTGCCACAGTCTCGGTTCACTGCAGCCTCAACCTTCTGGGCTCAAGCCATCCTCCTACCTTAGCTTCCCGAGTACTCGGTACCATAGGTGTGCACCACCTTGCCCAGCTAATTTTTGTATTTTGTATACAGATGGGGTTGCACCATGTTGACCAGGCTGGTCTTGAACTCCTGGGCTCAAATGATTCGCCCGCCTTGGCCTCCCAAAGTGCTGGGATTACAAGTGTGAGCCACCAAGCCCCGCCTCTGATCATTTTTTTTAAGCATGACAAACCCATGTCCTGGTTATCCCTTTCTCTCTATGGAATCATCTGCTCTTCAGAGCACTTAACTGATATGGATTACACATTTTCTTCTTATAGACTCTATCCATATGGTAGCTAACTGGAGAGCTCTGGCTGGCATTTCATGGAGTAAGTGCCAAAGGATGGAAAGGTGTTAAGAAAATAACTGGTCAGCAGCCTGCCTTCCCTTAAACAGGATATCCTCCGTGACTCGTCCTAATTCTGGAACTCCTAGAGAGCACTGGGTTCTCCCAGGAAATATGGGGGAATCTGTGGGTAGGAGAAACTTCTGGATTCCTTGTGTTTGTCAACCAGGGCAATCCTGCTATGGGAAAGCTCTAACTTCTAAAGCCTGCGGGAATTCAGGGCTGCTGACCATTCTACCGTATGGTGAGCTCTGAGTCCAGGAAGGCTTGGGTTCAGCCTCTTATACACAATAAGCTGTTTGGGGAAGTTCAGGCTTTTGAAGTAAGGATGAGAAATGGCTACCGCATGGGACCTGTAGGTAAAACCTCCTCCTGCTTGCTGTTTTACTATTTCTGGGCATTGGGGTGCAAAACATGTTACCCCAAAATATGGTACCTTGTAGGTCACTAGCTTTGACTTTCCCCAGTCTTTCTGTTTAAGAGCCAGCCATAAAGGAATTCTCTGACCGACCTCTCCTGAAAGTAGGCCATAAGATCCCTAAGTGACAGGTATCTTGCCTTATATCCAGAGGAAAGGAATCCCACAAAGAGAGGTCCAGAAGAATCTGAACAAACAAGCCTTGCTAAGTTCCCCCACAGTTTATTACCATTAGATCATACCCTTTGTATGTCCAATCATACTTTTTTTTTTTAAATAGAGACAGAGTTTCACTCTGTCACCCAGGCTGGAGCACAGTGGTATGATCATAGCTCACTGCAGCCTTAAACTCCTTGGCTCAATCAATCTTCCTGCCACAGCCTCCTGAGTATCTGGGACTATAGGCATGCACCACTATACCCAGCTAATTTTTAAAATTTTCGTTTTGTAGAGATGCGGTCTCACTAGGCTGCGGAGGCTGGTCTCAAACTCCCGGCCTCAAGCAATCCTCTCATCTTGGCCTTCCAAAGTGTTGGGATTACAGGAGTGAGCCACTGCATTCAGCCTCCAATCATACTTGTACAAGACTGTCCATTCTTCATCAAACCTAATATAAAAACACGCAGTCTTCCCTAGGTCTTTGGATCTCCATTTCTGAAGGCTCCTGTGCCATGTAAAACTTACATTAAATCAATTTGTATGCTTTTCTCTTGTTAATCTGTCTTTTGTTATAGGGTGTCAGCCATGACCCTTGTGATGCGTGAGAAAAAGGTATTACTCTTTCTCCTCTATGTGGGTAAAAGTGTGTGCACATGTGTGTTTGGGGGGAAGATAAGGGATAGAAAAATATTTAAAATTATTATATTAATTTTGGGAATTGTAGAGGTCTATACCAAGGCAATCAATTATTGTCTAGAATTGCTCCTCAGTTTCAGGGGCATATTTTCAAAGTATTTTTAGCCAAAATGATTTGGGGTCACCCTATGGTCTCTCTGCTCCTTCGCCCAACCACTTAATAGAAGCAACAGCTGTCACGAATGAGTGTACACTTTAAGTCAGGTTGCAGGTCAAGCGCTTTCAACGGTAGCATCATTTATTCCTCTCAACGACCTGATAAGGCTGGTACTATCATCATCCCCATATTCCAGGTGAGGAATATGAAGCTTTCTTTTTCTTTCTTTTTTTTTGAGACAGAGTCTCGTTCTGTCACCCAGGCTGCAGTGCAGTGGTGCGATCTCGACTCACTGCAAGCTCCACCTCCCGGGTTCACGCCATTCTCCTGCCTCAGCCACCAGAGTAGATGGGACTACAGGCGCCCGCCACCACGCCCGGCTAATTTTCTTGTATTTTTAGTAGAGACGGGGTTTCACCATGTTAGCCAGAATGGTCTCGATCTCCTGACCTCGCGAGCCATCCGCCTCGGCCTCCCAAAGTGCTGGGATTACAGGCGTGAGCCACCGCGCCAGGCCGAGGAATATGAAGCTTTGACTGGTCAATCATCAATCATGTCCATGGACATGAGGCTTAAGGAAAGTGTCTGGTCTCCTCCGTGTTGGGAGGAATGAACTAACAAAGACGATTTCAACAGCTGACTCCTGAAAAAGGACAAACACGTTACACCTGATTCTTTAAGGCCCAACCTCCGTCTTTCTTTCCCTACAGAAGAGCCATTCCATTTTAGTTAGAACAACACCAAGAATAAACTGAAATAGGCAGCAGCCTATTGAATACTGCAGAGAATGCTTGCAATTTCAATTTCGGTCAATTCCACACACAACAATCACTGAATCAGGTGTGTACCTCGTACTGTGCCACAGGCTAGAGCTTCGAAGATGGATATGAGGGACCCTTTTTTACATGTGATTTATCCCTGGCTGTGATCCTCTACCCCTGAGAATTCCCAGGGGCATGACAGAAAGTATTGGAAAGCTCATTAGGATTATGGCTTATTTTTTTGAGGCTTCACTTTTACTTGAGGTTCGGAGGTGGGATAAAGGAGTTAATTAATTGAAGAGCTAAGTCACTTAAAACACTACAAATAAACATATTTAAAACAAACACAGATATTATGGTGTTGGATAAAATTACTACCTTCTTTTGTTTCTTTCTTTCTTTCTTTTATTTTTTTTTGGCTCTGTCACCAGGGCTGGAGTGCAGTGGTGGGTTCTCGGCTCACTGCAAACTCTGCCTCCCAGGCTTGAGCGATTCTCCTGACTCAGCCTCCCGAGTAGCTGGGATTACAGGTGCTGCCACAATGCTTGGCTAATTTTTGTATTTTTTGTAGAGATGAGGTTTTGCCATGTTGGCCAGGCTGGTCTTGAACTCCTGACCTCAAGTGATCTGCCTGCCTTGGCCTCCCAAAGTGCTGGGATTACGGGCATCAGCCACTGCACCTGGCCTATTGCCTTCTTTTCTTTTCTTTCTTTTTTTTTTGAGACGGAGTTTTGCTCTTGTTGCCCAGGCTGGAATGCAATGGTGCCATCTCGGCTCATTGCAACTTCCGCCTCCGGGGTTCAAGCGATTCTCCTGCCTCAGCCTCCTGAGTAGCTGGGATTACAGGCATGTGCCACTGTGCCTGGCTAATTTTGTTTTTTTAGTAGAGATGGGGTTTCTCCATGTTGGTCAGGCTGGTCTCGAACTCCTGACCTCAGGTGATCCACCCGCCTCAGCCTCCCAAAGTGCTGGGATTACAGGTGTGAGACACTGCGCCTGGCCATTGCCTTATTTTCTGAGATAAAATGCTGGATTTCAAAGAAATTGAATGCAGGAGGCACACCCCCTCAGGACTGCATGCTGAATCTTCAAGTGTACAGGTTCTCTTTCTCTGCTGATAGTTATGATGTTTTATAACCAAGTGGAAATGAATTAAAAGTGCAGAACATACTAATGAGTGAAGGGAGATGAAGAAGTATAGAGCAGTGACATTTTTTGGAAGCCGGACCCTCTGAACTGAGAAAGGAAATAAATGACCTGGGAGGCAGCGAAAAGGGAGAAACTCTGAGCAGATTAATCACCATTAGCTCAGTTAGCCACAAAGGTTATATGAGCAAATACAAAAGAGAAAAGAATGAGAGAAAGGGAGGCAGTGGACCCAGGATGCTGTGACAAGTGACAAGACAGGGAGCTCATGTTAGGAAAAATTGAGTCAAAGATGGGGTCTATAATCAGGGTTTTCTGCAATTGTTTATGAACAGATCCAATGGACAATGGTCAGACTGGCAGACCAGGGCTGTACAGAGAATCTCAAAGGCAGATCAATAAAACCATTGTAAAAATGAGGTACCGTTGGAAGAGGAGTAGAGCAGAAGAGATGATGCCGAAAAACATAGCCTGAGTCACAGAGAGTACATTTGAGGAAACTGAGTAAAACGAATTGGGGAAGAGAAAACGGAATGAAAAATATTAGATTAAAATTTTTTTGTTTTGTTTTTCTTTAGACGGAGTCTCACTCTGTCACCCACGCTGGAGTGGAGTGCCACCATCTCGGCTCACTGCAGCCTCTGCCTTCCAGGTTCAAGTGATTCTTATGCTTCAGCCTCCGTGATAGCTGGGATTACAGGCACCCACCACCATGCCTGGCTAATTTTTGCACTTTTAGTAAAGAAGGGATTTCACCATGTTGGCCAGGCTGGTCTTGAACTCCTGACCTCAGGTGATCTGCCCTCCTCAGCCTCTCAAAGTGGTGGGATTACAGGGGTGAGCCACTGCGCCTGGCCAGATTAAAAATGTATAGATGGGAGACACAACAAAGATCCGCGTTCTAAGTAACAGGTATCACTGGAGAAAATCAAGTAATTGGAAGAGGAAAAGGTATAATTATATCTGAAGATAATTCAAGAAGTTTTATTGAAATAAAGGACATGAATTGACACATGGAAATATAGGCTAAGAAAAAATGAGTACAGATCAAATCGTAAGTGAGAAAAAAGTCAACTCTGGAAGGCAGTGGATAATAGACACAAAGTCTTCAGAGATGTAAAGTATGACTCAAGAATTTTACTCTCAACACTGTCAACCAAGTATAAAGCCAGAGGATTTTCAAATTTAAATTCTCAGCAAAATAGTTCCCATGAGTCCTTCTGAGGAAATATTGGAAGTCCAAACCCCAGTCATCCAACACAAAATTGAAAAAGTCAGGTCAAAAGGGCTGCTTTTAGGACTGAACCCACTTAGTACTAAAACTAAAAATAAGACAAGCATAGAATGATGATTTCAGAACTTAAATTTTATGAGCAATGACCATTTAAAAATAATATTGCTAACATGTGTTGGGAAGGGGAAGGGAAGGGAAGACAGAAATTAGAATAAATATGTTGATTTTCCTCATTTTTCAAATGCAGAATCTTTTTTTTTTTTTTTTTTTTTTTTAAATACAGAGCCTTGCTCTGTCACCAGGGCTGGAGTGTAGTGGTGGGATCTCAGCTCACTGCAACCTCTGCCTCCCAGGTTCCAGCGATTCTCCTGTCTCAGCCTCTGAGTAGCTGGGATTACAGGCACCTGCCACCACATTCTGCTAAGTTTTGCAATTTTTTTTTTTTTTTGAGATGGAATTTTGCTCTTGTCACTCAGGCTAGAGTGCAGTGGTGCGATCTCAGCTCACTGCAACCTCTGCCTCCTGGGTTCAAGCAATTCTCCTGCCTCAGCCTCCCAAGTAGCTGCAATTAGGGGTGTGAGCCACCACGCTTGGCAAATTTTTGTAATTTTAGTAGAGATGGGTCTTCACCATGTTGGCCAGGCTGGTCTCACACTCCTTACCTCAAGTGATCCATCCTCCTCGGCCTCCCAAAGTGCTGGGATTACAGGCATGAGCCACCATACGTGGCCAAGAGTTGATTCTTTAAAGCTGATAAATTAGGTAATAGGAGTATGATTTAGTAGTCTTTGATTTTTAAAATCATGGGTATGGATTAATTTAAATAAATTAAAAGTAACAAAATAACAGATAGTTACAACAAAGGAGGAGTTCGAGGACTTGCAAGGAGATGCTGAAGCAAATGTCTTGGAGGAGATTCTCATTAAGCCTTGACCAACCAAACTGTGGAACAGAGTAGTGTCCTTGTATGTAACTGTAACCTACCCCACCTGGAATTCCTTATCCTGCAGGTTACCTGTGGGTTTTACTACATATGTAGTAGAAGTGTGAAGACTCCCACAACAGAGACAGGTGGGCAAATGGTGATTCTGAGAGTTCCCTCTTTAGCAAAGAATTTCCCCTTCTAGATGAGAGATTGGTGGAGAATAGAGACTAGTAAGAGCAGTCTCTTCTTAAGGGCATCCTGTTTTATTTCAGATAGAACTTTTATTGATTAAAAAAAATTTCAGCCTATGTATCTCTTTCTCTTTTTACATACAGAAACATATATTTTATAAATGTCACATATACCTATATTAGATACTATATGTAATGAGAGAAATACATATTTTTTTCTGAGATTATAAATATAGTTTTCTGTCCCTGTACCAACCAACAGCAGAATTCTCCAGCGTCTCTGTGATTTCCAAATATAAAGACCTCATCTGGTTTGAATGACCACTTATGGGGCCAGAGCCAAAAATCTGGCAGAAAGGAAAACTAGGAAAAGGGACAATCACGTGCTCCTGGTTTTGAATTGAATACTGCCAGTATTGCAGCCAGCTTTTCTGTTTCTCCTAGCCCTGCTCTGTTGACCAGTGACCTCCCCATGGGCTGGAATCCTGCTGCTGGACAGCAATCAGTGCATTGGGAGTTTCTTGAGGCCAAAATGGGGCTTTGGCTTCATGGGAAATCTCCCATAACATATACTTCAGGATTGTGCGCTTTGAAGGTGCTTAGTCTGTGTGAGTGATAGTCTGAAGGTGCTGCACAAATGATAGCTTATTTGCATTAGAAAAAAGTTTTGGGCTTTCATAAACATCTCTTTATGAAAAGGATTTGCTGGGTATACTTTCAAAAAAAGATACTATCTAAAATGAACATCTGTTACAACAGCTGCTCTTAAAAGCAGATTAAGGTACAACTGCCACATAAAAGTGAAAAAGGGGATGAAATTTAAAACCCCTCCCATTTATTACCCAGTGATTCCGCTGGGATTCAGCCCATTTCAAGTCCCACAAATGAAAAACCACTTCTGTTTTAAACCATACCTACACATTCCACCCACCCTGGAAAGCTTGAGCTTTAAAAACAGCACACAACCCTAAGTCTCCACTCACTGGCTCTGTTGAAAGCTAAAGTGTTTGTCATTAAAAGTAAACCCAAGAATAACCAAGAGGCAGCTGTCCTACTATAGATGGTGCTGTTTAAAGTGTGAGTGTCACTCAGAAAGGGGTGATTGTCCTTTGAGAGGGCTTAGGGGAGATATGTTTTTGTAAAGATGGTGAAGAATGCAGACACTGTGTTCTATAAGAAATGTATTTGAGGGAATTGGGGATATTTAGTTTGCAGAAGAAAAGACTTGAAGAGACCTGGCAGTTGTCTTAATATATTTGAAAGGCTGTCATGTAGAATATAGAATAGATTCCTTCTGTGTTGCTGTGAGGTGCAGAACCATTCCACGAGGTAGACTAATTTTGATTCATTTTTAGGAAAGATATTCAGTCTAACCAGATTTAGTGGGAATAAATGGTTGTTTCCTAAAATAGAGAGGGAGTTCCCCGCTGCTAAGAATAACCAAGAAGAGGCTAGTTGAGGATTGCCTAGGAATTGTGTGGAAGGATTTCTCATACTGGAATGCATGAGGACAACCAAAGGACCCACTTTTACATTCTATCATTCATGCTTAGTTTTAAAGCCTTTTGCATAATTTTCAAAATGCAGCAAATAATGATTTGGGGGAATTATTATTAGGACACAGAGTAATTTAGCCCCACTGTCTTTTTTTCATTATTCTCTTTTCTGAAGATGAATGAGAAGCAGATGACTAACAGAAAGAGGGGAAGGACAATCAGAAGAGAAGGGGTAGAAGGGGAATCTGTAGCTTTCCATTATTTCCTCTTTTTTGGAAATTTGGCTATATCTGAATAGTTCTGTGAAATGTGTCTTCATCCATTTTGTGTTGCTATAAAAGAGTACCTGAAACTGGGTAATTTATAGAGAAAAGAGGTTTATTTAGCTCATCATTCTGCAGGCTGGGAAGTTCAAGGGTATCACCTTGACGTCTGGTGAGGGCTTTTGTGCTATATCATACATGGTAGAGAAGGCCAAAGGTGAAGCAGACGTGTGTGAAAAGAGGAAACCTGGGGGGTGTCCCAGCTTTATAGCAACCCGCTCTTGTGGGCACTAATTCAGTCCCTTCAGAACAAGAATTCATTCACTACAAGAATGGCACTAAGTCTTTCTCGAGGGATCCACATCTATGACCTAAACACCTCTCACTATATCCCATCTCCTAACACCACCACATTGGGGATCACATTTTGACACGCATTTTGGTGGGGGCAAACAAATCATGTTGAAACCATAGCCCCTTGCATAATAGAGTGTATTGTTATCAAACACCAACTCATTCTTGCAAATAATCTCCTAAAATCCCTCTCCAAACATGTTTACCAGGAGCACTACAATTTTAGTATAAAATGTTATAGTTCTGCTTTCACTTATTCTCTTCATGGGAGTTCTCTCATATCCTCAAGTATGTCTGAACTTACCCATAACTGATTAATATACTACATTAAGCAAAATACAAATTGTGTTTATAGATTAACTTTAAAGAACATATGCCCCTACCCTTAACTTACCCCCATCCAAAGGACCAACATAAATACAATCCATGCAAAGAGACTCATTGACTCAAATCACTTCATAACAAAACAAAACGAAGACAGACAAACAAACAAAGCCATCATAATCTCCTTAGAGAACAGTCTGTGTGTGTGTGTGTGTGATGGAGTCTTGCTCTGTCGTCCAGGCTGGAGTGCAGTGGTGCGATCTCGGCTCACTGCAGCCCTCCCCCCACCACCCCAGGTTCAAGCAATACACCTGCCTTAGCCTCCTGAGTAGCTGGGACTACAGGTGCACACCACCATGCCCAGCTAATTTTTGTATTTTTAGTAGAGACGGAGTTTCACTATGTTGGCCAGGCTGGTGTCAAACTCCTGGCCTCAAGTGATCCGCCTGCCTCAGCCTCCCAAAGTGCTGGGATTACAGGCATAAGCCACTGCTTCCGGCCAACACAGTCATTTCTGAAGATGGATTTAAAAATATGGAACTATGAATTCAGTGCATCACTAAGCATCAAGTAAGAAAAAAGACACAAAGGGACCCTTTTGGTAGATAAGCATATTTGTGGTCCTTTAACTGGATCCCACTCGTGCTCATCTAAATACCACAATTCTCTCAAAGCCCCACTTAAAATTCCCCCTTTCCGTGAGAAATATGAAAAAGAACAGGCATGTTCCACCTGAATGCTCTGTAGGTACTCCAAAACCTGTGTACCCAGAACTGAACTTTTGTCCTTAAAACCTGGTCCTCAGTGTTATATGGTTCCACAAAATGTTATTAAAACAAAAATCAGAGACATCCTTGACACTTCCCTTTCTCTCACCCAAAAAGGAATTAATGACTAAATTCCATCTAATCTGTCTCCTAAGAACCATTTGAATCGATCCTACTGCCACCAACCTGGACAAAACTATCGTCTCCTTTCTCCTGGAATATTACATTATGTCCCTTAATCATGTTTCCAGGTACATTCTTGTTACGTTCTAGAACTGAAATAAACTGAATGACAAAATTGATCAGGCCGTTCTCCATTAGTTGTTTCCTACTACACTTAGGAAGTTCCAAACTCCTTATCATGGCCTCAAAGCCCCCCATAATCCAGCCATGCATTATCTCGCTAGCTCTTCTTCCTATCACTTTTCTCCTTTGACCTGGAGACTCAAGTTAGGTTGATCTTGTCCCTTGTCCCTCCAAAGAAGAGGGCATGCTCTTTCCCACCTCAGAGCCTTTCTACAGGTGATTCCTTTGGCCTTTCATCCTTCCCCCTCTCACTTCATCTAGCCAGGTCCTACTTCTCTTTAGGTCTCAACTCCATATCCTCTGAGAAATATTCCCTGATACCTGCACTTGCCAGATTAGGTTTCCTTCTTAGATATTTCCACAGCTCTTTACATCTCTCCTTTGTAACCCACATCATATGTTAAGTCCTTGTTCATTGTCTGTCTTCCAAACTAAATAAGAAATTCCAAGGTAACAGGGACCATGTCTGCCAGACTCACTACTGTATCCCAGGTAACTAGTACCTAACGTGTGCTCAAATAGTTGTTGCATGGATAAATGAATGAGTAACATGTGCTGTCTACATCAATGATTCATAAACTTCACTATGCAGAGGAATCATTTGGGAAGCCAATTTAGCTGATCCATAATCAGTATCAGGACCCTACCTTTTCAACAACAATAGGGGATGAATTTTGACTCAGACTGTTCTTGACTCACACTTTGGAAAGCAATACTCCAGGATTACAGACATGAGCAAGAGAGAGAAGCATGACTGAGGTTAAAGAGACAAAAGGGAGCAAAATGTGAGAAGTTAAATAACAATAGAAGACTCACATAACTTAAAACAACACAACTACAGGACTAACTGACAGATTGTCAAATTAATTCCTCAGACAATGATACGTATCTTCAAAATATTTGGAAGGAAAAGCCACTTGATAAAGCTGGAGGTCTGGGAAGACACTGAAATAGGAAAATAAATTTGAACTTGAGTTGAAGGATGGGTAAGGTTGGGAAGGAGAAGAGGAAAGGAAATGGTATTACAGAGAGATGAGTATGAGTATATGAGTTCAGAGGAGGAAAATCACAGAGCAAGACAGGCAGCATTTTGCCAACATGGTGAAACCACATCTCTATTAAAAATATAAAAACTAGCCAGGTATAGTGGCACGCACCTTTAATCCCAGCTACTTAGGAGGCTGAGGAAGGGGAATTGCTTGAACTCAGGAGGTGGAGGTTGCAGTGAGCCGAGATTGTGCCACTGCACTCTAGCCTGGGTGACAGAGCGAGACCCTGTCTCAAAAAACAAACAAACAAACAAAAAAAACAACAAAAAGGTTCAGAAGAGTTGAGGATATAGCTGGAAAGATAGGGAAGGACCTGACCGTAGAGGTCCTCAAAGTTAATGAAGGTGAGCAGAGTAAGCCACCTTAAAAGAGGCCACTTTGGCGTAAGGATTTTTCTGAGTCAAAGGCAATTGAGAAACAGCAGATACAGAAGGAACTCTCTGCCACCCCTATTTTTGCCTAAAAGCAGGGGATAAATTTCGTACCAGGAAAAGGAGATAACCCTTATCACTGAAGATTGTAATAACTTGAGTCTGCATAATAAAACTAATTAAATAATCCACATCTTCCACTAGTTTCCTCCATATACTTACTTTCCTACAATTTGTTGCACATAGAAGCTGTATTAGTCTGTTCTTGCACTACTATAAAGAAATTCCTGGACCAGGTGTGGTGGCTCATGCCTGTAATCCCAGCACTTTGGGAAGCTGACACAGGCAGATCACTTGAGGTCAGGAGTTCAAGACCAGCCTGGCCAACATGGTGAAACCCCATCTACTAAAAATACAAAAAATTAGCCGGATGTGGTGGCATGCGCCTGTAGTCCCAGCTACTTGGGTGGCTGAGGGATGAGAATCACTTGAACCTGGGAGGCAGAGGTTGCAGTGAGCCGAGATGGTGCCACTGCACTCCAGCCTGGGTGACAGAGTGAGACTCCATCTCAGAAAAAAAAAGAAAAGAAAGAAAGAAATTCCTGAGACTGGGCAATTTAAAGGGAAAAGAGGTTTAATTGGCTCCTGGTTTTGCAGGCTATACAGAAAGCATGGCTGGGGAGGCCTCAGGAAACTTACAATCATAGCAAAAGGTGGAGGGGAAGCAGGCATATCTTCACATAGCCAGAGCAGGAGGAAGTGAGGGGGGAGGTACCACACACTTTTAAATAACCAGATCTCATGAGAAGTCTATCATGAGACAGCACTGGGGGGACGGTGCTAAATCATTAGAAACCACCCCCATGATCCAATCACCTCCCTCCAGGCCCTACCTCCAATACTAGGGATTAAAATTGAAGACAAGATTTGGGTGGGGACACAGATCCAAATCATATCAGAAGCCCAAAAGCCTTTTACTTCGTCTTGTCACTTATCCACAATTTATTGCTCTTTGTTAAAATGGTATATAAGCATCAATGCCTAAGTACTTTTTGAAGGTTTTTACTTCTTTTCTGTGAGGCCTTCTGTGTACATGGGAGATAAACACTTTCTCGTGTTAATTGTCTTTTGTCAGTTTAATTCACAGACCCCAGCCACTGACTCTAAGAGGGTAAAGAAAAAGTTATTTTTTTCCTCCCCTACATTAAGCAAATGAATAATAGGAAGAAATGCTCAAAAGTGATATCTGACTTATGATTTAAATAAGTAACTAAAATTTGGGATACTTAAAAGAAACTACTCTGTTTTTCCTAATATGTCCCATTTCACTGAAACATTAAAAAAATTCTCCATAACATAGTCTTCCTGTATGTTGTAAAAATATAGAACAAAAAAAACTCAGGCTAAAGAAAAAGGTGAAATGTACGTCATATCACAGAGCCATTTAGTTCTAAGACCATGGGTGCTGAGAAACTTCAAAGGAAATGGAACAACTGAAATCTAATTCTAACTTTGAACTCAGTTAACATAAGAAGAGTCCTTTTTCCTCCCTTTACTTATTTTATGTCTGCTTTGATGGGCAGTGAAAAGGAATTTACTGGCAGAAATTAAAATGGTACAATCTAATATATGGTGGCTGGCTGTTATCAAAGGTGGTAGAGAACAGATGCAGGATGTTACAAAGGAAAAGTCCAGAATTTCACCCTGAGTAAATCCCATTATAGCACCTCAGAAGACCTGGCTTTATGTCCTGGTTTCACCATGTTTAAGCCAGATGGATGTATCCCAACTCAACTGCAGATTCTTCATCCATGAAATGGGGATAGGATTCCTTGCCATCTTTTACAATGTTGTGAGAATTCAATGTGAAAGTATTTATAAACTGTAAGTCACTTTATACAAATAAAGCATTATTAAATTCCATCAACAGATAAAACAATAAACAGCTCTAAAAGAGATTTTTCTTCTTTTTCTTTTTCCTAAATCCCTATTCAAGTGACATTAATGTAAACATTCACTGTGGTACATAATGTCAGGGATAATGGTAAAACAATGCTAAATGACACACTTTTATATGCGCACTTATCTTTTTATCTGGCCTTAATTTGCTCTCCTCAGAATAAACATCTTCAACTCTAGCTATACATCGGTGTTACTCTCTAAAAGCTAAATACTACAGGAATTTATATTTGATATTTAGGAAAAGCACCAGACCTGGTGCTATCTGTACACACATTAGATAAAGGATCCAGCAAACAGATGCTCCTTCTTGCAATCAGCCAAGAACTTCTAATATTCTGACAACTTGTTAATCAACCAACATATGGTATCACTTCAGTAAACACAACACTCAGATTTTGCTTTTTACAGGGCATTTTCTGAGAGATGTAATGGTCCTGACTCATCAGCACTATTCACTGGAAATCAAGTGAAGCTAGCCTCCCCCACCACCTTCAATTTGTCTAATTGCTTGGGGAAAAATAAATATAGGCATTGATTGGAATTTTGTGTACTTTTTTTCTGAGTTGAGATTTTTAAACTGTCATCTTTGTAGACATTTGTAAAAGTAGTAGAATATCTTTATTATACAGATTTACATATGTCACAGGTCAAAAAATGTCTGTAGTTCTACCATTTGATCCAGCAATCCCATTACTGTGTATCCAGAGGAAAAGAAGTCATTATGTGAAAAGGATACTTGCGTGTGCATGTTTATAGCAACACAATTCACAATTGCAAAAATATGGAACCAGCCTAAATGTCCACTGATCAATGAGTAGATAAAGAAATTGTGATATATATATATGATAAAGATATATATGATACAAAGATATATGTGATATATATAACAAAGAAATTGTAATATACATATATATGATGGTGAGAGGTGACAACGTGCTAGCAGCCCTCACTCGCTCTCGGTGCCTCCTAAGCCTTGGCGTCCACTCTGGCCATGCTTGAGGAGCTGTTTAGCCTGCCACTGCACTGTGGGAGCCCCTCTCTGGGCTGGCCAAGGCCTAAGCTGGCTCCCTGTGCTTGTGGGGAAGTGTGGAGGGAGAGGCACGGGTGGGAATCGGGGCTGCGCATGGTGGGCACAGGCTCAGCAGGCCCCGCACTCAGAGCAGCTGGCTGGCACCACCAGCCCCGGGCAGTGAGGGACTTAGCACCCGGGCCAGCAGCTGCGGAGGGTGCGCCGGGTCACCCAGCACTGCCAGCCCGCCTATGCTGTGCTCAAATTCTCACCAGGCCTCAACCACCTCCCCGTGGTGCAGGGCTCAGGACCTGCAGCTTGCCATGCCTGAGCCTCCCCTGCCCCGTGGGCTCCTGCATGGCTTGAGCCTCACCGATGGGCGCCACCCCCTGCTCCATGGTGCCCAGTCCCATCAACCGCCCAAGGGCCGAGGATCGTGGGCGCGCAGCGCAGGACTGGTTGGCAGCTCTGCCCGTGGCTCTGGTGCAGGATCCACTAGGTAAAGCCAGCTGGGCTCCTGAGTCGGGTGGGGACTTGGAGAAATTTTATGTCTACCTGGAGGATTGTAAATGCACCAATCAGCACTCTGTGTCTAGCTTGGGGTTCGTGGATGCACCAATCAGCACTCTATGTCTAGCCAAGGGTTTGTAAATGCACCAATCAGTGCTCTGTGTCTAGCTAATCTAGTGGGGACTTAGAGAACTTTTATGTCTAGCTAGAGGATTGTAAATGCACCAATCAGCACTCTGTGTCTAGCTAAAGGTTTGTAAACGCACCAATCAGTGCTCTGTGTCTAGCTAATCTAGTGGGGACTTGGAGAACTTTTGTGTCTAGCTAAAGGATTGTAAATGCACCAATCAGCACTCTGTGTCTAGCTGAAGGTTTGTAAATGCACCAATCAGTGCTTTGTGTGTAGCTAATCTAGTGGAGACTTGGAGAACTTTTATGTCTAGCTAGAGGATTGTAAATGCACCAATCAGCACTCTGTGTCCAGCTCAGGGATTGTAAAAGCACCAATCAACACCCTGTCAAAACAGACCAATCAGCTCTCTGCGAAATGGACCAATCAGCTCTCTGTAAAATGGACTAATCAGCAGGATGTGGGTGGGGCCAGATAAGGGAATAAAAGCAGGCTGCCCGAGCCAGCAGCCCCAACCCGCTTGGGTCCCCTTCCACACCGTGGAAGCGTTATTCTTTCCCTCTTTGCAATAAATATTGCTGCTGCCCACTGTTTGGGTCCGCACTGCCTTTATGAGCTGTAACACTCACCATGAAGGTCTGCGGCTTCACTCCTGAGGCCAGCGAGACCACGAACCCACCGGGAGGCATGAACAACTCCGGACGGGAGGAAGGAACAACTCCAGATGCGCCACCTTAAGAACGGTAACACTCACCATGAAGGTCTGCAGCTTCACTCCTGAAGCTAGCAAGACCATGAACCCACCAGAAGGAAGAAACTCCAAACACGTCTGAACATCAGAAGGAACAAACTCCGGACACACCGTCTTTAAGGACTGTAACACTCACTGTGAGGGTCTGTGGCTTCATTCTTGAAGTCAGTGAGACCAAGAACCCACCAATTCCATACACAATGGAATACTACTCAAAAAAGAATGAATTAATGGCATTTGCAGCAACCTGGATAAGATTGGAGACTGTAATTCTAATTGAAGTAACTCAGGAATGAAAAACCATACACATACACACACACACACACACACATACACAAACATACATACACCATGGAATACCATTCAGCCATAAAAAGGAGTGAAATAATGGCATTCACAGCTACCTGGATGGAATTGGAGATCATTATTCTAGGTGAAGTAACTCAGGAATGGAAAACCAAACACTGTATGTTCTCACTGATAAGTGGGAGCTAAGCTATAATGATGCTAAACTATAAGGTGCTAAGCTATAGGGATGCGAAGGCATATGAATGATACAATGGACTTTGGAGACTCGGGAAAAGGATGGAAGGGGCGTGAAGGATAAAAGACTACACATTGGGCTGGGTGTGGTGGCTCACGCCTGTAATCCCAGCACTTTGGGAGGCCAACGTGGGCAAATCACCTGAGAACAGGAGTTTGAGACCACGCTGGCCAACACAGTGAGACCCTGTCTCTACTGAAAATACAAAAAATAAATTAGCCAGGCATGGTGGTGCACACCTGTAATCCATCTGTTTGGAAGGCTGAGGCAAGAGAATCAGTTGAACCCAGGAGGCAGAGGTTGCAGTGAGGTGAGCTCATGCCATTGCACTCCAGCCTGGGTGACAGAGGGAGACTCCATCTCCAAAAACAACAACAACAACAACAAAAACACTACACACTGGGTATACTATACACTGTTCCAGTGATGGGTGCACCAAAATATCACAAATCACCACTAAAGAACTTATTCATGTAACTAAACATGAATAACCACCTGCTCCCCCCCAACCTATTGAAATGAATAAATAAAATTTAAAAAAAGTCTGTAGTTCCTCGATTAGTTTCCTGAGGACTGCCATAACAAAATACCATAAACTGAGTTGCTTAAAAAGAGAGACATTTATTTTCTCATAGTTCTGGAGGCTAGAAGTCTGAAAGTAAGTTGTTGAGAGGGTCATGCTCCCTCTGAAGCCTCTAGGTGGGGATCCTTCCTTGCCACTTTCAGTTTTTGGTAGCCCAAAGCCTTTCTTGGTTAATCCTCTTCTGTGACAGGAAATGGGATTTCAAGGTATAGCTTTAGACTCGTGTGTGTGTGTGTGTGTCCACGTGTCCACAAGCATGCACATATGTGCACATGGTTTGGATGGGAAAAATGCTCTCCTCTCCCCTAGGGTCTGGTGTGGTTGGTGTGGATGCTGAGATGTGCAGAGATACCTGGGACACACCTTTTGGTGAAGGACAAGCTGCCCAGCTGGCAAGGCAGCAAGCCAAGAGCTAGACAGACATAGAAGGGCCTGCATTTGTGGTCTCTGAGTCATACTGGGCAGGGGTAATAATGATAACTCATACTCCATGTCCTATTGCCGTTCCATAAAACTCCCAGAAAAGCTTGCCTCCATGCCCAATGAAGCCCTCGTCTTACCCCTGCTGAGACTTGAGCCCTTTCTCCAGAAGTCAGGAGGCAGTAGACTTGACAGTGTCATCACAGAGATCAACTGGAATTAGAATGGTGCATTTCCATGACGGAAGAGAACATGGCAGGTGTCACAAGGCACATGTTCCTGAGGGTACAAGACAGCCCCATGGGACATTCAGAAATGCCTGAGGGGCACATGGAAATTGATAAACTTATGGCAAAGAGATGCAGCTTGGACTTTGCGATTTGGACATTTAAAAGGCAACGTGACTTTTTTTGAAGTCACAGTCTTTGGAGGAAAAAGATTCGGGTTACTCAAACTAATACTAACACTCTTATTAAAAAGGTAGTTGAAAACTGTTAAGCATTTCCTATGGATCAGGCAGTATTTTAAGCTTTTGAAGTTCTAGAATTATCTAGGAACAATTCCAGTTTTAGAATCAGTTTCTACTTTGAGTGTCTATGAAATATTTTAATGTATAAAGTTGAACCATCTTTTAGGTAGAGGATTGAACCAGATGATCTCTTTAGAACTGGAAGTCTTAGATTCTGTAACTATTATGATATCATCTTAGTAGTCTTGGTAACTTTAGAGCAGAGGTCACCAACCTTTTTGGCATCAGAGACCAGCTTTTTGGGAGACAATTTTTACACAGACAAGGGTCAGGGGGTGGTTTTGAGGATGATTCAAGTGCATTATGCACTTCATTTCTATTATTTCTATTTCTATTATTTTTACACTTTATTTCTATTATTATTACATTGTAATATATAATGAAAAATTATACAACTCACCATCATGTAGAATCAGTGGGAGCCCTGAGCTTGTTTTATTGAAACTAGATGGTCCCATTTGGGGGTGATAGGGGATGGTGACAGATCATCAGGCATTAGATTCTCATAAGGAGCATGCAACCTACATCCCTCACGTGCTCAGTTCACAATAGGGTTTGTGCTCCTATGAGAATCTAATACCACCAGTGATCTGACAGGAGGTGGAGCCCAGGAGGTAATGCGAATGATAGGGAGCGGCTGCAAATACAGATGAAACTTCACTTGCTGACCTGCCACTCACCCCTGCTGTGCAGCCTGGTTCCTAACAGGCCACAAACCAGTACCAGTCCATGGCCTGGGGGTTAGGGACCCCTGCTTTAGAGTATTATGCTTATGGGAATTTCTTGTTAATAACTTCATTGAAACTTATAATTCTGGGTACAAAACAAAGGAACAGTCCACAGTTCACTTAAGAATGAGCCAGACAGTCAAGAGCAGGTCTGAAGTATCATATCAAATAGAGAAAACAGAAGTGAAAAGCAGATTCCAAATACCTGTAAAAACAAAATATATGGAGTGCCTGAGTTTGAACTTGTGCACAGGTAGGGAATTGTGAACAATGCTGATGTCTCTGGTCAACTGTGTCCTTCAGATCTTCAACAGGTTATTTCAATGTTGGTACTAGTGATGGCCAACACCTATGTGGTCCTACTATGTGCTAAGCATGTTTTACCATTGGACAGATGTTAACTCACTTAATCTCACAATGGCTCAGTAAAATAGGTACTATTATTGTCTCAGTTCTGCAGATTAGAAAATGGAGTCACAGAGAGGCTAAGTAACTTTTCCAAGGTAACTCAGCTAGGATGCACTGTGGTCAAGACCTGAACCCAGAGAATTTGGCTCTGGTTTTTGTGCTCTTAGGGACTACACAAACTGCTTCTCAAAATTGTTACTGAGATGCTTTCTCCCTTCGGAATCCCAGAGCAGTCTATCTCGTCTCTATGAATTTGGACACGAAAGAACATCCTCGTGGCATAGTGGTCATAGGAAAATGGTTCCTCCAGGAGTGACAAATTATTTGACAGCGTTTCCTGTAAATCTCTTCTCCTTTTCCACCATTATGGGGCAAGACAGAAAAAGCCCATAGTTCCCATTTAAATGGTTGCTGTCTCAATAGAAACCAAGAATTTCAAATTTATTATCTTCTTTTCTGTACTACCCTGTGTGAATTATACTCTCAGTATAATAGCCAAGGTTTGGGGCTTAATTTTTGGTTTCATCACATATCAACTGTATGATCTCTGTCAAGCCATTTGCCATGTCTAAGCCTCAGTTTCTTCTTTGTTTAAATGGGGATAATAATAGCCCCAACCTCAGAGGATGTTGTGAGGATGAAATTAAGACAATGCGTGTAAACTCCTCCCTACAGTTCCTAGCTCGCAGGAAGGTTTCAATAACTTCTACCTTTTTGCTATGATTTTTGATTATGGTGTCGATCATCATTATTTTTATTTTTTTATTTATTTATTTTTTTGAGATGGAGTTTTGCTCTTGTTGTCCAGGCTGGAGTGCAATGGCGCAATCTTAGCTCACTGCAACCTCTGCCTCCCGGGTTCAAGTGATTCTCCTGCCTCATCTTCCTGGCATGCACCACCACACCTGGCTAATTTTGTGTTTTTAGTAGAGATGGGGTTTCTCCATGTCAGTCAGGCTGGTCTCGAACTCCCAGACTCAGGTGATCCATCCGCCTCAGCCTCCCAAAGTGCTGGGATTACAGGTGTGAGCCACCGTGCCCAGCCGATCATCATTATTATTGAAGGAAAAACAATATTAACTTTTAAAAACATTTACTGTAATTTGGAAATTAAACATTTTCAATTTTTAAAATTTTAGGTGTTTCCAATGCTTTTGATTAGGATCATTTATTTTAAAAAATTTCATGAAGACTTTGTAAATATCTAGACTAATGGAGTCCCTTCTAGCCATTCTATATTCCCTATTTATGAGAGTTTTTCAATAAAAATGTTTCCTGTTGCTTTCCTTATCAGAGCCATGTATTTTGGTGTTATAAATTTGTTGTAAGCTGATGATGAAGAAGATGATGATCATGATGACAATGTCATCACAAACCCATTCACTTTGAGCACTCACATTCCGGGAGTACCTAATTTGGCTGAAGATAATTCTGATTACGTCTTTGAGTGAATGAAATGCTTGATGCCTTCTTTGCTCTTGGCAGCTTGATCCTACCAATCTAAGCTTTTAGGTGTCCCCAGTGGGTTAGTAAGGCTTAGTTTTGCTGATGCCATTTAGAGAAAATAGAGTGTTTAGAAAACAACATTGGAATTTGCTTTTCTACTCGGCATTATTGGGCAGAACACACCCCTGAACAGAACAGGCCCAACTGGGCATGTGTTCAAGGGGATGTCACAGCCAGAGCACCCACAGGATGTGGGCCCCCTTCACTCATAAGACAGTTCCAGGGAGGATATCTCACAGCTACACACAGTACTATTTTGTAGGTTTCTAACTTTCAATCCATGCAGACTTTTCTTCAAGTTTATAGGGCACTTACTTGGATTTGGAAACCTCTAGTCAACTCAGAATAGAAATGAATGGCAGCAACTTAAATCTTTTGCTCTATAAACAGTAGAGGTAGTGGAGATTATTTGTATAGAATCAGAAGCAGTGAGGGTCTTTTGACCATCATGTCTCTTCACTACTGCCTTTGTCCTCTCTATATCACTGACTTTGGACTTATTTACTGTGCACCCATCCTTAGCCTTCGTACGGGGGATGTTGTCAAAGAGCCTCCCCTCAGAATGTCTCCAGACAGTGCATTCCTGCAAAACCCACTGACTCAATACTTCACGGCCAGGAAAATAACGAAGTTCCCAAACGAGGCAAATTTCACACAATCAGCTTGGGAACAGATTGGAGAGTGTCTCTGTTTTCTTTGAAAAACCAAACAACAGAGATACTTGAAAAAGACTCATTCATCAAACACAAAGGCCAGCTTCCCCTGGGAGTCCCACCTTCCTCTCCTCCTTTCAGGAGCGAGTCTATTTATTTCCTTGTTCTGAAGCCCCAACTTACCACCCAGCAAAAAGCAACCAGTGCTGCAAAATATTGAATGTAGAATAAAGTCTTTTCAACACTGCTGTATTTAGGACAGAAACTAGCATTGGAAAATGTTACTCTTAATTTAATTTGGGTTTTTGTATAATGCATGGATGTATGTAGATAATCACAACCAATAGTCTCTTTACTAGCATAAATCTACATTTTCCATGGCTAGCAGAGAGCTGCACTTACATAACACAATCAACCACTGCTATCAGATATAGCCTGTCTATGAAAAATATCCCTTAAAGCTTTTTGAATACTAATAAACTATCTTCCAAAATAGCAATTTAGGGTGCTTAGGTGTTTTTCCTTTTTTTTTTTTCTTTTTTTTTTCTTTTTGTTGTTGTTTACTGTTTTATGAGTGTGGAATACTTTATGTCCTATAAATTGCTCAGGGTCAGAGGCACTTTATATGGGTTGCCATGGAAACCAGATGATGACCCAGACTGGGAGAGGAGCTCATCTTTGTCTAAGAGAAGCACCCTTTTCCTTGGAAGAGTCCTGGCAACCTAGGATGCCTGAGGGCTGTGCAGACCCTGGCACAGCAAACATGGGACAAGTTAAACACTCTGCAGAATTTGATGGACTTGCTGATTGAATATGACCATCTTTTCCAGATCTATACTTCATTCATTAATTCATCATGAATTTTTAATTTATTGGATAACTATTAGGTATTCAGTTATGGCAGGGAACAAAACGAATTCCCTATCCTCACAGAGATAGCCTTCTGGTGGTGAAGACAATGGTAAACAATGAATGGTCAATGCAGTGAAGAAAGAGAAAGCAGAATATATGCTAGAGACTGATGGTGGTCTTATTCAGAGGGTGGGCGGGAGGGTGATTGGGGGTAAGAAAGCCATTGCGACTAGAATGGAGAGAATGAGGATGGAGCACGGGTCAGGAAGAACAGGCATGGGCCAAACCATTGAGGCCTCATAAACTTTTATGTCAAGTGTGATGAGAAGCAATGGTACATTTACTGACATCCTTAAAGTTCTGAGCTTTAATGCTCCGGGCAATTTAAAGATAGTAGATAAATAATAAATGAAGATCAACATTGGGCACAGCACAGAAGTTTGACATGACGAAGACTTTTGAAAATATTATTGTATCTCATGTTTCTGAAGGGTTAACTATGCTCATCATATCAACTGCGCTTCCTGCCTGGTTTTCCAGGTCCCACTGGCTGGCAGCTGGAATCTTGTGAAATATGCACTTGAATGACCCTGTGCTCTGCCAGCACCTAGATCGTGTGCTTGACAAGCACACCTAAGAGTGAACTTAAACACACCTTCAGAGCCACTGCTTGATGATCCAGATGAACAATGGCCCCTTTAGATTATGGATTTTTCTTTGCTTAAGAAAAGAAAAATAATTTCTACAGGAAGTGAGAGGTAAGGTGCTCTGTTATGTAGGACAGGCTTTGAGGCTAATGTGTGTGAACACTGATAATGTCAGACAGTGGCCAGAGAGAGCCGAGGCGGGCTTCAGTGAACAGAGGAAACAGGGACAGCCTGTCTTCTGCTTCTGGGGAGTGTCAGGAAATCCTTTGATATATTGGCCAGTCTGCTCGTTCTTCCCACCTCACTTTATCATACAGAAAAGGATCCAATTTTTAAATAATCAGCCATTCAGCTGGTCACGTTCCTTTTAAGAAAAATGTAGGTGTCCCATGTAGGGAGAGAATGGTCCACACTCCCACTGTTTCACAAAAGGTCTCCATAGCACAGAGGAAATGTCCTGCTGCATTTCAGCTTCTGCTTAAGAGTTTTCTTTGGAAAGAGGCCATGCTGTAGTCAAACTCAGGACTGAATCCCAGTTCATCTATTTTGTAGTTGTGCATGCTTAGACAAGTTACTACTTTCATGGAGCCTCAGTTTTTCTTGTCTGAAAAACAATTCCCTCCTTATAAGTAAGCTTTAGGATTAAAAATTATATACCTATGCCTCTATGACCTGACATCTAGTAGGCACTTAATTGATGGTCATAATTTTTATCATTGTGATGAATAATTCAAATCTTATAATTTTTAGGCCCTTGTGTCACATACCCCTAGCAATCCCCAGGATTCAAGTTCAGTAATATCTGGAGAGTGAAGAATCTGCCAGAATTCGAATCCTTATGTTCTATCCATTAACAGAGGTCATGGTTCATATGTTGGAAACCTAACCCCCAGTGCAATAGTGTTGGGTGGTGGGGCCTCATGAGAGATATTTTTGTGAGGGCTCTGCTCTCATGAATGGGTAATGTTAACTCAGGATTGGGTTTGTTACAAAAGTGAGTTTGGCCCCCATCTTGAGGTTTCTTGCACTCACTTGCTCCTTCCACCATTGGATGACACAACATGAAGGACTTTGCCAGATGCCAACCCCTTGATCTTGGACTTCCCAGCCTCTAGAATCATGAGCCAATAAATTTCTCTGTGGCATACCATTACAGCAGCACAAAACAGACTAAGACAAGCCTATATTGTTCTAAATGGTCACTAGAAAACATTGGGTTTGTGTGAGGGAGGGGAGTAGTGTCAGTGAGGAAAGAGTTTTGTTCATGACTATAAACATAATAATGGAAGGCTACTGAGTTCTTCACAGTTGTCCAAGTTGGGGAAAGGTGGAAAAACACTTAGCTCTCAGAAGTGAGAGGGCCTGGGTCTGTGCTTCTTACAAGATAATCACCCCTTGACTGCTAGAAAGGGACAGGAGGCCTTTACATCTTGGGCTCTATTTTGCATATGTTGTAGAGAACTACAGGAAAGATAAAGACATCCTGAGTTTGCACTGTTACCAACAAATGACTTCACCAATGCCATGACACCTTTGAATCCTACAATATTCTGAGAGGACAAATATAGGGCATTGGTTTGCTTCATATTTTGGTAACATCTAAAGTAACACACACACACACACGCACACATACACCAAATCTTTCTAATATTTCTAAGTAAGTGTTATTTTGTTACTCAGTGCTTTTTATCAGAAAGATGAAAGGAATTTGCAAAAGGAGAGACAACCTAAAACAAAGACTAGAGAAGTCCAAGCAGAAAGGAATCTTACCAGTTGACTGTCATTCAATACTTTTTTAAAAAAGTGTGTTTCCTGTTTTTTAATCATTCAGGAAATGTATTTTCCTTTTAAAAAGAGATTATGTGAAACCCAAAGCTATATGCTTAACTTTTAACTTATTCACTATCATCCCTTTCCAAAGTAGCTTTCTTCTCCAGCTATCAGCACCTGAAATGTGTTTCTTCTGATCAAAATTATTCTTTTTTAAAAAAATGATTAATTTTTTTGTTGTTGATACATAATAGCTGTACATAGTTTTGTAGCACATGTGATAATCTGATACATCCATATAATCAAATCAGGGTAATTGGGATGTCCATTACCTTAAATATTTATGTTTTCTATACGCTAGGAACATCTGAATTATGCCCTTCTAGCTTTTTAAAATTTTTTAATTTTTTTATTTGAGACTGAGTCAGGCTGGAAGTGAAGTGGCATGATCTCAGGTCACTGCAACCTCCGCTTCCCAGGCTCAAGTGATTCTTGTGCCTCAGCCTCCCAAGTAACTGGAATTACAGTATGCACCATTACGCCCAGTTAATTGTTGTATTTTTAGTAGAGATGGGGTTTCACTTTGTTGGCCAGGCTTGTCTTGAACTCCTGACCTCAAGTGATCCACCCGTCTTGACCTGCCAAAGTGCTGGGATTACAGGAGTGAGCCACCATGACTGGCCCCTATTTTGAAATATACAATTGATAATGTTGACTATTGTCACCCTACTGATCTTTTGAACACCAGATCTTATTATTATTTTTTTTATCTAAGTGTATATTTGTACCCGTTAATCAACAACCAAGGTTATTCTTAACATGAATTTCAGTGTATTTTCTTTTAATCTAGTTTTCAACAGCCACAGGAAATGCCTTCCTAGGTTGTGCACCTACTCAGAAACAATCTCACAGGTGATTTCTTTATTAAGGTGATTTATTTATCAAGGAAGGAGGAAATGAGGGTGGTGTTTTTCTTTTCAATCACTCAGTTTTATTAAAAAGTATCCTTGAAATTTTAAAAACAATTTGTCCAAAGGTCTAAAAAGTCCTTTGAAGCTGCAGAAAAATGACTTTCAAAAAATAAGTTTTTAATCCTTTTCTCTCTTGACTCTTACAAAATTGGAGGTGGGGAGGAGGATGGAGTGTGGAAGAAGAAAGGCAACTGAGTCTACAGCACCAAGGGTGTGTCTTGAGTCTTGCTTTTTATAAACTGTCTTGTCACCTCGGCCTCTGATAAAAGCCAGCAAAGTTCACCCAAAGATAAATCAAATGCCCGAAGAACTCTCTTGCTAAAGGTTCAGCAAACTGCTTTTTTTCTGCTCTAGTTAGGAGATTGGATAGTTTGAACTCCATGTTGAAAACATGAAACGGTTTCATTTGTTTAATTTTTCCAGTTATGGCCTTCAACCATGCCCTGTCAAATACCATTCTACTGTTCCTTAATGATACCTGAGCAAGAGCCTATAAACTTCTGGTCACTTGGAGTTACAAAAAGTCTGGGCCAGTTTAAAACTCGAATTTTGTATCCAATTTAAATCTAATCTCTTTCTTTTCTCTGGTGCAGGCTGGGCAATGGCTCAGGGTATACCCCATGGGTACAGAAAATATTCTGCTTCTGGGTCCTCCACCTCCACCTCCATTCAAAATCTTGCTCCTTGGTGGGTCTGGGTCAGTGGAGAGGGATTAGGCGAATCCTCTCTGGGTGGTTTTCGTTTTCTGTTTTTTGCATCTTGCGCTAACACTGATACATTCCTAGCATCTCTTGTGTGACAGGCATCCACATGTGGATCTTGGGTGCCAGGCCAGGGTGCAGACAGTTCCTGGAGGTGAGAGGTCAGGCTCCTATTCAACTTCTCCTATTCCCAGCAATACTCTTCCACCCTTACACATACAAGTGCATCCTCTGAGAAACTTGGCAGCCTTGTTGGCTGGTGGAGAACTCTCAAGATGGCACCAGCCTGTCTATGGTCTATGTGGGAATCACCACCATCCTTGCCATTCCATGCAGTGTAAGTACAGTTGGCTTCCTGGCCACTTCTCTTTGCTTTACTCTGCCATTTTTCTCTTATTCACTTTTCCCCAGGTTAACAAAGCTCAGGAACTGAACTGTTGGTTTGCTCCCTAAGCAGACATCCGCCCAGCCAAAGAGGTACCAGTCTCCCACTTTTGCCAGCACTCTTCTCCTTCAATGCAATCATCCTTTGGCTTCAAGAAGGGGAAGGCACCCTTCCTGTCCCCAGGGGAGAGTATCCCCTGTCACAATGAGCATGGCATCCATTGAGTGGTCACAAATAGTCCAGAAATATTATTCTCTCTTCTTCTTTTCTTTGTGGGACACAACTGGTTCTGATAGCAGGGCCTTTCCCCCTAGAATCCCTGAGGGAGGTGTCTGCTCCCAATTGTTGGAGTTATCTTAATTATGTGGGATACAGAAGTCTCTTTGTTCTCAGATTTCACCCCTACTTGCCCATTCCAAGGGAACAGAAAATAGGTCCATTTAATATTCTTTTCCACTACTATCTAAGTGTCTCCTGAAACTACAAGCATCCATCAAACTACAAGCTTTTTCAGACTGACCAATTCATTCATCCATTTAACAAATATTTATTGAGTGCCCACTCTACACCAAGAACTATTCCAGGCACTGGAGATGTGGCAGTAACCAGGATAGATGGGGTTACCTCTCTCAGACAGCTTACACTCTATTGGAGATGAACTCTTGAAACAGGTACACCAGTAAGATGATTTTAGATAGGGCTACCAAGATAGTAAAATAGGGTGTGGTAGAGAATGCCTGTAGGGGAGAGGATGTCACTTAAGATTGGTGGCTAGAGAAGGCTAATCTGAAAATGTGATCCTTGAACTGAACCTAAGTGATTCCCAGTCAGGGCAAGTACAAAGGTCCTGGGGCGGGAGCCTGTTCATCTTGTTCAAGGGATTAAACGATAAGCAACTGGGTGGCTTTCCTATTCTCATCTTAGAAGTTCAATCTCCCAAGAGGTTCTCCCCTATCCTTAGCTCACTCTAGGCTAGTACAGGAGATGAAGAGTTCACTGTTCATTCCATTGCTAGTCTACTCTATCTATGGTAGGCCATGGCAGCTGTCTCTTTAGCTTAGAAATTTATTTTTTATTTAATTAAACTAATTAATTTTGGAGACAGGGTCTCACTATGTTGCGCTGGCTGGACTCAAACTTCTGGGCAACATAGTGAGTGATCCTTCCAGCTCAGGCTCCCAAGTAGCTGGGACTACAGGTATGTGTCACTGTGCCTCACTTAGACTTAGAGATTTTAGATAGGATGGAGCCTTTTTCACCCATCTATTTGGGCCACGTGCCTGGAAGTGTCTTTATTAGAAGGCTATTGTAGTTCTGGCCAAATTGCCACCCATGCAAACATCAGCCACTAGGTAATGGCAGAATGAAGCTGGAAGGCTTTCCAAGCCCAATACCTTCCTAATGTGGTTTACAGATGAATTCACTTGCATATATAAAATATGTGTACCACACTTTAAAGCATCATACAAATAACAGTATGTTACTGTGAGGCGTACTTACTAAAATATGAATAATGAACGGAAAAGAAATAAGCTTCAAGAAAACTCTGGGGTGCCATTTGTCCAGTTGGTTTATTACTTTAAAACAAGGGAAACTCATTGGAAAATTGCCCATTTCGTAAAACAAAATCACCTTCATAACTTTCATGCCTGAAATGGCATATTTCTTAATGGCAATTAAGATATATGAATGAAGAGATGGAATTTGAGAGTTGAGAGACATCCTTGAGGCCATTAATGACAATAGTCTCATTTTACAGATGAGATAACAGATGTGCAAAAAGGTTAAGCAGCATTCCAAAGACACAGAGCATTTGTAGTTGTCAGAATTTAACTTGAATCCAAATCTCTTTACTAGCAGTCTACTAGTCTTGCCACTGCATTGCAATACCTCTAAAAATTGTTACCTGATATACATTATATCAAAGGCTGGGGCCAACTGTGTTCTTAGCACTGTTAGATGAGAGGTGTGGTAGGCAGCCTCCAAGAGGGTCCCCAGTGATGCCTGCTTCCTGACACTCCCCTTCTACATTGTTCCAGAGTTGGTCTGTATGATCAATAGAATATAACAGAAGTGATTGTTTCCATGTCATTTCCAAGATGGATTGTAAAAGACTGTGGCTGCCACATTGGTCTTTTTCTCTTGGATCATGTCCTCAGGGGAAAGCCAGCTGCTATGTCATGAAATTGCTCAGGCAGCCTTTGGAAAGGCCCACATAGCAAGGAAGTGAGACACTCAGCCAACAGCCAGCAAGAAACTGAGTCTTGCCCACAATTACATAAGAGAGCTTGGAAACAGATCTTTTAGCCTCACACACCTATAGCCCTAGCCAAGAGCTTGACTGCAATCTCACAAGAGATCCTGAGCTTGAACCACCCAGCTAGGCTGCTCTCAGATTACTAACATCCAGAAACTGTGAGATAATAAAAATTTATGATTCATGTTGCTATTCTGGTGGGCAGTTTTTTGTGCAGAACAGATAACTAATATAGGCATTGTGCTTTAATTCCTTGAAATCATCCTAGGTACCATGTGATGGGCTGCATTACTTAGTGACAATGCTACCTTCTCACTCCTTGCACAGGGGAGAGACAGGCACCTGCTTGCTCCAGGGCCTGCCTGAGCTCAGGCTCTGCCACAGGGATGAAGAAGTTGGAGAATGTTTCTGCCAAATGCCAACAACGCCTCCTCAAGGACAATTCATGGAGGCTGTTAGCCTGTGCTCAACTTCCCTTGGCAAAACTGCAACAAAGGCATGGCAACAGTTTGATGTTCACAGAGAAGAGTGAATACAAAGCATGGCTTTAGGCAGACTTCCTTTAAACATGCACAGTCTCCTGCTGCTGTCTTACGCTTTCGGAGGACTGGAAATTTCCAGAGGCTGTTCTTTCCCTGCCCGGTTACAAGTTTATTACAAGGATTCTGTAGAAAGGATTTTTGAAAGTACCTTTGAACCCAAATTTGATATTTTCTTAACCAGTTCCAGGGCTGTGGACACTTCAAAATACTTGCAGTTTAGGGAGTGGGATTTATTTGTGCTGGTGTGCTTTGGGTCTAGAAAGCATCATTGAGCACCTCAGATATACCTCCTTTGTTTTTCTGCTAAACTGCATCTGTTTCCTTCTTCATTGTTAAGTTTGAGCTCATCAGATTCATAAGGCTTTTCTAAAGTGATTCTATCTAGCTCGTATCATTTCTTATCCATCTACTTTGAACCATTATGCCTCATTCAGGAGAAGAGCTGAGCTTGGTTCTACATTCCTCTTGTCTTTATGGGTGTCCTTCCTGGCTCCCAACATTGAATCTCAAAGATAAGAGACATTCAAAGCTTTAACAGTGGAGGCTTAATCTATGTCACCAAATAATGCCAGTGCCTGAGAGGCTGGAGTGGTAAGGAAGGGGTTGAATAACGGTAACAACGTCAACTCAACCTAGAATTGAACTTTCTTTATTGCGACTTTGAGTATTGTGTTCTCAACTTATATTTTTATAACTTTATATCTTTATATCTTCTCAACTTTCCTGTGTGGAAAGTAAAACAAAACAAAACAAAACAAAACAAAATCCATGATCCATTGTCACATAGTTGGAGATTCAGGGACAGAAAAGTCTTGTGTGTGTTAATAGTGTATTTCAGGAGGTAAAGCCCGGCGTTCACAAAGTCAGAGGTGAAGGTTGGACCAGATCATCTAAAAGGCATGACTAATGATGACATCACAGGGGATGCTGAAAGGCTCTCTTGCTGTTCTGTCTCTCCTTCCCACAATGCCTGAAACCCACCATTACCATGAATGCCTGTACATTAGAATTACTGTCTTTTGAAATGTGCATGGTCTTAGAAGTGTTAATTTGCTCCCTGTTCTTAACATTTTATGGCGAAGGAGTTTACCAGAACATGTTTCCCCAAGGCTCTGAGAGCATAATCGTTAAATGGAATAGAAGGAGATAAGACCCAGCTAAATTTAAACCACGAGACTTCTCCTGAGTATAGCTGTTTCTTTAGGGAGGTAGGGCTGCTCACTCACTCCTTACAAGGACTTGATGTCTGAGGTGAGGTTATCTGCTTTTTGAAAAGTTTACAGGTAGGAAACTAAAAGCCAAGCACTCACAGAAAGTACAAATAGAATAGCTGAATTTTCAAATAAGAATTTATAGACTTGTAGGGGCCTAGTCATTAATGCTATTAAATTCAAACACTTTGGGGAATACCACTTTGGTATTTCAATTTTAGCCATAGCAAAGTCAGGAAGTGCAAAAGTTGAAGTTCTCAGGGCAAGAATAATTCATCCCTGTTACATATTTTTGACAGAATCCTTACAAGTCCCAGAAATTTGTGTCTCTAATATACTCAATTTATTCAGCTGCTTTTGCAAAAGAGGACAGCACAGTTAGCTCCTTCTGGGTGATATGGTCACATTTTCAGCCTCATTATAGGACTCTTGGCATTTAGTTTGAAAGGCCAAGAGGAAAATCCATTTGTAGAACTTCTTTAGAGAGACAGGAGCCAAAACAGAACAGGGAAACTATTGTTTTACTGTTCTCTATGGAAACACAGTGTTCAAGTTTGAAGTAACAAGGTTTTTTTCCAATTGAAAATTGAAATTAAGAAAAAATTACCATTCATATAGCATCCAAAACTTGAAATACTTAAGGATAAATTTCACAAAAGATGTGTACTGTATGTACACCGAGAGTATAAAACATGGCTTAAAAAGTTAAAGAAGTCCTAAATAAATGGAGAGATATATGCCACATTCTTAGGTTGGAAAAATTAATATTGCTAAAATATCATTTTTATCTAAATTGATGTATTCCTCAAAACATTCCAGAAGGCTTTTTTTTGGTAGAAATTGACAAGATATTATTAAATGCTTGTTAAATGATATTAAAATGCTCATTAATTGGAGAGAACCTAGAATAGCCACAACGATTTTGAAAAAGAAGAGCCAAGTTAGAGAACTAACACTATCTGACGTCATGCCTTACACATTTATCGTAATCCAGACAGCATGGGATTAACAGAGAAAAGATGGGCAAATAGATCAATGGGACAGACTAGAGAATCCAAAATATACCCACACTAATATTATATAGACAACTGATTTTTGACAAAGGTACAAAGGCAATTCTATGGGGAAAAAATAAGCTTTTCAACAGTGGTTCCAGAACAATTAGATATCAAAGAAGGAAACAAACTTCAATGGGTATCTTGCACCAGATAAAAACTCTATATATATCACAGACCTAAATATGTATCATAGACACTATATATATCATAGACCTAAATGTAAAACCTAAAATTTCAAAACTTTTTTTTTTTTTTGAGAGGAGTCTCGCTCTGTCACCCAGGCTGGAGCGCAGTGGCGTGATCTCAGCTCACTGCAAGCTCCACTTCCTGGATTCACACCATTCTCCTGCCTCAGCCTCCTGAGCAGCTGGGACTACAGGGGCCTGCCACCATGCCCAGCTAATTTTTTTGTATTTTTTTTTGAGACGGGGTTTCACCGTGTTAGCCAGGATGGTCTGGATCTCTGACCTCGTGATCCGCCCACCTCGGCCTCCCAAAGTGCTGGGATTACAGGCGTGAGCCACCACCTCCGGCCTTCAAAACTATTAAAACAAATCCCAGGTGTATTTTTATACACTCATTTTTCTTAAGTGAATCCTAGGAGTGGAATTGCTGGATCATATGTGTTTAAGTTTTTAAGAAACTACCAAACTGTTGTGCAAAGTGTCCCATTTTATATTCTTTTTAAAATCATTGACAATGTTTATTATCAAGAAACTGTAGTAGTAGGTTTTTTTAAAAGAATGTTGGTTTTAGAATACACCAAGAGGACACTCTGTGACAGGACATATACAAACAAGGATAATTAAAATATTAAATACTATCTAAATTAAAATACCATAATTCAAATTGCTAATTATAATCTTTGTGTCTTGGTAGAAATAACTATAGTCCCCCTTCATGAAATTCACCCCCACCTTCTCATGAAGACTATGAAGTCTCACTACAATTTCAGTTACTTAATTTACAATAATCGATGCTGAGTTTTCTGTGTTGAAGCATGCACTGTTACAGAAAGCACAAAATTCTATTTACAGGGATTTTTAGTTTTCTTTAAAATGTATCTCAAGCATCTTTTAAAGTGCGAGCTACAGATAGGCTGTATCCTTAATGAAAAAGGCTTCTTTCTAAAAGAAGTATGAGATAACTATCCAATACTGCAGGAACGATTATATAACTAACCGAAGGAACCAGCAGCACTCTGCTAACTCTGTTTTAGTGTAGCAGCCTCCTTCTTGGTCTTCTACTACTGGCCAGACATGTACTCCATTGCTTTGGATACAAGATTTTCATTTGTCAGAAATAACCTGATAATCACCAGTAGAAGCTTTGTATGCTGTAGCAAGAGTTCTCATGGCAGAAATCCTAGGAGTACTTCTAGGTTGTGCTGGAGTACCTAAAGTTTTGATTGATGGTGTAAAGGCGAAAGATGGAGATGATAAAGCACGTCTGTCAGTGCTTCCCATTACACTTTAGTCAATACACCAATCATGATGAATTCTCTAAAAATCCTCCCATCTTTGGTTAAGGCTTTCCGAGCCTGCAGTTTAGACTGATAATGAATATACATTCAATTTCCTGTGTTAGACATCACGTGTTTTAAGATATTCCCATACTGTGCAAATTGTAATAATATATAGGAAGCAGAGGCTTGAGAAAACCCAAACACAGTCACCCAAGTGTCATCAAGGTGATCTTCTGAAGTCAAAGAATCTCCTTGAGTATAAAAAGGATCCAACTGGGAAGGAGATAATGTCATCTTTCATGGCTGACCGATATTTGCTGGACTAAACATACTTTGCCCTGTTCCAGGAGTCGATGTAACTCCAGTAAGAGGACTCTGCATTATGAAATGTTTGGCTGTCTTCTTGAAGTTAAAGGTGCTGATCCAAGTCCCAGGCTAGAAATGTCATCATATATACTTCTAACTTGTGGAGCGCCACTTTTATCTTTCCGAGCTAGTACAACTGGTTGTGGTGGTGACCGACCTGCAAGTAAAGGTGATCTCATTTCCACTACTCCTACCGAAGGGCCATTAATTGATCGAGGTTGAGGAGTCACCAGAGCTGGAAAATTCCACATTCAAAATCCAGGTTAAGAACCAGGCATTAACTCCTGGCTTTGGAGTTGAAGCCAGCATCATGGGTTCAGATCTTAATGTGGGCACCTGGAACTGCAAAGGCTGCCATTACATCAGCAACTTCTATTTTATATTCTTAGAAATAGCATATGAGAGTACCAGTTGCTCTACTTCGTCACCAACACTTGGTATAATCAGTCTTTTTAATTTTAGCCATACTGAGAGTTATAATCTCATTAATTTGCATTCCCTTAATAAAAAACTATGTTGAAAATTTTTTTGTGTGTGCTAATTTGCCATCCTTGTATCTTCTTCCAGATATATCTTTACAAATCTCGGGTATACTAGAAGAAAACGGGGGAGAAAATCTTTGTGACCTTGGGTCAAGGAAAGATTTCCTAGATATGATGCCAAAACCAAAATCCAGAAAAGAACAAATTGACTTCATCAAAATGTAAAACTTCTGCTCTCTAAAAGACACTGTTAAGAGAACAAGAAGACAAGCCAGAGACTGGGAAAAATTCTTTGCAAAACACACATCTGATAAAGGACTTGCATCTAGAATAGAAAAAGAGCTTTCAAATTTCAACAATAAGAAAACAAGCAACCCAATAAAGAAGTATACAAGGGATTTCTATGGATACATCTGAAAGATTAAAGGATGGCAAATTAGCACACAAAAAATATTCAACAAAATTGTTCATTAAGGGCATGCAAATTAATGAGACTGTAGCTCTTAGAATGGCTAAAATTAAAAAGACTAATCATACCAAAGGCTGGTAAGGAAGTGGAACAACTGGTACTTTCATATGCTATTGTTAAGAATGTGAAATGGACAAGCACTTTGGGCAACAGTTTGGTAGTTTCTTAAAAACTGAAACACATACTTACTATATGATCCAGAAATTCCACTCCTAGGATTTATTCAAGAAAAATGAGTGTTTAAAAGTGTACTTGAGATGTGCTTTAATCAGGTATGTGAAGACATGCAGACACAGAAATGATTGTTGTCAAAGAAGTTGTTTTACTCACAGTTCCCTAGAAATGGGAGGCATGACACTCAAAGAGGCCACATGAGCAAGCACCAGGTCAGTCCTGAGTAAGAAGAGCCAGGGGAAAACATGAGCCTTTATGTGGTTTCTACAGGAAGGAATGTGTGAGGCAGGATAAGAAGAATAAATGAGCTTAGGATTGGCTAGTTTGAATAGTTTCAGCCTGCTCTAGGGTGTAGAGATTGCCCCTAGTTTTCTGGTACTCAGCCCTGGGTGATTAGGGAAGGTGCATAGTGGCCCAGAGTGTAAGCGTCTGATCAAAGAGGCAGTGGGGGATTCCAGGCTCTGGACTGGTTAGTTTACGTATAAAAGTGATATCGGCAGGTGAGTCTTGTTACCTTTAGGAACTGGCTTACCCTGGGAGAGGCAATGTCTCTAAGATCAGCAAGGTTTCAAATGTCAAAATATCAGAAACACATGATTAATACAGAATTCTATCTCTATATAGAAACTTTATGTGAATGTTCATATTGGCTTTATCTGCAATGGCCCCAAACTGGAAACAAACCAAATATACGTCAACAGTTAAATGGATAAACAGATCATGGCATATCCAAACAATAGGCTACTATTCAACAGGAAAAAGAAATGAATTATTGATCCCTGCAAAAATGTAGATGAATCTCAAAATAATTATGCTGGTTGAAAAAGGGAGACAAAAATGGAGTATGTATGATATCATTTACTCTAGAAAATGCAAGCTAATTTGTAGTAACAGAACACAGATCAGTTGATGGCCTGGTGATGAGGTATGATGGAGAAAAACATCAAAAATGGGTGATGGGTTTGTCATTATTTTGATTGTGGTGATAGTTTCATGGTATATACATATGTTGAGGTTTATCAAATGGGAAAATTTAAATGGGTGCAGTTACTAAAGGTATAAATGTGTGCATTTATACTTCAAATAAGCTATTTAAAACAACTGCTTGTCAAGGGAATATTTTATTTCCCAGTCTCTGAAGTTATCTAATCAGAATAAACTCTTAGCTCAACTTCAGGTCACAGAGTGGCCCAAATGATCCCCAGAGATAGTTGCAAACCCAACATTTTTTTTATTCCAAGACAGAGTCTCGCTGTGTCGCCCAGTCTAGAGTGTAGCGGCTTGATCTTGGCTCACTGCAACTTCCACCTCCCATGTTCAAACAATTCTCCCTGCCTCAGCCTCCTGAATAGCTGGGATTACAGGTGCCTGCCACCGAGCCCAGGTAATTTTTGTATTTTTTAGTAGAGACAGGGTTTCATCATGTTGGCCAGGCTGGTCTTGAACTCCTGACCTCAGGTGATCCGCCCACCTCGGCCTCCTAAAGTGCTGGGATTATAGGCATGAGCCACTGCACCCGGCCCCCAGCATTTTTTGAGAAGCAAATTGGTCTCAAAATTAGTAATCTTGGGTCTTGGTTCCAGCTATGCCATTGATTTGCTGTGTCATTTTAGGCAAATCATTCAATTCCTCCAGACCTCAGTTTTCTTGTGTATAATATGAATATGTGGAACTTAGATGTTCTCTAAGTACTTGTCATTTCTCAACTGTGGATCCAGCACCACTAACTAGGGTTCTGTGGATCTATCCAAGTTGCCCAGCTCAGAGAGTTTCACATAACCCCTGATCCTATCTCCAGTTATGGACAGCCATTTGTCAAGGGCAAAAAGGAAAGGAGGCAGGAGCAGGTTAAAAGGAGTTGTTTGGGAGTGCACTAAGTGTTTAAAAAAAATTATTGTGGTAAAATACATACACCATAACATTTATCATCGTAATCATTTTTAAGCATACAGTGCAGTGCCTTAAGTACTTTCACACTGATCTGCAAACATCGCCATCACCTATCTCCAGAACTCTTTTTATCTTGCAACACTGGAACTCTGTATGCATTAAACACTAACTCCCCATTCCCTTTTCCCCAGACACCTGGCTACCACCCCTCTACTTTCCTTTTTTTTTTTTTGACATGGAGTCTCACTCTGTTGCCCAGGCTGGAGTGCAGGGGCACAATCTTGGCTCACTGGAACCTTTGCCTCCCAGGTGAAAGCAATTCTCCTGCCTCAAGGAGTATTCTCTATTCTGATTAGATAACTTCAGAGACTGGTAAATAAAATATTCCCCAAGTAGCTGGGACTACAGGCACACACAACCATGCCCAGCTAATTTTTGTATTTTTTAGTAGAGACAGGATTTCACCATGTTAGCCAGGAAGGTCTCGAACTCCTGACCTAAGGTGATCTACTTTCCTCGGCCTCCCAAAGTGCTGGGATTATAGGTGTGAGTCACCATGCTTGGCCTCTCCTTTCTACTTTCTATCTCTATGAATTTGGCTACTCCGGGTACTTCATGTATGCAGCATCACACAATGCACTAAGTGCTTTTATATTATCTTATTTAATCCTTCCAGTAAGTCAGGAAGTAAGAATTATCCTCTTCATCATTATTTATATTTTTATTTTCTTTTAGACAGAGTCTCATTCTGTCACCCAGGCTAGAGTGCAGTGGCGTGATCACAGCTCACTGCAGCCTCAAAATCCTAGGCTCAAGCAATCCTCATACCTCAGCCTCCTGAGAAGCTGGGTCACAGGCGTGTGTCACCACATCTGGCTACTTTTTTTAAAAGATTATTTTTTGTAGAGACAGAGTCTTACTCTGTTGCCCAGATTGGTCTTGAACTCCTGGGCTCAAGTGATCCTCCTGCCTCACCCTCCCGAACTGCTGAGATTACAGGCATAAGCCCGGGGGAATTATCTTTTTAAAAAAATACCAAAAAGATGAAGAAACTAAGGCTTTGATGGGAAGCTGTATATCATACAACTAAGAGTCACTGGCCCAGGAGTGACACGTAGGTTAACTGCTTCCAAAGCCCTGAAACTTCCATTACTGTAATTCAACAACAATGCATTTAATGAGAAAGCAGTGATCTAGCAAAGAGATAACAGAAGTTTGAGAACAATATACAGGTCAGTGGAATTCATTCAACTCTCAGCCTTGACTGGATTATAATAGGCTGCTTAAAACCTTAGTAGCTCAGTCTCCGGCTGTCTATAAATTATGTGTATGCGTACGTTAGTAAGAACGAAGTTACACAAGGTACCTTCTTAAAACCAAGGTGAAATAAAAATGAGTTAGATCAAATGTGTAAAGCTCCAAGTGCCTTCTGAAAGACATATGGTACCATGTAACCACAGAACATGTTTTTATTACTTCCAATGTTTAGAGTTAAATGTCTCTTGAAAACACAGAATAAGATTCCAGACAGACATAACCACAAGTGGTGTTCTTACCCTCAAAAGTATAAACTAACCCTTCCCGGCTGCTGTCTCAGCTGTTGGTGAATCCTAGGGTGTAGGAATTTGCAACCCTTAATATTATATGAAGGGTTATTTGCTTCCAAGGCCAGCTGTAGCTAATCAACTCAGGAGCGAAACAGACAGCCCCACAGTCAGACTTCATGGTAAAAAGGATAGAACTCATGTGATGTGCAAACTGACCTAAGGCTAGTAGTTCATGAATTTGACAGTAGGCTCTAAGGCTGGAGAACAGAGGATTTGCACCCAGCAGGCACTGTTCTGAATAGGTTCTTCTTGTAGACTTTCTAGGATTTTGTTGCATACAAGACTGTTATTACATTTATTCTTAACTTCAGAATGAGTGGATTTTGTTGCTCTTCTATATTAGTCATTTAAGACTTATGTATTCCTGATTAAAGCAAGCATTCCACCATATCTAGGAGCAGATTGTTTTTAGTAAGGAAAAAATTCAACCTTAGAGTTTTCCCTTTATAGTGAAAGATTTAGTGTTGCTTTTAAAATAAATCAGCACAATCTTTATTTACAAAGAGTTTTATTCTTTTAAGGGAATAGAAAGTACAAGATAGTAAAGTTTATTTACGTGTTAGACAATGGATAGAAAAGATGTAATATGTTCTGCCCTATTTAGTCCAAAGAGAGAATTACTGGATATAGAGGGAGATTTAGAAATCTCACAGAAGTAACATAATCTCTGCTTTGTCGAGACCATCATCACACTTAAAGCCACTGCCTCTTTCTGTGTACTTCATGCATAAAGAGATAAAATGCTATTTCACAAAATAAGAATATTTTGTAATTCATTAACTTTCAGTTTGGACACATGACAAATATTTTACATACTGATTCACACGGAAAGGTTTTTAAAAGGCTAAGTACTTAGCCAGTAAATGAGAAGGAAAGGAAATGGAGATAAAACAGGCGCTCAATCTGTATCTGTGGATATTTACTACAATAAGAACATTTTATTTTTATAGCACATTGCTACCATTTGCAATCTGGGCATTTACAGCAAATGTAGACTAGTCAAACCAGAGTTTAAAATACATAAAACTACATCAGGAAAAAATCATACGCTCGCTGCATGAATACTAAATGCTGAGCTACAGAAAAAGAGAGAGGTTATTGCCCATATCTAAGAACCAAAGCATTCTTAAGATAGTGGAGGCGAAAAAGAAGGAGAGAGCCATGCAGGGAGGGAGGGAGGGGGGAAGGGAGGAAGGAAAACTAGAATGTTAGGTCTGACCTATGGTCACAAAACTTAACTACTCTGGTTAACAACAAGAAACTTACCTTTGGATATTCAAACATGAAACTTACATGGCTGGGAAGAGTACAGATAGAGCATCGAAAGGATTTGGAATTAGATGAGATTCATATCATAGCTTTGCCACTAACAAGCTGTGTGATCTTGGGTAAACCACTCATCCCGTCTGGCCCTCAGTTCTCTAACCTGTAAAATGAGGGGATTGGTTAAATCCTCCCCCTAAGTCTATGTAGCTGTGAAAGGCTATGATTCTCTAATAAAGTAACACAAAGAGCCAGTGGTGCATCTAGCAAGGGGCCTTCCATGTTACCACTCAGCAAAATTCAGGGAGGGATTTCAGCAGGGAGGAAAGCAGCCATACTCTTTCTTGAGCTAAGAGAGCATTCTCTCTCCAGAGAGACCTCAAGTCCTTCTGAATTCTTACGAATCAACTCTGAAGCACACACACACCTAGAGTACATTAATTCCTACAACAATGTGTATGATGTGGCTGGAACATCCTTCCTCCAGCGCCTGTCATAGAACCTTGAACCATGCCCGATGCATGCTAGATACTCAGTGAATGAACTCCAGGAAAATCTCTCCTCTGGTCAGCTTCTATGCCTGCCCAGCATAAGTGCCCATGGGTTAGTTTCTTAGTCTCTTAAAACCTCAGTCTCCTTATACTTAATCATGACAGTTGCTAACTCTAAATTTTTAAAATAAAGATTCAATGAGATAAAATATGTGAAATTCAGTCCAAGCAGCCCAACTACTGTGAAATGAAGCATGTGATGTCTGGCTTTAATAAGTTCTTCCCCCACCGTCTACACCCAAAAAGTAAATGAACAACAGGAGAAGCGCATATTCCTATACTTACTTGCAGCAATTGGCTCAGATGCACCTCCTGCCCCTGACTCTACTATCCTTCCCTGCTCAGCAACTAGCACACCTGGCCTCTGTTCCTCCAGCTTTGTCTCCCAGAACGAGAGTCAGATTTCAGCTTCTCTAGCCCCCTAAGTCTCATTCTCAGGCATATCCTACTCCTGGCCACTTAGGATAACATTCCTTTCCATTTCAGGTGTGAACTGGAATTTTCAAGGATGACAGCCAGGAGCATGTTGCCTCAGTACCCCCTGGGGAAGAATAACTAACCCTCTTCAGTTCCAGTGATTGAGACTGTCATGGGAAAATTATGCTCTTTAATGAACTTCAGCTCTATCAGATAATTCAGCTACTGAGAAGGAAGCCACACAGAAGCTAGAGATGGTGGGAGGAGGGGAGATTCCTAATGAGGACTTCAGGGATCCCAGATGCAGCCATGCCTGATGCTGATGTGTCCTTGGCTATTTTACTGCATATCCAGTTGATTATCTATAAACTCCTACCCCAAGCCAATTTATTTTGATTTCTGTCCTGACAAGTGAGAGCTCTAATACTTAAACTTTATCAGGACAATTGAAAGAATAGAAGAAGGGAGGGAGGGAATGGTAGGCTTGGAAATCAGGACTCCTCCAGGATGGCTTCAAAACAAACCCTTCTGCTCCTGCAGACCTTCTCTGGTCTGGCCCACACTCCACAGTGAGACAGAATCAGACCAGTCTCTGGAGGTATGAAGGTAAGATGATCATTCTCTTAAACGGATTTTCAATGATGGTTCTCTTTTTAAATATGGTCACACTGGTTGACAAGGTCTTACTGCCTTCTAACAAGCTAGGCACAGTGGCTCACGCCTGTAATCCCAGCACTTTGGGAGGCTGAGGTGGGTGGATCATGAAGTCAGGAGTTCAAGACCAGCTTGGCCAACATGGTGAAACCCCATCTCTACTAAAAATACAAAATTATCCAGGCATGGTGGCGTGTGCCTGTATTTCCAGCTACGCGGAAGGCTGAGGGAGGAGAATCACTTGAACCCAGGAGACAGAGGTTGCAGTGAGCTGAGATGGCGCCATTGCACTCCAGCCTGGGCAACAAAAGTTTAACTCCATCTCAAAAAAAGAAAAAGAAAAAAGAAAAATACAGAACATCTTTTAGTTCTGTTTTAAGCTTTATTGTTTTTCCTTTCACATCTGGCTCAATTTTATATCATTTTATTGTCTTCTGGTTCTTATTGCTCATTTTGTTTAAAAAAAAAACTTGCTATATAATAGTTGCACTTATTTTGGGGGTATTGTGACATTTTGATATATATATATACAATGTGTAATGATTAAATCAGGGTAACTGGGATATGCATTACCTCAAATATTTATCTCTTTTGTGTTGGGAACATCACAAATATTTCTTGTAGCTATTTTGAAATATAAATTATTTGCTATAACTTCTCTTCTGTCTCTTCTGTACTATTGAGTACTAGATCGTGTTCCTTCTAGCTAACTGTATTTGTGTACTCCTTAACTTTCCTTCATCCTTCTCCCATTTTTAGTTTTATTTAAAATAAAAACTTGTCTATTTTTTTTTCTTATTTCTAGCCACTTCAGATGCACACACACAACATCTGATGCCTGTTGATGAACAAGCTGCCTCTATTTTCTTACATTAAAAAAAAAATAGGGCCAGGCATGGAGGCTTATGCCTGTAATCCCAACACTTTGGGAGGCCGAGGTGGGCGGATCCCTCGAGGTCAGGAGTTCGAGACCAGCCTGGTCAACATGGGTGAAACCCATCTCTACTAAAAGTACAAAAAAAAATTAGTCGGGCATGGTGGCAAACACCTGTAATCCCAGCTACTTGGGAGGCTGAGGCAGGAGAATTGCTTAAACCCGGGAGGCAGAGGTTGCAGTTAGCAGAGATTGTGTGACTGCATTCCAGCCTGGGTGACAGAGTGAGACTCTGCCTTAAAAAACAAAAAAACAAAAAACAAAAAACTGTTCTTGAGGAGGAAAAAAATTGTTGTTTATATTATACTCTTCTATAAACTGTCAGTTCTATCAAATAATTCATATATTTCTGTAAAATTCAGGAAACTTTAACTGTGATTCCATAGGGAATGGGATGTCAGGCAGTAAGCAGAGGTCAGGCCAACACCAAGATTCTCACCTCAACACAGAATGAGCTTATCTGTTGTCAACAAAAAGTAAAAACCTCACAGAAGTTTCCATATCATTTTAAGATATGTAGCATGGATTAAGATCTGAGGATCAGGAATGAATATGGTATAGAAACAGAAACATATATTCAGATTAAAAAATAATATACATCTATCTTTCCCCAAAACAATTAAAGATGTGTGTTAGTCCATTTTGCATTGCTATAAAGGAATACTTGAGACTGGGTAATTTGTAAAAAAACAGAGGGCTTATTTGGGTCATGGTTCTGCAAGCTGTACAAGCATGGCACCAGTATCTGTGAAGCTTCTGGTGAGGCCTCAGGAAGCTTACAATCAAGGCGGAAGGCACAGGGGAAGCCGGCATATCACATGATGAGAGAGGGAGCAAGAAGAGAGTGAGGAGGCAGTGTCAAGCTCCCTTAAACAATCAACTCTTGTGGGAACTTACAGCAAGAACTAAATCAATCATTACCATGGGAATAGCGCCAAACTATTCATGAGGGATCCACTCCAATGACCCAGTCACCTCCCACCAGGCCCCACCTCCAACCCTGGGGATTACATTTCAACATGAGATTTGGAGGGAACAGACATTCAAACCATATCAATAAGTAAATGGAAAAAAAACACTAAGCTTAACTTTAGGTTTTTTTTTTTTTAACTTTACAAAACTGTATCTTTCTATTTACATGTAAAAGATGAGCATCAGAAGTAGCAATTCTTCTACATAATACTACATAAGTGATCTATAAAACTCGGTTCAATTTGTGCAAGAAAAATTTTAAATCTATTCATAGTAATGAATGCAGTAGTTAAGAATGCAAAATAGTTTCGGTAATTTAAAACCAAGACAAAGTCTCCTTTAGGGATAAATATCCATATATGGCTTTTATTCAAAGGCAACCTATTTTTAGAAAACAGGAGAAAAAACCTTTTGCCTCTTTTGGACTTATATGCTCAAAAGTGACCATACTTAAAACAATATTCTAACCTTATATTTTAAAAAGCAGTGGTTTGGTAATACATGCACTAAGTTTAATAGCTTTTATTTTGAATCTTGCGAAGTACATAATTGAAAATGTAAATCTAGATACAGAGTAGAAAGTTCATTTTTCTTTTCTTTTCTCTTTCTTTTTTTTCTTTTTTTTGAGACAGAGTATCACTTTGTTGCCCAGGCTGGAGTGCAGTGGCATGATCTTGGGTCACTGCAACCTCTGCCTCCCAGGTTCAAGCGATTCTCCTGCATCAGCCTCCAGTTGAGATTACAGGCACGTGCTACCACACCTGGCTAATTTAGTGGAGACTGGATTTTGTCATGTTGGCCAGGCTGGTCTCAAATCCCTGATCTCAGATGATCCGCCAGCCTCGGCCTCCCAAAGTGTTGGGATTACAGGCATGAGCCACTGTGCCTGGCCAACAGTTCATTTTTCAAATAACTAATGATTTTACTTAGCACACATTTCTGACATTGTGGCTATTTTACCACAATTTAGACATAGCACATCTGTTGGACAATCTATTCTCTAAAACTCAGATATATTAACTGGCCTCTTCAAAGAATTCTCAAAGTGGTGCTTTCAAGGTTAGGAAAGGCTCTCTAAACATTGACAATATAGATCACTTTAAAAGAGGTTTTCTTTTCCTATGAAACAAAATGTGTTTAGGGAAATAAAGACAATCTACTCTTCACTCTCCCTTGTCCCCACTGAACTGCAAAAATAAAAATATTACATTTTCAAACTGTCAAAAGAAAATAAGAAGACTTCGTTGATGTCTGCAATGAAAACATGGTAGAAAAGAGCAATGTGTTCCGTATTTATCAACCAGCAGAAGCTATTACCCAAACCATTCTAGATTCACAGAGAAAGGGTAATTAAAACTGCAAATCCTGGGGCCTCACCAAATCATTTGAATTTTGAACTGGAATCAGAATCTCTGGGAACTTTTTTTTTTTAACAAAAACAAAAACATGTTCTTTAAGTGATTCTTAGGAACATGGAAATGTGCGAGTAACAGAGCATGATGTTGAAGATACGAGAATGCTCAAACCTCTCTGGAAGGACCAAATATTTTCTAAGACACTTTCTCTTTGACTTTCTCTTCCTCTCCTGTTTTGTGACTGCTTTGTCTCTCCATATTTGGGAGATGGGGTACAGGGACATTTGGGAGGTGGAAAGGTGGATTATCCTAGCCTGTCTCCTTCCATCAGCACAGCAGACAAAGGTTGGGCCTATTGCGTTCTCCTTGGACATTTCTTTTTTCTTTTCGAGACAGGGTCTCTCTGTGTCGTTTCAGCTGATGTGCAGTGGTGCGACCACCGCTCACTGCAGCCTTGACCTTCTGGGCTCAAGTGATCCTCCCACCTCCGTCTCCTGAGCTGGGACTGCAGGCGTGTTCCACCATACCTGGCTAACTTCTGTATTTTTTGTAGAGCTGGGGTTTCGTCATGTTGCCCAGGCTGGCTTGCTGGACATTTCAATCAGGGTCTTAATAAATGCTTGATGATAATTAAATTGTGTCCAATTAAGGACTCAGTTTCTTTGCAGATCAAATTGATGGCTCTGGTGCCTGGATTCTCTCCCAGATATTAAATAGTAAAAATAACTTTATCAAGAGAATATTTCTTCATATGCTTCATATAACTTAAAAACTTAGAATGAGCAACTTCTGAAGTTTCTTCAGGTGACCAAATGCTTTGAGGGAAACTAAAAAAATACAAAGAAAAGCATGCAGGGAGATTATTTATGTAACCCTTTTGTATCTTTCTGAGCAAATGTGATTAATTCAATATGAAACGGTTGATCCTTACTACAAGTAGGTTCTTTTTTCCCTTTTATCAGGTACATGTGAAGTTTCTTACAAAGCCAAAAAAGAAATTATTTGGCTGGTTATTCAGCGTGATGGTTAATATTGAGTGTCAACTTGATTGGATTGAAGGATGCAAAGTATTGTTCCTGAGTGTGTCTGTGAGTGTTGCCAAAGGAGATTAACAGTTGAGTCAATGGACTTGGGAGAGGCAGAACCACCCTCAATCTGGATGGGCACCATCTAATCAGCTGGCAGCATGGCTAGAATAAAGCAGGCAGAAGAGAGTAGAAGGACTTGATTGTTGAGTCTTCTGGCCTTCATCTTTCTTCCGTGCTTAACGCTTCCTGCCCTCAAACATCAGACTCCAAGTTTTTCAGCTTTTGGACTCTCGGACTTAACACCAGTGGTTTGCCAGGGGCTCTCGGGCCTTCGGCCACAGACTGAAGGCTGTGCTGTTGGCTTCCCTACTTTTGAGGTTTTGGGACTTAGACTGGCTTCTCTGCTCCTCAGCTTGGAGATGGCCTATTATGGGACTTCACCTTGTGATCGTGTGAGTCAATACTCCGTAATAAACTCCCCTTCATATATACATCTATCCTATTAGTTCTGACCCTCTAGAGAACCCTGACTGATACGCTCAGTAAACACTTATTTTCTGGCTTTGCCTTTCTTGAGTTTGATTTATATGATTCTTTGACAACAATTAACTGCCAGACTAGCTCTTGTAAGAGGTCCATATGCACAGGTGTGTACAATGCTTAGTTATAATTTAAGCTTCTGACTAATCTCCAATAATCAACACCTGGATGTGTTTGTGAGCAAAGCCTCCAAGTCAGAGTGAAACAGACAATAAGGAACAGAACAAGTTGTCCTTGACCAGATTGCTTAAAATTGTTATCCCGATTTTTGAGCAATTCAAGACCTGTTTGTGTGACCGCGGGAAATGGGTCAGAGGAATAAGTATGAACCACAGAGGAGGTGTCTTATAAGAGCTGGCCCCTGTCAAGGAAGACTTTGTTTGCATTCTTCTCTCTATGCAACCCCAAAACAAGACCTCTAAGAATTTCAATCTCATCCTAAATCAAATTCCAAAGTGTTCTTTGATCTATAATGAAAACCCAAATAAGATGATAATCATTAACTCAAATAAATGCCCTGTTTACAAAACCATTGTGACCATTTGGCAGTTGTAAATAACTCTTTGTCTAGGATTGGAAAACTGGACAGAGAAGCAGGATATACAAATTATCAAGAATGTGAGGGGAGGGAGAAAGGTGGGGCTAACAAAAGAAAAGCAGAGATACTGAGTAACTTGGAGAACAATAAAAGGCAGGCTAGGGGGACTTAAGGAAGAAGCCAGGGTAAAACACCTAAAAATAGCAGAAACATAGGAAATTGTCCTAAAGATATTTGATCTGCCATTGTACTCCAGATCCTGCCATTTCAAGTTCAGATCTATAAAAAGGCATGTTTTAAAAATGTATCATCTCCTTCCTATCTGTTCAGCAAAGGTACTGATTGCGCATCCTGCTTCAAGCCGGTGGTCCTTATAGCAGGATTCCCTAATTTCTTACTTTAAAAAATTAGTCATGTTAGATTACTTTCCCTTTGGGAATTTGCAGGAATCATAAAATTAAGTCAATAATAGTTACCCCTCTTGTCTTTGCAATCAACCATGAAAGCATGAGGGCAAAGCAGATGTGTGTGCCTTATAAACACATTTTAAAACATGCATCCCTTCTTTCCTTAGCAGAGTTCACTCTACATTAATTTTTGCTAAATATCTGCTCTTCTATTTCCCTCTGCCCTTTGCTCTACTAGATGACATGCAAATATTCTTTTGCTCAGTTTCCAAATGTTAATCAATGAAAAGCTTCCAAATTGCTAATTTGTCTTAGATAATTTAAAATGAGATTCAAACATTGAGAAGGTAGCCCCTCATTGAATATTGAAAAATGCTTTTAAGATTGGAATGAACATATGAATAAACACAAAATCATTCTTGTAATAAAACTTTTTGATCAACTTAATTCTATTTATTCTATTTACTACAGGGGTTCTTTTTCCTCTCACTTTTCTATCTAGATTATGTAGATTTAAGTCCAGTCTAATACCGCAGATAATAAACATGCACATTCATTTTTACAGAGTTGGGTTACAAACTTGACCCTAAATCAGCTGAGAAGTCCATGATTCATTGAGTGTCTGCCATGCCCACAACTCTCTTCTGATAAAACCGATGGATCTCTAGGTCAGATGCCTGGCACCATATGATCCTGCTGTCCTGGTCAGAACTGGTTTTTTTTTTTTTTTTTTTAAATCAGGAATGAGCCCCAATCAAAAGGCTTACTGCTAGCATAAGGGGAGGCCAGATATGTCAATAAGGCTGCCCTGTCTCAGTGGTGACCAATAAAACCAATCACACCCTGGTTCTCAGTGAGACTGAATATGGGATACACTGGGCAGATTAGCTAGATAATAAGTTATAGCGGCACAAATAAGTAGAAGCAGAAGCAGAATGTAGCTTAGCCCCAAAATGGTGGGGCACAGGTTTAGAAAAAGTGGATACTAGCTCGGGCTTGGTGGCTCATGCCTGTAATCCCAGCACTTTGCGAGGCTGAGGTGGGTGGATCACCTGAGGTCAGGAGTTCAAGACCATCCTGGCCAACATGGTGAAACCCCGTCTCTACTAAAAACACAAAGACTACCTGGGTGTGGTGGCACATGCCTGTAATCCTAGCTACTCGGGAGCCTGAGGCAGGAGAATCGCTTGAACCTGGGAGGCAGAGGTTACAGTGAGTTGAGATCGTGCCACTCCAGACTCCAGCCTGGAAAACGGAGCGAGACTCTGTTTCAAAAAAAAAAAAAAAAAGAAGAAATGGATATTGCTTGCTGAGGGGATAACAACTTGAGTGGATCACTGCAACTGTGGTGTCCAGAGGGTCTCTGGAATTACAGCTGCATCCCGAATGGCTTTCCTGTTCCATGAGATTTCTATGCAGAAATGGAGACATGTCCCTCCTCTTTTCTCTATTTAACTTTTAACTTTCAACTAAGGTAAACTACACATGTCTCTGCTCCTTGTAACCTTAAAGAATCTACCTGAGACAACCAGTAAATTGCTCACTGCTATTTGTCCTCTCTGCCCTTCTGCTTTTTAAGGGTAAAAGAAAACAATTTCAGCATGGTATGGATTAATGTTTTTCCCTCTGCTGTGGATTATTGCAGTCTTGGGTCTTTGACAGTGGTAATAAATTCCTTTCCTCTTCCTGATATATCTGCCTGTCTTTTATTATCAAGAACAGTGCTCAGATTTTGTCTTTCAGTCACTTTTTGTATTAAACCTACAGGGACAACAGTGATGTTTCTCAGTAACAGTTCTTGGTCACATGACACCAAGGGAGGCCAGGCTGGTTTATCCTTCTCAAATTCTCGACAATGTTCAAGGTTGACAGCAACTCTCTTTCCTCTCATCTGTCTTTCTAAAAATAGTTCTTAGCATCTTCTATCTTTATCCTTTTTTAAATTAAAAGTTTTTTTTTAATAGATTCAAGGGGTATAAGTACAGTTTTGTTACGTGGATGTGTTGCATAGTGGTGAAGTCTGGGATTTTAGTGCACTCATCACTCGAATAGTGTGGATTGGACCCAATAGGTCCATCTTCCTTCTTTCTCCAGCTATTCTCTTCTCATCTTTCTAGACACAAGGAAACCATCTTTTCTACACCAAGACACTGCTTTGGCACTATCTTACCTATAGGAAGATAATGTTTAAGAACAACAAATCATATAATTTAACAAAAAGTAGAGCCACAAACGATTAGATCAGGAACACATCACCTAGGCCCCTCAATTTATAAACTTAAACTGATACTCGATTCACTAACTGGAAAACTTGTAGGTATGTTTGGAACAACTTGAGTATGTGAATCCACTTTTTTTCCAATTGTAAATTTTATGAAATCTAAATACACATCAGGTATTTCTGAAGAAAATCTAATGCCTGAATTGAACTCTTCTGTAAGTATAAAATGCACACTGGATTTTGAAGACTTAATAGAAAGAAAATAAAACAAAAAATCTCATTAACATTTAAAAATATTGATTATAAAATTAACTAATATTTTGGATATATTGGTGTCTTTACCTGTTTGGGCTGCTATAACCAAATTCCATAGACTGGGTAGCTTATAAACAACAAAAATTTAAAATGTGGTAATATATTGAGGCTGAAAAATAAAATTTAGAACACAAAACACATAAAAAAACACTAAAAAAAAAAAACAATAGAGATTTATGTCTCACAGTTCTGGAGGTTGGGAAGTCCAAGATCAAGGTGCCAGCAGGTGTTCACATATGACCTGGTTGGGTTCAGGCTGCTGGTTCTGACCAGCCTTATCTACGTATGGGTTGTGATTCCAATGTGAATTTAATTGTTCATGATTTCAAAGCCTTTGGAGTGTTGTTTGCGTCTGTCCTGTGTTTGCACCTTCCTGTGTCCAGTGTGATCTTCGTCTGGTGGCCATTCTCATAGTTCAGTTCTCAAGGACTGATGCATGCTGCTTAGGGTCAGAACCAAGCACGCACAATTTAGGGGTGGGCCCAGGAGTTCATACACAACTTTAAGTGATTACCTTCCTAAGCTCCTCCTTTTCTGCAATATCTCTGCAACATAGTCCTTTTTCGTTCCCTGAGGCTTTCAAAGAATCTGAGATTTTATTTATTCTGCTGCTATGGCATATTTCTTGTGATTACACTGTGTCTGGGTCCAAGTGGTAGGAAAATGGAGAGAGAGAAAGAAAATGAAACCATCAGGCACTTGCCCCAGGTTCTTAGAAGCACAGTTCCTTTGATTGAAGGATTGGAGGTGAACGTTCTCCTTCTTCAAAGAACACAGAAAAGGAAAAAAGAGAGAAATGGGGGGGGGGGGTTTATTCTTTCTCTGAGCATTAAGAGACTCCTTTTTGCTCCTTGAGTCAGAAATAAGGGGATTCTCCTTAGGGTGTCTCTGTTGGCACCAGTGCCCTTTTGAGCTGAGTCTCGGAGATGCTGGAGGAAAGAAAGTAAACTCATTGCCATTTCAATGGTAGTTTGAATTCTAGTCTTCTACCCCAAAAGACTTTTCAGTCTTCAAAGAGTTGTTTCATGCATTCTGTCCAGGCTTTTCAGTTGCATTCAATGGGAGAGACACGGTGCATTTACTCTTATCCAGAACAGGACTTGCACCATAATTATTATTTAATATTGTTTTAGACACTGTTGACAATGCAATAAGACATGACACAGAAGTGAGATATAATGATTGGAAAGGAGACAACAGGATCACTATTTGCAAATTCTAATAAGAGGTAACGTTTGCAACTACTAAAGGTATGTCAAGCATGGCCTTTAGATAATTTATATACAGCAGACCCTCCTTATCTGCAATTTTGCTTTCCGGTGTTTCAATTAACCTCAGTTCAAAAACATTAAATGGAAAATTCTAGAAATAAACGATTCCTAAGTTTTAAAGTGCACACCATTCTGAGTGGTGTGATGAAATCTCATGCAGTCCTGCTTCATTCCATCCAGGACAAGAATCATCCCTTTGTCCAGAGGATCTACCCTAAGTTACCCACTCACAGTCACTGAGGAGCTGTCTGGGTTATCAGATCGACTGTCATGGAATAGGTATCATAGTGCTTGGGTTCAAGCTTATTTTACTTCATATTGGCCCTAAAGGGCAGAAAAAGTGTTGCCGACAATTTGGATATGCCAAAAAGAAGCCATAAAGTGAATTTTTTTTTTTTTTTTTTTTTTTTTTTTTTGAGATGGAGTCTTCCTCTGTCGCCCAAGCTGGAGTGCAGTGGCAAGATTTCGGCTCACTGCAAGCTCCGCCTCCCGGGTTCACGCCATTCTCCTGTCTCAGCCTCCTGAGTAGCTGGGACTACAGGCACCTGCCACCTTGCCCGGCTAATTTTTTTGTATTTTTAGTAGAGACGAGGGTTTCACTGTGTTAGCCAGGATGGTCTCGATCTCCTGACCTCGTGATCCACCCGCCTCGGCCTCCCAAAGTGCTGGGATTACAGGTGTGAGCCACTGTGCCTGGCCCATTGCCATAAAGTGCTTTCTTTAGGTGAAAAGGTGAAAGTTCTCAATTAGATAAGAAAAAAAAAAAAGTATGCTGAGGTTGCCAAGATCTATGGGAAGAACAAATCTATTAATAAAATTGTGAACAGTATATTGTTATATTTGCTTGACTTTACTACTAGTTATTGTTATCAATCACTTACTGTGCCAAATTTAAAAATTAAACTTTATCATAGGTATAAAAACATAGTAAAGGAAAAAACATAGTATATATAGGACTTGGTACTATCTGTAGTTTCAGGCATTCACTGGGGGTCTTGGAACGTATTCCCCATGGATAAGTGGGGACTACTGTATATATTAAATCAGATGATCTTCATAATAAACCTATAAAATGGATATTATTATGACCATCTCCATTTTACAGATAGGAAAATTAAGGCCAAAATAAATTATGTAAGTTGTTCAATATCACATAGTCAATTCGTGGAAGACCCAGTGTATTAGACTGGGTAGACTGTCAAACTTGTGCGCTTACTCAAAGATGATCAATTGAAAACATGATTGAAAAGAGTAAGAATGAAGCAGGCAAACCCTAACAAATATTGAGATATAATAGAAAGGTATAATAATTAGAATATTTTGGCACTGATACAGAAAGACATATAGATGATAGAGACAACATAGATAATTTCAAAACAGAATCTACAATATATGAGAAATCAATATATACTCAAAAAAAGTACCACACACCAATATGGACAAAAGTAAATTGTTTTGGAATAATTATTTAGCTAGTTAGAGTATGTATAATTATATGTTGTAGCATATACCTAAACCAAATTCCAAATATATATATTAAAAATGGGAACATTCAATAAACTAGACAATTAGAAGTAAATATTAAATCTCTAAAGGATTTCCTAAGCTTAAAAGTGATAACAGCAATCAATATATTTTCTTGTTTAAAAGATACAAATAATTATACAGAAAACTAAAATAAAATGAAAAAGCCAAAATCTTTTGGGAAAAATGTACACACAAATATGACAAAGGTTTACTATTATTAATACAGTGATCACATCAATTTTAAGAAAACATTCAGAGCCTATGTAAAGGACATACATGTAATTCTTTCCTTATTAAAAAATTAGACACAAAAATTCAACATTTTAAAAAGCACATTGAAGCTATACCATGATGTCACATGAGCTTTAAAAAGTGATAAAATCTCACAACACTGAAGTCTTTGATATAAAACTGTAAAATGGTTAAAAAACAAAACAAAAAACATTTTGGACACTGGGTTCAGGATGTGTGTGAAGGTTCCTAAAAATGTAATTACAATTTTAATCAGTAACATTTCTGAGACTGTATGTCAAAAAATTAATTCCAGATATGGGGAAGTGGTGATATATAAATGTTCATTGGAGTGGTTTTTTTTTTTTGGTTAATAAATGGAAGAAATCTAAATGTAAACCACAAGAAATTAGCTAAGTCGATTATGTAATATCCATTTTATAGAAAATTGTATCATCAATAAAACTGTGTCCACAAATAGCTTACAATAACATAAAAACATATAATCTAATGAAAAAAGTCTAATCATATACATAATAATTGCAAGTACATGAAAAAATATATACAGGCCAGCTCAGTGGCTCACGCCTGTAATCACAGCACTCTGGGAGGCTGAAACAGGAGGATTGCTGAGTCCAGGAGTTCAAGACCAGCCTGGGAAACATAGTCAGACTCCATCTCTAAAACATAAAAAAGAAAAAAGTTACCCAGGTGTGGTGGTGTGCAGCTGTAGTCCCAGTTACTTGGGAGGCTGAGATAAGGGGGATCGCTTGAGCCTGGCAGTTCGAGGTTGCAGTTAGCCGTGACTGCACCATGGCACTCCAGCCTGAGTGACAGAGAAAGACCCTTCTCTAAAACAAAACCAAAAAGCAAAAACCTCCCAAATTCAACCAAATACTGTAAACCAAAAGTCCAGAAGAAAACTACGCATAATACTAAGGTTGGAAAGAACCTTATGCTACTATACGTTCATAGTGTTTATCTTTCATTTTCTTAATTTCTATTTTTCTGCATTTTTCAAATCTACATTAAAAATACATTATTTTTATGTTTTAAAACAAGTTAAAGAAAAACAATCATCCTTTGCAACAAAAAATATTCCAACAAGATTCTTTTGTGCATTTGGAAGAATTAAATATGAACTGACATGTCCACCTAAACCCTTGTTTTTTAAGAGCATGCATAAAAAAGAAGTGTTTTTACTAAGATGTCATGACATCAGCTTAATAAGGGAATAAACAGATACCTAAGCATTAGCGTGTCATACTTTTTAGAATGAATAGGATATTTTTGATAATAAAACCTTCCAAATAAAACACAGGGTCTTTATTGTTTTCAAGTTCAGGCTTGGTATACCCTAGTAGAGTTATAAATGGCATGTCATATTTTATGCAATAATATGATTCTACTCTATTTTAAAAACTCCTTGCTTAAAAATTGAACTCAGGTCAACAATTTAAAACAAAGTCTGGGCAAACGTTTTGATTCTTGGCCCACATTAGTGGTGCTAGACATCTCAAGAATAGCAGTTTTGCTCAAATGTGAGAACTTCCAAAGAGTGTTGGTGCAGCAGCAGAAAATGCCTGCAAAGTGTCAATCTCTGCTCTGATCACCACAAAGACAGCAGTCTCCTGGGGGCCTAGGGATGCCCTGCTGCAAAACTGGCATTTGGCTTGGAGCAGGTGAGAGCATGCCTACTTGCAGTCATTGGGTCTCTGCAGGATTCAGTCATCACCACACGTGGCTGCCTGGGGCAGGGGGAACTATGGATCTTGCCAACAGCAGTGAAAGCAAATCTGCCTTTCTGCAGCCTTTTGATATGTAGGAGTAGCCTCCAATATGATGATGATGTCAGCAATTCTTTTACTATTGTACAGGGATTAATAGTTGCCAACGTCCTCTCAAACATGATTCCACATGATGCATGTTTTTACGTGAATATGTCAGAATTTACACGAGTGCTGTCCCTTCAAAGGCATTACCTTATTTTAATGACACCATCACCTTTCAAGCCACCTTTGATTCTCACTTTGCACCCTGATGCCAGAGTATATTGTATATTAAACAAAAATCTTCTCAATGTTAGCAACATCTTGACCTTTAGGGTAGGCTTAATGCTTTTGCAAACAGCTAAAAAGAACAAGCCTTGTGAATAACATGGACAATTCAGCTACACTCTGAGTGAATTTCAAGGACCACGCAGAATCTCCCTCTTACTGCAAAGGGCTAAGTGCTCAGTCAGTGTTTCCTCGAAGAACCAGACTCAAAATATGTTGTTATTGGAGATGGAGGTTTTCCTTGTAAATATCCAGGTGAGATTCTAAAGTAAGGAGGCTGTTGCTTTTCATGACTACAAACTCACAAAAAAAGGTTATGTAGACAGTCAATACAAATCATAAAAATATTTTCAGCAAAGGTGGGATCATCAGTGTAAGTTTCTACCCTCGAAGATGACTAGTCATTTGACTGTGTTCTGGTGTATCTCTCTCTCTCTCTCTCTCTCTCTTTTTAAAGCAGTCTTCATATTTTATAGTCCCGTTATCATAGTAAGAATAACATTACTTATAAAAGATAAGTGCTGAATAAATAAATGTTCACTTAATGAAGATTTATCCACTCAAAAATCCCTAGTGTAAAAAATTTAATAATCTCAACTAGAACTTAAAAAATTCCACTCCCCTCCTCTTCCTCTTTAGAAATAGAGACTTCTGGACATAATTTATCCATTTTTTGATGATTCAGAAGTATCTTTGCAAGCATCAATTACTCATGTTTGAAGATGCCAGAAACTATAGCACAAATATGCATAGACCTCCAGAGCATACAGAGATGTGGATATTCTTTGTCCCTATGCTGAATGGATCCATATTGCTATTTTGAAAATAATTCCTTTGCTTCCTTTTATCTCCTCCTTAGAGTGGGCCCTTCACTCTGGCTTGTTCCTACTCTCATGCCTGAATCTCATACTCTAATACCCCTCTTTATTTGCAAAATCTTCACTTCTCTGGGAAGAGTAATTAGAACGTCAAATGTTAAAATTGTCTCCAAACTAGGTATGTAGCTATTGAAGAATAAGCTGGAGAGAAGTTCTGACTCCTGTTTTCAGCATGAAAGTTGTAATACCTACACAGAATGCCCAGAGACAGTTTTTACTTACTTATATGTCTGTCTGAATTTTGGATAGATGAGATTTCAAATTGCAGCCTCTAAGTAAGTGAGGTGTCACTTAGAACCTATTTGATACACGGAGAAACCACAACTCAGAAAGTTTCTGAGTTGCCAATCCTTTCTGCCTTCAGGCCTAGGTCTGTGCTGTTTCCTCTAACTTGAATGTCCCACCCCTTGCTCACCTTGCCATCTCCTCTCCACGCTGCATGGACCGATACATCAGGTGTCAGCTCTCTCCCCTCCTCTAGCTCTGTCCTCCTTAAAAACCTGTGATCACACTGGAATAACATTCAAGCCCTTTTGGCTGGCATTTCTCCTCCCCATTATCCATTTTATTTCTGCCTCCCTGAGCAATTTAGACACAGAGGACTGGGAACCTACAGACTCAGCCCCGCCCAGTCCCCATGCCGATCCCAGCGGAGGCAAGCAGAGACGGAACTGGCAGAGGGTGGGTGCTTCTTGATGTAAGCTTGGTATTTATGGGAGCTAAAACTCACTGACTTAAAGTCTTCCCCTAACTTCCATTCATTCTGTTCATGAAACAGAACATCTGTCTCATCTTCCTGATTTTTCCTCCAGATCCCTTGCTGAGACGGGGACCATCACTTGTGCGGCAGCCTGCTGCTTGGAATCTCCATCCTTCTCCTTTTGGAGGAAAGAGAAGGGAGTGTGTGGATTGTTTTTTTATATGTTATTATTACCACTTTACAGATGAAGAAACAGGGGTTTAGAGAAGTCAAATTACTTGCTGGAGGTCAGAGAACCTAGGAGCCACCTGTCAGAAAAGAAACTTCTCCTATCTATAGAAATTTGACTCCCAAACTTACTCCAACCTGAGGGTACTACCTTCAAGCACAACTTACTGAATTTATCATCCCACTGCTTACACTTCCTTGTTTTCACACCTAACCTATCACATCAGCCTGCTTGGATATCAACTAGATAAAAATTAATGACTCGGCTGGGCGTGGTAGCTCACACCTGTAATCCCAGAGCTTTGGGAAGCTGAAGCCAGAGGATTGGTTGAGGTTAGGAGTTCGAGATCAGCTTGGGCAACACAGTGAGACCTTGTCTCTACAAAATATATAAAAAAAGATTAGCTAGGTGTGGTGGCTTGTGCCTATAGTCCCAGCTACTTGGGAGGCTAAGATAGGAGGATTGCTTGAGCCCAGGGGTTTGAGGCTGCAGTGAGCTCTGATCATGCTACTGCACTCCAGCTTGGAGAACAGAGTGAGATTTTGCCTCTAAAAAATAAATTAATTAATACCCAATACCTCCATGGACACTATGGATACTGTAAACTAGACATTTGACTACCTACTGTGAAGGTCAGCCCAACTACAAGGTTCTCCTTTTGCCCTTATTACCTAGTCCCAGATACCTTGCCTTTTGTGCAGACAACCTGCTGAGGTTTCAAGCATATCTTATGCTTTTGCCCAAGCTGGAAGCCAACACTTTCTACCTTAATTTTAATTACTGCCCCATGCTTGGCTTCAGCCAAATGGAACTAATTGCTCTTCTACCTGCATCTGCTATGTTTTTCTGTCTCCTTGCCTTTTTATGTTTGCTCTGCTAAATGCCCTTAACAATGCACCATCAGCCACCTCTCCTCCCCTAGCCCATCCCAAATCTCTGCACATCTAACTCCCTTTATCTTTAAGGTCTGGTGCATATACCTTCATCTCCATGAAGCCCTTCCTTAAACACACTCGTACTCCAGCTAGAAGCAAGTGACATCTATTTCACCTTCCAGAGTACTTTATTTGTACTTCTCCTGGAGCACTTGCCCAGAATTCAAAGGCAAACATCATACTGTACAAATCAGCTGTGTCAGCAAGAGTCATAAAAGAATGTTGTTTTTGCCTGTCATTGTTCCTCTAAGCCTGATCCAAGGGGTTGGTTAGCTCTTTCTCCTGCCTCTGATGAAAACTACTATTTTCTGACCACTCCTAGTTAAGAAAAAGTTCTGTTTTTCACAGTAGGTTACAAAACACAGTCTGATTTCCGAAATTAGGATGGATGTCCAGCCCAATATTCGTTAGCACCTGAATCATCACTGAAAGCTAACATTTCATCATTTTATAGCCGTGGCTGCCCACAGGCAAATGGGTGTCTTCAATATAAAGAATATGTTTGGCTGCCTCTTTCTGTCTATGTCCATTCTCCTTCACTCACTAGCTGCTGTTCTGATCAGCTTCCATCCCCAGGGTTGAAGTAAAAAAGAGAGATAAGAGGAATAGGCAAGACACTTTTTGTTTTTTGTTTTTTTTGAGACAGAGTCTCGCTCTGTCGCCCAGGCTGGAGTGTAATAGTGCAATCTTGGCTCACTGCAACCTCTGCCTCCTGGGCTCAAGTGATTCTCCTGCCTCACCCTCCCCAGTAGCTGGGATTACAGGTGCACTCAACCATGCTTGGCTAATTTTTGTATTTTTAATAGAGACAGGGTTTCACCATGTTGTCCAGGTTGGTCTCGAACTCTAGACCTCAAGTGATCCACCCGTCTCGGCCTCCCAAAATGCTGGGATTATAGTGTGAGCCACCATGCCTGGCCAGGATCTTTTTTGACTAATAGAATCATGACAGCTTAACCAATATTTAACACTGATCCTTTCTCTAAGACTACTTTGTGTAGGTTCCTCAGAGATTCTCCTACTCTTTTCATTCTTGTTAAGCAAGCAGTCTGAATTCAGCCGGTTGCTTCTTTCTCAGCCCCTAGGGATCTAGGCTCCACTTAAAGGTTTTCTCTCCTGAGGTTCCATTTTTTTTTCTCTCAGTGGCCATATTAGATGCATCCTCATTCTTCTAAGAAACAAGTTCCTGCTGGCTGATTTCAACCAGCAACAACTTTCCTTTGCTCTTGCCATCTGAATAACTAGCCAGTTAGGGTGTAACTTCCTCCAGATTTCTCAGGTTTGAGTCATCAATCCACATCTACCCTCTTCCAGCTCCAGGAGGTATGTGTCAAGTTCTCAAAATGGTACTGTTGAAGTCAGTCTTCCTAGCATTTAGGTAAGGCGGCAGACAGCCCCCCAGCCTCATCCGGTGTCTTTTTGAAAATAGAAATTATCCTCACGAAATCCTCTCTTAACCTTCACTCTTGGGGGCCACATATCCTCTTTATGCTGACAAATGTTTCACATATAGAACCCATTCTTGATATTCTGCTGGAAATTGGCACCTTGGTCTGGTACCTCACTTTGGAATTTCATATCTATTAGAACTGGGAGCCTCAGTAGAAATTTTCAATTTAACATCCCGGTACACAGCTAGAAAACAGCTTACAGAGAACCTGCTCCTTTAGAAGACTGGGTACTGCCGGAGGGCAGAGACAATGTCCGATTCATCTTATATTCCTCGTAGCCTCTAAAATTGAGCATGTTCCCTCATCGGTAATATGTAGCTATAGCACTCTGAAATGGACACACTTGGTCTTGTATTTTCGTACAGCGACTAGCATTCAGGACCAACCACAGGGCTATTTTTTTCACACACCTTATTAACTCCAACTCAAAATTATTGACGATGTGACAGACTGCTCTGTGTTCATCAAATCCTATTTTCTTTTCGTCTTTCAGCCAGCTAGGTTACATTTTTCAGCCTCCCTTGCAGTTAGGTGGGACTGTCTGACTGAGTTCCAGCCAATGGGATGAAGGCAGAAGTGAGGTACATCACTGTCAAGTCTGGACCCAGAAGACCTCCTAGGCAGTCCTTTGTGATTCTCTACCATGGGTGGACTGCAGGCAGAGAAGGTGGGGGCCCTCAAAATAGCAAAGCCATATGTTATAAGTAGCTTGGATCCCTGAATGAGTGCATGGAGCAGAGCCTCATGCTGTATTCGTCTGACCATCATTGAACTATGCTGTGAGTAATAACCACACTTTTATAGTGAGAAGCCACTGAAACGTGGAGATTGTTTATGGTGATTATGTCTACTAACACAGAGGGCTAGATTCTAATGATACACTTCTAAAATCAAGCTAAGGAAATTCTTCGAGGAACCTTTTATTAACTCCCCAGAGAACATGCCAAAAGTTTATTTCCTCAGCTTCCAGGTACACAATCTATTCCTTTCTATGATAGTTTCCATGCTTCCACTAAAATGCATTTCATCATTCTTTTTGGATTAAATGATTTCATTTTTAGTTCAAAGAAACATAGAACAATTATTTCCTTCTTTTTATCATTTTCTCGGGCCTGTAGGCAAATAATTCATTTTTAATTAGAAAATTGTTATGGGGTATAAAGATGTACAGTGGGCATAATTATGGGACGCTAACTTACAGACTTGTCTCTTTTCCAAAGGGCTGCAGTTCAGGATATGGTAGGCTGTATTTGTGGAGTAGGAGAAAGATAAGTTCATTCAACCATGCATATTAAATTACAAGACTTGGAATCACTATTTTTGTGAAAATGTTTTCTCCATATTGTGTTCACTCTGACATTCTTTTCAGATTTTCAACATAACGGTTCCATTTGGCCTTTAAATAACACAGGATGGGTAAATGTTGGTGAAAGAGATGAAGCTCCAAGGTTGAATTTGAACATCTTTGCTTCAGTGTTCCCAGGTTAAAAATACCTTGAAAGAAACACCACGTAATCGAAGAACAGCAGAGCTATTATGGATGAATGTAAAATCCTAGGTCTGAAGAGTTTAAAATAGTCTTCAAATCCACCTTGGATCTCAGTATGTTAATGCTATTTTTAATAAAATAGAAGGAAAGTGATTTCATATCTTTAACAAGTATGTTTCAATATTCAGTAACACTGAGCTGTAATAATTCTTTGTTTTAACTAAATCATTTATGTAGTAATCTAAAGATATGTATTTTTATTCCCCCTCGAGGAAGAACTGTAATCGCTATCTCACCAATCTTGACAAACTTTAAATTTTTATCTTTTAAGTATACCAAGGAAACATAGAGCCTTGTGCCCATAGATTAAAAGGCATCAGTTTAAAGTCATGTCTACCAATTGGCCTGGAAAAGTTGCTGGAAAAGTTAATGATGGTGACGAATTATATGGTACTGAACACATATTCCAATCACAGTAAATTTAATAGTTATTGAGAACTTACTATATGGGAATCATGAGGTGCATGAAAAGGTAATTCCAATTGACATTATTCTGATTTTTATGAGCAGCTGAATAATACATCTGTTTGGGATAGTTCCTGGATATTTATTTCTTGACATTTTTCAATTCTTAAAGAAGAATGCAGGAACTCCATAGTACTCTATCAACTCTATATTCCAGGCATACATTTGCTAGTTCATTTTACACATGGAGTTGGATACTACCATCATCATTAACTGCTTTGATATGGATTATGCAAAGTAAGGATTCATTGATGCACACAAGATGCTACAGGACATGAAACTTCATAACTGCCTTAAAATAGCCTATAATCTGGTTCCAGGAAAATAATAAAACATGGCATGCCCAATGCATGCCAATCACACATGTTTTTACATAGGAAATCAGTGATGCTCAAGTTATATAATACATTTGAAGCTAGTGGCACTTCAAATAACCCAATAGCCCAGGAGCTTAAGGATGCAGTGAACTATGATTGCGCCATTGCGCTCCAGCCTGGGAGACAGAGTGAAACTCTGCCTCTAAATTAATAATAATAATAACCCAATAGCCCAATCTAGGAAGTTTTCATTGAAAGGTTGAGTTATGACTTGTACGCTGAAGGAGGAAGGGATGTGAGTAAAAAGGTTTTTCTGTGAGAGATGGCAGAAGCAAATGGTGAACAAGTTTTTGAAGAATCTGCAGATACTAAGGATGAAGGTCTTATTAGGAAAGGAGGAAGGGGGCACAGGAAGTCAAAGGTTATGTGGGACAGGGGATGTGGGCAGAGACACATGCAGCCTATGATCATGAATCTGGCCCTTGATCATGAGAGACACATGAGGCCTAAGATCATGAATCTTAATCAAAATAATAATAAGCCAAGGGAACGGCATAAAAAGAGTAAAGAAAAAAGAGCTGTGTGAAAAACTGAGAAGTGGATGGTCCATCTGGACAGGAGGAAAGAGAATTCAAATCAAGTTTCTAGGGATGGGTAAGAGGCAATTATAAAGTAACTGAAATAGATTAGTTGAAATGATCAGATACAGAGATATAGGACAAGAGATAACAGAGTCATATGGTAGGGTGGTGTCATACAGTAGCAGAGTCATACGATAGGCTGTTTAAAATCAAGATTAACCATGAGAGTGGCAGGAGTCCTATTGATTATGAAGTATAACAGTTCTAGAGTTAAAATTAATGATTATATACTTTAAAGACATTTGAAATATTTATTGAATATGTATTTATACTCACTTATGCCACTTAGAAGTATGAAGTCTATAATATACCAATGACCAAATGAGACCTACAAACGTCCTTTCAAACATGAATGCTAAGATCTTAGGGAGTAAGTATAACTCCTACCCCTGATTTTAGCAATTTACTAATTCTAATGATGTTATTTCTTTGACGCCCTTGAGCAGATACAATAAATAACAGGTAATGACTATAAGTTTTTCATCCTGGCTCGCCTCCAATCCACATAATGACTCTATTACACTGCAGTAAGGCACATAATTGAAAGTATAAATTAAAAGACAAAGATAACAAAAACCTTCGGGTAGAACTATCTGCATCAGCATTTTCTGTACATAGTAGGAGGTTAGTACCTTTCTCCCTAGCTCGATATGGCCCACTTCCAGCATTTACTTCATTCCATATGACTTCAGGTGAGAAAGTATTACTACCCTATACAAAGAGGGAAAATATTTCTTTGTTAGGGAAGTGCACTCCGACTAAACTTTAGCTGAAGTAGGGTTAATTCTGATTCTCTTGAAAAGAGGTATGCAGCCTTTAACAGGGCCATTGAGGGCCTTGGCTACGAGAGCTTAGGTAATAACACTAAAAGTGCAATGTACTTTAGCTAAGAATTATTAATGCCAGTTTATGAAGGTAGAAAATGAAACTATTCATTCTTATTTATCTCAAGTCTTTGGCCCTGCCTGCTCCCAGTTCAAGCTTGATAAACTATGAACTTGCAGCTCGTCTTAATGGGTGGTAGAAGACTGTGCTCCATTTCTCCTGGGACTTCATGCTCATTAGTCACAGACGCCAATTAAAAGCTTTGTTAGAGAACCAGAGGAATGTGCCACAGCACATGTAGAGGCCCGGAAGCCCCTTTCACTTCTAACATGGATGAATGAGTCCCCACAGCATGCGAAGCTGCACATCAATAGGTCGTGTGCATCAGCAGACAGGATCAACAAAAGCAGCGCAAAAATGTTGGTCAGCACTTTCTGGAGCCAGCCGTATTCATTCCAACTGATAAGGATTTAAACATTTTCATTAGCTTTGCTGATCCCAGTCATTTAAAATGACAAACACATTATCATTATTTTTAAAGCAAGTTACATAATCTAGGGTGCAACCCAGGCTTGACAATTTTCTAAAAATGATTATTGACCCTTGCATCCTCCTTCTGCAACCATGAGGGGTCGAATTGAGGTTAATGTTCTGGCAAATCCCTTAGGATCCAGACTAACAACTGTTTTGGAAGAGATCATTGCCATTGTAAACCACTGACCAGGGCCTGAGATGGTAATTCTTAATTAAGAAAATAAAGAGATTCAGCGTCTCCGCTCTCATCATGCAGCTAACAACAGACTCCGCCTCAATCCAAACACAGAATAAAATTCAGCAAAGGATGGATTTTAAAAAATAATTTGTTGTAGATACTTAATCTAAAATAATTTGGTGAGGCTTCAGAAATAACTTTGTGTATTGAGTATGAGAAGAATATTTGCGATATTGTTCTTTTTGTACGTGTGTGAATTCTTTGTTTTTATTCCAATTGTGTCTTATTGCTGACTTATTACTAACTTGTTGCTTCCAAAGAGAATTTTAGGGCAAAACATTTCAAAATTACAGGATGTTCAAAGGAAGTAATAAAAGTTTCCAACAGTGGGTATCGTGAAATATGTCATGTTATACAATATTCGATAACTTACATTCTTTTTAATCAACTAATTATTTTGTTTGCTAATGTACTCTTTGACATGTCATAAAAATTATGTGACAATGAGATCTGAGAAGTATTAACAGCAGAGAATAGAGTCCCCTTCATATCTGTAAAGCTGCTGGGGTCCTATGGTGAGTAGTAGAAAGAAAAACTGCAGTGCATTGTGAAAATCTTGGACTACTTTGATACTCAGAATTTGATTACAAAGCTGTACACCGGCTGTAAAAGGATTTGTCAGGAACATGTCTCAAGGCAGTAGAAAAATCATAGGATTCCAGGGATAGAAAGGGCTTTGGATTTTTATTATAACTTTTAAAAAGTCTCTTCTAGTCTCTCAATAAGGAAAAGCAAAAGACATTTGCACGATTTCGGAAAATATTCTGTGTTTCTCTGCAATATACTCCCTGAAAATTTTTCAAGGTAGGATATAAACCCTCCCCAACCCCACCCTATCTTTTCTCAACACACCAGGCTGTGGCTGTATTTATTTTAAAAGTTCAAGGGAACACAACTCCCCAAAGGTTATATAGTAAGGCATTCAGGGTTACATTAGTTTAATAGTTTTCAAGCTGGTTTTTGGACAGTCTACATTTGGACAGAAGCTAGGAGGCAAGTTTTCCATGGAGAATATGATTTTTGTTTTAGGTCAAAAGGTCAAAGTAGAACTTCTTGTTCTGCTTTTTCTTTTTCTTAAAGAACCTGATAACTTTCCTACTATAACCACTTAGAAATAACTGACAAAAAGACATTTTTCAAGTGTTTTATTGGACTTGCAAAAAGAGGGAGAGAGAGAACAAACAAAAAGAGAGACCCAGGTGTAAGGTACAGAGATCTAAGAGCAGTGTGGTAAGATACAAACTGATATTGATCTGCATTAAGGGGACTTAATAGGTCTCAGTGACCTAGAAGTTTAGATTTAGATTCTTATGTAGTGGACATAAGAGGATAGTGAAAGTGTCCAAATAAATGGGCACCATAATGATGCCTATCTGTTTCTATCTAGATGCCAAGTGAAGGGAAGAGACAGTATCACTCAGAATTTATAACCAGTGCTATGTGGGTGGTTCAGGAATAACTGAATTTAGAAATTAGCCTAAGGATTCACTTAGGACATGAATTAAAAACAAATTCAAAATGTCTCTGAAAGGCTAGCTATATCCACTCTGGCTACATATTTGTATACAGTATTCTCCATTGAAGATGAGCTCATAATCCCAAATTACAAATTACATGAAGAAACAATCTGTCCTGAGAAGAACTGCATCACCAGAAACAATAAATATGGGACTTTGGATCCTAAGAAGTTTGGATAAATGAACAAAAGAACAGATTATCTAACATGTTTTAAGTGACTAAGACTAAAGGGCATATACACTATATGAAAAGAAAAATATGGTATTAAAACAATACATCATCTAGAAATAAAAACTACAGCAATTGAACCAAAAACTCAATGGATAGGTGAAACAGCTGTTCAGACAAAGTTGAAGCATAATCAATGGTCTGAAAGACAGGTTTAAGGAAACAATTTAGAATGCAATTGTTTAAGAAGATAGGTACAAAGTTAAGAAACAGACAGCACAAAACAAACAAAAAATTCAACATGTTTAATATAAATTTCTGAAAGAGAATAGAATTATAAATTGGCAATATTTAATGATATATATCTATACATTTCCAAGAATTCCTTAAATATATGATTACTTTGAGATAAGGAGAAATGAAGATTAGTACAGATCCACAATAAGCTACATTGTAGCAGAAACTGCCGAACAAAACAAAGACAAAAGAGATCTTAAAAGCAGGCAGAGAGAAAACACAAGTTAGCTACCAAGTGGTAACAAGTAGACAATAGTAGATTCCGCAAAAGCAAAAATAAATGACAGTAATCAGCGAAATATCTCCAAAAGGATAAAGGAAAATAACTGCCAATCTAGAAGAATATGTCCAACTAAATTAATGTCTGACTATGGAGGGTATTTGTTACTAATACCCTTGAAAACTGAAAACTGTTTCTTTGGAAAAAATAAGCCTAATGGACTACATTTCCACTATTAAAAATAGAGAGAAAGGGAAACCAGAAATGACCATTAGTATTCGCTGCTGGGGTCCTATGGTGAGTAGTAGAAAGAAAAACTGGAGTGCATTGTGAAAATCTTGGACTACTTTGATACTCAGAATTTGATTACAAAGCTGTAAAAAAAGTGACATGACCACAGAGAAGGTAGACATTTTTAAAAAGAAAAAATATCAAAACCAACTTTATATCAATACATTTGAAGATCTAGCCAAAAATGGTCAATTCATTATAAATGTAGCTTACAATTACACGAGAAGCAATACAAAGTCTGAATTAACCAATAATAAGAGGAAGTGAATTTATAGTTAAAGCCTATTCACACACACACACACACACACACACACACACACACACACACAAGGCACAGGATTCTTTCAGACAAATCTTTACCAACTAACTTTCTTTTCTTTTCTTTTTTTTTTTTTTTTTTGACAGAGTCTCGCTCTGTCACCCAGGCTGGAGTGCAGTGGCACGATCTCAGCTCACTGTAACCTCCATCTCCCGGGTTCAAGCAATTCTCCTGCCTTAGCCTCCCAAGTAGCTTGGACTACAGGTGTGTGCCACCACATCTGGCTAATTTTTGTATTTTTAGTGGAGACGGGGTTTTACCATATTGGCCAGGCTTGTCTCAAACTCCTGACCTCGTGATCCGCCTGCCTCAGCCTCCCAAAGTTCTGGGATTACAAACGTGAGCCACTACACCCGGCCAACAAATCTACCAGCTTTCTAAGGGGAGGTAAATCTAACGCTGTAAAAACAGTCTCAGAATAGAATAAACCAGATAATCTTTCCTAACTCATCTTATGAGGCAGAATAAAGTTAATATAAAATGAGTAAGTCTCATTTATGAATATAAAAACTCTGAGAAATGTTAGCAAACTAAATTTAGAATGGATATTTTATAAAACCGGGATCAAGTAGTTTTTCCCAGAATAGCAGAATGATTTAATTTTAGGAAATTTATTAGTATAATTTACCAGTTAATGCATTAAAAGAGAAAAAACAAGTTCATCTCAATAAATACAGAAAATATTTGATAACATGAAAAACACTTTCTTGATAAGAACTTTGAGCAAGCAAGGAACAGAGGGAAGCTATTTATTAACCTGATAAAATATACCATATGCTAAGAGAATACCGTACTTAATGGTTAAAGTCAGAGGCGTCTCATATTAAATCTGGAACAAGACAGGATGCCTGTTATCAACATTTCTATTCAACATTGGACAAGAGTTCCTAATCATGATATCAATAAGAGAAAAAGAAATAATAAAAATATATAAATATTACCAAAGAATGAGCAGAACTGCCATTATTTGCATACATAATGATTAATTTAAAAATCAAAAATAATTTACAAACTTCTAAAACAAGTAAGTTGTCCAACATGGTTGGAAACATGATAAACTAATAAATTGTACTGGGGCAATTGCTTATTCGTACCAAAAGAGATAAAAATCAGGACAATACATGCCATCATATAGAAATACAAATCCTAGATAAAGATCTCATTTAGAGAAAGTAAAACATTTAAAAGAAAGCATAGAAACAGAACTTTATTAAATTATGTGGAGAAATGTTTCTTAAGATTCTCCAAAGTACAAAGCATTTTTTATCCATAAAATAAAATATTGACATTTAATTATATTAAAACTTTTAACTTCTATATGATAAAAGATAGCCTAAATAAAGTAAGGAAAAAGTCATTGACTGGGGGTAGATATTTGCAAATCGTATATTACCCCCTTCAAAATTACTGCCCAGAATACTAATATATAACACAGTTCTCAATGCAAGGCTCAGAAACGTTATACAAATACACTCAACTTCACCAGTAATCAGAAAGTCCTTACATCTAAGAGATTAGCAAAAAAGAATATCTGATAATTCCAAGTATTGGAAAAGATATGGGGAAACAAATGAAAAACCAGTGGATCTTAACCCTAATTGTATGTTACAGTCACCTGGGGAGCTTTACACAAATACCATTTTCAAGTCTCCACAGATTCTGATTTAATTGGTCTGAGGTGAGACTTAAGCATTGGTAATTTTTAAAAGCTCCTTAGGTGACTGTCATCAGCAGCTACAGTTCAGAAGTACTGCTCCATAATCAAATAAACCAGTATAGTTTGTACAGCAATTTAACAACATCTAGTAAAACAAAGATATGTGTCCCCCTATGATCAACTTCTAGAAATTTCCCTCAAGAAATTCTAGCACATACATAAAAGACATGTACAAGGAACACTGCAGCGTGGTTGTAATGGCAAAACTGCAGGGACAACCCACACTTCCCTCAGTAGAAAAATGGATAAATCAACCTTGGATTATTTAGGCAACATGATACTATCCTGCAATTACAACAAATGGACCTATATATCGGTATCAATATAAATACATGCCCAAAATAATGTTGAATGTAAACAAAGTTACAAAAGAATATGGACAAAGCTTTATGTATTTTAAAATTTTAAAATAAACAGTAGTATAACCACAAATAGATAACAACAACATACAAACATGAATATGCCTGTTATCACACACACACACGCCACACACACACACACACACACACACACACACACAGTAAAAATGCCAAGATACCAAAATACACATGGGAAAGTTATGTAGCAATTTTAGGACGATAATTATCTTGGAAAGGAAGGGGGAGAGAAAAGAATAGTACTTTCACTGTATTTATAATGGGCTCTGATTTATTTTACAAGTTTTCTGAACTAATATATGCAAAATAACATATTTTTGGTGGTGGGTTTGCAGATGACTTACACTATTTTTATATTATGTTTCATATTATTTTTATATTAAAATATTTAGAAGTCAAAAGAACAATGAAATTGGCATGACCGTGGGGGCATAGCTTCATTATTTTTTAATTATTGTAAACAAATAGTATTTTTAAAACATAAAAACTAAAAAGTAAACAAAAAAAGCATTATATTTGGAGGCCAGAGGCTAGAATTCTCATTCTAGCTCTGCAGCTAATTAGTGAAGTTTCGTAAATCATTTTGTCATGCTGGCTTTGGTTTTCTTATTCGTAAAGAGGAGTCAGATAAGATGATCCCAAATCCATTCTAGTTTCAATGTGTGTGAATCTAAAATTGTGAGAGGATAGTATTTCTGAATTTGGTTTTTCTGTCTCGTTGGATACCATCTTCAAGCATATAATCACCTGGTAGCAGTACATTTGTTCTCCAATGTAATCATGGACTATTCTGATATGTTTAATATTTGAACATATTGTCACAGCACTATTCACAGTAGCAAGGACATGGAACCAACCTAGGTGCCCATTAATGGTGGACTGGATAAAGAAAATGTGGTACATATACACCCTGGAATACTACGCAGCCATAAAAAAGAATGAAAGCATGTCCTTTGCAGCAACGTGGATGCAGCTGGAGGCCATTATCCTAAGTGAATTAATGCAAAAACAGAAAACCAAATATTACGTGTTCTCACTTGTAAGCAGGAGCTAAATCTTGGGTACACATGGATATAAAGACAGGAAAAAGAGACACTAAGGACTCCAAAACGGTGGGGGGAAGGGCTGAAAACTTCCTATTGGGTACTATGTTCACACCTGGGTGATGGGATCAATAGAAGCCTAAACCTCAGTATCACATAATATACCTATGTAACAAACATGCACATGTACCCTTTCAATCTAAAATAAAAATTGAAATTAAAAAATAATTTTAAAAATTGAACACAAAGCATCAGGATAACCACATGTTATGTAGCTACATGTATGTCTGTATGTAACACACCCACATCCATACCCGTTAGTGATGCCCCAACAGATATTCAGTAAATAATCATTGAATATGTAATAAAGGTGGCAAATTAGCCTAAAAATGCCCCAATAACCAAGGTTAGAAACAATATAAAAACAAAGAAAAGCGTTACTAACCCCCAGTGATTTCCTTTCCCATATTTACAGACTTATTTCTTTATTCACTTGTTCATTGACTATTTAACTTGCCTTTTGTTGAAAAAGGCATTTTGCTGAAAAATCATCTACAAATCAGCTAACCACTATTTGTTGTATACTAATAAAATTTTCATGACAGTAGATGTTACAGTAAATTTTACTTAAAACATGTTTTATGAGAGCAAAAAATGTGACATCTCCCTCCCCATTTCTGGCAATTTGAAAGACTTCATTCTGTCTTCTAAGTGTCTTATTTGCTCCCAGTGAAAATCTAGTTCAACACAAACAACTAAAACACATTTGTTCACTAACATGCGATTTTCTCCAAGAATGTCAGTGCTTTAAGCTAAAAGGGCTTAATTATTCCCATAACCCTGCAGAAACTGAGGCCCAGAAAAGCATGACATGGGTGAAGTCACACTTTACATAGAGGTTAACACAGGGGAGAGACAACTGAAATCAATTACCAACACATGTAGCAAAAACTCACTGCTGAAGTCTCAATGTCTGTTTCTACTTTACCCCCACCCTAGGCTGCTACCTATGCTAGGCTACCTGTTTTCTCCTAGAAATACTATCCATGAATGAAGGTAATAGAGAAGGGAGCCTGGACAACCCACAGCCTTGGGAGCTAGACAGCTGAATGAAAGAAACAACAACAACAAAAAAGAATACAGGATGCCAGTGGACAGGATCATTCTTGGATCTTTTTCATCCCCTGTCCATTGAAATATGTGAATGAGCTGCCTCTATTACCTGCATTACACAGGTAAAGGAAGGAGGATTTAATGTGATAAGTGTCACAGAATGTTTAGTATCACACCTAGCAAAGGATGTCAGTCAATACCTGCTAGATGTCGTCATCATCTTCCTCATCATCATCTCCTTGTACCACAGGATGTGGTAGTTCAGATATGACTGGAATATAGGTTCATACAAAAGCCACTCAATGCAAACCATTCTCTTTACAAATGACAGCTGCCCCAGGGTTGCAGAGATGACCTGATGCCTTTTGAAATTCAGCAATACAATTTCCATTGGGGGAAAAGAAGTCATAAGGCACATTCTCATTTAGCAGGTGGAAAACAGGCCAGTTAAAGAAGGCAAAGTCTACTGAGCATTTTCTTAACTGGTTAAGGAGGAATGTGCGAGGTAGGAAAACTCCTAGTCTTCACGGCTCCCTTTTGTAAAGGTGGCATGCCAAGATCACCATAGTTGATGGGGAGCTAGCCAGTACTCATAAAAGAGGCTATAGGGGCAACATTATGCCCCATAGCAAGAAGCACGAATTCTTAAGCATAGCTACACCAGAAAGCAGGTAATCCCTCTGAAAGCAACCACTGTTCTGTATGGCAAGAACCAGACCTCATTTTATTTCATTTTTCACTGTTCTCAGATTCCCCTCCGCCTCTCCAAGGGTGGGTTCGTGGCCATCCAAGATTATACCATTGTCACAAATGCTCTCAAAAGTGGGACTCTGATTCCCGTTGTTCACAGTGGGACTTTACCCTTGGGCTACATCTAGTTACTACACAACATGTAGGGGAAATTTAAAGGACATCTATAGATCTGAAATAATACCCTCTTCTAAGTGAAAATAACAGATGGCCTGGCAGATAATGATCTTTAACTGAAGGGCTAAACAGTAACAAGGCCAGTTCTGGGAGCACTTGGCTATGGCAACGGATGATTCATGGGAATCATGTTTCTTGGAAGTCGAGGCAGACAGCATCTAAAGAATAGGGGAAGCTGGAAGAAGAATGCAGCACCCTACTTCCATGGAAGTGGGTTTCACCCATTGTCTTTCTCCTACAGACATGCTGGTCCATAGAGAGCCTTGATACAGGTGATGGCTTTTGTGACTTAGGGGACCTGGGGTGTGGGAAGCACAGATCATTTTAATGTTCATTCTTGCCTAGACATTGGCCAGACAACACATTGAAACAGCCATCTCTTCCCCAAAATAACTGCTGGGAGAGGCAGCATGACCCCTTCAATAGCAAACTTTAAGGATTTACAGCTACTATATAAGGACGAGAGGGTAGAGGGATGGGTGGTAGATGTTAGGAGCCCCTAAGGGAACAGGACTTTCTGGGCCCTTCTAGATAACCTCTCTGATTACCTGTATATCCTTTAACCACATACAGCTAGATCAGCCTCACAGCTCTGGATTCCTGGAGTTCTGAGGAGGCTTCAAGACACACACAGCTGTAGCTCAGCTTAATAGTGCAACCCAAGATATCAGCAGTTTGACATATTTTTGTTTCAACGCCCTTTTGCTATAGAGTTGTTTTTTTTTTAAAATTTTTTACACATTTGCAATATGATTTCGTGGCAATTTCAAAAGGGGTTCACAAGAGTCATTGTTTTAGCTAAGTTTACTCTCTAGATTTACAGATCCTTCAGCAAATGTACCTAAATAATCCAGAGAAGTCGACAAAAGTTGAAATAAATTGGTTTGCTTGCTAGGACAACAATGCTCTTTTCAGAAGAGACTTTTGCTTACTCATTTTCCAATTTAAAATATTGTTTATATTATTGGAGGAAATGAGGCAAAAGATATTCACGTGAAATGTTAATGAAATCAAATGAGTCTCGACATAAAAACATAAACATTACTATAAATATTGCCTGCTACCTGCTAGTACTGAACAGTATTCAGAGCAGAAAACTCAGTATCTCATCTTGTAAGTAATTTATGAGTTGGCAAATCATTTTACTCATATTTATAAAGAACTGATAATTTCATTGAGATTATAATATGCAAAAAAGGCTGACTAGGGGATTAGGAAGGAAGAAAAGAGAAAAAAAAAAATAAAGACAAAGTACTTACTTTGAGTGATATTTTAAAAGTAATCCTGAATTTCAAATTAGGCTTTTTTGCTCAAAAAGAAAGACTGATCTAGTTCTAATTCCTGGGTCCTCAGGGTATGCTTCGTTACTCAACAGGACAAATCTTTGAGAAATCTTCCTTTTATATTTATTTCTTCAAATGTCCATGCTTTACTAGAAATAGTAAAAAACAAAGCTGCCTTTAAAAAAAAAAGCTAATCCAGGGTATAAGTAACAAAAGAGAAATAAATCCTCTCCAAAGCTAGACTCTAATTCAGAGGGTAACTGTCTCCGCTATCTCCGTTTGAAGGCGTCCTCTTGTATTCCTGGTGACATTTCTCATCACTCAGCCCAGTGTGCTTTTACAGCAACGTGAGGATGTTTGAAGAGAAATGAACTCATTCTCTGAAGTCCCTTGTAGTAAAGGAAAACAGATGGAGGATTTCCTGCTGAGGACTCCCTACCGAGGCACAAATTCGAGGGGGTGTGGAATTGACTTGTTAAGGCGCTCGGTTTTCTAGGATCAGCAGAATCGGCTCAGCAACGAGCGCATATATGCTGTCTCTGTGCTACAGAGAACTCTGTCATCCGGCAATAACTCCACCAAAAGCAAGTGGAGGAGGCGGCTCAACAACATTATAGGGCCCTGTTTGTCATCATCCCTATTGCAACCACATCTTACCTCAGGACCAGAGAAATGCACATAAGGACGTTTTGCTAGATTCAGTCTTCCTTCCCATGACTTTCGTTCTTCTTCTTCTTCTTTTTTTTTTTTTTTAACTGTTATTTGAGGCTCAGGGGTACATGTGCAGGTTTGTTATAGAGGTAAATTCATGTCAGGGTTCGGTACACAGATGATTTTGTCACCCCAGGTACTAAGCAAAGTACTTGACAGTTATTTTTCCTTCCTCTCGTTTCTCCCACCCTCCTCGCCTTTCTTGGCTTTTCACATTCATTTCCCAGGTTTCTTATCTGATATAAGCAGTTTCCAGTTCCATGCATTTTGTGAGTGCATTCCTAAAGATTAATTTAAAATGTTATCAGCATTTTCTTTCTCCTACCACCCGTTTTCCGTATGAAAGTACACTTTTCAGCGAAGCGCCTTTCAAAATATGTGATGAAGATACTGCTTTGCTCAGGAACATTAAATTACACATATGAAGAAAGCAGGACTCTGTATAAGCTGCTCACAACTGCAGAACTCTGACCACAGATTGAGACCCTTTAGCTTAAAAACAAAAACAAAACCAGACATAGTGAATAGCCCAAAACTCACTTTTTTAATTTTTGAGATAGGATCACACTCTGTTGCCCAGGCTGGAGTGCAGAGGCATGATCTCAGCTCACTGCAGCCTCAACCTCCTGGGCTCAAGTGATCTTCCCACCTCATCTCAACCTCCTGAGTAGCTGGGACTACAGGCACACTCCACCACACCCAGCTAATTTTTGTAGAGATGGGGCATCACCATGTTGCCGAGGCTGGTCTCGACCTCCTGGGCTCAAGCAATCCTCCCACACTGACTCTCCAAAGTGCTGGGATTACAGGCATGAGCCACCATGCTCAGCCCCAAAACTCACCTTTAAAAGCATTATTAATGCCAGGCACAGTGCTGTAATCCCAGCACTTTGGGAGGCCAAGGCGGGCAGATCATCTGAGGTCAGGAGTTCAAGACCAGCCTGACCAACATGTAGAAACCCTGTCTCTACTAAAAATACAATTTAGCTGGGCATGGTGGTGCATGCCTATAATCCCAGCTACTAGGGAGGCTGAAGCAGGAGAATTGCTCAAACCTGCGAGGTGGAGGTTGCGGTGAGCCGAGATTGAGCCACTGCACTCCAGCTTGGCAACAAGAGCAAAACTCCATCTCAAAAAAAAAAAAAAAAAAAAAAAAAAGGCACTATTTGGAGTTATTTCCCTCCTTATTACCAAGAGTAAGGATACTCCTGCCCATCAGAGCCCTATTAATCTAACAAAGCAGTAACCGTGTATTAATTTCGGTTATCCTAACAGTTCACTCTAACTCCATAACTATCTTTCATATTACAAATGTGTGTTAAACATCCTTCTAGAAATAAGTACCACACAGTCTTTCTTTCCGTGTGTCTTGGTGCAAGAATTAATTTTTGTGGAGTAAAAGTTTCCATAAGCACAGGAAAATGACAATGAAAAATTAAGAGAGGTAAGGAGGGTTATTAGGAAGAAGATGTGTAAATTGTGTGTGCAGAGCTATGGCTGATCCATATGAGTGGTGAGGACAAAAAAAAACTTTTATAGATTCAGTAAAAAATTTAAAAATCAGCTAGAAGGATGTTCTACATCAGGGATCCACAAACTATGGCCCATGGGCCAAATTAGGACCATTGCCTATATTTATCAATAAAGTTTTATTGGAGCACATAAAAATTGAGAAATTCCTCTGTAAAGGAACAGATAGCAAATATTTGAGGCTTTGCAGACCATGCAATCTCTGTTGCCATATTGTCTATAGCTGCTTTCCTGCCACAACAGCAGAGTTGCACACTTATGACAGAGACTGCATGGTGTGCAGAGCCCAAAATATTTGCCATCTGTCCCTTTACAGAGAAAGTTTTCAGACTCCTCCTCTGTATGACAGAGGGTCACCAGATAACTCCTGAATTTTTTGGCCTTCTTTTCTGAGTTGTGCAGTCAGAGGTGTATCACCATAATTGTATTCACAGATAATTCTCATCACTCAATGTCCTCTCACTACTCCTGGGGCAAGTGTGACAAGGGGGCTTCTTGGAGGCCTGGGTGGGGGTAGAACCCCCAAGATCCCAGGGGGCAAGATGGATCAGGTGATGTAAGAGTGTTGTAGGATGATGCAATCAGAGAAAGAATTCAGACACTGTCAACGAGGGAAGTCAGAGAAGCAGGGCTGAGAGTGAGGATTGGGAAGCACAATGAAGCCATAAGGGGAGGGCAAAATAACAGAGATTAGTTACAAGTGAGTAAATGGAGTACGACACGGGCTGAAGCAAGCTGGTAGGACTAAGACCGTCAGCAAAAATAAGAATGAGGCCACCTTCTTTCTAGTGCCCCCATGGAAAGATGACTGTACCCTGATTTGTTCCCTGGCCTGTTCCAGTTTTAAAACTGAAGGCCCTGTATCCAGGAACCTCCCCAGTTCCAAGGAATCCAGATGGTTGGCCATCCTATCTGGTGGCGCCATGCAAGAAGCATGAAAGTCAAGCTTTCCCAGTGCTTAGCATCTTCCATCCTTAGAGAACTTAAACAAGGAGCAGGAAGCTGCTCTTAGAGCTACTAGGTGCACTGGGGGCCACTGCAGAAAGACAGAGGTCTCTGCTCTCGGTGAGTAAGTGATCTCACTGTGAGCAGGAAGATCACTCACTGGGAACAGGAAGAGAACAGCCTCAAAATAACTTGTAAACAAGTGTGAGATCATGTGTATTACTGGACAGTTTTTGGCCTGGGCTTTTTACCCCAATGCCAGCCCACAATTTTTTTCCAGAATATCTGACCTGTGTGATTTGATGACTGCCAGTTGCCTTGAACTCTCTGCTTCAATTTTCCTAAACTCCATAGCTATCCCAAATAATGCTTCATTTTTAAGTTCAATTTCTTTCATCTAAATAATGAATGCAAACCTGACTTTCCATGAATGTAGCTATTTTTAAAAAATGTACCAATCTGTCAGTAACAGCTCATCAACAAATATTTCTTGAGCTCCTGCTATACGCAGGTGCTGTGCTGAGTTTGGGGTAAAGCACTGAGCCAGGTAGGCAAGGCCTCTGGGCTCATGGACAGGAAAGAGAAACACACAAATGTATATACAGGCTAACTTCAGATTGTGATAATTGAGGATAAATAAGCAAAGCGATATGATGTAGAAAAACTGGGCTGAGGTGGGGATTTTATCTTAGGATTAGAGAGAACTTTCCTGAAAAGGTAGCATTTTAGCCACATGCCGGAAGCTGAGAAGCAACCAGTTGAGCAGTGAGCTAGGAAAGCTCAAAATCAAAGACAGAGATAGGATGGAACTTGGTATGTTCCAAAAAGCAGAGAGGACACTGATGTGGCATAGTTAGCAAGTGGGGAAGCATCAGAGATAGGCAGACACCAGATGGTGTGAAGCTCTTGTCAGGATTGATGAGGAGGTCTGGCTTTTTTCCAAGGGCAAGGCAAAACTATGGAAATAATCTAAGCAGGGGAATGTGTGTGAACTGATTTGTGTTTTTCAAAGGATTTCTCCAGACGTGCTGTTGAGAATGGATTGAAGGGAAGAAAGATGGGACTGAGTGAGAATGTTCACTTGTTAATTTCTCGTGTCTGTTCACTTGAGGGAAATCAAAGGGCAGGGACCCTGTCTTCCTGGGTCAGCACTGTGTTCTGATCTTCTAACACGCACCTGGTGCAGAGAAGATACACACATGATTCTGTCAGCTGTCTGTTGAGTGCTGTGTATAGAAAGCACTTAGCTGGCTGCAACAGGGTGGGTCTGTAAGTGAGAAAAGAACCAATTGCTCTGCAAAAAGTTATCACTTGGGTGGATACAGTAGATAGACTCAGTCAGCATTTTTGCAGCTCCTTCTGGAGTGCTTCCTTCACCGTAGAGCCTGGACAGCTAACAAGGAGATTCCTCAGACTCCCTTGCAGCCAGGGCCCTGCCTTCCAGTCTTCCAGAGTCTCACAGTCTTAAACTTTCTGCTGACTCAAGTGAGGAAGAGTTATAGTACAGGATGCATCCATGTTGATCCCTTTTGCCAGTGTAGATTATCAGGCCACCATGGCTCTGAAGCCAACACCTGGGGCCAGCTTTATGGGAGGTGACCAGAGCAGTCACACAGGACTCCATGATTAGAAGGGCCCCATGCTTGGGCTTAATGCTCTGTTGCTGCTGTCTGGGGTCTTAATATTTGTGAACATGGGGGTCTGCATTTTCATTTTGCACTGGCCACATGAGTATGTAGCTGGTTCTGCTAACGGTTCTGCTATCAGCTTTTTCATTCTGGAGAGAGTGAAGTGATGTGTTCCCAAAAGCCAGGAGGCATGGCAGGAGCTTCCAGTTCCCTGGATAATGCATCAGGTGGTGAGATACAAGAGTGGACAGCTGGGACAGCAGCTTCCTGGTCCTCATCTTCTCAGTCTCAACAGAGGGCACAGTTCCCCAGGAGCCAGCTCTGCTCAGTGGTGTCATTTTAGGAAGCCACTTTTGGAATCCCAGCCTAGATCCTGATCTTCTAGCCTTTCCAGTGATTTTGCGAGCAAAATTCCTTTTCTGTTTAAAATAGAGTGGATGCTGTCATCTTCTACAATACTCATCCCTAATTAAAGACACTCTTGTAGGAACAAACTGGCTTCCTTAAAAAGCTTTTCTACTGCTTTGTCATCAGATTTGGTGTTGTTGAGGTGGAAGAGTTTAGTAGGACTTTTGAGATTCCATGTTCTGGACATGCTCCTTGTTAAGTAAAGAGCCTGAGCTGTTGCTTACCAGGAATGGACTTGGGCACGTTAGTTATAACCTTAAATTGTGAAGATGCTTTTCTAAAAATAGGTATTATTTTTAGAAAATAGCTATTATTTCCCACTGGTGGACCTAGATGTCTACAGTCTCTGTTGAATGCCTGTGTGACAGGTAGAATATGATCAAGCTGTATGTCCAGGTCTAGGGGTTATCCCTGGCTATTGTAACAGGTTGTCACAAACTGAGTAGCTTAAAGCAGTAAGAATTTACTCTCTCACCCTGGAATCAGGGTGTGTCATGGTAGGTTCCTCCTGGAGGTTGGAGAGAGAATCTGTTCTGTGCGCCTCTCTTGCTTCTGGGGGTTACCAGCAGGCCTTGATTTCTCACTCCAATCCCTGCCTCCTCTATTTTCACATGGCATTCTCCTGCATCTGTGTGTGGCCTTTCTTCTTATAAGAACACCAGTCATGGCCAGGCGTGGTGGCTCACGCCTGTAATCCCAGCACTTTGGGAGGCTGAGGAGGGAGGATCACGAGGTCAGGAGATCGAGACCATCCTGGCTAACACGGTGAAACCGTGTCTCTACTAAAAAAAAACAAAAAAATTGGCCGGGCGTGGTGGTGAGCGCCTGTAGTCCCAGCTACTTGGGAGGCTGAGGCAGGAGAATGGCGTGAACCCAGGAGGTGGAGCTTGCAGTGAGCCGAGATCGTGCCACTGCACTCCAGCCTGGGCGACAGAGCGAGACTCCGTCTCAAAAAAAAATAAAAAATAAAAAAAAGAACACTAGTCATTGGAGTTAGGGCCAACCCTAACCAAATTACATCTGCAAGGCTCAATTTCCAAATAAGGTCACATTCTGAAGTCCTGGGTGGACATAAATTTTTCAGAACACTATTCAATCCACGACACCAGGCTATACACTTGAGCCTATGGAATAAAACAAAGGCATCCGGTTCACACAGAAATAAAACATCTTGGCCTCATGACCGTCTGTTCCTGGGTGGTTGAACCAACTGGCTACAGATGTGTGAAGTTAGAAAGACTTAGAGGTAACCTTAATTTTTTGGAAGAAAGTAAAGCTAGTTGCATTTTCTTTTATCTTTAAATATGCCCTACTATTCAGGATACCTCAACATATGTAGTGACGTTTTACTTTCGTCCAATGCTTTTGTTTGCAGAAAATCTTAAAATTACAGGAAAATGTCTGTAATTAACTCAAATCAAGCATCTTGATGGGGTGCAGTGGCTCACGCCTGTAATCTCAGTACTTCGGGAGTCCAAGGCAGGAGGATCGCGTGAGCCCAGGAGTTTAAAACCAGCCCGGGCAACATAGTGAGACCCTGTCTCTTCAAAAAAACAAAAACAAAAACAAAAGAAACAACAACAATGACAACAACAAAAACAAATTAGCTGAGTATGGTGGTGTGTGCCTGTGGTGCCAGCTACATGAGAGGCTGAAGAAGGAGGGTCTTTGAAGTCCAGAAGGTCGAGGCTGCAGTGAACTGTGTTCACACCACTGCATTCCAGCCTGAACGACAGGCAAGACCCTGTCGCAAAAAAACAAAACTCAAAAAAACGAAGCCATCTAAAAATACAAACGCCTTCATCTGAAATTTTTGCTGCAAAAATACACCCCTCTGATTTTTTTTCTGCCTGCAGACATTTCCACAGAACCATCAGCAAAGGATAAGCGCTTATGCAGAGGAGAAAAAGGTCAGTGAAGTTGTTCAAATGAATGTGGCTTCACTTATCCACAGTGAGGACTTTTTATATTTCACAAATCAAAAAACAATTTAAGCTATTTTAGATAGTTTTTTTCTAGTTCAATGAGATCTAATTCCTTAAAGCTGAATAAGCAAGGATTTTTTTTCCCCCAAAACGGATATCTAAAATGACACTGCAAAATATAGCCTTAGGATTGGAGATATCTTTTTTTTATGGACACAGAAGAGAATATTGCATTATTCAACTAGACAAAAAGCCATTCCATCAGAATCCTTTTATCATGTTTCAGTGTACATATCTTGCCATGGGAGAATTACCTTTATTAGGCAGCATTGAAGCTATTTATTCCCTTTTTATTCCATTAATTAAACTGTAACACAATCAGCTGGGTTACCCATAGCCAACCTTTGGAAGATTAATACAGGATATTATTCTTTTGCTCATATTTGGCTTCTGCATGGTAATGAGACAGCAATAAAGTTTATGTTCCCATAACGTGTAAGAATTGTATTTTGTACCAAATAGCTAACATCAAATATAACTACTGGTATAAACAAACCACACAATACAATCATTCTTGGTGTACATTAATGTGTCACTGAAAATATTAATACAATGCCCACTGTAGCTAAAATCTGAATATTTAAGTTAAAAGAATGCATAAAGAAAAAAATTACTAAAAATATGTCATATCTGAAAAACATAACTTAAAAATAGATTTTCGTGGTTGGCTATCAAATTATCTCAGTTTTAATATGCACTTTGAGGAAACTAAAACGTGCTCTGCTCTAACCTGAGTATTTTTTCTCCATATAACTTAAAATCCAAATTTACAATGCAGAAACATTTACTGGCATAATGAGCACTTAAAATTTATGCCGTTTTGCCATTGGGCAATATTTCACATTTATTAATGAGTTATTTCTCATAGGGCTGTTCAACAAAGGTTTCTAATCCATTTGCTTTAGGGTCGGTTAAAAGATTCCGATAGTGTTGTTAAAAATTGTTAGAAGATTTGATTTAGCCAGACATTCACTTCCAAGATGGATAATTTTAGACTTGGTGATGTTCTCAAAAGAAGACATATGTGTGGCCAGCAAGCATATGAAAAAATGCACAAAATCACTAATCATTAGAGAAATGCAAATCAAAACCACAATGAGATACCATCTCACACCAGTCAGAATGGCTATGATTAGAAAGTCAAAAAGTAACAGATGCTGGTGAGATTGCAGACAAAAGGTAGAGAAATTAAGACAAATACATTTTGAGTTTTTTTTTTTTTTTTTAAGGCCCACAGAAGGAATCAAAGCCAGGATGTCAGGAAAGAAATTATTGGGCAGGATTTTGCATAAATGTGCCTTAATCTGAATATATTTTTCTTCTGTAGCCACATAACTGCAACATTTAATTTCACCGCTCAAGGGATGCCAAATACTTTAAATTTGTATGTTTTTATTGTTTAATCATAACAATCATTAATAGTGCACATAATAGTGCACACAGGCTCCTTTGAAAAATGAATCTGCATTTTTTTACTATTTTTGGCTCCCCACGAGCACTGAATAAAGTGACAGAATAGACTAATTTTAATAACACTTCTCGCATATGGATAAGAGAGGACTCTGAAGATCTGCGCTGATACTTTACTTTGCTATAATTGATACAAATGTACAACTAGTTTGTCTTCAGATGAAGACAGAGATGAACTAATTTACCAACATGGAAAGTGAATTAGGAACCACAATTTTCTTATACAAACTCAAGTAATTAAGACTGTCTCAAAGTCCATTATCATCTATAGTTATACCAGAGCCACTTTGCACTTGTAGGTTTGTAAACAATTATTGACCAAAAACAACATCAGCTAGGCATAGTGGTGTGCCTGTAGTCCCAACTACTTGGGAGGCTGAGGTGGGAGAATCCCTTGCACCCAGCTGGTCAAGGCTGCAGCGAACAGTGATCGTGCCACTGCACTCCTGCCTGGGCTACAGAGCGAGACGTTGTCTCAAACAACAACAAACAAATCATGACATCAACAATAATCTAAGAGAATTTTTATTTCCATTTAGATCGATTCCAAATCCATCTCAAACCAAATCCTTTATGACTGTCATGTTGACAGCTACTGAATTCTTCCTATATTTTTTATATCCCCCAAACATTGACTTCTTATTCCTGGTTCTTTTTACATTTATTCCCGGACTTATCTTTCCTTTCACCATTCTTCCTTTCACTTTCAAGCATTTTTTTCCTCTTTTTTAACACTCTTCAATTTCCCTTGAATTTCCTTCTGGATTTCTGCTGATTTCAGATCCCCATGAACTTACTTCCTACCCCACCCTCCAGTTTCCATCTGTTCATTTTCCCCCTGGTTTTCTCCAGTGCAGTTAATCCACGTAGAGAATTATTGACAGAAGGTAGGAGCCATACAAAGATCATAAATCTATAGCTCAATGTAAACATTGCTCAGTAATCTATCTTGCAAACATATTAATCAAAAAAAAGACATCACAGATCAACCGAAAAGTTAATAAACTCAGTTAACTATATAAAACAAGATAACTATCCCAATTTAAAAAAAGGCAACTGGGAACACAGACAAAAGAGTTAGTGTCTTTCCATCTGTGACATTAAAGAATGTAAGCACCCGTAGTGGCATTGTTTGTTTTGTTGTTACTCATGGTGTTGATCCATCTCTCTGATCATTAGTGAAAGGAGTGACAAATAAAGTGAAATTCAAATATACCCAGTTTTGGCCAGGCAGGGTAGCTCATGCCTGTAATCCCAACACTTTGGGATGCTGAGGCGTTGGATCACTTGAGGTCAGGAGTTCGAGACCAGCCTGGCCAACATGGGGAAACCCCGTCTCTACTAAAAATACAAAAAACAGCTGGGTGTGGTGCCACATGCCTGTAATCCCAGCTACTTGGGAGGCTGAGGCAGGGGAATCGCTTGATCCTGGGAGGCGGAGGTTGCAGTGAGCCGATATTGAGCCATTGCACTCCAGCCTGGGCAACAGAGTGAAACATAGTCTCCAAACAAAACAAAACAAAATACAGTTTTGAGAACATGTTGATTCCTCTTGTCTCCCCAATCATTCATTATTTATTATGTTGCCTAGATTCCCATCTACTTTCCAATTGAGGGGCCGTATTTAGATCTTGGCATGTTTGAATAGACTTATCAAGTATCATTCTGTGACATGACAATAATAGCTGCTTCTTGAAAGTTCAGATATATTACATCGATTGCATTCTCCTCATCCATTAATTTTATCATTCCATAAAAAAGCCATTGAGTTAGTAAAAGATGACTCCTGATCCTCATTTTTCTAACCTTTAGTTGACTTCAAGGTTTCTTTTCTCTTGCTATTCATTTGACTATTTTACAAAGGACTCAAGCCACACTTTCTGGGCAGTAAATTCCGAGATATATTTTGTGAATATGTTTTAAAACTGCAAGTACCACATTTAAAAATTTTCCCTCCAGCTCTTATTTACTATCCAACCTCGTATGTCTTTTCAATCTTAAGAAACCCCCAATCATTGAATTCTAGTTAATAACATGGTCACCAGGCATTCTTATCTGTTTTTGCTACCGAAATATTTTTGGCTGTGAAGTAATCCTAGAGTTTCTGTCTCTGCCTCAGTGGAGGTTAGCATTTTTCTGAAGATGTGTGATTTCTTTCCATTACAAACAATTCCTATGGTTACACCGTCACTCACACCTAGTATATAAAATAAAATAGCCTTCCTTAGGATGAGAAGTCAAATCTAACAAGCGCAGGCTTCTGGAACCTTCTTGGCTACTTCTTCCCTCTTCCTTGCTTTGACCTCTGATGCTTGTTGTGTGCTTGTAGGCTCTTCCAGATGAACCCCCAGACCTACCTTTACCTGGACAACCCCATCCTACCACCTACAATGTCACAGAGTAATGTGATCAAACCATTAATATTTCATTTATTTTTTTCTGCTTCACTTGCTAGTTCTATAACTATAAAATTGACTTAAAGATGATCACCTAAACAGTATTTTGTTAGTACTGTTCTCCCCCTTTGCAGCACTAAGCAACACTTTTACCCCTTGTGTGAGTACAAGGGTCTGTTAAAAGATTCCGATAGTGTTGTTAAAAATTGTTAGAAGATTTGATTTAGCCAGACATTCACTTCCAAGATGGATAATTTAAGAGTTGGTGATGTTCTCAAAAGAAGACATATGCGTGGCCAACAAGCATATGAAAATATGCACAAAATCACTAATCATTAGAGAAATGCAAATCAAAACCACAATGAGATACCATCTCACACCAGTCAGAATGGCTATGATTAGAAAGTCAAAAAGTAACAGATGCTGGTGAGATTGCAGAGAAAAGGGAATGCTTAAACACTACTGGTGGGAGTGTAAATTAGTTTAGCCACTGTGGAAAGCAGTTTTCAGATTTCTCAAAGAATTCACAACAGATCTACCATTTGTCCCAGCAACCCCATTACTGCGTACATACTCAAAGAAGTATAAATCATTCTACCATAAAGACACATGCACACCTATGTTTATCACAGCACTATTCACAATAGTGAAGACATGGAATCAATCTAGATGCCCATCAATAGTGAACTGGATAGAGAAATGCAGTACAGATACACCATGGAATACTATGCAGCCATAAAAAAAGAATGAGATAACGTCCTTTGCAGCAACATGGATGCAGCTAGAGGCCATTATCCTAAGTGAATTAACACAGCAACAGAAAACCAAATACTGCATGTTCTCACTTATAAGTGGGAGCTAAACACTGAGTGCACATGGACAAAAACAAGGGAACAACAGACATTGGGATCTACCTGAGGGTGGAGGCTGGGAGGAGGGTGGGGATTGAAAAACTACTTATGGGGTACTATGATCATTACCTGGATGACAAAATAATCTGTACACCAAACCCCCATGACATGCAATTTAGCCATGTAAAAAACCTGCACATGTACCCCTGAACCTAAAAGTTGGAAAGAAAAAACAAAACCAACCAACCAACCAAACAACACAACAAAAAAGAATTGGTGATGAAGTAACTGGTGGGGATTTTCCAAAGCACAGGCATCTGGTCCTGTCCTTTATATTTAGGCAGAAAAATTATGTAAATGGATGAGACAGTTGAGATGCATTCTGCTGTACATCTGGTATAGAATGCTTGACAACAGTAAGGTGGGATAAGCTGGGATACTCAATGACCTCCTGATTCCTGGCATGTCATTCAGCTGTAGGTAACTGAGATTCCAACTCCCATCATTGAGGCATAAACACACAAGGGTTTCTTTCTGTCATGTAAATGAAATCAACTTAGGCAGTTAGAGCTTGAATGGGAAATTCATATAATCAGGGACCAAGTCCCCTATAGGCTTTATAATCTAGTAGCCTAGAGAGGACTTCCAGGCTCCAAGTTGCCTTACGGTTCAAAATGGCTGCTGCAGCACCATCCATTTACTCTACATTCTAGGCAGGAGGAAGGAGAACAGGAAGAAGATGTTCTTACCCTCTCTTTTTAAAGATATTTTCCTTAAGTCCTGTACAACTGATCACTTACATCTCATTGGTTAGTCTACAGATAATTACATGGCTACACCTAATTGCAAGGGAGGTTGAGAAATGCAATCCTTTTCTAGGTGCCATTGTCCCAGCCAAGCATCAGGGTCCTGTTACCAAGGAGGCAATGGTTGACAACTAACTCCCCCTGCCACCTTTGTGTCCTGGAAATGATTACACAGAGCATACCACATACACTGCCACCATCTGATACGTGGTGCAGTATTGTCAAAACAGCTGCACAAAATCCCATTCCATCACGAGGTTCCCGGTGCTTAGAATTGGTCTCCAACTTCCTAATAACTACTACTCTTCTTTTAGGCCTCACTGCCTCCCCAATCCCTGGGAAGGCCTTCCCTGCCTCGATCAAGGCCGTCTTTCCACAATGCACAGCCCAAGTACCTTTCCTCCCCGAAGGCTCCACTCAGGGGAAGTTTCCACATGCGTGCATGCCTTGTGGATTGATGGTTGCCATGGCTTCCATTCTAGGCTGAAAGCCCCATGAAGGCAGGAACCTGGTCTTTTCATTGGTTTCTTCACCATTACATCCTAGAAGAATGCTTGGAACATAGTAGATACTCAATAAAGATTTGCTGAGAAATGAATGCAACTATTCTGCTCAGAAGGAATGCAACCTCACAGAGGACCCACTAAGCTCCAAGGGAGACAGCAGAACTGCAGCCCCTGCAGGCCATGGAGATGAGTGGACCAGGAATAAAAAGAATCTCAGTTCTAGATGAGAACAGATACCACTGGTTTCTTGAGCGGGAAGAACTAGAAGCTTATTTATGCCTGGCCCAGCTCACTGCTGTTAGGGGCATTTCATCCTCGCCTGTGAGATGGGCTGAATGAGGGACATTAAAAAGCTGCTACCTTTGATACCTGAATATCTCCCAGTACATCCCGGCTTCCACCTGTCCTTCCCTCTCCTGCACCCACTCCATCTGGCTGAACCTGATGGCTCAGTCTTTATATTTTTGCTGTCTACCAGACTTGAGATTTTTGCAACTTGATGCTTTGTGCTATTCAGGTGTTCCCTGAGTCAGTTTTTCTGGGACGCTGAATTTTCTCTTGCTCCTTATGTTTTTTGCCTCTATGAGTCACTAGAATTTCAACCTGGACCCAAACCTAGGACTCCATACTTAAATTCTAGTTAGTTGGCATGCATCTCTACAGTTACAGAACTATTAAGTATGCATCATCATCATCATCATCATCATCACCTTGCAGTGGGAAGTTTCATCATTTTGAACATTTTCTTTGGTATCTTCACCAAATTCCAAGTAGAAAATTACAGAATCTAAACAGACAGGAAATGTGTTTGAGGGAAACCACTTTGATTATTCCAGGTAAAACCAGATGAAGAGCATCCTTAATAAAATGTGGCTTTGCCAACTTTAGAAAACATCCTTCATCATTTTTCTAAGTACAGATAAAATTTTTAAATCACACTTTACTTTTTAGAGTAGTTTTAGGTTCATAGCAAAATTGAGCAGAAAATCCAGAAAGTCGCCATCTACTTTTTGTCCCTACATGTGCACAGCCTCCTCTACTGTCAATATCTGAATCATAGTGGTACATTTAATACAACCAACGAGTTTACATTGGCACATCATTTTCACCCAAAGTCCATAGGATGCTCTCTTGGCATTTTACATGCTGTAGGTTTTGACAAATGTATGATTACCTGTACTCACCATGATAGTATCATGCAAAGTATTTTCACTGCCCTGAAAATCCTCTGTGCTCCACCTATTCATCCCTCCTTCCTCCCAGCACCTGACAACCACTGATCTTTTTTTTACTTTCTCCCTAGTTGCCTTTTCAAGAATGTTGTATAGAGACATATGCCATATATTTGGAATCAAATTGGTGGCTTGTTTCTCTTAGTAGTATGCATTTAAGATTCTTCCATATCTTTTCAAAGCTTGATAGCTCATTTCTTTTTAGTGCTGAGTGATGGTTCATTGTCTGGATATACCATGGTTTATTTATCCATTCACTTACTGGAGGACATCATTGTTGCCCCCAAGTTTTGACAATCATGAATAAAACTTCTATCAACAACTGTGTACAGGTTTTATGTGGACAAAAGTTTTCAACTTCTCTTTGGGTAAATACCAAGGAGCATGATTGTTGGATCACATAGTAAAAGTCTGCTTAGTTTTGTAAGAAACTGCCAAACTGCCTTCCAAAGTGGCTATACCATTTTGCATTCCCACCAGCAATGAATGAATCCCCACAATGTGTGGGGATTATGGGAACTACAATTCAAGATGAGATTTGGGTGGGGACACAGCCATACATGTCACCCAATATATTGGCTTTGCTCCTTCCTCAAAGATCAGTTGAATATGTTTGTGTTGGTCTATTTTGGGGGGACAGAGAATTCATTCTTTTGGCTGAACTATTTATCTATTCATTCACCAATACCACATTATCCTGATTACTGTTGCTTGAAAGTAAGTCTTGAAGTTGGGGAATGTCAGTCCTTTGACTTTGTTCTTCTTCAATATGGTGTTGGCTATTCCATATCCTTGTCAGCATTTGGTGTTGTCAGTGTTCTGGATTTTGTCCATTCTAATAGGTGTGTGGTGGTATCTCATCATTTTAATTTGCATTTCTCTAATGAAATGTAGAACATCTTTTCATATGCTTTCTTGCTATCTGTATATATTCTTTGGGGACATATCTGCCAAGTCCTTTGGCCCACTTTTAAATTGGGTTGTCTTATTCTTGTTGAGTTTTAAGAGTTCTTTGCATATTTTATATAATAGTCCTTTTTCAGATGTGTCTTTTCCAAATATGTTCTCCCAGTTATTGGCTTGCCTTCTCATTCTCTTGACATTGTCTTTCAGAGAGCAGAAATTTTTGATGTAGGCTGCCTTATCAATTATTTCTTTCATGGATTGTGGCTTTTTTCTTGTATCTAATAAGTCATTACCATATCTAAGGTCATCTAGGTTTTCTTCTGTGTCATCTTTTGGGAGCTTTATTGTTTTGCATTTATATCCATTTTCAGTTAGTTTTTGTGAAGGATGTGAGTCTGGGTCTAGATTCTTTTCTTTTTTTATTGTATGTGTTGTCTAGTTGTTCCAGTACCCTATTTTAAAAAGACTATCTTCCCCATTGTATGAGTCTTTTCTCACACTGCTAATAAAGACATACTCAAGATTGGGTAATTTATAAAGGAAAGAGACTTCATTGATTCACAGTTCCACATGGCTGGGGAGAGCTCACAATCATGGTGGAAGGTGAATGAGGAGCAAAGTCACATCTCACATGGCAGCAGGCGAGAGAGCTTGTGCAGGGGATCTCCCATTTATAAAACCATCAGATCTCATGAGACTTAATCACTGCCCTGAGCACAGTACCAGAAAAACCTGCCCCCATGATTCAATTACCTCCCACCAGGACCTTCCCACAACACATGGGGATTATGGGAACTGCAATTCAAGATGAGACTTGGGTACGGACACGGCGAAACGTATCACCCATTGTATTGTTTTTGCTCCTTCCTCAAAGATCAGTTGAATATGTTTGTGTTGGTCTGTTTCTTGGGGGGAAGGGAATTTATTCTTTTGGCTGAACTATTTATCTATTCATTCACTAATACCACATTATCTTGATTACTGTTGCTTTAAAGTAAGTCTTGAAGTTGGGGAATGTCAGTCCTTCGACTTTGTTCTTCTCCTTCAATATGGTGTTGGCTATTCTGGGTCATTTGCCTCTTCATATAAACGTTAGAATCAGTTTGTTGATATTCATGAAATAACTTTCAGGGATTTTGATTAGGATTTCATTGAATCTATAGATCAAGTTGGGAAGAACTGACATCTTAACAATATTCAATCTTTCTATCCACAAACATGTAATATATTTCCATTTATTTAGTAGTTCTTTGATTTATTTCATCAGAGTTTTGAGTTTTCTTCATATAGATCTTATACAAATTTTGTTAGTTTTATACTTATATATTTCAATTTTTCGTGCTAATGTAAATGACATTGTGTTTTTAATTTCAAGTCTCAATTGCTTATTGCTGGTATATAGGAAAGCAACTGACTTTTGTATATTAACATTTTATCCTACAACCCTGCTATAATTGCTTCTTCATTCCAGGACATTTTTTTTTTGTTATTTCAGATTTTCTACGTAGATAATCATGTCATCTGTGACCAAAGACAGTTTTATTTCTTCCTTCCCAATTTTTACACCTTTGGATTTTTTTAAATTGAGATATAATTCACATACCATGAAGCTGAGCTTCTAAAAATGTACAATTTAGTGGCTTTTGGTCTAGTCACAGAATTGTGCAATGATCACCACTATCTAATTCTGGACTATTTTCATAACCTCCCAAAGAAATCCAGTACCCATTAATTATTTTTCACCCTTCCACTCACTGGATATTTCACATTTTACACTAAAAATCCAACACCCAAGACAAATAAACTACTGTTAGACAATTTAAAAGTATAAAAAGCAAAAAGCAAAACCAGAACCAAAACACAATGAAAAGCACAAGATGACTAATTTCCAAATGAAAATACTAGGCTAAACATTATGAAATTATTATTTTTACAGGCAAAAATGACCTAACGATGTCAATTTCATACAGTCCAATCTAATATTTGCATCAGTATATCGAGATCACTGAATTTCTTCAGAATATCTTGACGAGTATAGCTTTCAATGTAATTCATTATTAGCTCCCAGGTACAGCAATAATAATGTGTAAACAAAATACGAATAAATGAAAATCGTAAACATTAAAAAATCATTTTCAAATCCTTGATTTAAGCATCCACCAGGGCTGTCATACCCTCACAGGAATGGATGTCCTTGCTGGTTCCTAAGTATGCACAGAAAGGGAATCCAAATACTTAAAAACAAATTTTAAAACTTTTTTTACATTATTTAAATGTCTTAGATAATTTTATGAATAATCTAGAATCATAAAACTCCACTAATAACCATTAGGGAAAAAAATGAAACTTGTGCCAATACCATGTACCCACTGCTAATGATCTTCTCAGATGTCCCATCAGCTGGGTTTCTGCAATAATGTATGCTGTTAACACAGGAGTGCTTTTTTCATCAAGCTGTGGCTATATTTTGACCTTAACTCTTTTTCTGATTTGACTCCAAAAATTGTAGTTTGTTGTTTTAGTTCTTTTTAGCAATAGTAACTTGTGGAATACTGTTTTTTGTTTTGTTTTTGTTTTGTTTTGTTTCATTGAGAAAAAGAAACACCATAAAAAGCAGCTTAAAGGATGTTTGTTAGCAGGGCCACAAAGTGGCCACAAAATTTCTGATACAAAACATTTATCCCACGTCCCTTGGGCATATTTTTTCTATATATTTTTAGGGCATTTAATAATAGGAGTATATTGCTGAATTTTTATTTTCCTAGTTCATTTTATGAGGAAAATATAAAACAAACAAACAAAATCCAATTTCTCTAAAGCTGACATGAAAAGGAAGAAAATAGAGAAGCAAAATACCTAAGATAATTAAGATCTAAATAATAAAAACTGCAGTCATACTAGAAATATATTCTATAGTATGAGAATTGATTTCCTTGCAAAATAGTTTGAAAAGGGAAAAGTTAATAATATTTCTTGCCTTGAAGGCAACTGTCTAAACTGGGCCAGGACACAAACTAAATGACAGCCTTGCTAAAAGCAATATTCACTTTATGTATTAAGTGCTTGTCTTACATAAGACACAGAGTGAGAAAGCACCCTATTTACAGTCAACCTTGTGGATCAGCAGACAGACTTGAAAAAGGGACTATTATGGTAGAGTAATGGTTAGTTATGTTGATTTTACTGTCACTCTTTTGTGATAATTTTCACACCCAAAGTAACTAATGTATTTAAATGTATGTTACAAGTGCACTACTCTTATCTCCTGGGCTTCACACCGAGTCACAGAGTGTCCTCTCTGGGAGCTGCATACACCCAACGGGTCGCTGTCTGCACGGAAACCTTTTATTCTTAATGAAACAGATGTGCAACCTGCTGGGCTCAGACTTTATTGACCAAGTAGAGTAACAACTTCAAGCTTGTTACCAACCGAACTAACATAACAGCAGCCTCAGACCCTTGTTTCTTGGCGGAGTGATGAAAACAAACAAACAAAAAAACCCTAAAAGGATCGAAGACCAATGAAATGAGACACAAAGACTTATTTTACTATAGTGAAGACAGGAGAGGGAGGGGAGGAGGAGGACAAATAAAGAAAAGCGCTGTCCCAGTAATGCAACTGCAGCCACTTCTTATCAGGTGGAATATTATTGGCAGGCAAATAAAAGACAAGGAAATCATATCAAGTCTCCTTTCAAGGCAGGCGAAATGAGGCAGCATTTGAGGTGGGAATCATCTCTGCAGTGGCAAAACTAGTAACTTATCTACCCCTGCAGTGTCACAAGGACAAAAAAACCAAACACCGTATGTTCTCACTCATAGGTGGGAATTGAACAATGAGAACACTTGGACACAGGAAGGGGAACATCACACACCGGGGACTGTTGTGGGGTGGGGGGAGGGGGAGGGATAGCATTAGGAGATATACCTAATGTAAATGATGAGTTGATGGGTGTAGCACACCAACATGGCACATGTATACGTATGTAACAAACCTGCACGTTGTGCACATGTACCCTAGAACTTAAAGTATAATTAAAAAAAAAAGTATATATATATATAAAAGAAAATGTGGCACATATACACCATGGAATACTATGCAGCCGTAAAAAAGGATGAGTTAATGTCCTTCGTAGCCACATGGATGAAGCTGGAAACCATCATTATGAGCAAACTGTCACAAGGACAGAAAACCAAATACTGTATGTTCTCACACATAGGTGGGAATTGAACAATGAGAACACTTGGACACAGGAAGGGGAACATCAATCACTGGGACCTGCCGTGGGGTGGGGGAATGGGGGAGGGATAGCATTAGGAGAGATACCTAATGCTAAATGACAAGTTAATGGGTGCAGCCCACCAGCATGGCACATGTATACATATGTGACAAACCTGCACATTGTGCACATGTACACTAGAACTTAAAGTATTAAAAAAAAAAAAAAAGTTCTTGCAGGAGAAAAAAAGAAAAAAAAAAAAAAGAAAAAGAAAAGGGCCTTCCCATCTTCTTCCTGGGAGCCAGGAAATGGATTTGCCCAAACAAGGGTGGGGACTCCTGGGCAAGATTAGAGAGGGAGCCTGATGGCTTTTCTTGCTGTTGTTTTTTCTACAGTGGTTGAGTGAGTGGACTGAAGTGGGTGCAGACTGGTCTTGAACTTGAACCCTCTGTCACCCAGGCTGGAATACAGTGGTGCAATCACAGCTCACTGCAGCCTTGAACTCCTGGTCTCAAGCAATCTTTCTGTCTCAGCCTCTCAAGTAGCTGGGACTACAGGTGCATACCACCATGCCTAGCTAATGAAAACTTTTTTTTTCGGAGACAGGGTCTTCCAATAGGCATTCTTTCTCTGTGTGTCTGTTTCTCCCTCTCTAACTCACACACACACACACACACACACACACACACACACACACGCTCCCCTTCAGACAGAAGGGTTACAGGCTGCTTTCTTTGAGATAGTCAGATAGTCTGAGCAGACTAACAGCCTATGAAATTTACCTTAAATCCATTCCCCATCTCCCCGCAGAGCTCAGAGAAATTCGTCTAGTCCCTGAGCTGCCAGAAAGTGGCTTGCATGGACCCTGCCCCACAGAGTGTATCAAGGCCGTAGGTTTTGGCCTTTGGTCTCTAGATATAGCTGGGTAGACCCTTCTCCACTCACAGAACAGAGCAATCCATCTAGAGCCTCAGTGAGCTTTCAGTGTCCCCAAAGTCCTGGTTTCTTTTCTATTTGGGGTTTTACAAACTTCAGTTCCATATTTCAGACACTCTGCTTTCTCTATACCTTGTAGTCTAAAGCCACTCTTTATTTTTCCTCTAAGTATAGGATGGGCAAAACAGTTGTATCTCCTCCACAGTTAGGTGCAAATCTCAGCTCACACCTAACTGCGTAAGTAGCAGCAGGTCTCTGGAATTTCTCCTCGTGTCCCACACCTCCTAGGGCCCTTGCAGCTTCTCTGTTTCCATAAGATCCCACATGCTTTACTGAGAACTGCTCTTCCTCCTTTGCCTCAGAAAACCAAAGGTCATCAGGTCCATAACCCACATGCTCACAAGCACTGCTTTACGTTCTGTGGGTTAACTGGCCTTTTTTCTGGGTCACCTCTGCCAAAGATCAGCAGCAGCTCCAGGGCATGCAAGCAGAAGAGGAGGCATGTTGCCCCTGGAACACAGAGATCTGTGGCCAATAGTTGCAGGCAGTTTCCCTAGAGGAATGCAGGTACCTCCCCATTGGTGCTGAGGTTGTTCCTGCCTAGGAAATGCGGCCTGGCCTTGGCACAATTCTGCCTGAAGAAAAGGAGACCACCCACCGAGAAAATTATCTGCATAAATAACGATTTCACTTCAGCTTTCCTTGCAGATGGTCCTGATTTGGAAGAGGTATGCAGACAGTCTTTGAAATATGACTTCTGGTTTTTAGGCCACTTGGAATTCTTCACAAGTCTCTCCATCACCGTGACAATTTATTGGCCTGGAATCATTAGCTGCCTCTGAAACCCAGTTCTTCTCTTCTTAATTTCTTACTATTTAAAAAATTTCCAGACTCTTCTTTTCTTTTCTTTTCCCCCTCCTCTCTCTCTCTCTTTTTCTTTCTAGAGATGGGGTCTCATCCTGTTGCCCACGCTGCAGTGCAGTGATGTGACTACAGCCTCCACCTCCTAGGCTCAAGCGATCCTCCCTCCTCAGCCTCCTGAGTAGCTGGGACTACAGGCATAAGCCACTACACTTGGCTAATGTTTTTTTGTGTTTTTAGAGATAGGATCTTGCTATGTTGTTCAGGCTAGTTTTAAACTCCCAGCCTCAAGGGATCTTCCTGCCTCAGCCTGCTGAGTAGCTGGGATTATAGGCATGAACCACTGAGTCCAGCCAGATGCTAATCTCTGAATCTACTTTTTCCCTTATTCCTTTGAAATACAACTAGTCATCAGATCCTATACATTTTTCCTCTTCCTATTGTCACCATTCTAATCCAGGCTATATTCCTCCATGCCTGGCCTATTACATTATAATAGTGTTGTTGGTTTCCCCAGTCTTTCTTGCACATGATTGCCATGTTAATGCTTTTAACACAATCCCCACTGTCTTTCCATGCACGAATGCCTTCAATGGCCCACCGTTACCTATATGCAGTGTATTGTACTGTGTGTTACTCAGCTGATTACCTTAACTTGTGTTTCTGTCCAAATAGATATTTATGGAGCACCTGCAGATATTTATTGAGTACATACATCATCCTTGGCTCTAGAAAGCAATGAATAAGCCTGACCCACTTCTTTCTTGCCTTTTAGAGAAGAGGGGTTGATAGGAAAAATAAATGCTCAGAAAGAGAAACTACTAAGGCATGTAATGAGGGAAGCAAATCTAGTCTCTGGAGTCATGGGAGGCAGAAGTGACATTTCAGCTGAGGCCTGAGGGTGAATAATGATGAATTACTGAAGGGCAGGTGAGGGACACAGCACATGCAAAGGGCCTGCGGTAAAAAAAAAAAAAAAAAAAAGGTTTGCTGCAGATCTGGAAGGAGACAGAGGGAGATGGGGAAGTATACAGAGGATAAAGGTGGGGAGGTCACCAGGGGCCAGACCGTGCAGAGCCTGGTAGGATGTGCTCAGGAATTTGACTTTATTATAAAAGCAATGGGAAATCACAGCAGGCCTAAGGCAGAGGAATGCAACAATTTATTGTGTTTCAAAAAGATTATCCCAGCTGCAGCGTGAAGGAGGTTTGCACAAGAGCCTACTGGGTGACTAAATAGGAGGAGGAGTGCAGATAAGAGGTGGTGGCACCCTGGACCAGGGTAGTGCCACTGAAGTTAGCAGAAAAGGAGAAAATACATGGATTCAAGAGAGAATGAGAGTGATCAGCCATGGGAGATCTGGACTGGAGGGAAGTGACAAAGAAAGAAATTAAGGATAATGTCTAAGCTTTTAGCACAAACAACAGACAACCATGGTCATCTTTAAGGAGTTGGGAACCCAGAAAAGGAAGCAGGCATGGGTGTGGAGGTTGATGCTGAGTTTAGAATAGTTTAGTTTCATTTTGTTTTCAAGACAGGATCTCACTCTGTCACCCAGGCTGGAATACAGTGGTGCAATCACAGCTCACTGCAGCCTTGAACTCCTGGTCGCAAGCGATCTTTCTGTCTCAGCCTCTCAAGTAGCTGGGACTACAGGTGCATACCACCATGCCTAGCTAACGAAAACTTTTTTTGTTTTTCGGAGACAGGGTCTCATTATGTTTTTCAGGCTGGCCTCAAACTCCTGACCTCAAGCGATCCTACCATCTTGGCCTCCCAAATTGCTGGGATTATTGGCTTGAACCACCACGCCAGGTGCAAGTTTAGTTTTGGACAATCTAGTCCAAATTGGATACCTCTAAGAGGTATCTAAAAGGTATAATAGAAACATAGGTCAGTCTGGAGTTCAGAATAGGAGCCAGTGTGAGAGGTAAATTTGAGAGTAATGGCATATTTGGTAGTTGAGACCATAGGAGTGATAGAGTTTGTCTAGGGAGAACTTGTAGAGAGAGAAGAGAGAGTGGCCTGGGCTTGAGAATCAAAGAACAGCATCATGGAAAGGTTGAGCAGAGAAGAAAGAACTCGAGTCTGAGAAAATGAAGCCAATGCAGTGGGAGGAAGGCTGGAGAGGGTGGTTTCTGGAAATTAAGAGAAGGTGTGTTCAGTGGGGTGGGGTGTCACAGTATTGGATGCAGTAAGCTATGGACTATTAAGTCCTCATGAAGCTATAGAGGCCATTAATACCATTAAAAAAATTCTTAGTTCAGTGCCAAGTGCAGTGGCTCACACCTGTAATCCCAGCACTTTGGGAGGCCGAGGTGAGAGGATGACAGCAGTCTAGGAGTTTGAGACTATCCTGGGCAACATAGTGAGACCTTGTCTCTACTGAAAAAGAATAGAGCTGAGAGTGGTGGCTCACACCTGTAATCCCAGCACTTTGAGAGGCTCAGGTGGGTGGATCACCTGAGATCAGTAGTTCGAGACCAACCTGGCCAACATAGTAAAACCCCATCTCTACTAAAAATACAAAAAATTAGCTGGGCATGGTGGCGGGCTCCTGTAATCCCAGCTACTAGGGAGGCTGAGGCAGGAGAATCACTGGAACCCAGGAGGAGGAGGCTGCAGTGAGCCGAGATGGTGCCACTGCACTCCAGCTTAGGCAACAAGAGCAAAACTCTGTCTCAAAAAATAAATAAATAAATAAATAAATAAATAAATAAATAAATAAATAAATAAAAATAACTGGGCATGGTGACACGTGCCTGTAGTCCCAGATACTTGTGAGGCTGAGGTGGGAGGATTACTTGAGCCTGGAAGTCGAGGCTGCAGTGAGTCGAGATCATGCTACTGCATTCCAGCCTGGGCAACAGAGTGAGACCTTGTCTAAAAAAAGGTCTTAGTTCATATTTCATTTTGGGGTGCCTCTACATCCTGATTTTCTCACACACACACACACACACACAACACACACACACACACACACACTATACATACACACAGCAAAATTCACTTTGTCCTGTAGAGTTCTATGGATTCTGACAAATACAAAGAGTTGGCTATCTACCATCACAGCCATGATAAAAAACAGTTCCATCACCCCCACATTTTACCATGCTATCCCATAGTAGTTCACTCTTCTGTCCCCACTCCTGGAAACCAACTATTTGTTTTCCATTCCTAGTTGTTTTTTTTTTTTTTTTTTCATAACGTTATCAATGAAATCATATGGTACATAGTTTTTTGAGCCAGGTTTCTTTCACTTAGTGAAATATATTTAAGAATCATTCAAGCTATTGCATGAGTGAACAGTTCAGTCCTTTCTATTGTTGAGTAGTGTTCCATGGTGTACACAGACTGCAATTTGTGTACCCATTCATAGGTTGAGGGACAGGTTAGTTATTTTCAGTTTTTGTTGATTACAAATAGAGCTGTTAGAAACATTTGCATACAGGTTTTGTCTGAACATTAGGTTATTTTTCTTCAGAGTGGTATTGCTGGGTTATATGGCATGGCTATGTTTAGCTTTATAATCCTTAGTATCTTGATAATGATAGCAGTTTGGTGAGGAGGTAGGATCAAAACAGGAGTGGAGAGGGTTAAGAAGAAAGAGGCAAGTGAGGAGGTGGATATAGTGAGTGCAAGTAATGCTTTAATTTCAGCTGACATGGAGAATTTCAGCTGACACAGGGAAGCAGGGATGTGGTTGGAGGTGGCATGAGGTTTAGGGAGGGAAGGGTTGTCAGAGATAAAAGATACTTGAGCATGTTTAATGATGATGAGAAGGAGGAAGCAGACAAAGAGGATGGAGATAAGGGAAAGAGAAGGACGTCAGGGAGGAAGGAGATAGTGAGGTTTCTGGTAGGATAGGAGGGACTGGCTTTTGATAAAAAGGTAGCTCTTCCATGTTAATGAGAGGGCATAAATGCAGTGAGCCCTTCCAAGCCCTAGTCTGACCTTCACGTGATCTTTTAGGGGATGGCAGAAGACAAGTTCAGCCCTTTCAAACTACATGCCTGCAAATACTCTTGGCCCCAACCAGACTGTCTCATGACGACATCATGTTCACGCTGTTATTTAAGAGCCAGTGGATGTTTGGGGTTTTGGGGGTGTCAGTAGAGCACCTTTGCTTGCCTGGCAGTGGTGAAGCATTTGCTAAGGAAAAGAAGCAAAGCTGTGAGTTCAGCAGATTGTTACTATTTATCCTCAGAGGTATGTTTTATCCTCGTTTCTACAAAAACACTCTTATGATGTTCACAATTGGATCCCAGTATCACAGTTACCACCCAGATCACCAGGACCTGGATAGGTACAGGACTTGGGGACAAGCAGCATGCTCATGAAAGTACAGTGTACAGTTTGGCAATTTGTTAACTTTCTTGATAACATAAACACATTTCCTTGCTAGAGATCTTGACATTGACTCCTGATAATTAGAAACACTGGGGACATTTCCTCTGACTCATTAATGAGTAAAACAGGCTATAATTTTTCTCCCTATATTCCATCTCTTAAAAAGAAAATGGTATCTACCATAATGACAGAATAAGAAAAACAGCAGTTGTTTTAGCCAAAATGATGAGGATGCCAGTCGCTGGGTGCATTGTTTAAGAAGTTGCCATTTTAAGACCTTCAGGGAAATACCTGAAATGACTCCAGCTGATCATTCCGATCTGTAAAACCTCATTTTGTTATGTAGCAGAGCAATTTGTGAGGCAGGACTGATAATAATGCAGTCAGTTGTTGGATATCAGATTTAACACCTTAAAAACTCATAGGAACCAATAAATGTTTTGTGGAATGGTTCTATACAAAAGTACCTACTGTGGTAATCTCATCTTAATAGATCTGAAAATGCCACAAGTTTTAAGTCAGAAAATGTACTTTCTTATTTTTGGGAAAGGCTTTGAGACCATCATAAGTGTAATATAATCAGGGAAGAGTTTTGCCGATGGTGAGTTAGGCTGTGAATCCAGACATAATCTACATAGGTAACTAGTGTTTCAGTGACATTTGACTATTGTTTTCCTTTTCTCAGCTGCCATGTTATTTATTGGAAGGCTGCCATATTATAAATAAGATTGCTGTCCTTTTGAGAAATTTATTCTAGAATACTTAGCACCATTGATACCAGAGTTAAGAATGCTAGGAAGTAGCTCTGCGATTGTGAAGTTGTTGCTTGATTTTGACTCATTTGCAGACTTTTACAGAGAAGTTGGTCTATGCTGGGGAATGGGGATCCACTGTGGATTAAAGATCATTTCTCCTCTTCAAAATGCTCACAGTCCCTCCCCAAAAATGCTCTTTGAGAAAAACTAGAAAGCAGAGACTTTATGTCCACTGTGATTTGTGTCCTTGGGAGCACAGAAAGGAAAGATTAGCTCTGTTTGGAAAGTCTAGAGAAGATGTGTTTAATAAAGCTTTGGCTGGGTGCAGTGGCTCATGCCTGTAATCCTAGGACTTTGGGAGCCTGAGGTGGGAGGACTGCTTGAGGCCAGGAGTTTGAGACCAGCTTGGGTAATATAGCAAGACCCTGTCTCTTCAAAAAAAATAAAAAATAAAAAATGAGCAGGATGTGGGGGTGCACGCCTGTAGTCCAAGCTACTTGGGAGGTTAAGGAGGAAGACTGTATGAAACCAGGAGTTGAAGGCTGCAGTGAGCCATGATCCTGCCACTGCACTCCAGCCTGGGCAACAGAGAGAGACCCCTGTCTCAAAAAAAAAAAAAAAAAAAAAAAAAGAAAAAAGAAAAAGAAAAAGAAAGAAAGCTTCTGTGTGTGACTACTAAATCCCAGCAACTGAGCAGGATCTCTCCACTTTAGACGGCAGAGGAGAGCAAGAAAGACAATCAGAGTGGTCAAGATGTGTTAAAATACAGAGCCTGATGCCTCCAGCTTTGTTCTTTTGGCTTAGGGTTGATTTGGCAATGCAGGCTCTTTTTTGGTTCCATGTGAACTTTAAAGTAGTTTTTTCCAACTCTGTGAAGAAAGTCATTGGTAACTTGACAGGGATGGCATTGAATCTATAAATTACCTCAGGCAGTATGGCCATTTTCATGACATTGATTCTTCCTATCCATGAGCATGGAATGTTCTTCCATTTGTTTGTATGCTCTTTTATTTTGTTGAGCAGTGGTTTGTAGTTCTCCTTGAAAGGGTCCTTCACATCCCTTGTCATGCTACCTGACTTCAAACTATACTACAAGGCTACAGTAACCAAAACAGCATGGTACTGGTACCAAAACAGAGATATAGACCAATGGAACAGAACAGAGCCCTCAGAAACATCTACAACTATCTGATCTTTGACAAACCTGACAAAAACAAGAAATGGGGAAAGGATTCCCTATTTAACAAATGGTGCTAGGAAAACTGGCTAGCCATATGTAGAAAGCTGAAACTGGATCCCTTCCTTACACCTTATACAAAAATTAATTCAAGATGGAGTAAAGACTTAAATTTTAGACCTAAAACCATAAAAACCTTAGAGGAAAACCTAGGCAATACCATTCAGGACACAGGCATGGGCAAAGACTTCATGTCTAAAACACCAAAAGCAATGGCCACAAAAGCCAAAATTGACAAATGGGATCTAATTAAACTAAAGAGCTTCTGCACAGCAAAGGAAACTACCATCAGTTTGAACAGGCAACCTACAGAATGGGGGAAAATTTTTGCAGTCTACTCATCTGACAAAGGGCTAATATTCAGAGTCTACAAAGAAGTCAAACAAATTTACAAGAAAAAAACAAACAACCCCATCAAAAAGTGGGCAAAGGATATGAACAGACACTTCTCAAAAGAAGACATTTATGCAGCCAACAGACACATGAAAAAATGCTCATCATTGCTGGCCATCAGAGAAATGCAAATCAAAACCACAATGAGATACCATCTCATGCCAGTTAGAATGGTGATCATTAAAAAGTCAGGAAACAACAGGTGCTGGAGAGGATGTGGAGAAATAGGAACACTTTTACACTGTTGGTGGGACTGTAAACTAGTTCAACCATTGTGGAAGACAGTGTGGTGATTCCTCAGGGATCTAGAATTAGAAATACCATTTGACCCAGCCATCCCATTACTGGGTATATACCCAAAGGATTATAAATCATGCTGCTATAAAGACACATGCATACGTATGTTTATTGCGGCACTATTCACAATAGCAAAGACTTGGAACCAACCCAAATGTCCAACAATGATAGACTGGATTAAGAAAATGTGGCACAAATACACCATGGAGTACTGCGCAGCCATAAAAAAGGATGAATTCATGTCCTTTGTAGGGACATGGATGAAGCTGGAAACCATCATTCTGAGCAAACTATCGCAGGGACAAAAAACCAAACACTGCATGTTCTCAGTCATAGGTAGGAATTGAACAATGAGAACACTTGGACACAGGAAGAGGAACATCACACACTGGGGCCTGTTGTTGAGTGGGGGGAAGGGGGAGGGATAGCATTAGGAGATATGCCTAATGTAAATGACCAGTTAATGGGTGCAGCATACCAACATGGCACATGTATACATATGTAACAAGCCTGCACGTTGTGCACATGTACCCTAGAACTTAAAGTATAATTAAAAAAAAATATATATATATATATATATATACACATATATATAACAGAGCCTGGGAGGACACAAGTTTGGGATGTTCCTTGAGCCTGGGCAGAGGAGATCCATGTGCCTCCAGGCATCTCTGACTTCTCAAAGTCATTAGCTTCTTCTGCTTGAAAAAAGAACTCATTATCTACATAACCCTTAGAGTTTACTGTATGCAATATAGTTGTAGGACCACTATGAGATGTGGAATGGGAATGGCCCAGTAAGCCCAGAGAAAGGACTCCTTCATTTGGGCTACCATCTGCAATGGATGGTCCACTAACTTGGTTTGGGAAGCTGGTAGATGCCCTGCTCTATTTACTTTTCATCATGGGAAGGCTTGGGAGGCCACCACAGCTCTGATCTGGCATAAAGTGAAAATCCACGATACACTCTTTCTAACACCACTGCACGCAGGAAGTGTACGCATTCCCTAACTCTTTGATTGGAATGTGTAAATGTGAAAAGAGTGCTGAAGTCTGTCACTGTGAGCAAGAAGACTGCCATGATGGAATAAACCCCACATCTCATTGCAGTCATATGATTTTCTTCAAGGGCTAGACTGTACAAATGGCCTTTGCAAATGGTATTGAATGGATGTTCAGGATCAGGCATTCTGTCTCCGCACATAGAATAAAGTAAGGCTAACTATGAGGGTTGGATCTATAGCCTTTCGCCAATTCATTCATTTATCAGCTAACTCAAGCATTTATTATGTTTGCCAAGCAATCTGTGAGCAGAGAAAACCTGTAACAAAAGATAAAAGAACCACAATAATAAAACCTCATGTATTTGGGCCCCTCTAGTTAAGAATTTTAAAAAGTACATAAAATTTAACATTAAAATAATTTCTTAGTAAACCAATGACACCATACATATGGTTGCAGAAGAAAGCTTAAATTATGTAAGGCAGTTTTCATGAACTCCCACTTCAGAAGCACCTTCAGAAGAACGCAAAGACAATATATTAAAAACAGACCATTCTTAAAGATGTGTCAAAGTGGTTTCTAAAAAAAAATTGCCATTAGGCTAGGATTTAACTTGATCCTAGTTAACATGAATCTTTCTAAGTAATAAAATTACTGTCTTAAATTTTTTTCTCAGTCCAACTAAATCACACTAATTTTTTCTCCCATTCTAAGTCATAGTTGGTGTTAGAGATTTTCCTACAAAGCAGCTTTCGTTTAAGGATTAGTAGACTTACTGAATTTGGATACTATAAATATCACACATGAGTCTTCTGCCCGGAGCCATACTGGACAATGGGGGAATGAGGATGACCTAAGGCCATGTCATCTGCAGGACTGTTACAACTTCCCTGTACCAGCTGGAAATCTAAATGTTACTTAATCAAATGAATATCACAGTTCCCACGGAACAAATGGAGGAAACAGGCATGAAGCAGTGGAACTGCTGGGTCAAGGTTACCCCATGAGTCCCTCATAGGAAACCAGGAGCAAAGATCAGACTGTGTCTATTTTAATGCGTATAATGATCTCGCTCCCACTCCTGATAAGAAACTTCTATTTTTATTGCTAATTTTGATGTTTTCAGGCTTGAGATGGCATTTCTCCATTATTCTCTCTTCTTCCCTTCATTAATGTTTGGCAAATCTATTACATTTAAAAAAACATACTCTCCATTAAACAGCCAAGTTATGACGTTTATGGAACATTAGCCAGAAAATATGAAACTAAAGCTTTCTTCCAAGTTCACTTAGACTGCATCCTTGATAAGATTCAGAATTCTTACAGTAACAACAACAACAAAATCAACCTGGAAGTATTCCTCATTTAAAATCTGATACACATGGAAACTTCCAAAGGGGACATAAGAAATAATTAGGCCAACAATCATTCACATGTCTTTGTTGACATTAAAATATTCTGGCTAATGTCAGCCTGATAATGAACGAGTGTCTGTACTCTCAAAACATGAGGGCGGCTATTCCAGTTTGAAATATTGTCAAAAGCAAAAGGAATGTTTCATTTGCTCAACTGCCGAAGGCAGAGCTGACCCTAGATAAGAGCCTCCCTTTGTTGAGGCTCCTTTTCAGAGTCACTTCCACCCTGTTTTTAGTAATCTCCTTTTAAAGCCTTCCTCTATTAACAATCAAGACCAGGCACCATGTCACACAGAATCTCACCTGCTCAGGTGTGGTGCTCCAATTTCTAAATAGGAGGCTGAGGGGCATCAACCAGGGGTATGTCTGTGTGGTAGGGGTGTGTAGTGGGGCAGGGAGGAACAGTCAGGGTATTTGTCTTAAAGTAGCTCAACAAACACGTTTTTTTTTTTTTGAGACAGGGTCTCGCTCTGTTGCCCAGGCTGGAGTGCAGTGGCATAATCTTGGCCCACGGCAGCCTCAACCTCCTGGGCTTAAGTGATCCTCTCACCTCAGCCTCCCAAGTAGCTGAGACAACAGGCATATGCAATTATGCCCAGCTAATTTTTGTATTTTTTGTAGAGACGTGATTTTGCCATGTTACCTAGGCTGGTTTCAAACTCCTGGGCTCAAGCGATCTGCCTGCCTCAGCCTCCCAAAGTGCTGGGACTATAGGCGTGAGCTACCATGCCTCCCAGCCAGCAAACACTTTTTTTTTTTTTTTAACTCTAATTGTATGTATTTATCTGTGGTATGGGGTAAAGAGGCTGATAGATATTCATGGTCAAGGGTGCTAAAGACTTTCCAGGCTACTCCTGGGCACCCTGATGAACACAGCAGCAGGGCAGACACAGTGCCCAAAATGGGGCCCATTATTGGTGGCCGTAGGCTAGAAGTCTTACCCTTTCCAATAAGACTTTTGACTTGCACTGAAGACCAGAAGGCAAGACAAACGGTCTTGACTGGGTTTCACATCTCCCGAACAATTCTCAATTTATTCGTTTCCTCTGGTCAGGTCATCCTTAATGAATTGAGTAGAATGATTCAGAGGACTGGTAAGTTGGTCTATTATTTCAGTGATTCCCTTTATTCCCCTCAAATGTTATCAGTTTATGAAATTCCGAAGTCTGCGAACCACTAAACTATCTATCATCATCTATGTCTTGCTTAAAAGTAAACTCTGGGCTGGGCGCGGTGGCTCACGCCTGTAATCCCAGCACTTTGGGAGGCCGAGGCAGGCAGATCACGAGTTCAGGAGATCGAGACCATCCTGGCTAACATGGTGAAACCCCGTCTCAAAAAAAAAAACAAAAAAATTAGCCTGGCGTGGTGGTGGGCGCCTGTAGTCCCAGCTACTCTGGAGGCTGAGGCAGGAGAATGGTGTGAACCCGGGAGGCGGAGCTTGCAGTGAGCCAAGATGGCGCCACTGCACTCCAGCCTGGGCGACAGAGCCAGACTCCATCTCAAAAAAAAAAAAAAAGTAAACCCTGCCATTTATAGCTTTGCAATATACTCTGTCAGAGGAGATAGTAATAAAAATAGTTCTACCTATTTTGGTGAGAGGCTTGTCGGCAGTGAATCTGAGTCAGATGCGGCAAAGGAAGGCAGAGACGCTTTGCTTGTACTTCTCTCTCAATTACTTTTTGCTCCTTACCTAGTCTGACACCTTGGATCACTTCCTCCCTTTGGAAATGTTTCCCCAGTTCATTGCCATAGCACCACAGTAGCCTGGTTTTCCTCCTCCTTTCTGCGTGGCTTTTTGTGGCTTCCTCTGCAGGGTCCATTTCCCTTGCCAGTCTCTAAAATAATAGTATTCTTTAGGTCTCTGCTCTCAGTCTTCTTCTCTTTTTCATTAAATACTCTCCTTGCAAATCTCATTCATTTTCATGGCTCTCATTACTATTTGTGAACCCATTGCTTACTTGGATTAAATGAGATAATACACAAAAAGCACTTCGTGTCAGGCACATAGGAAGGGCACATTCTCTAATTCAACAAGTATTTCTTGAGTGCTTATATGTACCTTTCTGGCTACTGAGGATAGAGATGTGAACGAAATACACAAAAATTCTTGCCCACGTGGAGCTTACATTCTAATAGGTGGAACATCGTGAACCAAATAAGTGAAAGTAAGTAAAATATATAGTAGGTTAGATAATGCTATGTCTACTATGTCAAAATATAGCACAGAGAAGGTAGAGAGGAAGAGCTTGGGTAGGAACCATTTTCCATTTATAATTGGGTGGCCAGGAGAGTCTTACTGCAAAGATGACGTTTTGAGCAAAGACCTTGAAGGATATGGGGAGTGAAATGTTTAGATACCTGGAGAAACATTGTTCCAGACCAGAGGGATAGCAAGTGCAAAGACCTCAACAACTCTCTGTAATATTTTCTTAGCTCTTAGGTTTCTCTCCTGAAGCCTAGCTCATCAGACATCTTCAGATGTTCCAAGGATGCCTGAAATGCGACAGGCCCTCAAAGGAAGTGATCATTTACTTGCTTGACCTGCTATTCCCTGGTGGTCCTTGGCTTGGTCAATTGCATCATCATGCACCCATTACACAAGGCAGAAATCCAGGAGACAGCCTCAATTCCTCCCTCTCCCTCTCCCCTCTATCTAGTTAATTGCATGTTCTTAATGTAATTATTTTATAATTTTATTTTACTTTCAATTTCACTTAATCCCTTCACCTATTAGGCCACCATAATCTCATTAACATTGGATGGAAAACATATTTAGAGATGTGTGTCAAAGTACTCCAAAATGTAAAGTGCTATTTCTCCATTGCAAAGAAGTGCTAGATAAGAATGTGGAGATTAATTCTTTGCCAGCATATATGTATGTATATATATGAAGACCCACAGATTACCCTAAACCTTAATCCACAAGGCTAGCAAGCAATTGTTGAGCACTTCCCCTTATTTTATTTAATTGCACTTTTTCATAAAACCAATACCTTCACCAAGAGATGAAATAAATTGCTGGAGGCTATTCAAATAGTGAACATTAGGGCCTGGATTTGAACTTGGTGACACCCATGCACCAGCAATGTCCTCTGTGCCATGGTGCCCACATTGACCAAGAGCCCAAGATTGGAATGAGGCACCATAATAGTCATCTGTGGCACAAAAGACAGCAGCAGCAGAGTGTCCCTGAGAAGGCCCCTTGGCTCCTCCTTGTTTCCCATCCTTCTCCTCTACAAAAGGTTGATTTCAATATCTCACATGTGCCTCAATTTCATATAAGATGAAAAATTACAAAAAGGCAGCCGAGATGCCAAATAGCAAACACATTAAAAATGTTGATGCCCAAAGGATATGAAAAGCCACTTATCAAAAAAAGACATACATGCACCAACAAACATATGAAAAAACGCTCAACATCACTGATCATCAGAGAAATGTAAATCAAAACCACAATGAGATACCATCTCACACCAGTCAGAATAGCCATTATTAAAAAGTCAAGAAACAACAGTTGCTGGTGAGGTTGCAGAGAAATAGGAATGCTTTTACACTGTTGGTGGGAATGTAAATTAGTTCAACCATTGTGGAAGACAGTATGGCAATTCCCCAAAGATTTAGAACCAGAAATATCATTTGACCCAGAAATCCCATTACTGGGTATATACCCAAAGAAATATAAATCATCTTATTATAAAGATACATGCACACATATGTTCATTGCAGCACTATTCACAATAGCAAAGATGTGGAATCAACCCAAATGCCCATCAATGATAGACTGGATAAAGAAACTGTGGTACATATACACCATAGAATACTATGCAGCTATAAAAAGGAAAAAGAGCATGTCCTCCGCATGGACACGGATGAAGCTGGAAGCCATTATCCTCAGCAAACTAACACAGAAACAGAAAACCAAACACCACATGTTCTCACTTACAAGTGGGAGCTGAACATGAGAACACATGAATACAGGGAGGGGAACAACACACACTGGGGCCTGTTAGGGGTGGGGGATTGAGGGAGAACATTAGGGAAAATAGCTAAGGCATGCTGGGCTTAATACCCAGGTGATGGGTTGATAGGTGCAGCAAACCACCATGGCACATTTTTATCTATGTAGCAAACCTGCACATCCTTCACATGTACCCTGGAATATAAAAAATAAAAATAAAAATAAAGAAAAAAAAATGATGTCCAAAAACAATGAGAACAAAGTCCCAGCTGTCATCCTGGGGAAGAGGCACAATGAATTCCTCTGGGGTGAAGTTATCCACAGCCATCAGTCATTCCTAACCAGAGGCTGAATTACAAAAGGGGACAAAGCACTATCGCCTTCAGTAGCAGAAAGCATCTTTTCATCTTCCTTTACAATCTCCAGCGACGTGAATGCCAGATTGAGTCCCATCTTAACTGGTTAGCAGATTTGTCAATACTGTGCTTCTAGTAGACTTGATCCTGTGAGGTCAAAGAAGCACTTCTGGGGCCAGGTGGGTAAGGGTGCAGCTTCTACAACAAGGGACACTAGAATGTAAGTAGCTTCCAGCTCATTCTAAAAACCTGCCTTAGTTTTCTTGCTCTGTCCTTTTAGACCAAGCTTGTCTAACCCTCAGTCCCCAGGCCACATGTGGCCCAGGACAGCTTTGAATGCAGCCTATCACAAATTTATAAATTTTCTTCACACATTATGAGATTCTTTTTTTTTCCCGATCAGCTATCACTAGTGTTAATGTATTTTATATGTGACCCAAGACAATTCTTCTTTTTCCAATGTGGCCCAGGGAAGCCAAAAGCTTGGACACCTCTGTTTTAGACTGTACAGACCATTTTAGGGGGCCAGGTGAAAAGCAAGGCAAGAAGCTGAAAGCAGCCAGCTTAACAGGAAAAGGAAAGAACGAGGAGGAAGAGGCTCCATCAGCAGATGAATGGCCAGCATGAGTCAGGCTGCCTTGGGATCCTCAGCAGGTGCCATCCCAGGGTCAGGTCAACTGCTGTGCTCACCTGTCTCATCCCAGCATTCATCCATATCCCCCACAGAACACAGACAGAAACTCTGCCTTGGTAGCCCAATGCAGCTCACATCGGGCGTCCTGATGAGACATTCCTGCAGGCTTGACATTAGCGTAGCCATTTAAGATATCTCTATTCATAAAACCAGTCTCGGCTTCCTGGCACGTTTTCTTCAGGCTTTATAAACAGCAAGTAAACATCAGAAGAAATGATTTGGGGCACCAAACATCCTACTGCAGGCTTATTTGTTTTTACCCTTGTCTCTTTGTAAATTGGAACCATGGTGTAAAAATCACAGCATTATCAAACATGCAGGAGAAAAGATTTTCAGCTCATCTACAACACAATCATTCCATCAGACCCTTAAATAAATCAGCTTCATTTTCATTGCAATGTAAAACCCTCAGAAAGATGTAGAAAGCTTCAGAATAGGTTTGTGTGACACGTTAACTCCTATCATTCATTTCTGTAAACATTGTCATATTGATTCAAAAATACAATAATCTCAGTAATTCTGGCCCTACTTGTTTAAAAATAATTTTGACAAACGTTAAGATTAAGTTAATCATTGTGTTTTCAATCTGAAAAAACACTTACTAAACTATTAATATTGTAAGAGTTTAAGTAGAATGCTCGAGAGAACAAGCTGTTTCTTAAAGACATTTTACATACCAAAATGCATATATTAAGTTGATGTGCTATTTAGAAATAATTTTTATTTACACATCAAGTCAAATATACTTATTAGTGTCATTTAAATGACTATGCAAAGTTGGAAGAAATTAAAATGTTGCTTCTTTTAGAATCTTAAAATGGAGACAGGCTTTTCTTCCTAATTATGGTTAATTAGTGAGGTTTTATTGTAATAATAAATCACAAGGGGAGCTTCTAGTTTCATGGGTGGTTGATGCTGATTCTAATCAGGATTGCTGACCTAATGCTTGAGGAAAGATTGGCTGTTTCCGGAAGGATCCATTAATGACTTAGGAAAACAGATGTGCCATTGAACAATACTAGTCACGCCAAGGACAGAGTGTCCCTTCTTCTTGTTCTGTCTTCTTAAATAAAACCAAGGACAAACACTGACCCAGGAATGCCGTATAAACAACCAAACAGCTTACAGCCGGTATCATCAAGCTTTGAAAGGTCCTGCTCAGCCAGCAGCCATCTCCGACAGAAGGGACCTGATTTCATCCCTCACCACGCTAAGATATCACCAGATCCAATACACGTACAAGAAGCCTTAAACAGAAATGAGAAAGGAAAAGAAGGTCTTGGAAATCAGGGTGTTTTAATGAGGGATCCTTTGGTTGTAAGAACCCACTCAACGCTGGTTTAAATAGAAGAAGGATTTTAAGGATGTGGGGGCACGCCCATAGGACACAGGTAGGAAGAACAGAAGGGCCACAGAAGGCCTGGATTCAGCCTTTTCATTTGTCTCTGTCTGTCTCATCTGTCTCTCTCTGTGTGTCTCTTTATTTTATTTCTCCCTGTAAGCCATCCTTCTCTGATTATGCACTGGGCCAGTCTTGGATGTGCCAGGATGTTGTGGTTTAAGGACCAACAAAAACTCCCAGTGCCTCTCAGATCCAATTCTAAATTTTCAGAAGAAACTGTTACACCAGTGTTTCAATTCAGTTGTGCATGGCCTTGGGGATGCAAATTTTGCTACAGTGCCATGACTGTGAGTGACAGGGATGCAGACATGTGCTTTGCCATCATCCCAAAAGTTATCACAACCATCATCAGGGGTGGCCCTCCCTTTTGCAAACAAGCCATTTTCTGGCTACAGAAAATGTTGCATTATGGAATGGGTAATGTCTTATGCAAGATCGACCATAGAGCTTTCACAGGAAGCATGTTTCAGAATTTCAGATGAATGGGACTAATCAGATACCTTACTTGTATTTAAATTGGCTGATCATATTTCCTTTTTATGGCAATACAATACCATTAATGGGTGGATGGCATTATCCCATTTATTTTCTAAGGGAAATGGAAACGTTCATTCTGCTTATAGAGAGACAGTGTACCAGGAGAGCGTGGACAGAAATTACCTAACCCTAACTCTGGTGCTCAGAATTGCCTCATGGCCCTATAATAGCTTCAAATGGCCCTCCATGGGGGCATAGGTGATCACTGTTCTCCCATTGCCCTGATACTGAGCCTCTACTGTAAACCTCAGTTACACATCACGGAATATCTCTGCTTCTCTCTATTTCAATGTTTGTTTTCTTTGCTCATTCACCTTTCATAGTTGTCTTTTCCCATAATCCCTGCACATTGTGGCTACTTGATGAATCCTTTTGTGAATCAATCCAGTAATGGAGGGTGAAGTGCATTAACACAAGTCTCCCGTAACGTCAGGTTTGAAAGGTCCTGCTCTGCCAGCAGCCGTCTCTCACAGAAGGGACCTGATTTCATTCCTCACCGTGCTAAGACGTTACCAGATCCAACACACCCATGAGAAACCTTAAACAGAAATCAGACAGGAAAAGAAGGTCTTGGAAATCAGGGTGTTTTAACGAGGGACGCTTTGGTTGTAAGAACCACTTGCACTGGTTTAAACAGAAGGAGGATTTGAAGGATGTGGGGGCACTGCCCATAGGACACAGGCAGGAAGAACAGAAGGGCCACAGAAGGCCTGGATTCAGCCTTTTCATTTGTCTCTCTCTCTCCCATCTGTCTCTCTCTGTGTGTCTCTATTTTATGATTTTACTCTTGCATATCTCCATATGCAAGAAGAACCTGAAATGCCTCAGCACCAATCACTATCTCATGGAATAGAACGCTGCCAAAAGAAATTCAGACATCAGTGTCCCTTCATTGTGTAAGAGAAGACATAAGTTCAGAAAGATGAATGGTCACACAGCTGCTTGGAGGGAATGCCAAAATTAGGGCCCAAGTATTTGCCCACACATCAGCATTGCTGGTGAATGCACAATGGGATAATAATTCTCACTCAAGAGAAAAGAGTGCTGTGTAAAGCTAATGGATTTTGTCTTTGCTGAGGAGAAATCCTGGAAAGCTGCCCATCTATGTTAGGGACATGAAGTGGAAACATGTCCTCCCCTCTCAGTTGCACGTTCTTTCTCCAGGTACCTGACTTCCCAAGGTCACCAGGGCACTGCTGCATCGGGGCTTTACCCTCTGCACTTGTGGCCAGTCCTCCAAACCTCAAAGCCCAGTTCAAATCATTGGGTGAAATCCTTCCCTGAATAATGATTCTTCTCTTAACCTCTATGGTACTTTACACCTGAATCTCCTTTAAAAAGTGTTTTTATTACTAGTTTTAAAAGGGTAGTTTTACAGACAACCTACAGAATGAGAGAAAATTTTTGCAATCTACCCATCTGACAGAGGTCTAATATCCAGCATCTATGAGGAACTTAAATAAATTTACAAGAAAAAAAAACCCCATTAAAACGTGGGCAAAAGACATGCACAGACATTTCTCAAAAGAAGACATTTATGCAGCCAATAAAGATATGAAAAAAAAACCCAACACCACTGGTCATTAGAGAAATGCAAATCAAAAGCACAGTGAGATACCATCTCACACCAGTCAGAATGGCTATTATAAAGAAGTCAAAAAACAAGAGATGCTGGCGAGGTTGTGGAGAAAAAGGAACACATTTCCTACTGTTGATGGGAATATCGATTATCAATTAGCTCAACCATTTTGGAAGATGGTATGGCAATTCTCCAAAGCCCTAAGAGGCAGAAATACTATTTGATCCAGCAATCCTGTTACTAGCTATACATCCAGAGGAATATGAATCATTCTATCACAAAGATACATGCACAGGTGTGTTCACTGCAGCACTATTCATAATAGCAAAGACATGAAGTCAACCCAAATGCCCACCAATGGTAGACTGGATAAAGAAAATGTGGTACGTATACACCATAGAATACTATGCCGCCATAAAAAGGAATGAGATCATGTCCTTTGCAGGGACATAGATGGAGCTGGAAGTCATTATCCTCAGCAAACTAACACAGGAACAAAAAGTAAAATACCATATGTTTTCACTTACAAGTGGGAGCTGAATGATGAGAACACACGGTAGGTAACAACACACACTGGGGCCTGTTAGAGGGTGGAGAGTGGGAGGAGGGAGAGCATCAGGAAGAACAGCCAATGTATGCAGGGCTTAGTAACTGGGTGATGGGATGATCTGTGCAGCTAATCACCATGGCACACCTTTACCTGGTAACAAACCTGCACATCCTGCACATGTAACCCTGAACTTAAAATAAAAGTTGGAAACAGGCCGGGCACAGTGGCTCACACCTGTAATCTCAGCACTTTGGGAGGCTGAGGTGAGTGGATCACCTGAGGTCAGGGGTTCAAGACCAGCCTGACCAACACGGTAAAACCCTGTCTCTACTAAAAATACAAAAATTAGCCAGGCATGGTGGTGCATGCCTGTAATCCCTGCTACTTGGGAGGCTGAGGCAGGAGAATTGCTTGAACCTGGGAGCTGGCAGTTGCAGTAAGCCAAGATTGCACCATCACACTCTAGCCTGGGCAATAGAATGAGGCTCCATCTCAAAAAAAAAAAAAAGTTGGAAATAAAAAATTAGCAGTTTTAGCTTCTTAGATCTGAAAGTATAACAGCATCTTTTTCTTTTAAAACAATCTCTGAACTCATAAGAATGTATGCCTCTGTACCTCTTTTTCTAGAATTCTCTTAGCATAAAAAAGAGAACAGCATTTTATTTTTATTCTATTGGTTAGGACAGATCAGAGCATGGACTTTGGAGACAGAGAATCCTGACTGTGGGTTGCAATTCTGGCATTTTTGAGACCCTGAGGTAAGGCACTCATCTTTTCCAAGCTGTGGTTTCCTCATCATAAATGGAGTTGTTGTGCAATTGAAAGAGAGAATCTGTGCGCATGGAAGTGAATGTGATTCCTGGAATCATAGAGAGGCAGGAGCAGGGCATCTTCCTGCTCTCAGACTCTACATGTCAGAAACAAAAGGATTAGATAGCTGTGCTCCAGAGAGTGGCACAGACCACGAATGCCAAGGATAAATGTCTTTTCTTCATGGCCACAATACAAAGATGTCTGTTTATGTCCCAAAAAAGCCACACTGCCAGGCTATGGGCCCTGTGCCTCTCTCCGCTCTGTATAATATCAGTAAGTTCTCCAAGCAGTAGACACTGAGCGTTCAGTATTAAACATGGCATAAAGGCTCTGTATCAATCTTTAGATTAGCCAGCAGGAAAATAACCCCATGGCCTGGTGTGACTCATGAGTTGGCCATGCCAGCTTGGGAGTGACCAAAGGCAGCTCAATATCTGCCTTGGGTCTCAATGAAACTAATACACAGATTAGGTCCCACAGGTCGTTCATCAGGCCCTCAGAGGCCCTACTCCCCACAAGTGATTCCTCTTGCAAAATGGCTCCAGATGCCTGGAATAACAGAAAAATTCCCAGGCTTCTGTTACAGGTTAGACTATCTTCAGTAATGACCTCTCAGAATTTGAAAAAAAAAAAAATTAAGGTTCATTGATAAGCACAATAAAAATAGATTAAGGCTGGGAGTCATGGCTCACGCCTATAATCCTAGCACTTTGGGAGGCTGAGGCAGGTGGATTACTTGAGGTCAGCAGTTCAAGACCAGCCTGACCAACATGGTGAAATCCAATCTCTACTAAAAATACAAAAATTAGCCAGGCATGGTGGCAGGTGCCTGTAATCCCAGCTACTTGGGAGGCTGAGGCAGGAGAATCGCTTGAAGCCAGGAGGCAGAGGTTGCAGTGAGCTGAGATCCTGCCACTGCACTCCAGCCTGGGCAACAGGGCAAGACTCCATCTCAAAAAAAAAAAAAAAAAAAAAAAAGATAAAATGCTTTTAGATTTGGAGAGAGAACTAGCATTTTCAGGTTACTTGGGAAGCCATGGAAGGGATGATATAAACATAAAATGATCAGATTGAGGAACTACATTGCTCAGATAGATAACATATCAGATAGATAACATATCAGTCACTGAAATGAATCACTGCTGTGGCAATTAAGGAAAGGAAAAAGAAAACTGGAAAGAATAAACTCAAAATATGTAGTAAAAACAGTTATGATGGTGCCACTGCACTCCAGCCTGAGAGACAGAAAACCCAAAAATAGCTCTTAAAGAGTTGTAAAATTCATTCATACAAGGCACAGAAAACCAATTATAATTTGGAATGATACATCTTTCGGGATGGTTTCTGTTTTTGCAGGGAGGACTGCCTTCATTTAGGGAATGAAGTGCCCATTTTGGAATTTGAGGCTGTACTGAGCATGTGAGGAAGGGGTGTGTGTGTGTGTGTGTGTGTGTGTGTGTGTATGTGTGTGTGTGTATTTAGGGGGAACAGAAGGACTTTCTCAGCTTTCTTGATCCTGCAAGAGGTTATATCATGTAGAGCATAGAGGAAGGTATGGAGAGTGCTAGGTATTACAGGAGATGAAATAAGAATCCCAGGCGGGGCATGGTGACTCATGGCTGTAATCTCAGCACTTTTGGAGACCAAGGCAGGCGGATCGCCTGAGCTCAGGAATTCAAGACCAATCTGGACAACATGGCAAAACCCCATCTTTACAAGAAATACAAAAATTAGCCGGGCATGTTGATGCAACCTGTAGTGTTAGCTACTTAGGGGGCTGAGGTGGGGGAATCACTTGAGCCCGGGAGGTAAAGGCTGCACTGAGTGTGCAGGCCACTGCACTCGAATCTAGGTGACAAAGCAAGACTCTATCTCAAAAAGAAAAAAAAGAAGAAGAAGAAGAAGATGAGGAAGAGGAGGAGGAAGAAGAAGAAGAAGAAGAAGAAGAAGAAGAAGAAGAAGAAGAAGAAGAAGAAGAAGAAGAAGAAGAAGAGGAAGAAGAATTCCAGAATATAAGAACAGAAAGCAAAAAAAGAAACAAGAAGACATTGAACCTCAAGGAAATATCATATGACCTGCCTCTCCTTTCTCTGCCCTTTTATGTTTGGTTTCTTTGACATTTTTTATGTGACAAAAAACAGTTTGGTGCTGACACATTCTTAAGGAGAACCACATGAAGAGAAGGGAAAGAATCAGAGAGGAAGGGGGTAATAGAGGTTAATATGGACAGAAAATTAAAATGTCTGCAACACCAAAAGCACGTTTTAAAGTTAGATTTTTTTTGTTAGTTTTTGTTGTTGTTGTTGTTTGAGGCAGAGTCTCACTCACTCTGTTTCCCAGGCTGGAGTGCAGTGGCACAATCTCGGCTCACTGCAACATTCACCTCCTGGGTTCAAGCAATTCTCCTGCCTCAGCCTCCTGAGTAACTGGGATTACAGGCATGTGCCACAACACCTGGCTACTATTTGTATTTTTAGTAGAGATGGTGTTTCACCATGTTGGTCAAGTCAAGCTGGTCTCGAACTCCTGACCTCAGGTGATCCACCTGCCTGGGTCTCCCAAAGTGCTGGGGTTACAGGCGTGAGCCACCATGCCTGCCCTAATTTTTTTTTTTAAGCACCTTCTTTATAGAGACAGTCCAATTATTTTCTGTTACCCTGGAATTTTGCTGCATTTTGTTCTACTGCAGTACACAATGTATCCCCGGATCTGAGAGTTGAAAGAAGCAGTGAAATCCACCCAATTACGCTTCCCACCTACTACAGAAACCCTGTTTTAACCTCCACTTCCCTGTGTCCTCCTGCTGGGAACCTACCTACTTCCTAGGGCAGTGTCTGTGTGCTGTGGCACTCTAGTCATTCATTTGGTCTCCTGTATACTAAGCTTGAAGTTCCCTCCATGAAGTTCCCCTAGTTGGTCTCAGCTCTGCTCTGGAAGTTCAGAGGAGTCAAAGCCTCCACACAGCACACTCCTATTGGAATAGACTTCATCTCTCCGTTCCCTCCTTCTAGCCAATTCCTGTATCATCAGTTGCTCCAGTGTATCGCTGCCTCTTCCAACACATAGCAGCTAGAGTAAGACCGTCTCAAATGCCAAGTGCTAGACCTAAGCCCCTGACATGTTTTTTGGATGATTTTATCCTTATGCAAAGCTCAAATAAACTGATAACTTCCAAATTTACATATGCAGCCAAGAACCCTTGCACTTCAGCTCCATCTATATCCAGCTGGTTCCGGGACATCTATGTGAGTGTTCTTCAGATTCCTCAAGCTCAATATGCACTTGACTATTTCTAGTGCCTTCCTCCAAATAGGCACCTCCTCTTCCATAGCTCTGTGAATGGCTCGCTACTCACATGCCTGCCCCAGCCGCCCAGGAAATCTAGACCCCTTCTCCTTGTTCACCTCCCACAACCCACTGTTTTCTAAAGACGTCAACTCTTCTTTCTTCTTTCTCTTCTTCTGCCCCACAGCTCGCTCCCCAATTCAGGCCTGAGCTGAGTATATAAATTGAGTATGCTTGGTTCTGCTTTGTCAATGGCTGCTAATATGTTTGAAAAGCTAGTGCTTCTTTCTTTCTTTCTTTCTTTTTTTTTTTTTTTTCAAGACAGGGTCTCATTCTGTTTCCCAGGCTGGAGTGCAGTGGTGTGATCTTGGGCTCACTGAAGCCTTGACATCCCAGGCTCAAGTGATGCTCCCACCGCAGCCTCCTGAGTAGCTGGGATTACAGGCATGCACCACAATGCCCAGTTAATTTTTGTATTTCTGTAGAGATGGGGTTTCTCCAAATTGCCCAGGCTGCAGTCTTTCTTTCTGACAGGCTTTATTAGGGACACCTCCTCTCTGCCTGTATTCCTCATCTCCACCCCCAATCTTTCAAACTGCTTCCAGAGTTACCTTGATAGTGTAAATTTCATCATGTCATTCCCTTTTCTCAACATTCTTCAAAGGTTTGCTAGAATATCAGGGTTCTAAGCATAGCCTAGGCATCTGTGGTGGTGGCTGCCCAAGAATGGCCCTTATCATTTGAGCTTTGAAGGACTTAATGATCCTTGAAGCTACTTGACCGCATTTGTTAGGCAACACACACTGCCCCTCCATGGATCCCACAAATGTAACAGATTATTGAGAACCTGGGTATAAACATCTAAACAATAGCCTGAAAATAATCATGTTTATTATTATTTATGTTTACCTAATACATGCAGGAAAAATTTATTTATTTCTTCTTCTCTAATTATTTGACCAATCTTAAATTTAGCATATCCACATTAAGTTACTGCTTCTCTAGTTGTCTGTCCTCTGGAACTTGGCTTTTATTACTAAAATAGAATAGCTGGGTGTGGTGGTTCATGCTTATAATTCTAGCACTTTTAGGAGGCTGAGGTGGGAGCATTGCTTGAGGCTAGGAGTTTGGGGCTAGCCGGGGCAACTTAGTGAGACCCCCATCTCTACAAAAAATAAAAATAATTAGCTGGGTGTGGTGGTATGTGACTTTAGTCCTAACTCCTTGGGAAGCTGAGGCAGGAGAATTGCTTGAGCCCAGGAGTACAAGGCTGCAATGAGCTATGGTCACACCACTGTACTCCAGCCTGGGCAATGGAGTAGAATCTCATCTCTCAAAAAATAAGTGAAATAGAGTAATATTTTCCTATTTTGTTTTTCTGTAACAGTCATAAAAAATAAAGCCGGGGAAGTGCTTCCTAACCAGGATTCTGTATACTAAGTTAAAAGATGGTGAAATAATAAGAAAAATAATATTCTATTATTTTTGTCATTTTCCAAATATATATTTTTCATCTCTCTACTATCTGTCCCTCTGTGTTATAGTTCCCCATTTTATCTTCAACAGTCACTTTATTTTTCTTCTACTTTCTAATGATGGGCAATAATGCCTCTTCAGGGTCATTGCTACAGTCACAGTTCATGTTTCTCTGTCATCTGGTAACTGATGGCATTTAGTTAAGCATTCAACACAGTGCAAATATACTCTTCATCTGGGTGAATCCATACTAGGCTGGACTTAACCGTTCACTCACCATTTGGCATCACAGACCACTGAAGCAGAAATGTGACTTCCCAAATCATGTACTTCAAAATGAGAAATCATTAAACATGGTATCTATTTAATCAGATATTAAGTTGTAAAGAAAGCGTTCTTTTTTTTTAAAAATTAACGCTATTCTCTTCTTTTTCTGATTTCAATAAGCAATTGAGGCTGATATCTGGAGAAATGCTGAGATTACTTAAGAACAAATGGAAAGAGGAAAGCTAACATTAGGATATCCAATGTTAAGTGCATTAACTTCAGCTGGATAAAGTTGTAAATATATAAATGACCCACTAAGTATAATGATACTTTTCAAACCATACTTTTTCCCAGTGAAGTTTTCACAAACAAACAAAACTTGCAATGTTTTTTTCACTTCTAAAGTACTCATAGAGAAGAGGATTACATAATTATCTGCAGTTTTTAGAATTTCTAGATGTTTAGCTGGATAATTCAAAAAGAAGCAAGCTTCATATTATCTTCAGTAATTGGGAATTATCTAGTAAGGGAAATTCTCATTCTCTTGATGATGCCACAATGTTCCCTTTAATTGGTCTCATTAGGTATGCTCACAGATAGAGTGATTTGTTTAGTAGATATACTATCCACTTTTGTGAATATTCAAAAAATGATAACGTAGAAATACCCTTAAAAATATTAACAAGGCTACAAAGTCACCCAACCAACTTGAATACTCATTGCATCCCACAGAGACAAGCTTTCAGTGATCCATATACATGTTCTGAATATGAAACAATGATCATCTAGAATTCTATTTTCTACTGTCCATTTGCATAGTGTTCTCTAAATAGTTTTTCCCCTTTTTGCAACCTTTCCTTTGACTGATAATGTGCAAATGAAAGTGAGTTGAAAACACTTTTAGCAAAAACTGAACAAATTAGCACTAATATTTCTTCCTTCTCCCCCTCACAGTGGGAAAATAGATTATAACTATCAGATTTGACCTTGAGACTTAACTTTTGGGTTTCTTCAAGAAGCAAGGTATGGTTACAAAACACACTTCTCTCAAATATATTTGGCTTAATTATAATAGAGTTGGAAACTGATTACACATTAGATTAAAATTGATTATTTGTATTACTTGTATTATTTGTATTACTATTGTATACCAATCTATTACCTGCTGTTTGATGATAAACCTCCATATAGATATAAAATTAAATCATTAGTTTTTACTATTTGATGACTAAGTGTAGGGTTTTATTGTTTTATTCATTTTTTTCAATGTATTTTGTTTGCAAATTGATGGAGTTCTTGGCTTTGGATATTAATATCTTTTTTATATCAATTCTGATATAGTCTCAGCCATTATCTTTCAAATAATGCCTCTTTCTTGGTTTCTGTATGGTCTCCGTCTGTCCATTTAGTTAGACCTCTGTTGGACTTCTCACTGTATTGCTTATTTCCTTTAACCCCTCTTTTATACTTCTGATCACTTTGTCTCTAAATGCCACATTATAAGAAATTTAACTGGGAGGCCAAGGTGGAAGGATCGCTGGAGGCCAGGAGTTCGAGACAAGTCTGGGCAACACAGTGAGACACTATCTCTACAAAAAAATTAAAACTTAGCCATTTGTGGTGGTGTGTGCCTGTAGTCCTAGCTACTCAGGAGGCTGAATCAGGAGGATTTCTTGAGCCCAGGAGTTCAAAGCTGCAGTGAGCTATGATTGCACCACTGCACTCCAGCCTGGGAAACAGACTGAGACTCTGTCTTGCAAAAAGAGAAAAGAAAAAAATGAAAAGAAAGAAAAATTTAAAAGTTTTTTAATTTTTAAAAGTGCTATCAGTAAGATGATATCACTTGAGTGATATCAGTAAGATGACAGTATAGGAAGCAATGGACTTTTCTTAGCTTCATGGACACATTGATTCAACAGCAATAAATGAATTAATTCCCTTCGTAAAATTACAGGAACTAGTTTAGAGGCTCCTGCACCCTTTGGAAGTATAAAACCAGCCAAATTAAAACTGGTGGGAAAATTGGAGGCAAACCTCTTCTATAACCCCTACCCCCAGCACAGCACTATCTGATTGAGAGGTGTCTCCTAGCTTCCAGCTTCTTCAGGAGGAGGGGAAGATTTGAACCACACATCCAATATTTCAACTTTTCTGGGTGCTGCCCAAAGGAAAGGCTTCTATTTCACTTGTCTCAGAGTGCTGATGGGACCTGCCTTATGCCAGACACCTGGGGCTACAGAGAACAAAGGTGGCAGTTTGAACCAGCAAGCAGGCACTCATTACAACTCCTCTGCCTGGTCCAGCATAGAATAAGCAGATAAAACAAAAATGAAAACCCACTTCTCAGCTTTTCCCTGGTGAGAAAAGAGTTGAACCACATGTCGAACATTACAACCTCTACAGTGCTACCTAAGGGACTGGCTTTTGTCTCACCTGTACTGCAGTGCTGTTGGGGTCCAGCAAATGCTCAGCCTTTGAGGACTCCAGAGAAAAAAGGCCGTGGTTTGAACTAGCCCATGAACACTTGCCATAGCTCCTCCCCCTGGCTCAATGCCGAGCAGGTGGGCAAAAAGTCAGCTCCTAGTTTTTCCCTGTGGAGGGAAGCAGTTGGATTGTGTGCCAAATGTTCCAACTTTTCTGAGGGTTGCCTAAGGAACTGGCTTCTGTCTCATTTGTCTCAGAATGCTGATGGGACCTAGATAATTCTACATTCCTGAGGGCTACTGAGAACAAAGGAGATGGTTGAAACTAGTATGCACAAACTTCCCACAGCTCCTTCTCCTAGCCCAGCACAGAATCTGCAGAAAAAATTCCAGCTCCCAGCTCCCTGAGAAAGGAAACAGTTGGGGTGCATAGTCAACTTCCGGCCTCTCTGGGTGTTGAGGGACTGTCTTATCTGTCACCTGTCTAAAAGCACTAATGAGATCTGATATATTCTGGACACCTGTGGGCCACTAAGAACAAAGACGGCAGTTTGGAGTAGCACAAAGGTTTGAGAAGCCAACAGAAGTTTTGGCTGGGTTGATGTCATGCTAGGATCTTCTCCTGTAACAGTCTTGTCCATGAAGACTGGGCAAAGTGGTAGTTTCTTCTACTTTATAGATATCAACAGAGTCAAGGAAAATGAAGAAACAGAAACATGATCCAAACTAAGAAACAAGATAAAATTCCAGAAACCAATCCTAATGAAACAGAGACACATGAATTATCTGACAGAGAATTCAAAATAACTGTCACCAAAATGCTCAGTGAGCTCAGTAGAACAGTACATGAACAAAGTGAGAATTTAAGTAAAGATATAAAAAATTAAGGAGAAAACCAAACAGAAATCTTGGAGCTGAAGAATACAATAACTGAGGGGGTGGAACCAAGACAGCCAAATAGGAACAGCTCCAGTCTACAGCTCCCAGCATGAGCGATGCAGAAGTCGGGTGATTTCTGCATATCCAAATGAGGTAATGGGTTCATCTCACGGGGGAGTGCCGGACACTGGGTGCAGGACAGTGGGTGGAGCGCACTGTGCATGAGCCAAAGCAGGGCGAGGCATCACCTCACGCAGGAAGCACAAGGGGTCAGGGAATTCCCTTTCCTAGTCAAAGAGAGGGGTGACAGACGGCACCTGGAAAATCGGGTCACTCCCACCCTAATACTGCGCTTTTCCAACAGGCTTCACAAACGGCACACCAGGAGATTATATCCCGCACCTGGCTCAGAGGGTCCTACACCCACGGAGCCTTGCTCATTGCTAGCACAGCAGTCTGAGATCAAACTGCAAGGCGGCAGCGAGGCTGGGGGAGGGGCGCCTGCCATTGCCCAGGCTTGAGTAGGTAAACAAAGTGGCCAGGAAGCTTGAACTGGGTGGAGCCCACCACAGCTCAAGGAGGTCTGCCTGCCTCTGTAGGCTCCACCTCTGGGGACAGGGCACACACAAACAAAAGACAGCAATAACCTCTGCAGACTTAAATGTCCCTGTCTGACAGCTTTGAAGAGAGTAGTGGTTCTCCCAGCAAGCAGCTTGAGATCTAAGAATAGACAGACTGCCTCCTCAAGTGGGTACCTGACCCCCGAGTAGCCTAACTGGGAGGCACCCCCCAGTAGTGGCAGACTGACACCTCACACGGCCAGGTACTCCTCTGAGACAAAACTTCCAGAGGAACGATCAGGCAGCAGCATTTGCAGTTCACCAATATCTGCTGTTCTGCAACCATCGCTGCTGATATCCCGGCAAACAGGGTCTGGGGTGGACCTCCAGTAAACTCCAACAGACCTGCAGCTGAGGGTCCAGACTGTTAGAAGGAAAACTAACAAACAGAAAGGACATCCACACCAAAAACCCATCTGTACGTCACCATCATCAAAGACCAAAGGTAGATAAAACCACAAAGATGGAGAAAAAACAGAGCAGAAAAACCGGAAACTCTAAAAATCAGAGCACCTCTCCTCCTCCAAAGGAACGCAGCTCCTGACCAGCAATGGAACAAAGCTGGACGGAGAATGACTTTGACAAGTTGAGAGAGGAAGGCTTCAGAAGATCAAACTACTCCGAGCTAAAGCAGGAAGTTCGAACCAATGGCAAAGAAGTTAAAAACTTTGAAAAAAAATTAGATGAATGGATAACTAGAATAATCAATGAAGAGAAGTCCTTAAAGGACCTGATGGAGCTGAAAACCACGGCACGAGAACTACGTGACGAATGCACAAGCCTCAGTAACCGATGTGATCAACTGGAAGAAAGGGTATCAGCGATGGAAGACAAAATGAATGAAATGAAGCACAAAGAGAAGTTTAGAGAAAAAAGAATAAAAAGAAACGAACAAAGCCTCTAAGAAATACGGGACTATTTGAAAAGACCAAATCTACATCTGATTGGTGTACCTGAAAGTGACGGGGAGAATGGAACCAAGTTGGAAAACACTCTGCAGGATATTATCCAGGAGAACTTCTCCAATCTAGCAAGGCAGGCCAACATTCAGATTCAGGAAATACAGGGAATGCCACAAAGATACTCCTCGAGAAGAGCAACTCCAAGACACATAATTGTCAGATTCGCCAAAGTTGAAATGAAGGAAAAAATGTTAAGGGCAGCCAGAGAGAAAGGTCAGGTTACCCACAAAGGGAAGCCTATCAGACTAACAGCGGATCTCTCAGCAGAAACTCTGTAAGCCAGAAGAGAGTGGGGGCCAATATTCAACATTCTTAAAGAAAAGAGTTTTCAACCCAGAATTTCATATCCAGCCAAACTAAGCTTCATAAGTGAAGGAGAAATAAAATCCTTTACAGACAAGCAAATGCTGAGAGATTTTGTCACCACCAGGCCTGCCATACAAGAGCTCCTGAAGGAAGCACTAAACATGGAAAGGAACAACCGGTACCAGCCACTGCAAAAACATGCCAAATTGTAAAGACCATCAAGGCTAGGAAGAAACTGCATCAACTAACGAGTAAAATAACCAGCTAACATCATAATGACAGGATCAAATTCACACATAACAATACTAACCTTAAATGTAAATGGGCTAAATGCTCCAATTAAAAGGCACAGACTGGCAAATTGGATAAAGAGTTAAGACCCATAAGTGTGCTGTATTCAGGAAACCCATCTCACATGCAGAGATGCACACAGGCTCAAAATAAAGGGATGGAGGAAGATCTACCAAGCAAATGGAAAACAAAAAAAGGCAGGGGTTGCAATCCTAGTCTCTGATAAAACAGACTTTAAACCAACAAAGATCAAAAGAGACAAAGAAGGCCATTACATAATGGTAAAGGGATCAATTCAATAAAAAAAACTAACTATCCTAAATATATATGCACCCAATACAGGAGCACCCAGATTCATAAAGCAAGTCCTTAGAGACCTACAAAGAGACTTAGACTCCCACACAACAATAATGGGAGACTTTAACACCCCACTATCAACATTAGACAGATCAACGCGACAGAAAGTTAACAAGGATATCCAGGAATTGAACTCACCTCTGCACCAAGCGGACCTAACAGACATCTACAGAACTCTCCACCCCAAATCAACAGAATATACACTCTTTTCAGCACCACACCACACCTATTCCAAAATTGACCACATAGTTGGAAGTAAAGCACTCCTCAGCAAATGTAAAAGAACAGAAATTATACCAAACTGTCTTTCAGACCACAGTGCAATCAAACTAGAACTCAGGATTAAGAAACTCCCTCAAAAGCACTCAACTACCTGGAAACTGAACAACCTGCTCCTGAATGACTACTGGGTACATAATGAAATGAAGGCAGAAATAAAGATGTTCTTTGAAACCAACGAGAAGAAAGACACAACATACCAGAATCTCTGGGACACATTCAAAGCAGTGTGTAGAGGGAAATTTATAGCACTAATGCTCACAAGAAAAAGCAAGAAAGATCTAAAATTGACATCCTAACATCACAATTAAAAGAACTAGAGAAGCAAGAGCAAACACATTCAAAAGCTAGCAGAAGGCAAGAAATAACTAAGATCAGAGCAGAACTGAAGGAAATAGAGACACAAAAACCCTTCAAAAAATCAATGAATCCAGGAGCTGGTTTTTTGAAAACATCAACAAAATTGATAGACCGCTAGCAAGACAAATAAAGAAGAAAAGAGAGAAGAATCAACTAGACGCAACAAAAAATGACAAAGGGGATATCACCACTGATCCCACAGAAATACAAACTACCATCAGAGAATACTATAAACACCTCTAAGCAAATAAACTAGAAAATCTAGAAGAAATGGATAAATTCCTCGACACATACAGTCTCCCAAGACTAAACCAGGAAGAAGTTGAATCTCTGAATAGACCAATAACAGGAGCTGAAATTGAGGCAATAATTAATAGCTTACCAAGCAAAAAAAGTCCAGGACCAGATGGCTTCACAGCCGAATTCTACCAGAGGTACAAGGAGGAGCTGGTACCATTCCTTCTGAAACTATTCCAATCAATAGAAAAAGAGGGAATCCTCCCTAACTCATTTTATGAGGCCAGCATCATCCTGATACCAAAGCCTGGCAGAGACATGACAAAAAAAAGAGAGTTTTAGACCAATATCCTTGATGAACATGGATGCAAAAATCCTCAATAAAATACTGGCAAACCGAATCCAGCAACACATCAAAAAGCTTATCCACCATGATCAAGTGGGCTTCACCCCTGGGATGCAAGGCTGGTTCAACATACGCAAATCAATAAATGTAATTCAGCATATAAACAGAACCAGAGACAAAAAACACATGATTATCTCAATAGATGCAGAAAAGGCCTTTGACAAAATTCAACAACCTTCATGCTAAAAACTCTCAATAAATTAGGTATTGATGGGAAGTATCTCAAAATAATAAGAGCTATCTATGACAAACCCACAGGCAATATCATACTGAATGGACAAAAACTGGAAGCATTCCCTTTGAAAACTGGCACAAGACCGGGATGCCCTCTCTCACCACTCCTATTCAACACAGTGTTGGAAGTTCTGGCAAGGGCAATCAGGCAGGTGAAGGGAATAAAGAGCATTCAATTTGGAAAAGAGGAAGTCAAATTGTCCCTGTTTGCAGATGACATGATTGTATATCTAGAAAACCCCATTGTCTCAGCCCAAAATCTCCTTAAGCTGATAAGCAACTTCAGCAAAGTCTCAGGATAAAAAATCAATGTACAAAAATCACAAGCATTCTTATACACCAGTAACAGACAAACAGAGAGTCAAATCATTAGTGAACTCCCATTCACAATTGCTTCAAAGAGAATAAAATACCTAGGAATCCAACTTACAAGGGATGTGAAGGACCTCTTCAAGGAGAACTACAAACCACTGCTCAATGAAATAAAAGAGGATACAAACAAATGGAAGAACGTTCCATGCTCATGGGTAGGAAGAATCAATATCATGAAAATGGCCATACTGCCCAAGGTAATTTATAGATTCAGTGCCATCCCCATCAAGCTACCAATGACTTTTTCACAGAATTGGAAAAAACTACTTTAAAGTTCCTATGGAACCAAAAAAGAGCCCTCATTACCAAGTCAATCCTAAGCCAAAAGAACAAAGCTGGAGGCATCACACTACCTGACTTCAAACTATACTACAAGGCTACAGTAACCAAAACAGCATGGTACTGGTACCAAAACAGAGATACAGACCAATGGAACAGAACAGAGCCCTCAGAAATAATGCCGCATATCTACAACTATCTGATCTTTGACAAACATGACAAAAACAAGAAATGGGGAAAGGATTCCCTATTTAATAAATGGTGCTGGGAAAACTGGCTAGCCATATGTAGAAAGCTGAAACTGGATCCCTTCCTTACACCTTATACAAAAATTAATTCAAGATGGATTAAAGACTTAAATGTTAGACCTAAAACCATAAAAACCCTAGAAGAAAACCTAGGCAATACCATTCAGGACATAGGCATGGGCAAGGACTTCATGTCTGAAACACCAAAAGCAATGGCAACAAAAGCCAAAATTGACAAATGGGATCTAATTGACAAATGGGATCTAATTAAACTAAAGAGCTTCTGCACAGCAAAAGAAACCACCATCAGAGTGAACAGGCAACCTACAGAATGGGAGAAAATTTTTGCAACCTACTCATCTGACAAAGGGCTAATATCCAGAATCTACAAAGAACTCAAACAAACTTACAAGAAAAAAACAAACAACCCCATCAAAAAGTGGGTGAAGGATATGAACAGACACTTCTCAAAAGAAGACATTTATGTACTGAAAAAACACATGAAAAAATGCTCATCATCACTGGCCATCAGAGAAATGCAAATCAAAACCACAATGAGATACCATCTCACACCAGTTAGAATGGTGATCATTAAAAAGCCAGGAAACAACAGGTGCTGGAGAGGATGTGGAGAAATAGGAACACTTTTACACTGTTGGTGGGACTGTAAACTAGTTCAGCCATTGTGGAAGTCAGTGTGGCGATTCCTCATGGATCTAGAACTAGAAATACCATTTGACCCAGCCATCCCATTACTGGGTATATACCCAAAGGATTATAAATCATGCTGCTATAAAGACACATGCACACATATGTTTATTGAGGCACTATTCACAATAGCAAAGACTTGGAAGCAACCCAAATGTCCAATAATGATAGACTAGATTAAGAAAATGTGGCACATATACACCATGGAATACTATGCAGCCATAAAAAATGATGAGTTCATGTCCTTTGTAGGGACATGGATGAAGCTGGAAACCATCATTCTCAGCAAACTATCGCAAGGACAAAAAACCAAACACCGCATGTTCTCACTCATAGGTGGGAATTGAACAATGAGAACACATGGACACAGGAAGGGGAACATCACACACCGGCGACGGTTGTGAGCTGGGGGGAGGGGGAAGGGATAGCATTAGGAGATATACCTAATGCTAAATGACGAGTTAATGGGTGCAGCACACCAACATGGCACATGTATATATATGTAACAAACCTGCACATTGTGCACATGTACCCTAAAACTTAAAATATAATAATAATTAAAAAAAAGAATAACTGAACTAAAAAAATCATTAGGTTGGTGTTTGACAGCAGATAAGAGCAAGCAGAAGAATCAGTAAAGTCAAAGCCAAGTCATCTGAAATTATCCAGTGAAGTACATACTATGTGCATCATGGAGGTTCCAGAAAAAGATGAAGGAGAAAGAACCGGAAAGCTTATTCAAATGAATAATGGTTGAAAGCTTCTCAAATGTGAGGAAGTAAATGACATCCAGATCCAGGAAATCCAGAGGACTCTCAATAAGATAAACCCAAATAAATATACACAAAGGCACATTATAATCAAATGGTCAAAAGTCAAAGAAAAAGAATTTTGAAAGCAGGAAGAGAAAAGAAACTTGTCACATACAAGGGAGCTTTGAGAAGATTTTCAATGGGTTTTTCAGCAGAATACTTGCAATTCAGAAGGGAGAGGGATGATATATTCAAAGTGCTAAAAGAAAAAATGCTGCCAACTAAGAAGATTATGCTGGGCAAAACTGTTCTTCAAAAATGTAGAAGAGATAAAGACTTTTCAGGACATATAGAGCTGAGAGAGTTTATCATCGCTACCTGCCTTACAAGAAATACTAAAGAGTTCTCCAACTTATAACAAAGGACACTAAACAGCAACACATTATCAGAAGAAAGTAGAAAAATCACTGGTAAAGGTAAATATATAGTCAAATACAGAATACTGTATTACTGTAACATTAGTGGTTAAATCATTGTATTTGAAATATAAAAGTTAAAATATAAAAGTATTAAAATTACCATAACTAAAAATATGTTAATGGATATACAATATAAATAGATACAAACTGTGACATCAATAACATAAGTTGTGAGGGGAGAGGAAGTAAAAGTGTAGAGGTCTTATGTGTGATTGAAGTAAGGTTGCTATCAGCTTAAAACAGACTGTTACAATGTTAAATATTTTATGTAAACCTCATGGTAACCACAAAGAAAATACCTACAGAAGAAAAATACACACAAGAAAAATACAATGGAATCAAAACATATTAATTTTTTAAAAGTCAACAAAACACAAGAAAGACAGTAAGAGAGGAAAAGAGGGACAAATGAACCATATGACATACAGAAAATGATCGTCAAAATGGCAATAGTAATAGAACAACCAGACAGAAAATCTACAAAGATACACGGAATTTGAGCAACATTTTACAACAAATGAACCAAATACTTATACAGAACAATAGCAGCAGAATACACATTCTTCTCTAGTACAAATAAAATATTCTTCAGGAGAGATCACATGTTAAGTCACAAAACAAAGGTCAGTATATTTGTTTTTTTTAAACAGGGTTTCACTCTCTCACCAAAGCTGTGACAAGGCTGTGACATCCTTGTGACACCAAAGATGTGGAGTGCCATCATAGCTCACTATAAACTTGAACTCCGGGGCTCAAATAATCCTCCTGCCTCAGCCTCCCAAGTATCTAGGACTACAGGCTTGTGTCACCATGCCCATCTCATTAAAACATTTTTTTTTTTTTTTGTAGAAACAGGGTCTTGCTATGTTGCCTAGGCTAGTACTGAACTACTGGCCTCATGTAATCCTTCCACCTTGGCCTCCTAAAGCAGTAGGATTGCAGGTATGATCCACTGTGTTTGGCCAAGTCTTAATAAATTTAGGAAGACTGTCTTTTCCAACCATAATGAAATGAAACTAGAAATCCATAGCAGAAGAAAAATTTGAAAATTCACAAATATGTAGAAATTAAACTACATGCTTTTGAACAACCAGTGAGTAAAAGAAAAAACCAGAAGGGAAATCAGAAAATATCTTGCAACCAACAAAAATGAAAATACAATACACCAAAACTATGGAATGCAGCAAAAACAGTGCTAAGAGAGAAATTTATAGGGATAAATGCCTACATTAAGAAGAAGAAACTAAGTCTAAAAGTTAGCAGAAAGAAGGAAATAAAGATTAGAACAGAAATAAATAGAACATGAAGTCCTTGCCCATGCCTATGTCCTGAATGGTAATGCCTAGGTTTTCTTCTAGGGTTTTTATGGTTTTAGGTCTAACATTTAAGTCTTTAATCCATCTTGAATTGATTTTTGTATAAGGTGTAAGGAAGGGATCCAGTTTCAGCTTTCTACATATGGCTAGCCAGTTTTCCCAGCACCATTTATTAAATAGGGAATCCTTTCCCCATTTCTTGTTTTTGTCAGGTTTGTCAAAGATCAAATACTTGTAGATATGTGGCATTATTTCTGACGGCTCTGTTCTGTTCCATTGATCTATATCTCTGTTTTGGTACCAGTACCATGCTGTTTTGGTTACTGTAGCCTTGTAGTATAGTTTGAAGTCAGGTAGTGTGATGCCTCCAGCTTTGTTCTTTTGGCTTAGGATTGACTTGGTGATGCGGGCTCTTTTTTGGTTCCATATGAACTTTAAAGTAGTTTTTTCCAATTCTGTGAAGAAAGTCATTGGTAGCTTGATGGGGATGGCATTGAATCTGTAAATTACCTTGGGAAGGATGGCCATTTTCATGATATTGATTCTTCCTACCCATGAGCATGGAATGTTCTTCCATTTGTTTGTATCCTCTTTTATTTCCTTGAGCAGTGGTTTGTAGTTCTCCTTGAAGAGGTCTTTCACATCCCTTGTAAGTTGGATTCCTAGGTATTTTATTCTCTTTGAAGCAATTGTGAATGGGAGTTCACTGATGATTTGGCTCTCTGTTTGTCTGTTATTGGTGTATAAGAATGCTTGTGATTTTTGCACATTGATTTTGTATCCTGAGACTTTGCTGAAGTTGCTTATCAGCTTAAGGAGATTTTGGGCGGAGACAATGGGGTTTTCTAGATATACTATCATGTCATCTGCAAACAGGGACAATTTGACTTCCTCTTTTCCTAATTGAATACCCTTGATTTCCTTCTCCTGCCTAATTGCCCTGGCCAGAACTTCCAACACTATGTTGAATAGAAGTGGTGAGAGAGGGCATCTAAAACACCAAAAGCAATGGCAACAAAAGCCAAAATTGACAAATGGGATCTAATTAAACTAAAGAGCTTCTGCACAGCAAAAGAAACTACCATCAGAGTGAACAGGCAACCTACAAAATGGGAGAAAATTTTCGCAACCTACTCATCTGACAAAGGGCTAATATCCAGAATCTACAATGAACTCCAACAAATTTACAAGAAAAAAACAAACAACCCCATCAAAAAGTGGGCGAAGGACATGAACAGACACTTCTCAAAAGAAGACATTTATGCAGCCAAAAAACACATGAAAAAATGCTCACCATCACTGGCCATCAGAGAAATGCAAATCAAAACCACAATGAGATACCATCTCACACCAGTTAGAATGGCAATCATTAAAAAGTCAGGAAACAACAGGTGCTGGAGAGGATGTGGAGAAATAGGAACACTTTTACACTGTTGGTGGGACTGTAAACTAATTCAACCCTTGTGGAAGTCAGTGTGGCGATTCCTCAGGGATCTAGAACTAGAAATTCCATTCGACCCAGCCATCCCATTACTGGGTATATACCCAAAGGACTATGAATCATGCTGCTATAAAGACACATGCACACGTATGTTTATTGCGGCATTATTCACAATAGCAAAGACTTGGAACCAACCCAAATGTCCAACAGTGATAGACTGGATTAAGAAAATGTGGCACATATACACCATGGAATACTATGCAGCCATAAAAAATGATGAGTTCACGTCCTTTGTAGGGACATGGATGAAATTGGAAATCATCATTCTCAGTAAACTATCGCAAGAACAAAAAACCAAACACCGCATATTCTCACTCATAGGTGGGAATTGAACAATGAGAACACATGGACACAGGAAGGGGAACATCACACTCTGGGGACTGTTGTGGGGTGGGGGGAGGGGGGAGGGATAGCACTGGGAGATATACCTAATGCTAGATGACGAGTTGGTGGGTGCAGCGCACCAGCATGGCACATGTATACATATGTAACTTACCTGCACATTGCGCACATGTACCATAAAACCTAAAGTTTAATAATAATAAATAATAATAAAAGAAAAAAAAAAAAAATCACTAAACACTTGAAATTGGTGTATATTATGGTATATCAATTATTTCTCAATAAAGCTATTAAAAATAAAAAAAATAAAAAAAAAAAAAAGAAATAAATAGAACAGAGAATAGCAAAACAATAGGAAAAAAAATCAATGAGATTAAGAGTTAGTTTTCGAAGCAAAAAACAAAATTGACACACCTTTAGCTAGACTAAGAAAAAAAAAAGAGAAGACTCAAAGACAATCAGAAATAAAAAAGGAGACATTACTTACACCTGCTGCCACAGGAAAAAAGGATAAGAGACTACTATGAACAGATTGTAAGAGACTACTGTATGCCAACAAATTGGATAACCTAGATGAAATGGATACATTCCTAGAAACATACAGCTTACCAAGACTGGCTCATCAAGAAATAGAAAACTGGCATAGAGGCCAGGCGCGGTGGCTCACGCCTGTAATCCCAGCACTTTGGGAGGCCGAGGCGGGCGGATCGTGAGGTCAGGAGATCGAGACCATGGTGAAACCCCATCTCTACTAAAAATACAAAAAATTACCTGGGTGCAGTGGCTGGTGCCTGTAGTCCCAGTTACTCGGGAGGCTGAGGCAGGACAATGGCGTGAACCCGGAAGGCAGAGCTTGCAGTGAGCCAAGATCATGCCACTGCACTCCAGCCTGGGCTACAGAGCCGAGACTCCATCTCAGAAACAAACAAACAAACAAAAAACTGGCATAGACATAACTAGTAAGGAAATTGAATTAGTAATCAAAAACCTTTTAACAAAAGCTCAGGACCAGATGGTTCACTGGTAAATCCAACCAAAAATTTAAAAAAGAATTAATTCTAACCCCCTCAAACACTTCCAAAAAACTGAAGAAGTGAGAACATTTCCAAACTCATTTTAGGAGACCAGCATTATCTTCATACCAAAGCCAGATAAGAACACTACAAGGAAAGAAAATTGTGGGCCCATATTATTGATGAACATAGATAAAACAACCCCTAACAAAATACTAGCAAACTGAATTCAACACCACACTAAAAGGATCACACACCATGACGAAGTGAAATTTATCCCTAGGGTGCAAGGATGGTGGAGCATATAAAAATAAATTAATGTGATACACCACATCAGCAGAATGAAGGCTAAAAATCACATGCTCATCTCAATAGATGCAGAAAATGTAATTATAAAATTCGAAACTTCATGATAAAAACTCTGAGCAAACTAGAAATAGAAGAAAATTACCTCAACATAATAAAGGCCATATATGACAAGTTCATGGCTAACATCATACTCAATGGTGAAAACTTGAAAACTTTTCTTCTAAGATCAGGAGGAAGACAAGAATGATCACTCTTACTACTTCTATTCAATAAAGTAATGGAAGTTCTAGCCAGAGCAATTAGGCAAGAAAAAAAAGGCATCTAAATCATAAAGGAAAAAGTAAAGTTATCCTCCTCTGCAGATGACGTGACCTAACACACCCTTAGAAAATCCTAAAAACTCTAAGAAAAAAAGGTTAACTAATAAGTGAATTTAGTAAAGCTGCAGGGTATAAAATCAACACATGAAAATAAGTTGTGTTTCTATACACTAACAAACTACCGCAAAAGGAAATTAGAAAATTTATCCCATTTACAATAGCATCCAAAAGAATAAAATACTTAAGAATAAACTTAAGAGGTGAAGGATTTGCACACTGAAAATTATAAGACATTAATGAAAGAAATTAAAGAAGACACAAATAAATGGAAAATTTATTCCATGTTAACAAACAGGAAGACTTAATATTGTTAAAATGTTCATACTGCCCAGTAATCTACAGACTCAATGCAATCCTCACCAAAATTCCAATGAAATTTTTTACAGAAGTAGAAGATACAACTCTATAATTCACATGGAATCATGAAGGATCCTAAATAGCCAAAATATTTTCAGAAAAAAGAACAAAGCTGGAGGCATCATACTTCCTGATTTCAAAATATATTATAAATCTACAGTAATTAAAACAGAATGGTGCTGGCATAAAGACAGACATATAGACAAATGGTACAGAACTGAAAGCCCAGAAATGAACCCATGCATACACAATTAGCTGATCTTCAACAAAGGTACTAAGGTACACAATGGGGAAGGGACCATCTCTTCAACAAATGGTGTTGGCAAAATTAGCCACATGCAAAAGACCCTTAACGTACACTGTACAAAAATGTCAACTAAAAATGAATCAAGAATTTAAACATAAGACCTGAAACTACAAATTTCCTAGAAGAAAACGGGGAAAGATTCATGACATTGGCCTCAGCAATGATTTCATGGAAATGACAACAAAAGCACAGGTGATGAAAACAAAAATAGAGAAGTGGGAGTACATCAAACTAAAAGGCTTCTGCTCAGCAAAGGAGGCTTAATGGAGTGAAAAGGCAACCTGTGGAATGGGAGAAAATGTGTGTGGATCCCATATAGCTGGGAAGGGATTTTCCAAAGTATATAAGGAACACCTACAGTTTAATAGCAAAAAAAACCTAATAATCTGATTAAAAATGGGCTAAGAATTTGAATAGACACGACTCCGAAGAAGACATACAAATATCCAGTAGGTATATTAAAATATTAAAAGACGGTCAGCATCACTAATCATCAGGGACATTCCAATCAAAACCACAATGAGATATCACCTGTAATGTGCCACGACATGGATGAAACTTGAGGACATTATGCTAAGTGAAATAAGGTACTCACAGAAGGAAGAATACCATATGATTCCACTTATATGAGATATCTAAAATGGTCAAGCTCATAAAAACAGAGAGTAGAATTCTGGTTGCTTGGGATTGAGGGGAGAGACAAATGGCGAGTTAGTATCTAATGAGTATAACATTTCAGTTATGCAAGATGAATGAATTTTCTAGATCTGCTGTACATGTTGTGTCTATAGTTAATACTATTGTATTGTATACTTAAAAATGTGTTAAGAGGCTAGATCACATGTTATGTTGCCATAATACATTTTGTTTATTTTTTATTTTTTTGACACAGGATCTTGCTCTGTCACCCAGGCTGGAGTGCAGTGGTAAGATCATGGTTCACTGCAGCCTCCACCTCCTGGACTCAAGCAGTCCTCTCACCTCAGCCTCCTGAGTAGCTGGGACTACAGGTGTGTGCCATGATGCTTAGCTAATTTAAATTTTTTTTTTTGTAGAGATGGGGTCTTCCTATGTTACCCAGGCTGGTATTCTGTTAGGATTACAGGTGTGAGCCACCAAGCCCAGCCAAAATTGTTTTTTAAAGTATACCTTCTATTTTATCAGTTTTCTCTTCATTGTATTTACTCTGAATTTTAATTATAATTATGTAATTAAATACAATCTTTAATTATTACATTTTTCATTTCTAGAAGATCTATTTTTAAAATACCACAGTTCAATATTTCTAGACTGTTCTTTCAAAATATAATACATTTATTTTATATTCTGTATCTGATAGTTCTAATATTGGGAGTTTATGTAGATCAGATTCAGCAGGGTTCTTTTCCCTTCCTGCCTCTTACTCACAGTCATTTGTTTCCTTATGTATTCAGTGAAATTTTTATTGGGAACTCATGTTTTTGGTCATGTTTTTGGACCTTCATCTGTTGGAATTCTTAGATGCCTGAATACAAAGTGCTTTCTTTCCAATAGGATTTTCACTTTCTGCCTCCAGGTAGCTGGGTACATGGTCAAACTGGAACAATTAAATAGCATTTTTGGCTTTTGGATTTTTTTTTTCCTGTCGTATGATAATATAATGTTAGACCTGAGGTTACACGTTCGTAGTACAGTCCTTTCTTTTTTCTTCTCCACCCAGACTCGAGGGTGAGCCAAGAGTTTTCTCCAAGGTCTCCCACTGCAAAGCGGGTACACTTTTTCTTCATCTCCTGATGGCGTCAATGCTGGTTTTGTTTCTTTTTTGTTTGTTTCTTTGAGATGGGGCCTCCCTCTGTCACCCAGGCTGAAGTGCAGTGGCGCAATCTTGGCTCACTGTAACCTCCATCTCCCAGGCTCAAGCGATCCTCCCATCTCAGACCCCCAAGTAGCTGGGACTACACGCACAAGCCACAACACCCAACTAATTGTGTTACCACTATTCTTCAGACTGAAGATTTCCTATTGTCAGTGAATGTGTCTTTTAAACTCCTCTGGGCAACAGGGGATTGAGAGAGGCCACTAAAGCAAATGATGGCTCCAACTTTCACTTAGTCCTTTGCATTGGAGCTTTTTTTTTATTTTGCTTTTCCCTCAGAGGATTTTCTTTACTTTCTGCCAGAGCAACCAGGCATTATAAAAGACATTTGGGGTATTTTTTTTTTAATTTAGTGTTTTTAGCTGTAGCCTTCTGCAAGGGCATTCTCTGAACATCTATTATGTACAGCTCCTGTTATTATTTGTTGATGATTCTTCTATTTATAGCTATTCAAAAAATTTCGTGAAATAACTTTAATAAGTAGGGCACAAATAGAATAGATTTGAGATTTTCCTAGTGTGTTGTATTTAAATATTGAAGATGCTTCTTCAAAAATCTCTAAGAATGTAAATAGAAGTTTTATCAGGAAAAAAATGACTTTACATTGTGCCAGAAATTGAAGTAGCAAATAAGCCCTCACCTTCTTAGAAAGAACTTCATCATCAAAACCAGAAAACTCCATTCTCAAGGAGAGAGGAAGGACAGTCACACAAATACTAACAAACCGTATAAAATAATTATGTGATGCAAATCTGAAATTACAAGTAAGAATGGAAGGATGCTGAATGCTTCTAAATGGCTCCCCATGGCTGAGTCTTTCTTCTTAAGGTGGAGTAGGGGTCCCTTTGGTGATGTGTGAGAAATATTTGTGGATACTTGAAGCTATAAATTAAACATGGTAGGAAGCATTTTAATTCTGATGGTAATTTAGTTCAACATAGTCTAATATTAAATTAAACAAGATATTATGGACTAGATTATAAGACTTCCATCATTTTAAATATAAATTTCCAAGAAAATTCTTTTTCTTTTTATTTTTTGCGACAGGGTCTCACTCTGTTGCCCAGGCTGAAGTGCAGTGGCACCCTCTCAGCTGACTGCAGCCTCGACTTCCTGGGATCAAGCAATCCTCCCACCTCAGCTTCCCGAGTAGCTGAGAGTACAGGTGCATGCCACCATGCCTGGCAATTTTTTTTCTTTTTTGTAGAGACAGGGTTTTGCCATGTTCCGTGGGATGGTCTCCAACTCCTGAGCTTAAGCAATCTGCTTGCCTCAGCTTCCCAAAATGCTAGGATTATAGGTATGAGCCACCATGCCTAGTTTCCAAGAAAATTCTTATTTGGAGTATAGTCATATGCTGCATAACAAAATTTTGGTTAAGGACAAATCACATATACAACAGGAGTCCCATTAGATTATAATACTGTATTTTTTCCTGTACCTTTTCTATGTTTAGATGCACAGATACTTACCATTGTGTTACAATTGTCTACAGTATTCAGTACAGTAATCTGCTGTACAGGTGTATAGCCTATGAGCAGTAGGCTATACCATATAGCCCAGGTGTGTAGTAGGCTATGCCAACTAGGTTTATATAAGTATACTTATGATGTTTGCACAATGATGAAATTGCCTAATGACGTATTTCTCATAACATATCTTCATAATTGAGTAATGTATGACTGTATTTGTTTGCAACTGCAGAAGGGGCAGGCATGAATTTGTTTCTGTTGGGAGGAAATGCGTAGAATACCCTGACCTGGAGTTTTAAAAGAAAGTTCTCAAGTTAGTGCACATAAGCCTTAATGCTTTCATCCTATCTTTGCTCCTGCTTTGAAGCTCGAATCTTGGAATATCGCAGGGTCCTGGGCTACTTTCTCTTCTCAGAGATGGGCCACATTCTCTTCTCTTTTCTATCCCCTTCAATCTCCCTGGGTGTTCATCCAATCCCATGGCTTTAAATAGCACTCATATACTGGTGATTCACTTATTTATATCTGTAGCTTCTGTCCTGCGCTGATCTCTAGATCCATGTATTCAAATTCCTATCTGGCATCTCCTCTTGAGTGCTTATGGCTGTGCCACATTAACATCACAAAGAAAACTTGATTTTCTCAATTCCCAAAACCTGCTCCTTCCCTGTTTCTCATTACTGTCCATCACTTTGCCTTAATTTTTGTCATAGAGCCAACAGTTAAACCCCGTGGAACCACAGCCTTCATCTCTCATCGCCTTCATCTTGGTTAGATCCTAGAATAATGCCTGACACTTAGCCTAATAAATGTTCACTGATGGAAGAGAAAAATGAACAAACTTTTTTTTTCCCCTGAAATTATTTCAGTCTCTTCCTCTCTCCATGTTTCCCTCACCAGCCACACAGGTTTACTTTGCTATTTCCTATATGCAACCAACATGGTCTATTATGATGCTTCCTTTCTCATTCTACCTGGTGAACTCATATTACCTGGGGGAAATGGCCTGTTCTTCTGTGCATTCATGCCATTTTGTATATGAATCTATTCAGAAAATTCCATTTAGATATCCAGATAACCTGGTTATTTCTATCACTGTATAATACTCCTCAGGGCAAGAACAATGTTTTTCTTATTTTTAACCTTCCAGTATTTAGCACAATGCCAGACACATAGTAGATGGTTAAATAGGTTTCTTTCTTTCTTTTCTTTTTTTTTTTTTTTGAGTGGGCAAAGGCATTGTAGGAATCATAGTTTCAGAAAACAACCTAATCAACAGGGTAAAATATTAAAACATTGGCTCAAGAAAAGTCTAACTAATGTATATCCTACATATATTGAAAATGGAACTGCTTAAGTTTATTAATTCCAAACTAATGAGTATGTTAAAAATGTAATATACCAGCATAATACTATATATATATTCATAATGCATATGATAAGCTGTCAGACACAAGCATAATATTCTACAGTCTAAATAATTGTGTTTAAACCATGAATGTCTGTTAAAGTCTAACTTGTGTATCATATTTATAAATATGAATTGCCCAGAAGTACAAAATATAACAAAAGTTATCTGTGTTCCTGAGAGATACATTTAACCAATGTTTATGGTATGTAAGAAGAGATTCTTTACTTAGTTATAGTCTCCTCTAGGTTATTTTAGTAATGGAATTGTATATTTTGGAAACATGGGGAACAAAATTACACTGAATTCAATTGAAATTTTTCCTGTTACAAAACAAGGGGAGAAAACCATGCAGGCAGACTTTGTGGTCTGCCTTAAAACTCTAAAGATTATTAACTTAAGAAACCATAATAGTTAACCTGCTATAGCACTCTCACCAGGAAGAAGGTTCTTCTTTTGTCTAGATTTTCAAATTCTCAGATATCTCTCCTACCCATATGTGGCCATGAGCTAGGAAGGGCGGTATCATGTGATTATAGAAGAGATGGGTAATCTGATAGGCAGATTGATAGGTAGAGAGGCTCGTGATAATTTGCTCCTAAATAGCCAAGATTGATAAAACTACTCTTAAGAACATATATAGCATATAATAATATAAGGAAATGATTTATTTGCTTGGGAGATATAGCCCCATATAAAAAGGTAATCACATACTCTTCCATCTATACTAATTCTAATTATTTTTCAAATGGCCAAGTTCCGATAGATTAAATGAATGTAATATAATAGAAGTATTTTAAATGTAAAGTGGCTCATTAGACTTAAAAGTTGGAAGCAATATATGCACCAAGAACTGAATACAGGGAAATTAAATGAAAAAGTAGTTTAGATAGCAAAATATTCTACTGGAGTTGGCTAAAACTATAATTTGTGATTCTATATAATCTCTTAAGTTCTTTACAAAAAAAATATTTCCCTGGGACATTAATCTAATGTTTGGAAGGTGCTGACTAGTACATAATTTAGGAAAATATTTATAAAAATAGAGCTTGTTACTTTAGTTTCCACTCCAGTTAAAGCAGAAACAGAAAATCATTTTGTGATTTTTTAACGTTATTGAGATAAGGAAAGTTTCTTTATCAGATCCATTAGAGACAAGCCACCAAAAACAAACCTGTGTCTTATAAACATAATAAGAGATACTGCTCACATGTTATCAGCATTAAAGGAGCCCTGATTATAACTTAGTTACATAGATAAAATCCAATAAAGAATCGGCACAACCATTGCCTGCTCAATGCACACTCTTCTTGAACTTGGAGTACGCAAGTAGCAACAGAAAATAAGAGTGCAGGTAACAGAGCACGAGAGACACAATATATCAGAGGTTAATAACAAGCCATGCCAATTGGCTTAGGTAGAGTTCATGACCAAGAATCCAAAAGTAAGTGCAACAAAAACAAAGATAAATAAATGGGACATAATTAAACTAAAAAGCTTCTGCACAGCAAAAGAAATAATCAGTAGAGTGAACAGACAACACACAGAGTAGGAGAAAATTTTTGCAAAGTATGCATTTGAAAAAGGACTAATATCCAGAGTCTAAAAGGAACTCAAACAAATCAGCAAGAACAAAACAAATAATCCCATCAAAAAGTGGGCAAAGGACATGAATAGACAATTCTCAAAAGAAGATATACAAATAGCCAACAAACATATGAAAAATGTTCAACATCACTATCAGGGAAATGCAAATCAAAACCACAATGAGAAACCACCTTACTCCTGTAAGAATGGCCATAATTTAAAAATAAAGAAATAACAGATGTTGGCGTTGATGTGGTTAAAAGGGAAAACTTTGACACTGCTGGTGGGAATGTAAACTAGCACAACCACTATGGAAAACATAGAGATTCCTTAAATAAGGAAATATTTTATATTGGAATCTCTATGGAAAACATAGAAATTCCTTAAGTAACTAAAAGAAGAACTATTGTTTGACCTAGCAATCCTATTACTGGGTATCTACCCAGAGGAAAAGAAGTCATTATATGAAAAAGACACTTGCACATGGATGTTTATAGCAGCACAATTCACAATTGCAAAAATGTGGAACCAGCCTAAATGCCCATCAACCAATGAGTGGATAAAGAAAATGTGGAATACTACTCAGCCATAAAAAGGCACGAAATAATGTCATTTGCAGCAACCTGGATGGAGTTGGAGATCATTATTTTAAGTGAAGTAACTCAGGAATGGAAAATCAAACATCATATGTTCTCACTTATAAGCAGGAGCTAAGCTATGAGGATGCAAAGGTGTAAGAATGATATAATGGACTTTGGGAACTCAGGGGGAAGGGTGTGAGTTGGGTGAGGGATAAAAGACTACACATTGGGTAGAGTGTACATTGCTTAGGGGATCAGTGTACCAAAATCTCAGAAATCACCACTAAATAACTTTTCCATGCAACCAAACACTAACTGTTCCCCCAAAATTAATGGAAAAAAAAAAAAAAAAGAAACCATGTTAAGAAGTGGACATTTGAAGGGAAACCTGGAGGTGTTCTAGCAGTTTTTGCTTTTTCTGCTTAGGATATATAGAAGGAGAAAAAGCATTGAGTTAGAAGACATTGATTCAAACTAGTGTACCTCTAGTCTTGATCAAAACAACTAACTCTGGCTTTTTCCTTAGATATTTTAAGAGAGATAATTTACTTCAAACTATACTACAAGGCTACAGTAACCAAAACAGCATGGTACTGGTACCAAAACAGATACATAAACCAATGGAACAGAACAGAGCCTCAGAAATAACACCACACATCTACAACCATCTGATCTTTGACAAACCTGACACAAACAAGCAATGGGAAAAAGATTTCCTATTTAATAAATGGTATTGGGAAAACTGGATAGCCATATGCAGAAAACTGAAACTGGACCCCTTCCTTACACCTTATAAAAAATCAACTCAAGATGGATTAAAGGCTTAAATGTAAGACCTAAAACCATAAAAATCCTAGAAGAAAACCTAGGCAATACCATTCAGGACATAGGCATGGGCAAGGACTTCATGACTAAAACACCAGAAGCAATGGCAACAAAAGCCAAAATTGACAAATGGGATCTAATTAAACTAAAGAGCTTCTGCACAGCAAAAGAAACTATCATCAGAGTGAACAGGAAACTTACAGAATGGGAGAAAATTTTTGCAATGTATCCATCTGACAAAGGGCTAATATCCAGAATCTACAAAGAACTTAAACAAATTTACAAGAAAAAACAAACAACCCCATCAAAAAGTGGGCAAAGGATATGAACAGACACTTCTCAAAAGAAGACATTTATGCAGCCAACAAACATATGAAAAAATGCTCATCATCACTGGTCATTAGAGAAATGCAAATCAAAACCACAATGAGATACCATCTCATGCCAGTTAGAATGGCGATTATTAAAAAGTCAGGAAACAACAGATGCTGGAGAGGATGTGGAGAAATAGGAATGCTTTTACACTGTTGGTGGGAGTGTAAATTAGTTCAACCACTTTGGAAGATAGTGTGGCGATTCCTCAAGGATCTAGAAATAGAAATACCATTTGACCCAGCAATCCCATTACTGGGTATAAACCCAAACGATTATAAATCATTCTACTATAAAGACACATGCACACGTATGTTTATTGCAGCACTATTCACAATAGCAAAGACTTGGAACCAACCCAAATGTCCATCAATGATAGACCAGATAAAGAAAATGTGGCACATATATACCATGAGATACTATGCAGCCATAAAAAAGGATGAGTTCATGTCCTTTGCAGGGCCATGGATGAAGCTGGAAACCATCATTCTCAGCAAACTATCACAAGAACAGAAAACCAAACACCACATGTTCTCCTAATGTAGAAATACCTAATGTAAGTGACAGGTTGATGGGTGCAGCAAATCACCATGGCATGTCTATACCTATGTAACAAAACTGTATGTTCTGCACATGTACCCCAGAATTTAAAGTATAACAATAAAAATAAATAAATAAATAGAGTTAAAAAAAGAGATAATTTATATGATCTTTAGGTTTCTATGCCACTATAAAACTCGGAGACTGTTAATTCTCTTTTCCACAGTGATTCATGCTTCTCTAATGCAAGTGCATTTAGTTTTTCATCACATTTTTGAGTTATTGATCTCTCTACCCTAAGCAGGCTATGCCAGGGTAACCAAAACTACAGATCAGCTCAGAGAAAACCCCAGATTAACTTTAAGAGGTGACTCTATACTCCTTTCCTGACATACTGAATTTCAACAGAATCTAGGAAGAAAATAAAGTATGGTAAGAAGAATTACTTATATTTCTTACTTCTCATTCATGACTAGGTGGGATAATTTTTTTTTTTTTTTGAGACGGAGTCTCACTCTGTCGCCCAGGCTGGGGTGCAGTGGCACGATCTCGGCTCACTGCAACCTCCGCCTCCAAGGTTCAAGCAATTCTGCCTCAGCCTCCTGAGTAGCTGGGATTACAGGCGCCCGCCACCATGGCCAGCTAATTTTTGTATTTTTAGTAGAGATGGGGTTTTACCATGTTGGTCAGGCTGGTCTTGAACCCCTGACCTCGTGATCCACCTGCCTCGGCCTCCCAAAGTGCTGGGATTACAGGCGTGAGCCACCATGCCTGGCCAAAATTTTTTTTTTTTTTTTGAGACAGAGTCTTGCTCTGTCACCCAGGCTGGGGTGCAGGGGTGTGATCTCGGCTCACTGCAACCTCTGCCTCCCAGGTTCAAACAATTTTCCTGCCACAGCCTCCCAGGTAGCTGGGATTACAGGCACCTGCCACCATGCCTGGCTAATTTTTGTATTTTTAGTAGAGGCAGGGTTTACCATTTTGGCCAGGCTGATCTCAAACTCCTGACTTCAAGTAATCCACCCGCCTTGGCCTCCCAAAGTGCTAGGATTAAAGGCGTGAGCCACTGTGCCCAATCTGGGAAAAAATTTTAAATAAGATTAGTCAAGAAATGGAAAACTCTAGAAGTAAGTGTAATTTTTCATATTCACACAGTCATAGCTCATACTATATTTAATTGGAGAAAAATTGCCATTAAATACTCTTAAGCAAATTGAGTATGTTTACTTTTCATTTGTACAGTGGCTGCTCAGAGTAAGCTCTGCAAATTGTAGCGAAAGGATGAGGAGAAACGTAATGACCCATATAGATATGTAATGCTTGGATCTGGACTAACTGGTCTCAGTAATGAGCCAAAACTATGAATTTAATAACTGTGAGCATAAGTTGCCAGTGCTCTGTTGATTACATACTGTACCCTTGACCTCTGATCTTCTCAACAAATGAGTAGAATTGGTCCTAAAGGCAGTCAGATTAAGAAAGGCACATAATCAATATAAATCCATTGCTGCTTCTAGAAAATACTAGAAAAAGTATAAGTCCTATCAATGGATGATACCCATTGACTGGTATTATCAGCTTGCTCCTTATTATTAGGAAAAAGCCATACACTGAGTGCACCTTTTCAAGACATTGCCTATCCACACCCATGACTGCCTTCAGGCTACTTCACTGTGCACTGGTCTAAGATAACTACAGTCATCAGCAGGGTCCAGAATAAATTTGAGTGCCACTAGCAAGAGGACACACTTTTTGTTCTCCAAGTATTAATACAGAGGTGGACAATGTTGAGCTCCAGGTATCTAAAGGTGATCTCAATCTACATGTGCTATAGAAAAGAAGATGCATGTAAGTTTACTCCTTAAACATAAAGAATAAGGCAAGGTATGCAATCAACCAGGGGCTGATAATAGAGTTTTCTTGGTATGGGTACATGCATAGTATTTGCAACAGAGTAAGATTTTATTCTCTACAGCAATTGTAGGTATGTAAATAGAGAACCCATTGTGCTTGACTTACAGTATTCATACAGGATATGAGCTCTTGAGAACACTGGACACACATTAACTAAGTCATTAATCCTCATCACTACTTCTACCCATAAACCACATATTATTATTCTTTAATGGTTGACGAAATTCAATCCAGAAGGATAATTGCCTTGCTCAAGGCCACAGAGGGAGCCTGTGTCAGAAGAGAATTAGACTTGAGTGATTTTTGGCCTGCAGGCTTGTACTAGGACCACCAGGTCACGTGTGATGGAAGAGCCTTTCTTGAATTGTATGCTCTGTGTGTGTGTGTGTGTGTGTGCGCGCACACGCACATGTGTGTGTTTGTGTGTGTGTATACTCATGTCTGCAGGGATAAGTATACATATTAGGACAGCAAGGCCCTATAGACAATGTATCCTTTAATTTATTTCAATATTAGAATAGCATTTACAGTTTTGTGATGCATTTATTAACTCTGAAATTTGTTCTCATCCTTTTCCACTTCTTTGTTTTGTTTAAGATACAATAATCCTGGGCAACAAATAAAAATGCTGAAAACAGAAGAGCTTATTCTGAATTGCAGAGTGCCACCAGAAAGATTTTTCAGGAACTAGCTAACCAATCACAAAGTGTTAACTCATTTTATTAACTTATCTGATGAGCGAATTGCTTTTTTTGTGTAGAAAGGTGGTCTAGCATCACGGTGAAATGTGCAAGTACAAGGCTCAAAACCACTGGAATTAGAATTCCGGCTCTACTTCTTATTGTCTGCATCATCTTGGGAAAATAACTCAAAACTCTGTGATATGGTTTGGCTCTATGTTCCCATCCAAATCTTTTGTCAGATTGTAATCCCCATGTGTCAGGGGAAGTGCATAGTGGGAGGTGACTGAATCATGGGGGCGGATTTCTCCCTTGTTTTTCTTGTGATAGTGAGTGAATTCTCATGAGATTTGATGGTTTAAAAGTGTGGCACTTCCTCCTTCGCTCTCTCTTTTTCTCCTGCTTCACCATGGTAAGATGTGCTTGCTTCTCCTTCGTTTTCCGCCATTATTGTAAGTTTCCTGAGGCCTCCTCAGCCATGCAGAACTGAGTCAATTAAATCTCTTTTCTTTATAAATCTCAGGTAGTTCTTTACAGCAGTGTGAGAATGGACTAATACACTCTCTGTCTTTTTCCTTATCAGCAAAATAGGAATAGCAATAGGACTATAAAACAGGATCGTTGTGAGGACTATATGAGTCAGTGTATTTATAATGTGCTTAGAAGTGTGCTGGCCACATAGGAAGAGCCCAGTAGATGTTAGGTATCATTGTCGTCGTCGTCGTCATCATCATCATCATCATCATCATCATCATCATCATCATCATCATCATAAATATATAAGAGATGGAAGCTATTTTTTCAAACCAAGTTTGAAGTCAGTTTTATATCCTCTTCTAAAGAATGTTGTTCTTTAGAACTGTTAAAAGTTAAACATAAATAAAATAAATAAATAAATAAGTAAATAAGATCAGGACAAAACAATTTAGGGTCAGAGGAACCAGAAAGCCCAGGAAGAAATGCCACATTCTAAGATATTGGCTCATATCCTCATCCTGAACAAAATTGTTGACATATATCAACACATACACTTCAATATTCACTTTCCATTTGGTGGGTTTGTATCATGAAAAAATTCTCCATAGGTGAACATGAGTTTCAAGGCTGTTGTCCTAAGGATTATTGATTGCCAGGCTCTTCTGTTCTAGGGGTCAATTCAGACCATTGGTTCAGAATAAAAACACACCAGTATCACACTGATATGGTTACCCTCATCATGAAACATGGGTATATGGTGCCATCAGATTGGAACAGGCAATGATAAGTACATTAGGTAGATGAAGTACACGAATATATTGCTTATATACAGAAAATAACGCCATGTGTTTTGGTCCCCAAATAATCAGAATTTAAAAAGCTTCTTGGAAATTAAAAATATGATGATGATCAAAACTAGATAGCAGAAGAGTTGGAATATAAGATTAAGAAAATCTCCCAGAAAAACTCCAGAGATAAAAGCTTAAACATATAAGGGAAAGATGAGTATCAGAAAAATTGGTGTGGTAGATTCAAGAGCCAACTCCTAGGAGGTCCATAAAGAGAGAACTAGAGCAAATAGAGAGAAAGAAATTATCAAAGAATTGATAGGAAAGAATACCCAGAACCAAAGGCCATTATTCCTCAAATTGAAAGAGCCCATCAAGCCAAAATGAATGACTAAAACACCTATACTTTTAAATACTTCAGTGAAATTTCAGAACATCAAGGATAAAGAAGGAGATCCTTAAAGCTTCAAGACAGAGAGAGAGAAAAAAATCACCTACAAAGGAAACTGAATCTTTCAACAACACAGGACTTCTCATCAACACTTCTAGATCTAAAAAGACAATGGAGAAAGACCTTTAACATTATGAGGAAAAAATTATTTTTGGTCTAAAAATCTATGCCTGTCCAAAGTATCATTGAAATGTGAAAATAAAATAAAGATGTATTTTGGACAGGCAAACATTTAGAAAGTTTACCTGTCATTTAGTTTTCCTTAAGCTTCTTGGGAATGTGCTTTCACAAAATAACTAAGGAAAGTAAGAGATACCTGTTCAGGAGTTCTAGAAATCAGGCAGGAAAGAGCAGGGCAGAAGGACTGAGGGATGCAGAGAAAAGCATCTAGAAAAAAAGGGGCGTTCTATGAATATAACCATGACCATACAGTCCTTTGGAGGATAGAGATGCTGAGGACAGAAGACTAAAGACTTTAAAACTGTAAGAGAAAATGATTTAGCACACTTTTCAGCTTAGCAATAAAAGGATTTATGAGGTCATATTAGTTACACACTTTACTGATTTTCAACTTTTAGAATTAGCCTATAGATGGATGATGGAAAACTAATTATGATAACCAAACATAACTATTATCAATATTTTAATACCCAAATAAAAGTACGGAAGAGAAAATTTAAGAAGTGGAGAGGGGAGCATGGAAAAGAGGTGAAAGGAAGGGTCACTACACTAATCTAAGAAATACACTAAATGGGAGATACACTTAAAAAAAAAGTCAGAAATATATCAGGGTGCCCTCATTTAACAAATTACACAAGAGAGAAATAAAGTCTGACACATGATAAGCTGCATCAAGATTAAGCTAAACCTTGTGGACCAAATGAAATAAACATTCTAAAGAACTAACACAAAAATCTTAGTGAGGAGGACAAAAAACACCACATCAATTCAACATAAATCTCAGATGGTGTGGCTATTATTGGATTTCTTGATCTTACGACAACCACATTCCGTGAAAGCCTAATGCAACAGAGCTATCTTAGAAAGAGACTCATAGTCCGATTTGCCAACTATTAAAGGTTTCTATTGGTGCTATATGATACAATGTGTTGGATTTAAAAAATACTGATTAAAGAATAAAAACAAATATACGTGATGATGATATCTTTCACAAATAATCCAGTCCTGCTGCCAGTATCAAAATGTCTTGTCGTAGAATACTTCCTTTTCCTCTCAGAGAAACTCAAAAAATCCCCCAACTTATTATTTTATAATTTACCACAGTTTATTTATTTATTTTTTTACAAAAGTATGTCTTATTTATATTGATCTTGGACTTTAATGGTCACTCTTGGTTTTAAATGACTTTGAATGAATCCCAACCCAAACCTGTTATCAAAGAAAATTATTTTCACCCACTAAGTCTATTTAAACATGTTCTCACAGGTTGCCGTGAAAAGGTCAGCATTTTGAATAAGTCTTTGGAATAAGCACCGAGCCTCGGATTGTTTGTTTAAAAAAGGATATACTCTGTATAAATGTTTGGACACTCTTTAGGTTGAGGTAGTTGACATTCCTTTTCTAAGAATTTTTCAGATTTTTATACATAGTCTAACAGAAAAGAAAGTTTTTCTTTTATGCAGCCAAAATTCATTCTATTCAGCCACTTCCATCAATACTTCTAACGTCTTCTAGTGTTCATTGCACATGGCTTTTATGAAGCATTTTGGTCTCTGTTTGTTATACAAGCATGTCATTGATCACAGTGGATGAAACAATAATAATAAAACTAAGGGAAAACTTAAAATCTTCTGGACAGATACTTACATCTTCGAAATAGTACAGGGCACAAAAGTGTATCATTGCATATTTGTTTGTCATAGTTTTTAATGGAGAAGAAGTCAGGTTTAAAATTATAAAATAGACTTTTTAGAAAATAAAAACTCCCAGTTATAAGAATGAGAATATTAAAACAATTTTTTATCTTACTATAAAATCACAGGGCCAAATATTACATTTGTAGTAGAGAACTCAAACTCTATTAAAATAAGTATTATAAATGCTGCTTAGTGATTTAATACGTAGTTCTTGGTACAATGGGGGAAATTACTATTATATTTTTAGCTATGATTTCATTGCCCTCTGTGATTATATACGCTAAAATAACAGATAGCTTTAGTTACTACATTTCTCAATTCCTGGGCAAATATCCACCATCACTCTTGCTAGGTGAAACATTCCAACATTCACCTGAGAAGCCTAATTTAAATGCTCCAGGTAACAACACTAGCAGGAATTTTTATCACGCTTTTCAAGGAACCATACATTAGTATTCTCAGATACAATTCATTTTTAAAAGAGACTAAACAATTAAGCATGCAACACTTCCATTGCTGGTTAATGATGAGGTTTTAGAACAATTTCCTTCTTCTTTTTTTTGTTTCTATTCACATAGGTAAAGGGTAAGAAACTTTGAGTATGACTGGATTATGAAAGAGTACAAAACACAACCAAGAATAAAATCTGTTATTCTGGAAGACAAGTGAAAACTATCAGCATTTCTTATTTCATTCATTAATTAATGACAGAAAGTTCCATCACCTCTATCTTCCTAATAATTATTGGTTATTTTTAGCAACACATTCCAGGATTTTAGAAAATTTCACATTCAATCAGATGGATAAGTTTTGAAGCCATGAAAGTCTCATTCATTGAAGTTACCGGTCAGTATTGTTAAGCAGGAAGTTTCTAAGCAAACGCTCACAAAAGCAGTGGATTTCAAACATTACCTTTGTGTGGTGTAGCTTTCCGCTGGGCAGGAGTTGCCGCCGTTTGCACCTGCTGCTGTTTGACCAAATTTCCTTCACTCCCAGTTCTCGAAATTTTCTCACCTAAGCTGTTTTTTTTCTGTTTGCTGTTCAAATCATCCCGCCTAGCTGATGGCAGCTTAGAAGCTGCATTAGAGAAGAAAGGTCTAGCCAAGCGAGAGGGTTTGGACATTTTAAGTGGCAGAAAAAACAACAAGAAAAAAAAAAACTCCAGAATGTTACCTGCTGGGGCAGCAGATTCTAAAAAATCCTTTGAGCTTCACTTTTCAACGGACACAGTTACAGTATGAAGTGCAGCTGGACGGAAAGTGCTGGGCTGCCACTTGGATCTCTTTTAAACACAAGGCATCATGTAGCCCCGTAGCCCATTTACGGGACCTGTGGAATGTAAATCTGTGTTTCTAAGATGCCGGTGACAGTTCTGCAATGGTAAATGCTCCAATTCAGAGCAAACGGCAGATGCTGCAATAGGGAATATGAAATGCACACACACACACACACACACACACACACACACACACGATACTCCTTGCATGCACAGACTACACACCAGACAGCCTAGAAGTGGAAAAATAATGTAAATATTACCCCACCCACTCAGGTACAATACATAAAAATAAGCCAGATGTGCGGTTATATTATTATGAAGTGCATACCACGTTCAGTTTCCAGGCATTAGTTCAAGCAAATATTTCCTTGCTTTAGCACATTCCCATAGTATATTCCAAGAGGTGACCGTGTAACAAATGCCCACCTTACATAATTACTTCTCCTGCTGTTTACAGAACAGGCACAGCACCATGACAAAGTAAGAAAACAGAAGAATGTAATTTCCAACCTTTTCGGGCTGCCACAGGGTACCGACTAATTGATAAAATGGGCGATTGTGTGTCTGTGTGATGTGTTATGGGATGTGTATGTATGTGTGTATGTGCACATGTGTGTGCGTCAGAGAGAGAGAGAGTCAGGGAAAGAGATATAAATTATTTTACCTTTTAAAGAGCTTGGAGTTTATTCTAACAAATACTTGTACTTAGCGTGCTTTACAAAAAACAATAGTCATGATGTAAAAATCAAATGTGTTCAAGGGGTCACATTTTTCAAGGCTGAAAACATTCCTTCCACCAGTTGAACATGTAGCCCATACCAGAAGCATACAACCTCTCCTCCACTAAGGATAACCATTTTCCCTCTTAGTTTCCCATGTCAGTGATTTTTATGACTTGAGGTTAAGCTGTTTCCAACCTCAATTATTCTGTGTTCCCTTGGGGAGAGTCTACACAAACTCTCTATGAACTATAAAAGGGTTCTGGGAAGATGTGGTCATATAACTCCACTCCAAGTGTAAATACCGTGCTATTCCCCATTTACAGTTGATAAATGTGAAGCTACTTAGCACTTTATCAGATGCAGTTATGTGCTGGAAAGAGTATAAATTTTGGAATCAATGGGAACAGGAGTTACCTCTAAATTCTAAATGTGGGCCCAGTCCTGGGCAAGTTACCTTCCCTGGCTTTTCGTTATTAAAATTGGGATAGTAATTTTTTCCATGTAGAGTTACTACATAGATCAACTGAAATGACAACTCTGCACCTTGTCGGACACATGGTAGCACTCAATAAATACTTTCCTTAGCCTGTCTTTTCAAAACTTCAGTTTTAATGATTCCTAACAGGTCTAGCACAGCCTTATAAAAAATGTCAGTTACAAAATCAATTCTTCACTCAGACCACAGAATCCACAGTAGGATCACACTCATAATCTCAGCCCTATAAACTGGGAGGAAAAAATGTGAGAGTAAACCCTTAATATTATGAGAAGTGTCCTGCAAATGTAATGAACCACCACATTTGCAAATACTGCCGTATCATAAAATCCACCCCATTAAAATTAGTAAAGCATAACTACAAAATTTAAGCTAGCCCTTTTACTCTTAATAATTCTGTCCAAATAAGAAAGTACATGCTTTCATTTCTCCAAATTATCTTTTGTGTTTGCCCAAGAACCATTGCTTTCTCATGCTTCTTCGGGTTTCTTCAGTTCCCTCATCATATTAGCAGTTGCCTTTCTTTTCAGGAATAGATTTCACAAAGAAACTAACCTTGGCTACTTTATAGGCTGTCAAATGAAGAGCATTCCAATTGTGCAGGGATGGAGGAGAGAGGAACAAGTCAGGATTCTCCACCCACTAGCCAAGTGGCTACTCCACAGACCAGGCTCACATTTTAGATTCATGCCTCAGAATAATGACTGACAGCGACATAGCTTGGACCCTGGTGGATACAAATCACATGACTTTGAGAGCTGTGGCACCTGGCAAAGGACTTTGGCCTGGGAAGCTGGCTGGAAGGATCAGTGCCAGGAAAGAAGTGTGACTGCATCTTGACACCATTTAAAACAGGTGGTTTTATCCCATGCAGTGTGGATAGAAGCATTTCAGAGGAATAGAATGACGTCTCATTACAGCACACTTTCCTTCTCTGGGAGAGCCAGTGTAATTAGACTAATTTTACAAAGGGGAGGGGAAAAATCAAGGTGATTACGCTATAGGCCACTTGTAGAGTTGGGAATTGTATTAGTCAGGGTTCTCCAGAAAAACAGAGCTAGTGGGAGATATAACCATATCTATATCTATATCTATATCTATATCTATATCTATATCTATATAATGCCAAGAAGATATATATGGATATGTCCATATATAAATATGTATATATATTCATTTGTATGCATACATATGTATATACAAATGTCCCTTGATGTACAACGGGGGTAGGTCCTGATAAATCCATTGAAAGTTGAAAATAGGGTAAGTCAAAAATGCATTGGATGTACCTAGCTTACCAAACACCATAACTTAGCCAAGCCTGCCTTAAACCTGCCCAGAACACTTACAGCAGCCTACAGTTGGGCAAACTGTCTGGCCACACAAAACACTATAGAGTATCTGTCGTTTACCCTGTCAATTGTGTGGCTGACCAAGGGGTGTGGCTCGCTGCTGCTGCCCAGCATATCAAGGGAGTATTGCGTTGTACATCACTAGCCTGGGAATAGACCACATTTCAAAATTCAAAGTATGGTTTTTACTGAATGCATGTTGTTTCCCCCATTGTAAAGTGAAAAAATCCTAAGTTGAACTATCATATGTTGGGGACTGTGTGTACATCAACAGAGTATATACAAATGTATGACATAGATGTCTGCACTGCTGGGGTGGGGGTGGAGTGGAGGGTGGCTAAGGCAGCTGTCTTTAGGACATGGTGGTTTTTCCAAACCTGAGAGACTATAGAATCAGCTGGAGAACCTCTAAAAAAAATGTGCATATCTGGGCTCCATCTCAGGCCCAGTGAATTAGAATTTCTGGAAAAAGCCCAAGAGAGGGTCCCAGAAATTTACAAAAACAATTTTCAGCTGGGTGCAGTGGCTCACATCTGTCATCCCAGCACTTTGGAGGGCCGAGGTGGGTGGATCACCTGAGGTTAGGAGTTCGAGACCAGCCTGGCCAACATGGTGAAACCTTGTTTCTACGAAAAATACAAAACTTAGCCAGGCATGGTGGCACATGCCTAGAGTCCCAAGAGGCTGAGGCAGGAGGATCACCTGAGCCCTGGTAGCAGAGGTTGCAGTGAGCTGAGATCGTGCTACTGCATTCCAGCCTGGGTGACAGAGTGAGACCCTGTCTCAAAAAAAAAAAAAGCAATTCTCAGGTGACTGTCATGCCCAGTGGGCTTTGGAATCAGCTGCTTGTCTGAGCCACTGGAAGCCATCTCCCTTCCCCGTGCCCGTGCTAGCAACTACTGGATCCAACTTTCCTCGGCTGCCCTCCCAGGTGCTACTGCGCCTTAGGGGGATAGGTCACTTGCAGGGCTGCTCGCTCATTTTTGCTCCTTCCATTTTGTAGGGACTACCTGCCATAAACAGGTTATGTCCCTTCATGGGGACACTGGGGAACCTGCCTGAGAACACCAAGCTCATTTCACTTGTCACCTAATCAGTGTTTCAGTGACCATGCTTGGTTTGAGCTGTAATACTTAGGGTAAATGTATCCCCTGTCACTCAAGAAACAGACTTCACATGTCTGTACCAAAACTCATGCATCTGTTTAAATAAAGCTGGTTCATCCACGAAGTCAATATTTTAAAGTGCATTGAAGAGCACCACGTTGTTTATTATTTTTCTTTTTTTGAGACAGAGTCTCGCTCTTCCGCCCAGGCTGGAGTGCAGTGGCGCGATCTCGGCTCACTGTAAGCTCCGCCTCCCTGGTTCAAGCCATTCTCCTGCCTCAGCCTCCCGAGTAGCTGGGACTACAGGTGCCCGCCACCATGCCCGGCTAATTTTTTGTATTTTTAGTAGAGGCGGGGTTTCACCATGTTAGCCAGGATGGTCTCGATCTCCTGACCTCGTGATCTGCCCGCCTCGGCCTCCCAAAGTGCTGGCATTACAGGCGTGAGCCACCGCGCCCGGCCGGTTTATTATTTTTCTTCTCCACTCAATGGAGGTTTCCTGAAATGCTTTGTCATTTTAGTGTATATCAAACCCTCGGGCCATCATAAAGGCTGAACACAGGGGCCATGGTCAACAATGCATGCTATATTTTTATTTTAAACCAAGGAAAGAATAGAAAGTTGACACAGAAACATTTGCTTGGTCATGCAGTTTCAAGCCTGCCCAACAGAAAACCCTTACAAAAATAAAAGCGGAAATAAAGAAGAGAGGTTATATTGTTTCTATCCTTATCTCATTCCTAACAAAGGATGTGAGTTGGCTTGCAAAATACATACACTACTAAGATAAAATTTGTGTGACATTAAAATAAGAAATGAATAATCATAGAGTCTGGAGGAAAAGAAATTTGGCTGTGAGCTTCCTAGCACCAAAGCAAAAAAGGAAAGAGAAGAGTTTGTAGAGTGTATGTTATTTTTATCATTAGTTTGAGTCCAAAAATAAGGAAGTAGCCATTAGATCACAAAGATATTGTTTGAATTGTGAGTAATCTCAGGGTAAACGACCAGTTTCTAGAGAACAAACCCTGTCTCACTCTGGAAATAGTACACACCTATAAAGCTTATTCCAAGAATGCTGCTTTAATCTGGAATAGACAATCTGTCTCCTGTGATCAACAGGCAACTTGCCCATCTACTCCAGAGCCTAAGACTTCCAGACTGAGATAATTCACCAGCTGATCAGGTTTGCTCTGAGGTTTACTTTGAATTCGTGGGTTATATTCCATTTTTTTTGTTTTTTTGAGACACAGTCTTGCTCTATTGCCCAGGCCAGAGTGCAGTGGTGCGATCTTGGCTCACTGCAACCTCTGCTCCCTGGGTTCAAGTGATTCTCATGCCTCATCCTCCTGAGTAGCTGGGATTACAGGCACCTGCCACCATGCTTGGCTAGTTTTTTTTTTTTTTAATAGTAGAGACAGGGTTTCACCAAGTTGGCCAGACCAGTCTTGAACTCCTGACCTCAGGTGATCCTCCTGCCTCGGCCTCCCAAAGTGCTGGGATTATAGGCGTGAGCCACTGTGCCAGGACTAGGTTTTATTCCAATGTGTGGTCCCTTCTGGGCTAGTATCTCCCCACAATGACCTAATCCTAGCAGGATTCAACACACTGAACCTTGACATTTGCCTTTTACTTAAGACTTTGTAACAAGCCTCCTGCATGTGCTGGTGACAGCCTCTGCTCTCCAGGGCCCTACGGATCTCCTCCCTGAGTCTCACAATTTCACTGTCAGCACCTCTGGAATTGGCCTGATCATTCTTTGGCCTATTCAGAAAGGATAGGACTGGAAGTTTTCTCTCTGTTTAAAAATTCTAAGTGCTTACCCTGTTGATTTAGTTTGGATGTGTGTCCTGTCCAACTCTCAACCTCCAATGTTGATGGTGGGCCTAGTGGAGGTGTTTGGGTCATGGGGGTGGATCCTTCATAAATGGCTTGTTGCGGTCCTCGTGGTAATGAGTGCGTTCTCACTCTATTAGTTCACTTTATTAGTCCACGTGAGATCTGGTTGTTTAAAAAGGGTCAGGGCCCTCCCCTCTCTCTCTTGCTCTCTCTCTTGCCATGTCACTTGCTGGTTCCCCTTCACCTTCTGCCAGGATTGCAAGCTTCTGGAGGCCCCACCAGGAGCAGATGCTGGCACTATGCTTCATGTACAGCCTGCAGAGCCGTGAGCCAAATAAACGTCTTTTCTTTATAAATTACCCAGTTTCGAGTATTCCTTTATAGCAATGCAAATGGACAAATACACCTGTCTATTCCAAATCCAGCTGCCATGACTTTTTCAGCATGAGAACATCTTCCTGAACCATCTTCAGTGATATCACTATTGAATTATTCATTGTACCTTTGGGCCTCCCTGACTCCCTCCCCACATATATCTCTATTTAGTTTCGTGACTGGATGCCTCCACACCTGTCTGGAAATCCTTTCTGTTGACGTAAATCCTCACCAAAGAGAGAGAACATTACAGTATTCCAAATATGGGGCTAGCCCTTCCCATAAACTCTTTTCCTGGTTTCTGAACCTTTGCTAAAGCTCCCGGATTCTGCTTTTGTAACTGCCTGAGCTTCCCTGGCTTAGGGATGATCTTTGGCTACCCCAGTGAAGGAGGTGGCTGTTGGGGATCTCCTCCCTGGGGCTGGTTCGAGGCCACAGCCTGCAGTAACCCTGTGCTCGGCTGGCCTTCACCTGGTCTCTAATGAGCAGCTCTACCTGGTAGAGCTTCTGTTTTCTGGCAGGATTTGACACCAGTGGTTGCTCATGCATGACTGCTCCTTCCATCCATAGCCGGGGGCTGGCTCTGAGGATCTCTTGTGCTCTCCTGGTTCAGCAATGCCTAGCTTTGAGCTGCCTCACACCTCTCTGACTCTATTCTGTTTTCCAAATCCCAAAGGCATAGCCAACTTTGCTTTTTTGGTAGCACATGAAATCTCCATGTTTACTAGTTCTTTCTTGTAGCTAACCTAAATTCTTCCTATGGGCTTCAAACAAACTTTCCTGCAGTTTTGAACATGGAAATAGAGATCATGTATAAGGGAATACCCTCCCTCATTTCTTCATAGTCCCTAAGAAGAACCTCACGTGACCACCTCACTGCGCAGCGTCTAACTGGGGTTTCCATCATGAACTGGTGATACTAATCAGCCCTGAAGCTACACTCTGCTTCAGAAGCTGGAATGATTAGTCTCTTCCCAGTGTATCAGCACATTGGTGTTGCAGATATGGAGTGTTTTTTCCAAAGTTCTATCTGCTTTCCAATCTGCAAGATGTGAGCAAATATCTTGGTGACAATATACATCCAACTGAGGGTATAAAAGCATCAAGTACCCCAAGACAAAACACTGCCTCCCAAGAAGAAAATGCTACAGGCTGTGGCAGGGCCCTGGCTCTCCTTGAGATAGTAACGATCATTAAGAACAATTGCTAGTATTTCTTGTACACTTACTATATGCCCAACACTGTCCTAAGTCATTTATCCTTCATGGTGACCCGACAAGGTAGACACCATTATTATCTCCATTTAACAGATAAGCAAACTGAAACTCTCAGAGGCCCAGAAACTCACCCAAGATCTCACAGATACTAAGTACAGGTGTGGGGATTGAACTCAGTCTGGCCCTAGAATCTGCCCTCTTCTCGACAAAGCAAAAAGTCTGGCCGCAATCCACACAAACACTGAGTGTGAACACCGACTGGCTGTTCAGTCACAGCAGTGACCTGGGAAGAGTGCCTCTGTCATCTTGGATGCTGTGTGCCAGACCCCAAAATGCACTGCACTTGGGTGGCTGCAAAGCATCCCCAGATAGGATGTGTGCATGAGTGTCGTGTCATGGGAATCCAGCAGCTCTGATCTGGGAGAACAACATCCTGTGTTGAAGAGCAGATGGGAAGGCAGCAGCCTGGAGGATGTGAGCAGAACAGCTTCCTGTGTGCAGCCAGCAAGCCTCCGCAAAGGTCAGTGGGGAAACGCGCTCCAGGATGTCTGCGTCTTCTCCTGAGGTGTAAGGTGCCGGAGCACAGTGTCTGTCGGCCTTCTTGAACTTTCACCTTTGCCCTGCCTCCTGATCTTGCTTTCTGACTAGATGTCAAGACAAACAACCTGGTAACTTGGTAAGCTTTGTCTGACTTCTACTTTTTTTTTTTTTTTTTTTTTGAGACAGGGTCTCACCTTATTGCCCAGGCTGGAATGCAGTGGTGTGCTCATGGCTCACTGCAGCCTCAACCTCCTGTGCTCAGGTGATCCTCCCACATCAGCCTCTTGAGTAGCTGGGACCATAGGCATGTGCCGCCATGCCTGGCTAATTTTTTTTGTATTTTTTGTAGAGTCGGGATTTTGCCATGTTGCCCAGGCTTGTCTCGAACTCCTGGGCTCAAGCGATCCGCCCCACATTGGGCTCCCAAAGTGCTGGGATTACAGGCGTAAGCCACAGCACCTGGCCAGCTTTGTTTGACTTCTAAGCTCACTGTGCCAGAAGACCCCCACTTGTTATGTAATCCAGGAGAAAACACTTCACCTCTCAAGGCCAAATCACCTTGAAAAAGGTGTTGTGGCAACTACACTGTTTATATTACAGGGTTCTTCCAACAATCAAGTGGGATAATGAATACAAAAGCACTTTAACAATTGTAAGAATGCATATGAATTAAAGGTAATAATTTTAATGGCTATAAAATACCAACATCCTACTTCATCCTGGCTTAATCCAGTTTTTTTACTTGGTCCTGCCTTAAGATTGGCTTGATATCCTAGCAGAATGTTCTATAGCAAACTTTTTCTGTAACGAGCCAAACAGTAAATATTTTCAGCTTTTTCAACTGTATGGCCTCTGTTCAACTATTCAGCTTCACCACTGGAGCGTAAAAACAGCCATAGACAAAATGCCAATGAATGGGCAAGGCTGTGTTCCAATAAAACTTTATTTGTAAAAACAGGTGGCTGGACAGATTCGGTAGTACTTTGTTGACACCTGTTCAGTAGCAGCCAATTAAAACCATGTATGAATAGTATTCTGATTCCTGTCTCCTTGATCAATACCTGCTATATGGATATTTTGCCTCCATTTGTGTCTAGATGGGTGAACTCTGTTCTGGTTCCAAATCTAGATGTGAGCAATTTCTTAAATTTATCTCACTCTACTATTTGGACATTATATCACATTGAGAGACTTAAGGTAACTGTCATGACAGTCTCCAAGAACAGCCAATATTGATTCTAACTTAATTATAAAACATAGTGGGAACAGGAGCAAGGTCCATCTCTTTAGCTATTTGGATTATGTCACGCTTTGCCACTTTACACTGATAGTTACTTTCTATAGGTGGCCATATGCAGAGAGGCATGGCTTGAGTGCTCGGATAACTGAATTTGTGGTCTGCATTTATCCTGTAAAATTTTTCATGCTTCCTAGATTCAAGACAAAGGCTTGTAAGTTTAGATTCCTCAATTTTCTAGTCAAATGCTACAGAAAGATTTCTTGATTTAACAGCTCTAATTTCTAAGAACCCTTTAAAAAGCATTTTTTTTATGATTTCAGTAAAAGTTGCTTTATACCATGATGTCACCCATCTGTGCTTCTATATTGTAAAAGAATCTTAAAATTATTTAGGACATGCTTCATTATGTTATAAAATTGTCAGTGCCAAGAGGAACTTTTTTGGGTTTTTATTGCAAAACACTCCCTTACATAGAAGGCTGAACGACTTATCTGAACCAACAGTGGATTTAGAAGCAGTTTGAAAAGTTGTACAAAAATGTGTTAGACAGCCAGGTTGTGATGGAGGCTGGAGTTTTGTAGTCACAGTTTTTCCATGTGCCATTTTAAGAATTGTCTTGGCTCTCAGTGCAAGTTAAAATTTTATATTTGAGAGTAGAATCCTGAAGTAAAAATAAGCTATTTCTTATTAGGGTGGTCTCCAGAGATATTATTGAAAGTATAATCTAAAGCATTAAAGCACAACAACCCCAAAACGCTGGGTGACTTAAAAGTTATTCTTATGACTTATTAGTAATAATAGTAATATATATTCAGATTTATCCCTGAGGCTTTACATGCTTGTGACTCTAATGGGCATGACCTCTTACTTACTTTAAAATGCAAGTGAGGCAATGATGGAGTCTCCTCTCTTGCTTTAAAGGATTCGAATGAGACTTACATAGTTCTGAGGAGGAAAACAAACAGATAAAACTCATGAAGAGGCCAGGCATGGTGGCTCATGCCTGTAATGCCAGCGCTTTAAGAGGTGGATCACTTGGGCCTAAGAGTTGGAGAACAGCCTGGGCAACATAGTGAGATCCCATCTCTGCAAGAAATACAAGACTTACTCCTGAGCAGTGGTCCCAGCTACTTGGGAGGCTGAGGTGGGAAGAATGCTTGCACCTAGGAGGCCGAGGTTGCAGTGGGCCATGATTGCACCACTGCACTCCAGTCTGGATGACAGAACGAGACTCCGTCTCAAAAACAAAACAAAATAACCAAACAAAACTATGAATACTTAGGCAATCAGATGAGCTTATTAATTCTTTGACTGTAACTTCCAAAGGTGATGGGGTTTCATTTGTATAATTTCAAGTTTTCTTCCTCAACTTCTTAGTTATTATAAAGCATCCAACATATTGGATTTTTCTGGTTACTGAAAGCCAAATATTAAAAAAAGAAGAGGTTATTTCATAAATTGTAGGCACTTGTGAAAATGTGGGATGACATGTAGTTCAATGCACATTTGCTGTTTTTCTGAGCTACCTATAGAAATCCTTTGTAGTTTCCAATGCTCTGATTTAATGGCAGTGGGAAGTATGCAAAATCATGAGCAAAACTGAATAAACCTAAGAATGTGCTTAGCTTCTAGGAAAATTCTACATATTTAATCAACTTTTGATGGAGGTTGAGTAAGGAGAAAGTGAGTCCATTAAACATTTTGAAAATCATGTGATCAACAAAGTAAACACAAATGTTTTTAAATGTGTTTAAAGATTCCATTTCCATTTTCCCTCTTTACTCAAACCACATAAATTTTACACATAAGTGATAAAGAATTGACACACACACACACAACACACACAAATAGTGAAATTAAGAAATGGCTTTTTGAATGTGAAATTGCACAGCTTTAAAAATTATTTAAGGCCAATAAGCTCATAAAAAGATGCTCAGTGGCTGGGCGTAGTGGTGTGAGCCTGTAATTCCAGCACTCTGAGAGGCCAAGTGGGTGGATCATTTGAGTCCAGGAGATCATTTGAGATCAACCTGGGCAACATGGTGAAACCCTGTCTCTATGAAAAATATAAAAATTAGCTGGATGTGGTGGCGTATGCTGCGGTTCCAGCTACTCAGGAGGCTGAGGTGGAAAGATCACTTTAGCCTGGGAGGTCAAAGCTGCGGTGAGCAGTAATTGTGCCACCGCACTCCAGCCTGGGAGACAGAGCAAGACCTGACTCTAAATAAATGAATGAATGAATGCTCAGCATCACTAATCATTAGAGAAATGCAACTCAAAAGCACAATGAGGCTCTACATTCATGAGAGTGGATGTTATGAAAAAAACAAAAAACAGAAACAATAGAAAGTAAGTGTTGGTGGGAATGTGAAAAAGTTGAAGCCCTTGTGCACTGTGGGTGGGAATATAAAACGGGATAGTCGCTGTGGAAAATGGAATAGTAGTTCCTCAAAGAATTAAACTTAGAATTACCATAAAATCCAGCAATTCCATTTGTCGGGAATATACCCCCCAAAAAATGAAAGCAAAGATTCGAACAGATATTTGTACAGCCATGCTCATAATGGTATTATTAACAAGATCCAAAAGGTAGAAACAACCTTAATGTCTATGGATAAATGCAGAAACAATGATAGATGGATAAACAAAGTGTGATATATACATACAATGGAATATTCTTTAGCCTTAAAAAGGCAGGAACTTCTGGCATGTGCTGCAATATAGATGAACCTTGAGGACATTATACTATGTGAAAAAAGCCAGTCACCAATGGACAAATACTGTATGATCCTACTTATGTGAGGTTCCTAGAGTTGCCAAATTCATGCAGATAGAAAGTAGGATGGTGGCTGTCAGGCACTGGGGAAGGGGAAATGAGGAGTTCGTGTTTAATGAGTACAGAGTTCAGGTTGAGGAAGACGAAAAAGTTCCAGAGACAGATGGTGATTATAGTTGCACATCTGTATTAGTCCTTTTTCACACCGCTACAAAGAACTGCCAAAAACTGAGTAATTTATAAAGGAAAGAGGTTTAAGTGACTCACAGTTGCACATGGCTGAAGAGGCCTCAGGAAACTTACAGTCATGGTGGAAGGCAAAGAGGAAGCCAGGCACTTCTTACGTGTTGGCAGGAGAGAGGGAGCAAAGGGGGAAGCGCCACTTTTAAACCATTAGATCTCGTGAGAACTCCCTCATTATCAAGCCACCCCCATGATCCAGTCACCTCCCATCAGGACCCTCCCTCAACACTTGGGGATTAAAATTCGAGATGAGATTTGGGTGAGGACACAGAGTGAAACTATATCAACAACAATGTGAATACATACAATGCCAGAGAACTGCACACTTAAAAATGCTTAAAATGGTGAATTTTATCTTATGCCTATTTTATCACAATGGTAAATTATTTGAATTCATATTTTCATGTAGTTGATGCTTGAACTTCTTATGAAATGAGGGTTAGATAATGGTCCACTCTCTCTCTCTCTAGCTTTCGGTAGCCTGGGCAATGCCTAGATGCAAGCTGTGTTTTCACAAGGTAGGTTTAAGATGGCCAGAGTCACTCTGTGACCAGAGGAGGGACGTGGTTTTCTCTCTGAGGCCTAACCATGGCTGCCCAGCAGATCCACCATGTTCCCTTGCATTATCACACAGCCACATTGCAATATAGAGATGATACTACATGCCCATGTAAGGCAACTTAAAGCTTCTCTTTCTCCCCACTTTAACTAAGACAAATGCAAACAACCACTCTACCCATCATGGGCAAGGCTGGAGATCAAATGGTCTCATAAAAACTCTGAGAAGATCTTTTCAGAACTTGTCTTCTGGCTCCTTGGTTCTCTGGCCCTGGCTTTGTGTTTTTCTTGGAGATTACTTCTTTCTTGAGGGGTGTAGTAAATCCTTCTTAAAATGGGGGAGAAATTTCCCCCATTTGGCTTCAGAATCCTTGCTAGTAAATCCTCTGGCCTTTCCAAAATTTGCCCGGAATTATATTACAGAGGGCCCTGAACTAGAGTGTTCCATATTTTCTAAATGAGTAAATAAATATCCACTGAGGACCCTGCATTTGTTTTTATGAGCAAAAAGCAACTCACACCAGTCCCTGAATACTCCTTAGAGTAGATGAAAGGAAGAATTTATGGCATGATGTGTGAGAATAGTCTATACCTCTCATATCTCTGCAGGCTCTTGTTCACAAAACAGGCAATGCAGATATTTATGTAGAAAAATAGAGCAGTGTCCATTGTAAAGAAAGGTTTGATGTTCCTCCTCCTTTTGGACAGTTTTAATTTACAAAACCAGATGAGGTCCTTAAGGTCAGTTTTTGAGATATCGTGCATCTCTAATCTAAAGTAGGATTATTTGGATGATAACATTACTTTTCTCCCTAAAAAAATCATAGACAAAAAAATTTATCCACTTATGAGCAGCTAGGAAAACTGTGAAGTATAAGTTTATTTTTCATTATGTTCTAATATTATTGCACAGCCCTTGGCTCCCTGTATTTCTTCCCACTTACTGGACATCTCTTTTATGTCCTCAGGAGACCCCTAATTCTAACCCATTGAAAGCCTGCTTTCTGGAAAGAATTGTCCAGGGATATTTATAACTCAGAATTTTTTTTATGTTAAAGCAAGAAGTTCATTTCACAATGATACATTTTAAAATATTCAACATAACACTTATTTACAGAAGCATAAAACTGTTGGTATAGCACCAATAATAGTCATTCAGATTTTTTTGGTACTCCTCAGATGATTTTGAAATAAAAAATTTAAAATACAGCAGACATAAAAAGGATATGTGCTAAAATGTAAAGATAAAAACAATGCAAAGAATACACATGTACCCATTGCCAAGCTTAAGCAATAATACATTTCCCTTTGAAGTCTTTGAAATCTTCTAAGTGCTTCTAGTTGGTCACATGCTCCTTGGACCCTGATGTGACAGCTTTCCTGGATTTAATTTTAATGATTCTCTTATTTTCTTTCATAGTTTTACAAATGTGCATATATCTCTAATCAATATATTGTTAAGTTATGCTTTTGAAAAAGTCAACATAAATGTTATCAAGTAAGTTGTATTTATTCTTCTGTGACTTTTTTTAGGCTCGGCATTATGTTTTTCTGAGATACATATGTATACATATGTATGCATGTATGTATCTGACATGCATACATATGTATACATATGTATGCATGCATGTATCTGACATGCTGTAATTCATTTTCACTTTTTATGGTGGTGAATGGCATGAATATATTATAATGAATGAATATATTACATTCTACAGCTGATGAACATTTTGTTTTTAGTGTTCATTTTTTCCTCATGGATAATCAATTGATTAATCATCCCACACCATAACCCACCCTTTCCCATAGATCTGAAATCTCAGCTTTGCCAAAATTCCATTTTTGTGGGACTCTTTTCTGGGTTTCTTAATATGTTTCGTTTGTCTACTTGTCTATCTCTATGTTTGCTGTCTTAATGATTTAGAGCTAGATAATAAAAATAGCAAAGATATGTTTATATTTATGATATGCCAGCCATTGTCCCCAAGCACTTTTCACATGTTAACTCATGTATTCCTCATCATTACCTTGCAAAGTGGGCACTGTTATTATATAGATGAAGAAATTGAGCTCAAAGAAATGGATTGTAGGTACCTAAGCAAGATTTGAAACTCAGGCAATCTATTCACCCAGATTGTGCTATTAGACACTGAGCAAATCTTACTCATTATAAATCATGATTTCTGATTGGGTGATAGGTCTTAATTAGGAGTTTCCTGGGAATTCTTAGTCCTTTGCTTTTATATACAAATGTTGTAAACATCTTATTAAGTTCCATGTGAAACAAAACCTATTAAAATTTTTGTTGATATTTTATTGTCTGTAAATAATTTTACACTATTGAGTTTTCCTATCTATTAACATGGTATTTCTCTTCCATTTGTTTAGGTATTAAATAATGTGTTTTTATCATGTTTTATAATATTCTACAAATTGTATATCTTTTGTTAAATATGTTCCTAGATATATTGTTTCAGCAACTGTAAATGGCACCATTTTAAAGTTGCATTTTCTGTTTGTTGGTATATGATGAAACATAATATGACTTTAAATAGTTTTTGACTTGTTTCTGGCAATGGTAGAGCAAAAAGAACCAGAATTACCCCTCTTGTTTAAACAGCCAGGAAAACAGACAAAATATATGAAACAATGGTTTTCAGATATTGTGCAATATATAGCACAGGACAGTGATTGCTAGGAGAATAAAAACAAATGTGGTAAGCCCATTGAATGCCCCAGGTCACCGTCTGAAGAGTTTCCAGGTCATAGTGCAGGGAGGGGACACCCAAACAGAGCTCAGCAGTCTCCCTGATTTGAGGAAACAGAGTTCCTAGTTCAGAGAGGCAAAGGCATAATTTTCAGTCAGAGGAGGTGCTGCACAGAGCTATGAAGATACATGGAATATTTTCTCTGATAACAACAGAATTAACTTAAAAATAAGTAACAGAAAGATATTTTTTAAAGCCCCAAATATTTGGAAGTTAAACAACAAACATCTAAACAACCTATGGGTTAAAGATGAAAAAAGAAAAATTATAAAATATTTTGAACTGAATGAAAATTAGAATGACATAAAAATCTGAGTGATGTTACTAAAGCATGCTTAAAGGTAAGGTTACAGCATTATATGATATTTACAGCTTGTACCATAAGTATTTATGCTAGAAAATAAGAAAAGTCTCAAGTCAATGATCTAAGCATCCATCTTGAAAAAAATAGATCTAAAATAAGCAGAAGGAGAAAAGTAAAAAAGAGCAAAAATCAAACAAAAAAAAATCAATGAAATAGATAATAGAAAGCAATGGAAAAAAATCAATGTAACCAAAATCTAGTACTAGGAAAGAATCAATAAAATGTATAAGACTTAAGACAGCCTAACTGAGAAAAAAAGGAGAATCACACAGATTATGAATATCAGGAATGAAAGAGAGGATATAATCATATAAATAAACAATTATGAATAGCTTTATGCCAATAAATTTGACAACATAGATGAAATTTACAACTTGTTTTAAAGATAGAAGCTACCAGAATTCATTCAAGAAAATATAGGTAATAGTCCTATATCTACAAAAGAAATTGAATAGGTGATTAAAAATCTGAACAAGATGAAAGCTCCAGGCTGAGATGGCTTTATTGGTAAATTTTACCAAACATTTAAGAATAATATAACCAAATTTTATTTATACTCTCTCAGAAAATAGAAGCAGAGGGAATACTTTCTAACTCAGTCTGAGGCCAGAATTATCATGATACCAAGACCAGAAAATGACATTATAAGAAAATAAAACTACAGATTTAAAGTTATCATGAACACACATGTAAAAGTCTCTAAGAAAATATTAGCAACTTGAAACTGGCACTATATAAAAATGATAATACAAGTAGACCAAGTAGAATATATCCCAGAAATGTAAAATTGCTCTAACATTTGAAAAAGGTTGAGAAAAAAGATACTATATTTCCCCTTACCATTTCTATTCAGCATTTTACTGATGGCTTTAGCTGGTACGATAAGGCAAGAAAATGAAATAAAATGCATTCCAATTAGAAAGACAAAGATACAACCATTGCCATTTATAAATAACATGATTTTCTATGTAGAAAAATTCAAAATAATCTACCATAAAGCTACTAGGACCAGTAAGTAAGTTTAGTAAGGTCACAGAAGATGAGGTAAATATATAAGACTAATTGTATTTCTATATTTTAGTAAAGAATAATTGGGAATTAAAATTCAAAATTACCATTTAGAATAGTACCAAAAAAGTGAAGTACTTAGAGATAAGTTTAACAAGATATGTGCAAGAATTGTACACCAGAAACTTCAAAACTTTGCTGAGGGAAATTAAGAAAGACACAAATAAACGGAGAGACATACCACGTTCATGAATTGGAAAACTACTTATTGTTTTGCTTTTAATTGTCCCCCAATTCATCTGTAGATTCATTGTAATCCCAATTAAGATTTTAGCTAGATTTTAGGTAGAAAATAGCAAACTGATTCTAAAATTTATATAAAAATGTAAAGACCTCAAATAGCCAAAAGAATTCTGAAACGAAAGAACAAAAGTGAAAGATATAACTCTTCATAATTTCAAATCTTATACAGCTACAATTGGCAAGAAAGTATGTTTGGAATAAGATCAGATATATATAGACCAATGGGCCACAATAGAAATTCCAGATATAGAACCACACATATGTGGTCAATTAATTTTTGAAGAAGGTACCAAGGAAATTTTATGAGGAAAATAACCTTTAAAATAAATTACAGTAGAACAGTTGCATATTCATAGGCAAAACATGAGCCTCAATGCTTACCTCAGACCAAACACAAGCATCTAATTCAAATTGATTATAGACCTAAATGTAAGACCTAAAAAGATTCAAACTTTTAGAAAAAAACATAGGATGATATTTTGTGACTTTAGGTTACGCTGAGATTTCTTAGAACACAAAAAGTGTGAACCATAAAATAAGAAAGTATTATACTACACAATTAAAAACATTAGTTCTTCAAAAGTTAAAGGTAAGGAAATGCATAGGTAAGAAATAGATTGAGACATATTTTCCAAAATATATTCTGATAACAGACTTGGCATCTATAATATATAAAGAATTCTTAAAAATCAATCATAAGAAGAAAAATTGATTAGAAATGAGTAAAATATTTGAAAAGTCAATTCACCAAAGAAGATTTACAGATTGTAAATAAGCACATGAAAAGATGCTCAACATCATTGCTTATGAAGGATATGCAAATTAAAACATTATTAGAATGGCTGAAATTATAAATACCAAATTACAGTGAGAATGTGGAACAAATGAAATTCTTATACATTGCTGGTAGAAATGCAAAGTGATACAACCACCTTTTAAACAGGTTAGCAGTTTCTTATAAAATTTGATATGTATTTATTTATGACCCAGCAATTCTACTCCTAGGTTTTTATTCAAGAAAAATTAAAACTTGTATCCACATGTAGAATCACTCAAATACTCATCATAGGTATATTTATAAAGACTTAAACCGAAAGCAACCCAAATATCTATCAACTACTGCGTGTATAAAAATAATGCCCATATAATACTATTCAGAAATAAAAATAAATAAAATCCTGATCAACAAAACAACTTGGATAAAGTATTGTTATGAGGGAAAGAAATCAAACACAAAAGACTACCCAACTTTATGATTCCATTTATTTAGGACCAGGATGGATGAAGGAGAGTGACTGCAAAAGAGAACAATGGAAATTTTTGGTGTGTTGGGGATGCTTTATATCATCATTATGCTGGTGGTTACAAAACTGCATGTATTTATCAAAACCTATAAAATTGTATATTTAACATTTGTGAATTCATTATTAATATTTATAAATTATAGCTCAATAAAGCTGATTAAAATAAAACTTAGGAGATTTTAACATTTAAAATTTAAAAAACAATAAATTGAGGTTGAGTTTTACACATGTATACACCTGTGTAACCGCCACCCAGACCAAAATATAGATTATGTCCAGCCTCTCAGAAGGCTCTAGCATTTACCTTCTGAGTCAATACTGCTTCCCCTCACCTTGGAACCTCTAATCTGATCTCTATCAACAGAGATTAATTTTTCCTTTTTCTTCTACTTCATATAAATAGGATCATATGGAATGAACTTTTTAATCTCTGCCTTCTTTGTTTACAATATTGAGTCTGCAGGATTCATCTATGTTGTCATACTTATTTGTGTTTTTTCATTTCTATGTGATATTTATTTATATAACAACATTACAATTTGATTATTCTGTTTTCTTTTTTTGTATTATGACTGAAGTTACTATGAGCATTATTTTATATCTTTTGAAGGACATAAGCACTTATTTTCACTGATTACAGTTGTCTCTCAGTATATGCAGGAAATTGGTTCCAGAACTCCCACATATACCAAAATTCACACATACTTAAGTCCCACTGTTGGCCCTACAGAAATTGCATATATATGGAAAGTTGGTTCTCCAATTGGTATTTCCAGTACACAGCTTTTGTACCCAGTGAATACTGTATTTTCTATCCATGTTTGGTTGAAAAAAGCCACTTACAAGAGGACCTGTGCAATTCAAACCTGTACTATTCAAGGGTCAACTGTGTATACATAGATGGAAAACTGCTGGTTATAGGTTATATATATTATATATTTAGCTTAATAGATACTGGCAAACAGTTTGCCAGAATGGTTATAAAATTTTACTCTTCCCTCATCAAAGTGTGAGAATTCCAGTTTCTTCACGTTTGACTACACTTGGTATTGAAAGTTAACTTTCAGCTTGATCTTACATGAAAGAATTTTACTAAATTGCCAATTCTAATAATATATGGACTCATTTGAATTTTTCAGAGAAAAGTAGTAAATAATGGCAGTTTTGTTTCTTTCTAATCCTTATGCTTCTTATTCTTGTCTTATTGTGATGGCTAGGCTTACTAGTAGAATGCTGAAAGGAAATGGTGATAGCATTTGGGTCTTGTTCTTGACTATAAAGAGAATTCCTTCAATATTTCACCACTGGCTATAGTATTTGCTGTAGGTATTTTATAGATACCTTTTTTTTTCAGATCAAGTATATATCCTTAAGTTCCTGACTGTTAAAAGTTTTGACCATGAATAATTGTTGACTTTTATCATATACTTTTATTTTTGAATCTTTTGGGATAGTCATAATTTCCTACATGTCTTTCCATGGCTTGATAGCTTGATTTTTATCACTAAATAATATTCCCGTTTAGGAAGGCACTACATTTATTCATTCATTTATTGAAGGACATCTTGGCTCCTTCCAAATTTTGACAATCATGAAAAAAACCCTGCCATAAACATTTATTTGTGGGTGTTTGTGTAGACATAAGTTTTCAACAAATTTGGATAAATACCGGGGAATGGGATTGCTGGATCACATAGTAAGTTGATGTTTAACTTGGTAAGGAATTGCCAAACTGTCTTCAAAAGTGGCTGGACCATTTTGTGTTCTCTCCAGCAATGAATGAGTTTCTCTTACCCCACATCTTTGTTAGCATTTGGTTTGTCAGTTTTTTTTTTTGAATTTTTTTATTTTAGGTATTCTAATAGGTGGGTAATTGTATCTTGTTGTTTTAATATGTAATTTCCTAATGACATATAATATTGTGAATCATTTCATATGCATATTTCCCATCTGTATATCTTTTTTAGAAAGGTGACTGTTCAGGTCTTTTGTTTACTTTTAAAGTGAGTTGTGTGGTTTTTTTAATTGTTAAGTTTTAAGTGTTCTTTGTATATTTTGCATGCAAGTTTTTTTTTTTTTTTATCGGATATGTGTTTTGCAAATATTTCTTCCAGTGTGTGGCTTGTCTTTTCATTCTAGTGACAGTGTCTTTCACAGAGCAGGAGTTTTCATCTTAATAAACTCCAGTTTGTCAGTTTTTTTCTTTCAGAGTTCTTGCTTTTGTGTTGTATATTTTATAATTTTAATCTTTTAAGATTAAATCTTAAATGATTAAAAGATTTTCTCCTATCTTTTAGAAATTTTATAGTTTTGGGTTTTACATTTAGGTGTAGGATCTGTTGAGTTAATTTTGTGAAAAGTGTCAGAACTGTGTCTAGATTCATATTTTTTTTTGTATATTGATGTCCAGATGTTGAAAAGGCTAATCTTTCTTCACTGAACTGTCTTGTTACTTTGTCAGAGATCAGTTGACTGTATCTGTATCAGCCAATTTCTGGGCTGTTCATTCTGTTCCACTGTCTATTTATCTATTCTTTTACAAATACCACCCTGTCTTGATTACTATAGCTTTATAGTAAGCATAGTAAGTCCTGAAGTTGGATAGTATCAGTCCTCCAGCTTTATTCTTCTCCTTCCATATTGTGTTGGCTATTTGTGTCTTTTGCCTTTCATTTAAACTTTAGATCAGTTTGTCAACATCCACAAAATAATTTGCAGGGATTTGCATTGGGATTACACCGAATCTGTAGATAAAACTGGGAATAACTGACATCCTGACAATATGGAGTCTTCCTGTCCATGAATATGTATCTCTCTTCATTTATTTATATCTTCTTTGATTCCTTTTTGAGTTCATAGTTTTTCAGATAAAGATCATGTGTATATTTAGTTAGATTTATACCTAAAGTATTGATTTTTTTGGTGCTAATGTAAATGGTGTTGTGTTTTTACTTACAAGTTTCAATCGTTGATTGCTGGTATATAGAAAAACAATTGGCTTTTGTATATTAACCTCATATCCTACAATCTTGCTATAGTTGATTATTAATTCCATTATTTTTTGTTATTGTTGCTTCTTTGGGATTTTCTACATACATAATTGATTATTTAAAAATAATTTCTACTTATCTATTGAGATTTTGTATCTCTTGTGCCGTTACTAGTCATATGTTCCTTTAATTCTTTATACATTTTTTCCCTTGAATTCTTTAAACATAATTTCAGTAGTTTTGTTGACATCATTGCTAAATTTAACATCCTGGCTGACTCTGTAAATTAGCTTCATTGATGACTATTTTTTCTGAGTATAGGTTGCAGGTAGACTTTCCTGTTTCTTTGCATACTTTGTACCATTTTGTTGAAAACTAACATGTTAGATCATAAAATACAGCATCTCTACTTTTTCCCCCAAGGTTGTTTTGTTTTGTTTTGTTTTTAGAAACTTGCTAGGAATTAATCTGTAGAGTCTGTCTCCTCTGCTTTGTGTAGCTACTTATTTTTGGCTCAGTCCTTGTATTCTTATATTTATATTTTTCAGCCTGGCTTCCTAGGAGTCATCCCTGTGTCTTCTCAGCTCAGTGGTCAACCAATGATTGGGCAAAGATTGTACTCAAACACCTCAAGCGATAAGGCTTTCACTTTCTGTGTGTGTATATATGTGTATTGGGGAACATGTTCAAACTTTGAGCATTTTCACCTCTTCTTTGACTTGCACTTTTCTCTGGTCTATTTCTGGTCTCTCTGAAAGGCATCCGTGCTTCCCAACCAGCCATGGCTGTGTAAAGCTTATATAGCCCTTTCTTCCAAGATCTCTTTGTTAAGTTTCTTGCTTGTCCACTGCCCACCCAAATGAGACCACAACCTCAAGCTTAAGAGCAGCAGATTTTACTCATTCATTTCTTATCAAGTTTGCTACTTCTACTGACAATGCTACTTAGTGTGGTTTTTACCTTTCATTCCAAATCAAATGAGTCCCCTCTGACAATTAAGTTGCTGATTTTCACAGCCAACTTCCCTCTTGTAAAACTACAGCATCAACCATGCATCTGCTGATGGCTAGGTGATGGGGGTAGCCCCAGGAATGAAAGTCACGGACTACTATTCTCACCCAACGCTCTAGAAGTTTTTCATAAATAAATGTTTCATAATTTTTGTCTGCCTTTGGTTGATTTCTGGAACCATATATGGTTATTTCTGACAGTTTTGTCTAGTGTCTACATAATTTGGGGGGAAAGAATTGACTGACTTTTGTGGCTACTTTTAAGATCTTCTCTTTGTCATTCTTGTTATGCAGTTTCACAGTAATGTATCTTGATGTGGATTTATTTTTATTTTATCTCACTTTGAATTTTTGGGGTCCTTGAATCTGAGAATTGTTTTGTTTACCTATTCCTGAAAAATTCTCAGCCATTATTGTACTTCTTCTTTTTTTCTTTTTAGAATTGTTTTATATTTTAGATTATCTTGATTGAGGTATAATCCATTCTCTTCTCAAATTTTATTCTGCTCTGATTTTCTATGATTTTCTATGATGGCAGCCAAATTTAGTGTGCTGCCATTGCAGAAATAAAGTCTTCTTAAAATGTAGCCGGGCTCATTTGTTTACATTATTACTTATGGCTGCTTTTGCACTGCAATGTCAGAGTTGAGTATTTCCAAGACTCTATGGCCCCTAAGCCTAAAACATTTACCATCTGATCTTTCACAGAAGTCTGCCCTCCCCTGCCCCAAATCTTCAATCTGAAATGTGTTCTATCTTCCCCACTATATTTTTTTTTCTTCAAATGCTTCTTTCACAATTACCTCCACTTTGTCTTTTTAAGTGGCTTTTTAAATTATTTTTATTTAATTTTTTTTGCATTCCTTAAGTATGTATGTATTTATTTATTGAGAGTTAGGTCTCTTCATTTATTTATTTAAATTGACAAATGCCAAATTGTACATATTTATGGTATATAACAATGTTTTGATATATGTATACATAGCAGAATTATTAAATCAAGCAAATTAACATATCCATCAGCTCACCTACTTATCATTTTTCTGATGAGAACATTTTAAAATCTACTTTTTCAGTGATTTTCAAGTATACTACACACATTATCATTAATTATAGTCACCATGCTGTACAACAAATCTCCAAAATTTATTTCTCCTGTCTAACTGAAACTTTGTACCTTTTAAGTGACATCTCCCTGCTCCTTCAACCCCTGCCCCTGGTAGCCACCATTCTACTTTCTGCTTCTATGAGTTCAATTTTTTTAGACTTCACATAATTGAGAGCATACGGTATTTGTCTTTCTGTGCCAGGTTTATTTCACTTGCCGTAATGCCCTCCCAGTTTATTCATGTTGTAACAAATGCCAAGATTTTCTTCTCTTTGAAGGCAGAATAGCGTTTATATACTATATATTCTTTAGCCATTCATCCACTGATGGACACTTAGCTTGATTTCATATCGTGGCTATGGTGATTAGTGCTGCAATAAACATGAGAGTGCAGTCAGAGAGATCTCTGACATATTGATTTCATTATCTTTGGATATATACCCAGTAATGGGATTGCTGGGTCATATAGCAGTTCGAAGTTTAGTTTTTTGAGGAATACCTATACTGTTTTCTAGAATGGCTATACTTACTATATGCTACTTGTTTTTTATTGTATTTATTTATTTATTTATTATTATACTTTAAGTTTTAGGGTACATGTGCACAATGTGCAGGTTTGTTACATATGTATATACGTGCCATGTTGGTGTGCTGCACCCATTAACTCGTCATTTAGCATTAGGTATATCTCCTAATAAAAGCTCTTTCAGTTCACAAATCCTCTCTTCAGCTAAGTCTAATCCGATGATTAATGCAGTTCCTACTTTCAGTTATTATTTCACTGTTTAATGTTACGTAACTCTACTATACTTGCTATATGCTTTTAACTCCTTGAGCATATTAGAGATCAAACTTACATATTCTAGGTCTGATAACTCCAATGTCTGAAATTCTCCACTTTGTGGTTTCTCTTGGCTTTTGCAAATGGGTTCTCACTTTTTTTCGCTTGGTGACTTTTTGTTTGGGAGCACATATTCCTTATAATTTTTTTTTAATATGAAGCTTGGGTTTAAGGTGCATTCTTCCAGAAAGAATTTGTATTTCTTCTGTAAAGCAGAAAGAAGCTGGGATACTACCAACTTGAGGCCACTTTATACTCAGATCTTACTTTTTGGGGGGCTACAAAAGTAACCTGGTAGGGTTGTGGTTGGAGATTTTGAAGGAATACATTTTCTTTTTTGTGCTCTCCCTAAACAGTGAGGCAAGCAATTATCTCCATGAACTCTGAATGAGATGTGCACTTGTCCTTACACTAATCTTTCTTGCTTTCAATGTATGTTGTTCCACATTGCTATGTGTTTAGGCTTTGTTTTTTATCCCCTGGGTGAGACCTTTGGAACTCGGGTCTGGGTCACAAGCAAAAGGTAAATTCCCCAGGGTAAGTGGCTGTGCTTCTGTGGAACTGCATTTTCATATAATTTCTGGCCTTTGCAAGAGTTCTACTTTTACAACAATGCAGTTATACATATAAAATTAAATTTTAAAATTGTATCCAGCTTTTTAGGTATGTTGTATCAGGAGGTGTTTCACTTAAAGTTGAGTATACTGTGTTTAAATGGAAAATTATAGTGTGAATTTAAGCCAGTATGTTACTTTTTCAGGTTTATTTGCATTTAACATTGATTCTTAATTCTGAATAAAAATATTACATCTTAATTAAGGTTGGCATCTGTGTGGAACTAGAGGAAATACATTGGGGAAGGAATTTTTTATAGTCCCCTTACATTGAAGTGAAAGGCTCTCTACTTCATGCATCAAAAATATGATTTCTGGCTGGACATGGTGGCTCATGCCTGCAATCCCAGCACTTTGGGAAGCCAAGGCAGGAGGAGTGCTAGAGGTCAGGAGTTCCAGACCAGCCTGGGCAACATAGCAAGATCCTGTCTCTACAAAAAATGTAAAATGTTAAAGTTAGCCAGGTGTGGTGACACATGCCTATAGTCCCAGCTACTTGAGAGGAAGGGGAGGATCACTTGAACCCCTGAGTTCAAGGCTGTAGTGACCTATGCTGTGCCACTGCACTCCAGCCTGGGTGATAGAGTGAGACCTTGTTTCAAAACAGAAAACCCAAAAAAACACAAAAAACTAACTAACCAACGAAACAAAATATTCATGATTTCATTCAGTAAACATTCATTGTGACCTACCATGGGTAGGCCTATAATGCTACCAGCAATAGAAGATTCAAGCAAATAAAGTCATAGTTCTATATTGTATTAATCATTATATTTAGCATCTCTTCAGGGCTCACTGCACGTTTTTTTTAAATGCTTGCCAGTTTTAGTGCTTTATATATTTTATCATGTTCAATTCTTAAAATAAATGTATGAGGTAGGTACTTCAGTTACTATGCTTATTTTTACATGAGGAAACTGAGGCAGAAAGAGGTTAAATAACTAGGTAAGGTAAAAAGCAAGTAAGTAATGAACCCAAGATCCAAACGCTTGCAGTCTGACTCCAGAACACACGTCCTTAATTACTATAGTTACAATATTATACTGTACTACAATATACTACACCATATAATATTATTAAACATAAGAAGCTTAGCTTGAATTCTTTAAACATAATTTTAATAGTTGTGTTGACATCTTTGCTAAATCTAACATCCTGGCTGACTCTGTAAGTTAGTTTAATTGAACACGATTTTTTCTGAGTACAGGCTGCAGGGTAGATTTTCCTGTTTCTTTGTATACTTTGTATAAAAGGTGTTTGAATATAATCTCTGCCCAATCACTGGTTGATCACTGAGCTGAGAAAACACAGGGCTGACCCCTAGGAAGCCAGGCTGAAAATATAAATATAAGAATACAAGAACTGAGCAAAGAAATAAGTAGCTACACAAAGCAGAGGAGAACTGAATTCTTTAAACACGAAGATAACAGACATAATACATAGAAAGAAAGAATATAGAGACATATTTGATAAATGTTACTATAGCAGCCTAGAGGAGACCATCATCAGAAGGCCCAGTGAGATCACCAGGGAAGCTTCAGAGGAGACTTGGAACTTTAGCTGTGCTTAACACTAACCTCAACTATGCATGCTGAGATACATAAATTAAGGTGTCAAATGGTACCTTATTTTCCTCTTCCAGTAAATTGTTTAGCTCATTTAATGGCATGTTAAGAAATAAACTGAACATACTGGGAAGTTTAAACCTTTATTTGCTTTGAAGAATCAAGAAAGCATATCCTGTTTTTTTTTTTACCCCACGCAAACAGGAAGAGGGCACTTCCCAGTACACTTTGAAGTTACTTTGCGGCCTTAGGACTAGGTTCTGGTCTTAAAAATGGAAGTGGATTTTACTTTTCTATTTCTTTGTTTCTTTTTTTTTTTTGAGTCAGAGTCTCACTCTGAGGCCGAGGCTGGAGTATAGTGGCACAACTCGGCTCACTGCTGCAACCTCTGCCTCCCAGGTTCAAACATTCTCCTGGCTCAGCCTCCTGAGTAGCTGGGACTACAGGCACCCACCACCATGCCTTGCTAAGTTTTGCATTTATAGTAGAGACGGGGTTTTATCATGTTGGCCAGGCTGGTCTCGAACTCCTGACCTCAGGTGATCCACCTGCCTTGGCCTCCCAAAGTGCTGGGATTACGGGTGTAAGCCACCATGCCTGGCCTTATGTTGCTATTTCTAGACCTGGCCATAAACCTCCCTAACAATCATTATAAAGTCTTTCTCTTCTACTAAGACTGAGGAGGCTGCAACATGGAAGAAACTATTTAAGATGGACCCCAAGAAGAGCCACCTGATTCTTATGGAAGGATCACATCAACAGTAAATCTTTATTGTTTAAGCTACTGATATTTTGAGGTTCCTTGTCATAGCAGTTCATTTTAATTACCAATGAGTGGAACAGATAGGCATGTAGACTAAGCAATCTCATTGTACAGCCCTTTATAGGAAATGATTTGGAGGAATCAGGAAAGCATTATTGTAGTCCTCAACATTTCCTTTTTGCCATTTACTTTGTTGGTTCTAACAGTTTCCAAGAGTGGCATGGTTGTAGCAATGACAGCCAACAGAAAATGATATTTTGTTTAGGACAATTCTGATAACTACGTGCTTTTTAGGGCCAACATTTACTGTACCAAGAATATTATTATATTTTTGAATAATATTATTTTAGAATAATATTATATTTTTGATCAAAGATATTATATTAATTTTTGTTCCATGTGCTGTATTCTGTTTAATTCTCAAAACAATATGAAAGGGTATGACTATTACCCTTTAACAGCAATTCAATGTGGTTTTAACACTGCTTAGAAAAACTCTCAGCCCTCAAAATGATTTTCAAACTCCTAGAAAAATATAGTACATTTTTCATGTGTGAAGATATAACTTGGCCATATTTCATAAACACTAATTTTTTCCAAAGTTTTGAGACTCTTTTTTAAGATACTAAAAAATAGTGTTCCATCAGACTTGAGATTTCTAGTTGAAGCTCATGAGTTAGATGCTGTATTGATCTAATATATCATTAACTGGCAAAATGGTACAATTTATCATGTCCACATGGCATTATGGGAAATTCTGTCTACTGCTTTGGGTCCTTGTATGCACTTTCTCATTTTTTCACATAACAGACTAACGATAGAGGAGCTCTCATGTCAGTCTTTTGTTTCCAACAAGCAAATGCATGTAAACAAGCAATTATTTTTGAAGTAGTGTACTCTCTCCTACACTGTTTAAAGCAGTGATTTGTTTATTTCAAATTGTAAACTCTATTTTCTGCATGTAAAACAAATTACCTTATGCCTGACTATGAGAACACATAGTTTCTCCATGGTAGCTAGTAAAAACATCTTTCTTGCCAGAGCATATTAAATAGATTATTAAAGTCCATTAACTTCAGTGCATGCAAGTACCCTTTATTTAAAAACACATTTCTACAGATACTATTTATCCAAAATCAAAATAGCTTTTTCTGGGTAGCCAGGAGACAGAGTCATAACCTTACATGAAATAGGAAAAGCAAATAAACAGGCTCAATTTACATTAAAATGATGTCATTAAGCTCTGCAGAATACGTTGGTATCTCACCTACTGCCTGTCAAGAAAGTATAACAAATGACATTGTATACACATTAATTTTCCTGTTCCATACTTTGGTGGAAGGAGTAATGTTGAATATCCTCAGACAGTGACACATCCCACAATTAAGAGCACTGTCTAAGGTGCTGGCTCTTGGCGTCACTGTGAGCACACACATCTTTCCCTCTACTTTTGATTTTCTCTCTTCAGCTTCTTCCATATCTCTCCTTCCCTCCCCTCACGGCAGCACTCCCCGTAGCGCATGGCCGTTTCCCTTCTCTCACCACAATCCAGAATCAGCTTCCCATTCTTTGACTCAGGTGTAAGATTTTATTTGGATTCTCATCCAGTCTATGTAACTCCTAACTTACCTGAAACCTGATGCTGAACATAGCAGGACATTTCTGAGTCACATTAAAGATAGTTGGAGACTGTGTCCGCACACCATAGAGCCACTCAAGTAACCAGATGGCACAGAGCTTTCAATCAAATGCAGCTGATTCTGTTATTCACACTAATTATGATCTATAACATAGACATGGACGTTGAATTAGCAAATACTGAATCATTGCTCCTAGAGGAAATACAGGGCTTGGTTCCTATAAGCCTTTGGCTTTTGTCCACTGATTAATGCATAACCTTGTTTTATGTGTGTTTCTGCTTAAAGACACCTTATGTAATATATAATTAATATACAGATGTATATTGAAATAACATAAATATTCAATATATATATTTTGATTTATTAACATTGAATCATGGCCAAAGACACTATAACTCATGCCCAAACAAAGCTTGTCTAACAAGTGTATTTTTTCTCTGTAAGGCACATCTCGGCCTTCTTGTGCTTAGATACGCTGGACGGTACTTCAGTATGTTGCTTAGGGGGGCCATTTTTAAACAGTGAAATCACCACTGAACATGCAAAAGGCATAAAAATGCAAAAAATATGGCACCAAATAGATCGTGAAAGGGACACTTGTTTACAATGTACTTTGAGTGACTCAAATTTATTGTCACTCTGTGCTTATCTGCAAAACACCATGAGTACTGATTTGAAGATTATAAATACATTTTAGTGAGTATTAGAATTTGCAGATACAGAATCCACATGTAATGAGGACCAACTGTCTTTAAATCATAAAAATGTTATGAGTTAGGATGTGATTTATGATCCCCCCCAAAATAGTTCTATTTATAAAAAGGTGTATTTTCTACCAACAGAAGCATGAGATCAGTAATAGCTTAATCCAACCAAAGTTTACATTTTTTGTTAAAGCTGTTTTAAGAAACAACTTTGACTTCTCTTGTCTCTACAGGGTACTTCTAAGTTATAGTTCACTATAATAGGCATTATATTCCAGCTTCCTCTGAAAGTTCTGCCTTGTAAAAAAGTCCCCAGTCTCCAGGGTTCCAGCAACTAAATACAGACTTCAGTATTGTGTTTAGGGGAAATCCCTCATTCAAAGGCACAAGGGAGAATTTTACCCACTAGCCTTGAAGGAAGAGACTACTATCTTATAATCAGACACCCTGGTTTTCTGTGACTGGGGAATTCCTTTCCTACTGCCTCTCTTTATCCTGCTTAGTCGTTCTATGCAAAATGACACTCACTGAGCTTTTGCTTCTTGGCTCAGTTTTAGCAGGATCAAGGAAGCCCCAGGCTGTGGCTAGTGAGGATGGGCTTAGAGGTCTTAGAGAGTTGTAAGAATAACCTGGGCTTCAAATTGTGAGGTTTGACGTGGAGCCAAGATCCTAGGTTTACCTGGCTTGGTTTTCTCTTTAGGATTTATACTGTGACCCATTTCAATGGAGTTTAGAACCACCATTTTGGAGTCCTTTGAGATGCTGAATCCTGAAATATTCTCAGAAAGTCAACATAATCCTTTTCATAAAGGCTCACAGCAGAACTGCAACCAGCACCACCTGTCTACAGATATACCTTAGGTCTGCTTTAGATTGTAAAATGGAAATAAGCTTTCAAAGTGTTTTTCAAGTTGCCTTTGGGTTCTGTTAAATGTAGAAATGTTTCTTTCTTTCCTTTTATTTTTCCTTGGTCAAATGAAATGTCACTGTCATTTCAGTCTGAACATGAAATAATGTCATTGGATATTGGGGAAGGAAAATCCACATGAAACATCTTCACAGATGTTATGGGAGAAATGCTGGTTTAGAAAAAGCCTTTGTTCTGTGGCAGAGGCTGCCATGGTTGTTCCATCACATCAATTTTTACTTATACCATTTAATAAATAAAAACATGCTGACTGTCAACCCACAAGAACAACCCAACACCAATTACTGAAGAACAGAACTGCTTCAGTGAGAGGTGAAGAAGGGCAAAGCATCATGAAATGAGTTTTAAATTTCTTAAGTTGAGTGCTAAGTTGAGAGTTCCATTTTCCCTGTAATTGATTTCTTTTGCTTCAAGAGAAACTCACAACTTGTTTGAATCTGGTTTTTGCAATGTTAACATGGAGGCACTAGTACTTGCCAGTAATCTGCTGCTTTAGGATGTTAGGAGACTCTTTCTCTGCTTTTTTTTTTAAAGACAGTTTTATTTATTTAATTTTAAGGCAAGATCTCACTCTGTCACCCAGGCTGGAGTGCAGCGGCATGATCACAGCTCACTGCAACCTCGAACTCCTAGGCCCAAGTGATCCTCCCACCTCAGCCTCCTGAGTAGCTGGGACTACAGGTAGGCATCACAACGTCTGGTAAATTTTTAAATTTTTTTTGTAAAGATGGGGTCTTGCTATGTTGTCCAGGTAGGTCTCAAACTCCTGGCCTCAAGAGATCCTCCTGCCTCAGCCTCCCAAAATGTTGGGATTATAGGTGTGAGCCACTGCACCAGGCTGAAGACAATTTCTTAGATGGAAATACCTATCCAATGTTCTGGAGGTTCCATAGGTAATGCTACTCATGAAATACTACACTCACAGGCTCTGGTATTCTTCTCTACCTGGCTCACTAGCTATGTGACCTTAGCCAAGTGCCTTAGTCTTCTAAAAGTCATGTCTCAACTGCAGACTGAAGTTTATTACCAATCATATTGGAGTGTTGTGAGGTCTTAAGGAGAGATTGGAGTTATAGCTGTTGGATGTCTTGGCTTCAAAAAGTAGTTGCTGTAGATTTATTATTTCTGCATCCTAATCCCATCTTTTGGTCATTCTGCACTTCCTTTGCTTCCCTTCCATGACCAGCTGGAACCCCCATCCCAGAGAGGGAGTATTTGGGGTGACAGATGCCTTGCTTCCTGTCCAGGGCCAGGGAAGTCTTCAGGCCCTGGAAAGGAAAAGAAGTTAGCAGAATGCAAGTGTATTTATTCTAACTCCACTGGTTTTAAAGTTTCCTTTTTTTTTTTTTTCCAGCAAATGTGTTTTCTTCCTCTCATGGAACCGAGAACATATGTGATCCCTGGCAGATGATTTTTGCAACTCTTAAAGTCAGGATTGGAGAAGGCTGACTCACAATTTTTTACACTGCACGTGTGAAATCTTTCAAGAAAACTTGAAGGGGGGGAAGATCTACAGTATTTTGGATGATGTTTTCAATTGCTATGAAATTGGTAAAAAAAAAAAAAAGGATCGATCAGTTATTTGCTTCTATTTCTGACTTTTAAAAAACTTTTAATTTTAAAACAGCAGGAAGAGATGGGTTGAACAAAAGGTAGTATCACTGAGAAGAACAGAAATAAAGTAACATTTACAGAGCATTGTAGTTTTCCAATCATCTTAATCATTTGATCTTGTGGCATTTCTGTGATGCAGTTTTTATCTGTGACAAGAACAAAAGATCTCAGGGATACAGAGCCATTGAGACTTTACTGACTGTAATCATTGACTTTTTTTTTGCATTTTACCCTGTCATTTTTTTAAAAAAGTTCATACAGTTCAGGTTTTCTGAAACTTAAAGTAAGCCAAAGGACGGGAAGCTAGAACATGATTCCTGTTAAAATAATACATTTGAGAAAATGTTTCTTTAGCTATCACTGTAATTGATCAAGTATGCAACAGACATTCTTTTATAAGATATCCAACCCCTAACTTCCAAAATGCCAGATCAAAAGTCTTATCTATGCAATGTTTTATGAGTAATTAATTCTGACTGCCTATGGACAACCACAAGGACAGAGCCCCTATACAGATATGCACATTCAGCTCAGACAGAGTAAGTCTTAATCACAGAGTAGGTCTTTGAGAGTGAAGCTCCCAAGCTCAGAAAGCAAAAGAGTTCCAACAACTCCTGCAACAGAGACTAGAAAAAGTGTCAAGAGCCAGAAATATTAACTACAGGCTAAGAGGTAGTCATTTCCACTTCCTTCCAGAACTCGGTTCAAATCCTGGACTTACCACTTAGTGACTGTGTGACCTTGAGCTAAGTATTTCAATTTTGCAGGGTCCTATTTCCCTGTGTGTAAGTGGGAATACCAACAGGTCATCCTCATGCATGGTTGCGAGATGAAAAGATATCACATACACTGCACAGCATGTGGCATGCAGCAGACATCAAATAAATAGTAGCTATTGTTTTGTAGCATTGTGATTATCCATAATCCTGAGTTTGCAACATCATTAGTGCTATCATTTGAAACACATTTATTCTTTATATTCTAGCAAACTAGTCAAAGCCTGTTTTTCAAATACATTATCTAGTTTGGGCTTTAAAAAAAAAAAATCCCTGTCGATGTTCTGCTCTGCTTATCAAAGGCTCTCTCTAATGCTTACCCAAGGGTAAGTAAATTACACAGGATTCTGTTCTGCCTTCTATTATTCTTCTCCAACCACATTCCATGTGGTAATGGGCCAATTCCTTTACTTCCTCTTTCCTCCTACCACATTCTATACCTGAAAAAGATGCCAGTTAAGTTTTAGCCCTCCTTTAAAAGTGAATTTCCATCTTTATTTTATTCTTTAAAATTATTTAAAGTGGTTGCAAGTTCTTTTAGTGCCCTCCAATCCCAATTCAGGCAACAAAACAGTCACAAGAGAGAATGATTAGTGCTTTTGCCAGGGTCTCCTCCCACGGATGACTTTGTAATGAACTATGCATCCATAAAAGGTTGACTCTTTGATCTCTTGCTGCTTGTACAACACTAAAGTGCAAAGCATTCCAGGGCAAACCACACAAAGAGAGAGGAACACAGGTTATTTATGGTAGTCCGCTGACTCTAAGTTTAGCCTAGCTCTTTAAAGATTCAAATACACACATCATATTGACTGCCAGGTCTGCTCCCTCGTGTTACGGCAGCATCTAATGGGGCGGTAGCGTAGGAATGTCTGATCCCTGGCTTCTCCCTGGGGTGAGAAAGGTAGCTGGTTTGGCAAAGACAGTCACAACAGTATTTATAGAGACAGCAGAAAATAGAATCCATATGCTTACAAAGGGAAGTCAGGGTAAATCACCGGGAGCTGGGAGGACTCCTGAACTCCCTTTCTGAAGCCTGCTTGGCTTCTGGCACAGACTAAACAGGACCTACCTACCAGCTTTCTAGTTGCACAAAATCCAGCACCCACATGCCCTCCTTCATCTGATGGTTTTCTACCAACAATGTCACTTTACAGAAGGAGGGGATACAGCCTCTTTGGTGGCTTGAATTCAGAAGCTATTTTGCAAACTTTCTACCGTCACTCAGGGAACTTTTGCCATCACTAAGCGAACTTCTTGTGTCAGAGCTGGTGCAAACATTCTGACACTGAGGAAGCTAAGTTTAATGCTTCCTGACAATGATTCTCTGACCATGATGTAGAAGGCCCTTCTAGCCCTCTGTGATGTGGCTGAGTGCTGATTTATACAGCTCACTAAACCAAACACCAAGTTGAATGAAGACGGTATTGAGACAAGATAAATCATGTATCTATCTATCTATCTATCTATCTATCTATCTATCTAATTTCCTACCTTCCTTTGGATTAAATATCAAAATTTTACATCTTGCAGTCCGAATGTTGAAGGCTGCATGAAAACTTTGTAATGGGAGAAAATGAAAAATGTTAATAGTTTTTATTAGCATAAAATATTGAACTGGTGGATTTATGAACAGAATTTAGGCTGAATGAATATGCTAAAGTTGGGGATTAATTGGTCATCTCACCATTCCAGACACTCAAGGCCACTCATGTAGGCTGATTTGGGGAAAGCAAAGGGATCTCAATGAAACTGGAAAATTAATTTTGCTCTTTTATGGGATCCTGACTTTGATCAAGATCATATAATTGGACAGACCCAAAAATGACTCTTATTTCTGATTCATTCTATTCCCTCCATAGACACAGGCAGTCATCAGGTATCTACACCGTTCCCTCTATCCTTTGCCAAAAAGTTCATGTTCTCTGAGCATTTTTGTATTCTTTAGTCATTATCATGGCTTTGAGCCAGAGTCTGAACACAAAGACAGGCATATAAATGGATCTAATACATGGTCTGAAAAATAACACATATGTGCTAACCCTGTCCGCAACACCAAAGGAAGAATGACTAAAAAATAAAGCAGCTGCATATCAGAACAAATACCTGTGGGAAGATCGCAGGGTTCAATTTGGACATTTTGTTCCACTGAGCTCAGAGAGGGAATGAACAAAAGCCAAGTTTTATAGATAGGCCTTTAGCTCATAATTCATTCACTGTCAAGATGATGGATGCTCATTTTATGATTTAATAAAAAGATAGACCTTACCTAAAAAGAAAATAAGCAGAAGGAGGAAGACTCCATGGAGAAGTAATGCAGTCTTTCAGGGACGATTCCCAGGGGCTCTGGGCTCTAGTTCCACTCCGTCTCCAGGACACAGTGCAATCGGCCACAAATTTGGGACCCCAGGATATCCATCTGTAAAATACAAGTCATAATGGAATTGTTCCCACTGCAGAACTGCTAACTGAGTAATTAAAACTCAAGTGGATAAAAAAAAAAAAACCCGCAGAAAAAAATGAAGAATAAAATACCTCTATGATATACAGCCTGGCTCAGGATGCTTTGTAATTACACACAGGGCTTTATAGTTATCCAAAGTTAGAGTTCAAGTTAACTTCAGTTTTCCAGTATTTTCCCCAAAACATTAGTTGGACACTATAAAGGAAAGTAAACACATTCAACTAAGTCAACCATGAAAATAAGAGTTTTAGGTAGTTGGGGGCGGAAGGAAATGAAGAGAGGCCAATTGAGAATCATAGGGGCTGAATGAAAAGCTGAACCATTGCAGACTCGCATCTCTAATCCCTTTGTTAGGGATAATGTGCAGCTGCAGTGGCTATGTCGCTCCAAGAGCCTGCTGCACAGAGATGCCTGGTTCCCTCAGCCATGCCAAACAAGACATGGTCATGGTTACGGTCATGGAAGTAAGGACAGGTAGGAGAGGCTGCTCCAAGAGCCTGCTGCACAGAGATGCCTGGTTCCCTCAGCCATGCCAAACAAGACATGGTCATGGTTACGGTCATGGAAGTAAGGACAGGTAGGAGAGGCTGGAACACGGGTGAACATGAATTGCCCAACATAAAGGTTTCTGTCTAAAAGGAATTTTGAAGCCTAAAGATTTCAAAATTATGGACGAGGCTGAGAGGCACCTCTTCTGTGGAGGAGGGTTTTGGGATTGTTGAGGAGACCCGGAAGAATGAACTTGACATTGCAACCTTCCCCTGCACTTGGTAGATTTCTATGCTGTGGGAAACTATAGTGATTTACTTGATGCCAGAAAACTGGGGCTCACAGAATAAGACAACTGGTTAAAACAATATTTTTCCCAATAGAAATTTGTTTCTATAAACTCTTCTTAGGATCCTGAGAAACATATTTTAAGGAGAAGGAAAATGATGGATAAAAGTATGGAAAAAGTTAATTTAACACACTTATAATATGTCATAAACACATTATTGAGTTTTGACCATCATTTAGCAGCCAGGATATTAAAATGTGAACTATGCCCCAATTAAAACATATCGCAAACATTTTGTTGAGTTTTCACCCTGAAATACTCATGCTATTATACTTTTAAAATATTGGCTATGACCATACAATTTAAATTATTTCTTGTGCTGAGTTCAATTAGTTATGAATATTACCATACTTAAAGTTTTATTTTCAAGCGATTTTGGGCATCAAAGTGGTCCAATGAAACCGTATAACCCAGGACAGATGAGTGGCCTTGATGTCAGGTGAAGTCTAGGTTACTGGGGAAACCATTTGATTTCTGGGCTGTTTCTTTACTAACAAAATGAAGCTATAAATTCTTGATGAGTAGAGGATAGTATCCAACCTCTGCTAATCTATATTCGAGGTTCTAGTGTTGATTCTGTGACCACTTCATCATAAAACTTTGCACACATTCTTACCTATTCTGAGTTCTTGTTTTGTCTAATACTTAGCACAACATTTTCTCCATTCACCACACTAAGTTCCACTGGCCATTGAATGACATCAAAACTGTGAAATATTGAAAATTGAATATCACTACAATGTGCTAACTACCTGGCACTCTAACAAGGCACCATACTAAATCCATTGTTATCACTTTTAATAATAACAATTCTCTAGAAAGGTAGAAGTGATCTCACACATTACTATAAAGGAAAGTGAGTTTCCAGATTTAAAATGATTTTCCTGGTGAGTAGTAGACTCAGGATTTGAACCCAGGTCAGTGTGACTTCAAAGTCTGGGATCATTCCACTTACATAAACCAGTGCCCAATGGCATAAACATAGCTGTTTGATTGCTTCAAATTATTATTAGAATAACGGTAAAAGTAATCAATTGCCTGACTGTCTCTGTAGTGAAATCCTCTAAGGTCAAATCTGGTGAATTTGGACTAATTAGGGGAGGTAATTGAAAAATGTATATAAATAATATAGACAATAACTAGCTTACATTGAGTGCCAAGCATTGTTCCCCATACATTATCTCATGTTATCCTCAGGACAGTCCTACCAGCTAGGCATTGTTAGCCCAATCTTGCAAATGAATAAGCCAACGCTTTTAAAGGTTAGATACATTGTCCAAAATCACGCTGTAAGTGGCAGAAGCCTGATACCAAAACCCAGTCAGCCTAACTCCGTAGCCCATTCTCTCCATGGCTACTCTCTTTCTGTGCGTGTAATAGTTTGCAATTCTACGTGAATAAGTTTACTGTTTGGGACAGAAAGTTCCAAGCTGCTCCCACCATCCATGTCTTTTCCTTGAGTCCTGTTGTCCAACCTTCCCACTTTGGTCCTCCAGGACACCAAACAAGGCTTCTGGTCACCCCTGGTTCTGCAGCTCACAGCCCTTCCTTCCCACTAGATTGGCCCAATTCTATCCCTGTTCCAAACATTTGTATTCATCTTTTCTGCTCTTCTTCATCCAAATCTTTGCCTCAATGGCTACAGTTTTGCTCTCTTCTTTCCCCTTTCTGCATGTGAGAGAGAAGAAGAAAAGAGCACTCTGAGAAAGTTATATATGAGAAGGCAGACAATTTGTGCATGTACAGTGTGGGCACTGCAACATGACATGAAAATACATCTTGAGTTATTTGCTGGTCACTGGATCTTGTTGAGAAATAATTAGGAATAACAATCCATTGCTTGGATCTCTTCATAGTAAGCAAAATTCTCTAGAATCTAATCTGGAGAATTCAGACTAATTGGGGGAGTAATTGAAAAGCGTATTAGAATATAGTTCCAAATATAGTTTTATTATTTTTACACAAATAGAGTAATTCCAGTTATACTACTAAAAATGGCCAAGTGGAAGTTCTTAGTGAATTTTATTATAATGAATGAATAAAAACATTTGCAATCAGTCTGTGGTTGTTAAAAAAAAAAAAAAAAAAGATGAGTATATCAAGACCACTTGGCTTAACCTGAAAAATCTTGTCTTTGAATAAAATAAAAAGCTCTCAGCCGGGCGCTGTGGTTCATGCCTGTAATCCCAGCACTTGGGAGGCTGAGGTGGGTGGATCATGAGGTCAGGATTTCGAGACCAGCCCGACCAACATAGTGAAACCCCGTCTCTATTAAAATACAAAAATTAGCTGGGTGTGGTGGTGTGTGCCTGTAATCCCAGCTACTCAGGAGGCTGAGGCAGGAGAATCGCTTGAACCTGGGAGGCTGAGTTTGCAGTGAGCTGAGATCGTGCCACTGCACTCTAGCCTGGGAAATAGAGTGAGACTCCAACTCAAAAAATAAATAAATTAAATTAAATTAAAAAATAAAAAGGCCTCTGAAATATTTTGGATGTTGCTACCCAGTTTGTAAGATTTTGGAAGACAGGGTTTATTTAGTAAATATGAACTTCAAATCAGTTGAACTCCAAATTATTTAAAAATTCAAAGACTCTGGAAACAAGAGGAATATGAAACCCACTGAGTCTGAATGAACACAATTTTCCTGTTCGACTACTGCAAATTACTACAGTAGCAGAATTATAGAAAATGCTCTGTGATTCAAAGTGACACATTAAGGGAGTTATCCTGTGACAGCACAGTATTTGTGAGAAAAGCAATTGTGAAACCCACCCCTTTTTGCAACAGACTTTCTTCCACTGGTGCCCTGGCAACCAGTCAGATTTTCTCATTTGAGAAATTCAACCTGGCTGCATACAATAGATAGAAATGCAAGAAAGTAAGGTACATCTTCATCAAATGTGAAACAGTTGATGATATTCAGAGTTAAAGAAATACTATTTGAAGGACATGAATAGACAATTCTCAAAAGAAGATAGACAAATGGCCAAAAAAAACATAGAAAAAAGCTCAACATCACTAATTATCAGCGAAATGCAAATTAAAACCACAATGAGATATCACCTTACTCCTGCAAGAATGGCTAGGCTATAATTAAAAAATTAAAAAATAATAGATGTTGTCGTGGATGTGGTAAAAAGGGAACACTTTTATCCTGCTAGTGGGAAGGTAAACTAATGCAACTACTATGGAAAACAGTGTGTAGATTCCCTAAAGAACTAAAAGTAGATCTACCAATCAATCCAGCAATCCTACTACTAGGTATCTACCCAAAATGAAAAAAAACAAAAAACAAAAAAACACTTGCATGCACATGTTTATAGCAGCACAATTCATAACTGCAGAGATGTGGAACCACCAGAAGTGCCCATCAATTAGTGAGTGGATTAAGAAAATATGGAATGTATACACCATGGAATACTAATCAGCCATAAATAAGAACAAAATAATGGCATTTGCAGCAATCTGGATGGAGTTGGAGACCATTATTCCAAGTGAAGTAACTCAGGAATGGAAAATCAAATAGCATATGCTCTCACTTACAACTTGGGAGCTAAACAATGAGGATGCGAAGGCATAAGAATGATACAATGAACTTTGGGGACTCAAGGGGAAGGGTGTGAGGGGGGTGAGGGATGAAAGACTACACATTGGGTACAGTGTTCACTGCTTGAGTGACAGGTGCACCAAATCTCAAAAATCACCACTAACAAACTTATCCATGGAACCAAAAACCATCTGTACCCCCAAAACTACCAAAAAAAAATTTAAAAAATACTGTTTGAAGGGTATAAAAGAGAGGGGTTTGGGTTAATTTTGTCCTTATTAAATAATGCATTTAATTACTAGTTATTGCTGGTTTAATGTGAAGCAAAGGTAACATCTGAAGTTGGATGGAGCAGAGGTCCCTGCCAGAGACTCTGGTGGGCCCACTGTGCCTCTGAGGAGGCCTGGAGCAGCAGGAGCAATTTCTGTAAAGAAGGAGAGAGGCAAGGTCTCTGGATTGTTGTAAAAGTACCTCCGTGGTTAGAGGTGGGGGCAATCTGAGTAAAGTGTGTGACCTGAGACTTGGAGCTGACCCAGGCCCAGCCCTGGACAACCTATGCCTGAGCCCTGTGGAGAGAGAAGACTAAAAATGAATTGGAAAGAACCACAAGTGACTGTGGCCCTGACTAGAAGTTGCTAGTTACCAGCTGGAAGGAGAATTAGGCGGTAAGAGCATTGAGGGCAATCGCCACATATCTGCTCATCTCCCCTCGTTCCGTGGCTCTTCACCTTCCTGAGAATAACGTCCACGGCCCCGAGAGCCCCGTGAGATTGTTCACCACAGTCGGCATCAGCTGCTTGCCTCTTGGTTTCTTTTCCCAGCCTCACGTACTATCACAGCCCCCATAGGGATCCAATGCCCAACTCATGGCTGAACTACGGGCAGTTGCTTATTCAACTATGTTCTCTCATGACCCCAGCTTTGTTGTGTGTGACACCCTCTGTCTGGAATATCTAGTATCTGCCTGAAAAATCACCTACACAGCCTGCAAGACACCAGAGCAGCACTCTTTCTTCTGTGAAAACCATAGCAAACTCTTCCTTGCTAAAGTATGGCATAAAGTAGTGGCTAAGAGTGTGCCCTCCGGATGAGAGGGTCAGGGTTTGAGTTTAGACATTCCCCTCGCTCAGGCAAACTTCTGTTTCTTACAATCAAGGACTTTCTCTGGTGCAAACACAGCCTCCATACTATTCTTTTGAATCTTCCTATTCAAATCACCACTTTCTATATCAATTAACCTCTCAAAGACTCCGTTTCCTCATCTATAAAATGGAAATGATAACGATGGTAATAAAAATACACACATGCCATTTAGTTGTCTTAATAAAATAAATATCTGTGAACCATATAGTAACCTCCCTGGTATACAGTAAAGGCTCAATAAATGCTAAGAATATTTTCATGTATCTCTTGTTATAGCCTATCTTATGTCACTTAAATACTTGTTTACTTTCTATCTTATCTACTAGAATCTGAACTCTTTGGAGGAGGACCTGTGCCTTACTCATTTTGTGTTTCTCACACCAGAAATAATATTTGTCGCATAGTTCAGTTTGATCATTCATGTAATAAGAACTCACCGAATGGCTGCTCTGTGACAGACATTTGCATATGAAGCATGGCAGATGTATGAATGAATGGGGTCAGGAAAATAGTACATAAGTAACTCCAATTATTACATAAAGACAGTGATTATATTATGTAAGATGAGCCATATTAGTTAAATTATAAGTAGAGCAACATTTCAATTAAAATATACTCACATTGGCAATTAAAGCAGCTGTGTGTGTGTGTGTGTGTGTGTGTGTGTGTGTGTGTGTGTTTGTGTGTGTTTACTTTGCAGTCTGGCCCCATTCTACAATATCTTTATTGTTAAGGTTTTAATTCAACAAGATCAAACCTCAATGTACTAAAGAACTCCAAGAGATTATCTGGTCTTCATTCAAAAGTTCAGGCATCAGAGGCCACACATTTTCCCCCAGATAACCAATTTCCAGAATGCTGTTTCTCTTTCCTGCTTCTCACTTGCCCTCAGTACCCATTTGAACACACAGGAGGCCCATGGAGGGCGAGCAGTGCTCGACCTGGGGTGAAGCCCCAATTTGTAGACAAGGCATGGCATCCAACAGCCAGAGGAAGCTGTGTACTTGAATAAATCTGACAGTGTATTCTCATGCTCATCAATCTTTCCACCGTGTTTGGTACAGTTGAAAAGCCAGTTGGATTTCCATGACTGTTCAAATCACCACTTGTGCCCCCGGATACTGCATGGCACAGAAATGATATCAGACCTACAAGATACACGTTGTGTTCCTCAATGCCCGATGTTAACTGCATTAGTCTGTTCTCATACTGCTATAAGGACATACGCGAGACTGGGTAATTTATAAAGGAAAGAGGTTTAATTGACTCACAGTCCCACAGGGCTGGAGAAGCCTCAGGAGACTTAAAATTACGGCGGAAGGGGAAGCAAACCCGTCCTTCTTCACGTGGTGGCAGCAAGAAGTGCCGAGCCAAACGGGGAAAATCCCGTTACAAAAACATCAGATCTTGTGATAAATCACTCACTATTACTAGAACAGCATGAGGGTAACTGCCCCCCATGATTCAATTACCTCCCACTGCTCCCTCCTATGACACGTGGGGATTATGAGAACTATAATTCAAGATGAGATTTGGGTGGGGACACAACCAAACCATATCACTAGTTATATAAAGGTATACTTTTACCGAGTTGGATTTTAAAAGTATACAATGCTAGCAATTATGATAATATATGAACCATGCTTCCAACACTTTTATGTGGTTTACAGTAATCTTTTTTTGTTTGTTTGTTTGTTAGATAGGGTCTTACTCTATCACCCAGGCTGGACTGCAGTGGTGCAATCACAGCTCACTGCAAGCTCAAACTCCTGGGCTCAAATGATCCTCCCACTCAGCTTCCTGAGTAGCTGGGACTACAGGCTTGTGCCAACATGCCCAGTTATTATTATTTTTTAAATTTGTAGTAGAGACAGGGCCTTGCTATGTTGTCTAGTCTGGTCTCAAATTCCTGGGCTCAAGCGATCCTCTCGCCTTGGCCTCCCAAAGAGCTGGAATTACTTGGGAGGGATCACTACAGTAATCTTATAAATCAATGAAATTTTTATTAGTCAGAGTATTCTAATACATTTCCCCCTCCATACTGAATATTGTGGGGAGAGTCCACCATTCAAAACTTCTTTGCATTATTGGGAAATTCTCTGCCATGTCAGTGAATCTACCCCCTTATCCCCTAATCTAAGTGGAAAGGGTAAGACCCTTCTCAGACGTTTCCCTCCCCCTTCCCCGACATTTCCCTCCCCCTTCCCCATCTCTGCACCATCCGTGGCCACCAGTGTCCAGGTAGGTGATGTGGGCTCTACTCTAAACCCTGAGGGAAGGACTCAAGATGATGAGAAGGGTAGAAGTAGCAGTGGCAGCAGTGTGGGAGTGGCTTGTGGCAAGAGATGGCAGTGGTGGTGCCCTGGCCACATTGCTCCTGCTCCTTAATTGTCAGTGCCTACTTGGTGCTGCCAGGGTCCAACACTGCCTCCAGCTACTCAAGAGTCAGTGAGTTCTCCATCTCTTATCCTAAGTCCTGATTCTTGCAATGAGGCACCTTCTCTGGGGCAAACACATAGGTTTCACCCTGTTCTTTTGAATCTTCCTAATTCAAACCAACCAACAGACTAAACAAAGCAACCAACACCAAATATACATACGACCATGCAACCTGCTTTATTTGTATTCTGATTTTAAAAGGCAATGCAGTTGTTTTCTTATAAATTGTGTAACAGTGCCCAGAAGAAAAGCAGAAAAAAAACTATATATGGCTATTTTTAGTGATAGTTATTTTCAGAAATATTAATATAAAGCTATCCCAATGATAGAGATCTGGTCTGCATATTTGAATATGTATCTAAATATACCATCTGTTGTGCTGTAACTTTTACAATGCCTTCTTTCTCTCTTGAAATATTTCTAAATAAAGAACCATAGTCAGACGTTAAATCTGGAGAGTACACTCAGCTTTGAATTGCTTTTAAATCAGTAACCATGCTCAATGCATATCATGCTTGTGTTTTTGCTCACAGAATCAAAGTATTTTCAATGCAATGCAAAGGCCCTCTGCTTATGAGAATTCTCTTTTGAGCCAGAGAATCAGTAAGACCTTTTGCAAGTGCCCAGTTTCCCCAACTAATTCTCCCCTGTTGTTCAGAATGAAATTCAGAATATAGTGTCATGGAAATTGAACTGGCCTTTTTAACTGTATCAAACATGGTGGAAAGATTGGTGAGCATGAGAAAACACCAAAAGATTTATCCAAGTACACAGTGTCCTCTGGCTTTTGGCCCTTGTGCCTTGTCTGCAAATTGGGGAATCACCCCGGGTCGGGCCCTGCTCGCTCTCCATTGGCCTCCCATGTATTCAAATTAGCATTGAGAGCAAGGGAGACGCAGGAACGAGAAACAGGGTCCTGGAAATTTGTTCTCTGGGGGGAAGTGCATGGCCATTGATGCCTGAAGATTTGGATGCAGACCAGACAATCTCTTGGGGTTCTTTTCTGCATTGAGGTTTGATTTTTATTGAGTTAAAATCTTAACAATAAAGATATTTCAGGATGGGGCCAGACTGCAAAGTACATAAAAGTCAGGAAAGAGATCACAAAGAAATAAAGGCACTAGGTAAAGGATATTTGTTTGAAGACTTTGCTAAGGTTAAGTCTTTTTTTTTTCTTTTTCTTCTTTTTAAAAATATAAATGAATTTACTAATGTTTGAAAGCAAAGCAGAAAGAGCCAAACAGAGGGTAAAATTGAAAATAGTTGAGAGGACGTTCCTGGGGTGTTGGTATAAACGGCATCCAGAGAACAGGCAGATAGATTAGTTTTGGGGGAAAAAAAAAAAAAAAAAAAGGAAGCCCCCTTCTCCATACCTCCTGGCTTCAGGGAGCCATGAACAAAACCAGTCAATGTCACCTGGAGAAGTCACTCCAGGTATGGGCATGGCTGTGCCCTTCCTCCAACCTCCACCATTCCCTACACCTCCCATATAACTGAATTGGCACTGAGAGGGAGAAACAAGTAAGAAAGGGAAATGGGGCCCCAGAGACAGGTTCTCTGAAAGAATATACAGGGCCCTGATGCCTGAAGCCTTTAATTCCCTCCATGGATAGAAGGCCACCAAAATGCTGCCAGACAGTGAAAGGCCCAGGTCTGTTACATCTCTCTGTTTAGAATTAGATGTAAAGTATATGTTTGAATTCCAAGGAATAAAATGACTTGTCATGGTAGAGAAGGTTTCACATAGAAAATATTATCCCGAAAACTTCCAGCTTGAGCTTCTTCTGTAGCTACCTACCACAAATTATTTTTGTAATAAAAATAAGCTCCCAGAACAAACTAATTACATGGGAGAACAACTTACATTTCGCTGCAGTTTCCACAATATATATTTTTCCTATCAAATATGAGTTAGCCAAAGTAATTAGGAAAAATGATTAGCGAAGCTCTTTATTGAATATGGACCCAAGCAATTAAGAAAAAAAAGCATTTCTTTTCATAGTGGCCTTAAACTCTATTTTCTTTTAAGAAGTCATCAATTTTCCCTTCAATGATACTTTCTGGGGGGACATGTGATAATGTGGGAGAATGTAACCCTTCTCCTGAAAATAATACTAAGTTCTTTTATCTTTCTTTCATGGTAGAACTTTCTTCAAGTTGGTAGGAATCATGAAATGTGGCTGCTTCTTCCTTAAGGAACACTAAAAGCACAAACTGTTGAAATCCCAGTACAAATCATTCATAGAAGAGACTTGGGAATCACCTTGGAAACAGGTTAGACCATGAAGCTGTGCTGTTTTTCAATTCTCAAGTCATCCTGGGCTTCTAAGAAGTAACAGTGAATTTTGAAGGCATTTGTATCTCCTCTTTATGCCTTTACATTTTAAAATACTGGGATGCTCAGAAGTAGATAAGAATAAAAACCATGTGACTGAAATCACATTTTCCCCTGTGAGCTAGTTAAGTATTGTTGGAAATTCCACAATACAAGGGTAAACTAGCATCTCTCTTCATTCTTTTGAACTGTGGGAATTCAGGCTTATAGAAAAATCTACTAAAAACAATAAAGATCAAAGTTAAAGCTCATTTTTACAAAAGCCTTTTAAAATATATTAAAATTTTATAATTTTGTACATAAATTTAGGTATGAATGTATTAGTATTAGTTCCAATTATTTCATGGTTGTTTTATGACTTAGGATCTTCATGGAAAACGCAGTTTTCAAGTACTTTGGTATGGCAATTAGCAGTTTCAAGTGAACCAGTGGATTTTTTTCTCTCAACATTCTTTCAGCAAACATTTACTGTAGGGCTATGGTGTGCCAGGCACTGTGACAGGTGTTGGATACACAGTAAAAAAGAAAATAATAGCCTGGTTTCTGCTGTTGTGTTTGCTGTCTAGGGAAGAAAAACCCACCACAAAGAATTACCGGCCCAATGCTCCCCTTTCTGCACGGAGAAATTGTCTCCTTCCTATATCATAAATCCATTTTGCACTTATGGTCCCCAAACGCAATACCTTCCCTGTCAATCCGAGGCAAGAAGGCACATAAGCACAACTACAATAACTTGATTTTCATGGTTCCTGCTTCCTGAACCGCATAAAGGCAAGATGCTTTCTGCATATCTTTGAAATGACTGCATTTGCTTTGTTTAAGGGCAAAAATGGCTGAATAATGATCTTGGTGCTTCTAGGCATATGCAGAGGCTAGAAGTGGGCAAAAAAGGGAGGCAGGGGAGTTGCTTCTCTATGAAACAAGACACATACCTCTTTGCTATGGGCTAGCGCCAGCATTTCAATACCAGTTTGAATTTGCAAAGCATATTTCCATCATCTGTGACATTCATCACAATACCCCAGTGAGATGGACTATTTCATGGCTTCCATTTTACTCAAGAGAAATAAGAAACAAGAGGCGAAGTGACCTGCCCAAAGTCAATAATAGACTGGGGACCAGGATTCAGAGTTTGCAAATCACTGTCCTGTGCTGAGCATGTTCAACCATACACTTAACCTTGCCAAAAAAATAAGGGCTCCATTTTTACTGTTTAACTAATCAGAATCAAGACACATCAGGCAGGCAGGCAGCACCTGGTTCATAACACAGTGACATTATTTTATTGCTGTTTCAATCTAAAAACTTAATGTGCTTCCAAACTTCTCAGTGCTTTTATGAGACAGTCCCTGGATTGCCGCTTCAACCTGTATCTATTCCCGGGTATCTTATATTTGCAAAATTGCATTGAGAAAATATTACTTAGGAAATAATGAAAACTCAAGTAGAAAGGAAAAATGCTCTCTTAATAATGAGGAAGCCATTTGCCCTAATTTTGTTATATATAGACACAACACACAGACACACACACACACACACACACGCCATAATTGGCTGTAATGCAATTGATAAAGTAGGAAATTTGCTTGAGGGGTTTTTACCCCAAATCCTGCAATTATGAACATGTCAGGTTTCCTAAGCAGTGGTTTTTCCAGAAAGGATTCTATTGTGTTTCTTTTTCCCATTTACCAATTTGATTAGCTTTTTGCCTAAAAGCTAAGAGCAGCAGCATTCTAATTACTCCAGAGCACAGAGGACTTGGTCTGTTATTTTGTAGGATCTTCCAGAAGACCACGATCTCCCCGAGGGCCGGAGCCACCCCTGTACCCCTAGTTCCCAGGGCAATGCTTGGCACACCGCAAGCGCTAAACAAAAATGAACCTGAGTGTGAATCTGTTCTCTGCTATTATCAATGCTGCTCTTGGGTTCTTTTAAATTTTAATAACATGGATTGGAGGCAACACTTTAAAAGACACGGAAAAGCAAGTTCTTTTTTTAATTTTACAGCTCAGGGTAAGGGTATTACATAATTGTAAATAATGCATTCATATTTCAGATCTTGAAACCAGTGAGAAACAGCCATTTCAGACAAGAAAATAAATGATGACATGCTCCCAGCAAAATTGAATCCTGTATTGGTTATGAAGAGAAAATCCAACCTACGCTTAACAATGCTTCCAGATTCACTAAAAGTTTCTACAGTTTTAAAGTTTGAAATGTTGCCTAAGGGTTTTAATGAAGCTCCGGTTCAAGGACAGACAAGTTGTATAGTTCGGATTTGACTGGTCAAGATGAAATGGTTTGTGCACACAGCTTCCTACTGCCCCCTGGTGGGGTGATGCTGAACTATGCTCAGAAACCTTCCATCAACCTTAGGGTCAATCCCAGACATGATCTTGGCTTCCACAGAGACACCTTCGAAAAAGGCTGTTGAGTTTAAAGTTAAAATTATCCTTGACTTTCTGTCCCATTTCTCCAAAGCTTGACCTGGGTAGTAGAAAGAAAGGGCAACTGCTTAAAAGGGGGATGTTAGGACTCCATCCGGAGAACCCAACAATCTCGATAGTCCCATGGATAAGGTGGTGTTGGGCTGTGGGACTGTCCTGAGAACTAAAATCAGCACAAAGGAGATTTCCTCTACATCAGATGTCCCTGGTCCTCAGCTACCTAAGCCCCATCCCTCAAACTCCCACATATCCACACCCCAACCCAAGTGTAATATGCCAACTAAAAGACCATTGAGGTCATGTTCAGCTTCAATAGTCATCAATTTATGGCATAGAAATCAAGAAAGGCTTGTCAATGGGTGGGATTTTCTAAACCAGGTCAGGAACACAGCACAGTCATGACCAGGTTAGACCAAAAATGACTCTATAGCACTCAGATTCTCCTCTTTCCCTCTAGGGATCCCCAGATCTGCTCATAAGCTAGAGTAGTCACTAAGCCTTGGCACTTGCTATCCCATCCACTGCATCAGGAGAAATGGGAAGGCCTGCAACCTCAGGACAGTTTCTCTGTTCTCTTGAATGTTTAGGAGCCTGAGCTGAGACTTAGGCACACTGGGAAGACTCATCCCAATTCACATCTCTTACAAAAGGTGGACTACAGACTGGGTGCGGTTGCTCATGCCTGTAATCCCAGCACTTTGGGAGGCTGAGGTGGGTGGATAACTTGAGGTCTGGAGTTCAAGACCAGCCTGGCCAACATGGTGAAACCCTGTTCTCTGCTAAAAATCCAAATGTATTTTTGATGAAAACACAAAAATTAGCTGGGTGTAGTAGCATGCACTTGCACTTGGAATCTCAGCTACTTGGGAGGCTAAGGTAGGAGAATCACTTGAACCCAGGAGGCGAAGGTTGCAGTGAGCTGAGAGGCGAAGGTTGCAGTGAGCTGAGATCATGCCACTGCACTCCAGTCTAGGCAACAGAATGAGACTCTGTCTCAAAAAAAAAAAAAAAAAAAGCTGGGCTATGGAGAGCCAAACTCTTGGACTCTGGGAAATCTGAAAGAGTTGGATAACCTCCTGGATATCTTCCATGGAACTTCTGAAGGTATTGACTATTCCTGATTAGGATGAGGGGACTAAGCAATAGCCTAGAACAAGAGAGGAGAGAAGACCATGAAAGTCCTTGAGACTTGCCGTTTAGTCAACTTACACCAGTGGGGATAAAAAGGAAGCTATCAGGCCGGGCACAGTGGCTCACGCCTGTAGTCCTAGCACTTTGGGAGGCCAAGGCAGGTGGATCACTTGAGGTCAGGAGTTCAAGACCATCCTGGCCAACATGGTGAAACCCCATCTCTACTAAAAATACAAAAATTAGCTGGGTATGGTGGCTGGTGCTTGTAATCCCAGCTACTTGGGAGGCTGAGGCAGGAGAATTGCTTGAATCCGGGAGGCGGAGGCTGCAGTGAGCTGAGATTGCACCACTGCACTCAAGCCTGGGCAATAGAGTAAGACTCCATCTCAAAAAAAAAAAAAAAAAAAAAAAAGGAAGCTATCAGAGTACCTTTGTTCATGGGGAGAAGTGACTGCAAGTGGCTCTGAAATGATATATAAGCAAAGAAAAATGAAGTAAAACTGGCGGTGGTATCACTTATTCCATTGTCCTGCAGTGTTGGTTCAGTTTACCTGGCTGGTTAAGGGAGTTTGGCCTTTCTTCCTCCTGCCACCCTCACACTCCATTTCTGTCCCTCCTAAAGTTGCAAGCTCAGTGAAGGAGGATAGTGTGACTCTGTCACAACCCAGAAACTCTCCTCGTGCATTTGTAGGGGCCAACAGGCATGCCACCTTGACAGTGTTACGGGCCCTGTGTCAAATCAGGGCCTGACCTTGAAGGTTCCTTCTAGACCATTGGCTGGGATGTGTTCCGTCTTATCCCACCATGAAGGCTTCCAAAAAAAAAAAAAAATGATGGCCCTGTTTTGGCCTTTTTTGGTTGCCAAATAAACGTATCTCATGTAGAACACTTCTTATCCTGGGAGGTCTTCAACCTTAAATCAGGACATGAGCATATTCTAAATGATTCCTTTCTGCTGCTTTGCCTGACAAAGCAGCCTCCATCCCTCTCCTGTTGCTCTTGGGTCTCCTTCTTGACTTTGAAAAGATGGCAATGGGGTAGGCAAGGATTGCATCTCCTTCTGGATCCCTCACGTGAAACACTGATATCTTTGCTAGAAGTTCAAGCCTCACCATTTCTATTTCTATTTCTTGGCTGCTCTGTGAGCTGCATTAACTTTTTAGTTTCTTCACTTAGTGAGTTTTTCCTTTTTGAATGGACTTCTGAATATATATTTGCCGAAGTAATTTCCACAATGAATTATCAATAAAAAGAAAACTTATAAATCTACATGGGTAGCAAAATCCAAAGCATGCTAGTTGTCTCAGTTTTGTGGTTTGGGGAGTATTCTTTTACAGTGTTGCAGAGTGAGAAAAGTAATTTTACCAGAGGAGAGCCCATAAAATGATGCGTTTTGGGGGGCAACCAGGTAATCATGTCATAATATTAATGGATTGCAAGACGATTTATGTTCTCTACTCTCCACAATGAAAAGTTGACATACTCATAGGCTTATAATGAGCAGGCTTGCTATATTTAATGGGATAATGTACTCAGCCTAGTAGTCAAGTTCTCCTAAAACACACCCAACCAGCTACTTCCTATCATGAATCCCCCTGCCCCCAACAGATTATTTTCCTATCTGATACTGGGATATGTGGTGTTTATTACCAACTTAAAGTATGTGTGCATGTTATCACCTTCCCTAGAATGCCATTCCCTGTCTGCTTCATATAATTATATCATATGTCATGGTTGTGATATACTGATATATCATATACGTGAAATGCAGATAGATACGTTCTAGATATATGAATATCTAGATATAGAACCTATGTAGATATCTGAACATATGAACATATATCTAGAACCTATCCCATTTTATAGTCCAGTTCAAATCCAGGGCGGTGTATAGAGGTTACTCCCTTTTCTGAACCACAGCACCAAATATATTACACTTGCAGATACAGGATTTATGATCTCACTTCTTCATGCATCCATTTATTTCTTAATTAGAGAATAAGCTCCTTCAGGACCTTGGCTTGTACTTTTCTATTCCCACTAACCACTTAACTCAGGGCTATGCATATCTGAGTGCTTAGCCAGTAGATAATGGGCTACATGAAAAAAGAACTGAGAAGTTAATGGAAACAGGATGGCAAGAAAATGGTGTCTCAGCACAAAACTGAACAATCATGTGTACAATGCTAAAAGCTGTTCAAGTGGCTGCATGGGAGCAGGGCCTGAGCTGCATTTTGCTGTAGACCCACAGACTGGGTTTGCAAAGCATGGCTTTTAGCAGAGATTAGGAAAATACCCGACTAGTTTGATGACCCAATCAACATGGATGCAGAATTTGACAATCCTGGCTCTAAACGTCATTTAAGCAGAAGGGCACCATTTCACACTTGGCTTTGCATGTGTAGACAAAGTCACTTGTAACTCTTTATTTTCCAAGGGTAGGTTCCAAGTTCTATTGTCACTTTATCTCACTTGCCTGCAATTCTCTCGCTAATAAAATGAAGGATTTGGGATATTAGGTTGTTCTCCAACGTTCTTTCTACCTCTAAAATTCTATACTCTTATAACCCACTTTCTTCCTCTATAGCCCTTTCCTCCCTCTCTGGCTGTCAACCCCTAAGACAGTCAGTCAAGTTATTTTTTAACTAAGACTCTTTGTAGAGATGTCATAGAGCAGCAATTTAAAAATATTAAAGCACAGTTCCTTACATTTTTATTTGCTCATGACTCTTTGCTCTTCCTATAGTAATTTAATGTTTTTGCAAAGCTAGTGGTACTTTAAACAGATATGCCTACTTTGAAAAAAATCAGAAAGAAACAAAGTGCATGCTTTCCTGAAATACATTTTAGGAAATCTTTTTCTCTCCCAGCACCCAAAGATATGACTAATCATTAGAAGAGTGGAGGAGCACCCACAGAAACTGAATTAGGAGAAGGGTGTGGATTCTTTTGATTGAGCATGAATAAAAATCCACCTCATTAAAAAAAAGATTATTAACATTAATAATTTAATGGTGAAGGATACTATTTTGCTGAAAAGAGATAAAAATGATTTTTAAGGCCTTCATGAAAAGAAGCAGAAAAGGGAAAGATTTAAGCAGAACTGACAAATAGAAAGATGAAACTTGAAAGTCCAATCCCTTAACTTGTGTGCAGCTTTTTCTAGCCCTTGCTTGGTTGAGATATATGTTGCATGATTTACCTTTGAGGTTAGAAGAGAATACATTTAATCAAATAGTTCTCTTCCTCTCTCTGCCTTGCTTATAATCAACGAATTAATCCCAATGAAGATACTTTTGCAACACACCCAACTCCTTAGCATTCATAAGCTTCATCAAATATGATACCATAAAAAGGGGGACACAGGATCAATTCTCTCCCACAGCTTGTACCCATGTCCTTCAAGTGGGATGTGTGAGAAAATTACTGTTTTTAGGTGTCTACTTTGTGCTAGATCTGACCAAGTCGCTTGCCATTCATTTCTTGGTTTAATCCTTGCTAAAGTCTTAGCAGGTAAGAATGGTCACCCCTTTTTTTCTGACTAGAAAAGAGGCTCAAAAAGGTGAAGCAATGTGCAGTCACTTGTGTCTGCAGTAGAACTGGCCTCCCATGAACCTAAACTCTTGTTTTCTCAGGTCTGTAGAACAAAGGGGATGTAAATTACTTGTTAAGTAACTTACAGTTATTTGAAGGTAGTTCTGACATCAAATGTCTTTCTATGATACCACATAGCCTTCCTAAATAAAAATCCCTAATTAAAAGTAATGGGGGTACAGGAACTGCTACCGCAAAATATGGCACCTTGGAATATTCAGTATTTTAATCCGAAGGACTTAAGAAAACCACAGAAGCAAAAAAGTCTCTCTGATCTTCCATCTTAAAGACTGTCATGTGACAGGTGACCTGCTCTATATTCAGAGGGAAGGAATGTTACAGAGAGGCCAAAGAGAATCTGAACACACAGGCCTTGCTAAGTTCCCCAAGTTTATCACCATTAGATCATAGCCCTTTGTCCCATCATACTTCTCCATGACTATCCACTTCTTTATCAAAGCTAGCATAAAAAAATACATAGTTTTACACATGTGGGGGTCTCCATTTCTTTATGAAGTATCCTGCATCACATAAAACTTACATTAAATACATTTGTGCGCTTTTTCTTTTATTCATCTGACTTCTGTTATAGAAGCCTCCTCCATGTACCTAGGATGAGTGAGGAAAAGACATTTCTCCTCCTCCTCAATGGTAAATGTTGCTTATTTCTGCAAAGCTGAGGTACAATATGTTTTGTTGTTGCAATCTGAAGTTTCTGTTCCAACTGTTGGAAGTTATGCTTCATATAACTTAGATTATGCTGATTTTTCCAGAAGAGTCAATGAAATAGAAAAATGTTCAGAAATTAAAATAAAAATTAATGAAAATTGTGCTTTTAATTAATCACATCAGCAAATCGGTGTTTTATATCAAGGTATTACGTAATGAGATTCTAAATCATGTTGCCAAGAATTTCTTTGTAAAACATTTCCATATGGTAAGAGTCTGTAAAACTTTATAACACATTCACAAATCATTGTGACAAGGAACACTGGTGTTAATTTCTTAAAAGTCAATGTCATTTTCCCAATATCGTTTTCTGATTTTATTTTATGGTGCCTTGAAACTTGAAAAACAAACCACGTGCTTTCTTAGAAAATCAAAAACAGATACATAATTATTAATGTAAGTAAACAGGCTGACACTGTATAGTTCTCATATACTTAGGGTGTGTTTTAATACATCTTAAAACCTAACAATGAGGCCTATATTATGATGCTCATTTTATTTCTCTTGTACTTCACATGGTTTGTATGCATTTTGCATATTTATCTGTTTGTTTGTTTGGTCTTTCTCAGATGCTCCAACTACAAAGTAAGATGGTTCAGAAATATATAAACTCTCCAGTTATTCCAAGCAGAAAGAGATATAAATCATAGAATTCAATGATTAAAGAAATGTTGAAAGGGTGGGAGGAGAAAAAATTTAAATTTGCTACTAGCTTTAAGAGGGTCAGGAAATTTCAGAGACCCCAGGAAACTATTGGTTATAATTATAGTTTTATGAATCTCTGAAACCAGTCATTATAGGAACGCCTTAAAGTGCTAAAAAAATTCCACATCTGCTAAAGCCCAGACGCCTGCTCATGGAGCAACAATCTGGCTTCTGCCTGTCTTCCAAACTTTGTGAGAATGCTTCTCATTGGCAGAAACTAATCTGGAGCCCTCCTGGCAGAGGATTCTAGAAAACGGAGTTCTCAGGCTTCTAGCCCCCGCGACAGATGGCAAGGGAGTGGGTACTGCTGGACAGCCTACAGATAATTTGTTGAAAGTTCTGAATGGGAAGGATCCATGCTGCTTTAAAAAAATAATAATAATAAAACACTTTTAAATATTCACAGTTTAAATTTCCATTGTGGTAAATATTGATAGAGAGAACCCACATAAACAAAAGCTCTCCTTGGTATCCTCAAAACATTTTAAGAGTGTAAGGTATCTTACGACTTAAAAGTTTGCAAACCACCTTTAAAATATTTTCAAGATAACAATGAGAGGTTTTGTGAACAGTTAAAAGTGTTTATTTACTAATTAATTCACTTAAAAAGCAATAAGATGAGAGGAGTTGGGAAGATGTTGGTCAAAGGATACAGACTTGCAGCTAGATAGGAATATGTTCAAGAGATCTATTGCACAACATAGTGACTGTAGTTAATAACAATATATTGAATTCTTAAAAATTGCTAAGAGAGTAGATTTTAAGGATTCTTACCACGCACACACACGTACACACACACACACATACACAAATAAGAATGTGAGGTAATGAATATATTAACTTGATTTAGCCATTTCGTGATGCATACTTTTTTCAAAACAAGTTATACATGATAAATATGTATAAGTTTTGTCAATTAAAGTGAATAAATAATAAAATTATTACACATGAAGTACCATATTTTTAAATAAAAATGATGGCTTTTTTTAAAAAAAAAAACAAAAGTAAGAAGGGTGGCTTTTTTTTTTTTTTGAGACGGAGTCTCGCTGTGTCGCCCAGGCTGGAGTGTGGTGGTGCAATCTCAGCTCACTGCAAGCTCCGCCTTCTGGGTTCACGCCATTCTCCTGTCTCAGCCTCCGGAGTAGCTGGGACTACAGGCGTCTGCCACTACGCCCAGCTAATTTTTTGTATTTTTAGTAGAGACAGGGTTTCACCATGTTAGCCTGGATGGTCTCGATCTCCTGACCTCGTGATACACTCGCCTCTGCCTCCCAAAATGCTGGGATTACAGGTGTGAGCCACCGCGCCCAGCCCTTTTTTACGTTTTTGGAAAACTTTTTAACATCTGGCCTAATAGACGATGGGTTCACTCTGTGATCATGAAAGAATGGGCAACGCAAAGAACTTTTAAGTATTATTGTGGAAATAGCTTGGTCTGTGAAGGCCCCCTGAAAATTTCTCAGGGCACTCAGGGTCCCTAGACTACACTTTGTTAACCGCTGTATTCATACATACCTAGCCACTAGCATTGACTCTGACGCGTGACAGATTCACAGAAGATATTTGTTGAATGAATTAAGGAGTAAAAGGACATTACATTCTTGTATTGTATACTGCACAACGCGTGTAGGCAACAGTCTGTAGATATTTTCAAAGGAAGACTTTCTCTCACATTCATTCTCAGTCTTCATAATTTTGTTGCAGAAAGAAAGGGATTAGCACAGGAAGCCACATTTGTGACATGACATAGAGTTGGCCTTCTGTATTCACAGGTTCCACATATGTGGACTCAACCAACTGTGGATCAAAAAATATTCATAAAAAAATAACAAAAAATAGCAGTACAGTCATACAAAATAATACAACTAAACCAATACAGTGTAATAACTATTTACATAGCATTTATATTGCATTAGATATTGTAAGTAATATAGAGATAATTTAAAGTATACCAGACGACATGCATAGGTTATATGCAAATACTACACCATTTTATATCAGAGACTTGAGCATCTGTGGATTTTGGTATTTACTGGAGGATCCTGGAACAAATCCCCCACTGAAACTGAGGGACAACTGTAATTTGATTCAGGCCAGCCTAACACAAAATTGCAAATTGGATGAAGTTTGCATTCAGTGTCTCCAATTCATGGTCATAGAGTCAGAGAATTCTTACTAGAAGGGATCTGAAAGGTCCCTGTCCCTCTAATATGCTTGAGGCACAGTTTTATGAATCCCTGCTTTTCAAACTGGACCACATGTACTCCTGAGGGACTCTCAGTAGAGCATGGAATATTCAAAGCCATGGAATGATCCTGGGATATCAACTTTACTTGAAGGCTTTGGGGATAACAATACATTAAACAATTATATTAGAACAAAGATACATTCTGAAGTGCATTATAAATTGTGTTATTTGTCTCAATTCTTCCCCTCTTTCTGTCATGGGACTTGCAAGGCAGTAGAATAGTCAGAGCATAATTTCTGCATCCATTGATTTGGAGTTTAGTCATGTGATGTGCTTTGGACAATAGAAGAGGGGCAGGAGTGACAGTGACCACCTTCTTCTCTAAGGCTTTATGAGAAGAAAGGAAGCCACTGGACCAAGGAGAATAAGGAAACATGCAGCAGACTTGAATCCAACCTCAACCTGGAGCCAAGGAAACCCAAAGAACCAAGAAAACCACATACTTGTTTTAGCCATTGAGATTTTGACTTTGCTTGCTATGCATCGACTATTGACTAATACAGAAATCAGTACCTAGAAGTGGAGTGCCTCTGTAATGCTTCTACTATGCAGCATTGGCGATGAGATCAGCTGACAGGAACTAAGGAAACCATTACAGGAGAATGGAAAAAATAGGGACCTATGTTATGTAATTGTCAAGCCATTTGATAAGTCTGTCCTCTGTGGTAACTCAGAACATGGAAAAATATTCATAATAACTTGTGTCAGGTGAGAAGCTTTTGGGGCAAAAGTTTGGCAGAATGAGTTAGCTCCTCTGGCAAAGTATTACAAGAGTCAGATGAACTCCAAAAAGACCAGTGTGCAAATAGAAGAGAGTCCAGAAATTCTAGGACATGTAGAGTTGGCAAATGAAAGTGTTTCTTATTAAATCAAAGATGTAGCTATAAAGACACTGTGTCAGGAAAAGGTCTACTAAAGGGCATTGTATATCATTAATATACAAGCTCAGGACAAGCACAAAATCAAGATCTTGGTATTAATACCCTTTTTAAGATGGCTGAAAGAATTAAAGTGGCTCTAAGAGAAGGTTTTAGCTGGAAAAGTGCCTCTATACAGATTAAGGGTATAGTCTCCCAGAAGCCTGTTCAGCTCAAAGGACTTCTTTTAGTCTATAGAGAACCATGTCCCAAAAGAACCATGTCCCAAAAGAACCATGTCGCAAAAGAACCATGTCCCAAAAGGTTGTAGCTTAGGCACATGGAACTGACTGGAATCAAATACATGGAAAACATTCAAAGCTTTTTTGTATTATTATTATCGTTTAAGTTCTGGGATACATGTGCCAAACATGCAGGTTTGTTACATAGGTATAGATGTGCCATGGTAGTTTGCTGCACCCATCAACCCATCATCTCAGTTTTAAGCCCCGCATGCATTAGGTACTTGTCCTAATGCTCTCCCTCCCCTTGCCCCCCACCCCCTGACAGGCCCCAGTGTGTGATGTTCCCCTCCCTATGTCCATGTGTTCTCAATGTTCAACTCCCACTTATCAGTGAGAACATGTGGTGTTTGGTTTTCTGTTCCTGTGTTAGTTTGCTGAGAATGATGGTTTCCAGCTTCATCCATGTCCCTGCAAAGGACATGAACTCATCCTTTTTTATGGCTGCATAGTATTCCATGGTGTATATGTGCCACATTTTCTTTATTCAGTCTATCATTAATGGGCATTTGGGTTGGTTCCAAGTTTTTGCTATTGTAAACAGTGCTGCAGTGAACATACTTATGCATGTGCCTTTATACCATTTGACCCAGCAATCCCATTACTGGGTATATACCCAAAGGATTAAAAATCAAAGCTTTTGAGATAGTTAAATTGGCAGGGTACTGCCAGCTTTAAATGAAAGAGACTGTGACTGTTTGGCTATAAAAAGACCTACAGGACACCAACAGTATATAGGCAGGAATAGACAGAGATAGCTTCTTAGTCATCAGGAAGGACATATTCACCAATGCCCTCTTAAGATGCAGCCGGGAAAGAGCATGGAAAAGGAAGCTTCTCCCGCAGGGTGGAGCGAAGAGCCATGGAGAACAGTGTAGTGGGAGCTGCTTTCTGGGGATCAGAACTAGATGTAATCAAAGAATATTCTCTTACCTATGCCCTGGCAACCTTTGCCCAGTGGATTTTGGAACTGCAGTGGACTAGTGACTGCTATGTACCTCCCAGTCTTAACCTTTTCAAATGGGAGTGTTTTGGGTTTTTAAAAAATTTAATCTCTGCCTCTCTTACTATTATGTATTAGGTACACAGTGATGGGTGTGTGGGCATTGGGGATAAGCAGGTAACTTGTCTTTTTAGTTTAAAAGCCTCCATATTAAGAAGAGCAACATCTGGACCCGATGTCAATCATGAGATTCAGGACTTGGATCCTGTTCTTGGGATAAGATGAAACTTTTTGGAGTCTTAGCATGGAGGTGAATGTATTCTGCATGTGGGTCACACAGTGAATGTTTGCAGTCAAGAGGGAAGGCCACTGTCTACTAGTGATCTGGTTTGGATCTGTGTCCCTGCCCAAATCTCGCTGAACTGTAATCCCCATTGTTGGAAGAGGGGCCTGGTGGGAGATGACTGGGTCCTGGGGGTGGAGTTCTCATGAATGGCTTAGCACCATTCCCCCTTCCCTTGGTACTTTATAATGAGTGAGTTCTCGTGAGATCTGGTTGTTTAAAAGTGTGTAGCACCTTCCCTCTCTCTCTTCCTCCTGCTCCAGCCATGTAAGACGTGCCTGCTTCTCCTTTGCCTACCGCCATGGTTGTAAATTTCTTGAGGCTTCCCCAGAAGCAGAAACCACTATGGTTCCCGTGTAGCCTGCAGAACCATGAGCCAATTAAACCTCTTTTCTTGATAAATTACCCAGTTTCAAGTCTAAGTTATTTCCTTGTAACAGTGTGAGAACGAACTAATACAATTGGATTACTTGTTTTAGTTTTTTACTTCCTCTGCTATTAGACTTTGCAGTACAGTAAAGCAAGCTGAATATGCATCCCATCCCACTGAATTTGGGCTTAGCTCTATGATGTACTTTAACCAACAGAAGAAGGGTAGAGGTGACCGCTGCCTTAAGAGGATTGCCTGTTTCTGCTTGTTCTTCTTGCACGCCTCTGATCTGCCATGCATAGAACATGCCCTGGTTCACTGCCGGTCTTGGGAGAATGAGAAGACCTCTGCAGCAAGCCTGAACCCAACCCAGTCGAGATCAAGGCTAGGCAATCCCAGCCAAGTCCACACAAGTCCCATGGTCAACCCCACAGACCCACAAGGGAGAAAAATAAACAGGATATCGTAAGTCCTGAGATCTTTGAGGTTGTTTGCTACAAAGAAAAAACAGAAGCCGGGTGCGGTGGCTCATGCCTGTAATCCTAGCACATTGGGAGGCTGAGGTGGGTGGATCACCCGAGATCAGGAGTTTCAGACCAGCCTGGCCAACCTGCTGAAACCCTGTCTCTACTAAAAATACAAAAATTAGCTGGGTGTGGTGGCGGGTGCCTGTAATCCCAGCTACTTGGGAGGCTAAGGCAGGAAACTCCTCTGAACTCAGGAGGTGGAGGTTGCAGTGAGCCAAGACCACGCCATTGCACTCCAGCCTGGGCAACAAAAGCCAAACTCCAGCCAAAAAAAAAAAAAAAAAAGAGAGAGAGAGAGAAACAAAACAAAACAAAACAAAACAAAAAACAGAGCAATACAGAGGAAATACAAAGTTTCCACTATTTTTAAAGATAAAACACAAGACTTTAAGGAAATCTCACACTGGCTTTGGGTCTCTTGAGACTATACCTTCTGACTTTAGAGGCCAGCAGTCACTTCCACTGCTGTCCAGGGAATCATCAGAAAAACACAGTGTTTAGTGAAAAGCCCCAGACTAGAGTTAGGCAAACTGGGTGCTAATGCTGATTCCACTACTGATCATTAATTGTATGACTTTGAGACCATTGCACAGATTCCCTGATACCCAGTTTCTTTCTTTATCAGTTGTAACTTGTTCTCTGCATAAGATTCACTGGATTATGAATGAAATAATGGATCTGAAAACAATTTGAAAATAGTACTGCGCTATGTCACTAGGGGCACTATTATTATTACAGAGTCACTACAGGATTTCCTGCAGCTTCTGCTTGAATTTTCCCAGGCACATGGCTCACCACTACTACAGCAGCCAGTTCCATTCTCAGCTTTTGGGAGGTTCCTTTTCCTCTCTACCTCTCAACTCTGCAGCGCTAGGCAGTGTTTAACGTACCATCATTTTCTTTGGTTTGGTCCCATTAAAATTTTATCTGTCCCAGTCTCCTAAGGCCCTGGTGAACTCAGCTGTGCTAATTTTCCTGAGACAGAAGTAGCTGAAAATGTTACTGATATATTTGCATTTTAACTGGAACTTTCATGAGCAAACCCAAGAAATGACTAACGTGAAAAGTGGAGGCCCAAGCACAGTTCTCTTCTGTGTTAGGAGGCCAATAAAAGTCTTGTCAGAGTACAGATTGTCCACAAACAGGGCTGGTCTTGACGTGTGTAAAGGAAGTTATATATTTCCAGGGGGAAAATAGAGCCGACTCCAGGCTGAATAACAAGCTCCTTTGTTCCGATCATAAAAAATTAATGTTGTAATCCTTACAGAAAATAAAAGAAATGCATTTTTAAGCCTATTATTACCTGCTCTGAAAATGACCCTCACTTGCGTATAGATATGACAAAGGCTTGTAGAGTCAAAATTAACCTTTGAATTAAAGGTCACCAGTAGCTTCTTTATGTTAAAAATACAGAAACTTCCCAATCTGCCTATGTTGAACAAAGACTGTGAGATAACATTTTGGTTGACTAAATCTAGTGGATGTTTTCTAAAGAGTAAAACTATGGTTGTAACTCAGAGATGAAGCTGTTAAAACTTCAAAGCAGCTATTTCAGGAAAATATCTTTTAAAATGAAGATTTATCTAAAGTATTATAATTTCAAATGAATACCTAAATTAAACAAAATTTCCTTACAATTTCAGAAAATACCAAAATAAATTGTATATAGATATTATTGATAAATATCTTCAACAGTTTCAAATCATTGCTACCTGAGTAAGCAGAAATGTTCTGTCATTGTAAAGGCTCCAATGATGCCTTAATTAAAGTTTATCTCTACTTTGGTACAAATACAGTTTTATTTTTAAACTTTAAGCGACGGTGAACAATTGGCCACGCAACTAAAGTTACTTGATGGACATATTGCCTAATGTCAAGAAGACAAATGAACTCCATAGATTTCAGAGTAAAAATAGCAAAAGTAACCACATCCATTGATCTCTATTTCAAGACCCAAAAGGCATTAACCATACAAGAAAGAGAATAGGAGGAGATAGCTACCGATGAGAAGTTTTAACAGGTATTAGACATGGGAAAGGGAAGTAGAAATGATAACAGATTGAGCTGAGCAGAATTGTGACCCAAGTCGTAATTTGCCACCAAGGAGCAGCTGATTCGCCCGTAGAATCAATGAACACAAAGGTCTCAGAAACAACAGGTATCAGGAATGTGAGGGGTTTAGAAGGCAAATGAGGCCGAAGCAGGGGGCTGGTGGAAAGAGGAATTGGTTTTTCTGATGCCTTACAACATGGCTGTCTTCCTCCTTTTCTCATCCACCCGGCTCAACATGCCCTTTCCACTCAAAACCCGAGGGACACTCTCCTGGTGATCCAAGGTCTCAAGGCACCAGACACCGTGATTGTCAGATAGAGTCGGGCTGATGCAGGGGATGAGTGAAACCCTACATGTCGAAGGCTGGACTCGTCAGACACCTTCCTTAGTCCTGCTTCCGGAATGCTGGCAGCAAGTCAAGTTGGATGTTTTTGCTCTGAGGAAACTTGAGACCTCAGAAAAACAGTTTCCAGATAATGACATCTGCCATTTGTTTGATTAGTCACCCTATCTCCTGACATTGAAACCTGTCAGCACACTCAGCCCCTCCCACCATGAGCTCAGTAAAGCACGTTTGAGAGTGTCCCATTCTTGAGACAGACAGGCAAGGTCATTAGACACGGAGTGAAGTCTCCTGCCTGAAAAGGACAGATCAAAACAAACACCAGGAGGGAGGGATCACACAGGAAAATAAGAATCTGCAAAGGACCAAGGAACACTTGAAATAGATACATTCTTATCATCAGAGAGGAAGAGGAAAATATACGGTACTCATGAAATGACCAAAGGATGCTGTAAAAGAGAAACAATCAGTGATAAATACTTTTTGAAAAATAAAATTAAAATAGCCCATCATCAAGCTGGATGATAAAGTTTAAAAAAATCTTCCAGAAAGCAGAGCAAAAGATATGAGAAATAAGGAACAAAAATTAGAAAAAAAAGGAAAAGAAAATCAGTTGAAATCAGCAAAGGAAGGTCCCAGTTTGAGAGCTTTGCATCTACAAATAGGTGAATTCATGGATTCAGAAGGGAGTGAGGGGAGAGAGAAATCTTGCAATTTGGCTTCCACACTACAGTATCAATTGGCAGAAGGCAGAGAAGCCTGTGAGAGAGGCGGGGCAGAGAGGGACAAGCACACCTCACCTGTGAAGGGACAAGAAAGAGGGCTCCAAGTCCCTCTTGGGAAAACAACAACAGCAAATTTGTTTTGTGTGATTATCTGTATCTATGTTTTATTTTATAATCAAATGGCTTTTAAAAGTATCCTAAGTCAGAGAAAAAGAATGGCACAAACAAAACTTTATTACAACATATATTTCCCTTAAGAAAGGCATGAAGAGGAAGAAATTAAGGAGACATGAAAAGTGGGGTTGTTTGTGCTTGGGGAATCCAACACTTCTCCACCTTAAAATATAAATTCTCCTAGAGCAGGAAGGAGCACAGCAGGATTTGAGCATTAGATCTTCCACTCACAGGGACTGGCTATGTCAACTTGGGCGGGTCAAGTCACCTCTTTAGGACGCTGTGTTTGCATCTGCAACGTGACTTTTATGGTTCCACTTAAATCCTGAGTCTTTAAGTCTAAGGAATGTTGGGAAGAATGCATTTTAATTCCTCTTCTTCTATTTTCAGTGGCTCAAAGTGATTTGATATAATAGCAATTTAATCAAGACCTTTTGTCATTCATTTGAGACTTGTCTTTGAGGAGAAGACACAGGTGAGTCTCAGTTGCAGTATTCCTTACTGCAACCTGATGATCCAGGTACCTGGGAACATGAGGCTCATTCACCACCCATGTGCCCAGCTTACTTTGCTTCCCAGGTGACATGCAAGTAGAAATAATTCAAAGAAAATACATTAAGACCACTCTCCTTTCCATAACTGACAGAGCCACCAGAGAGAACATGGCAGGTAGAACATGTTGGTTAGCCCAGTGGCCTCATAGGAGAGCTTTAAAACCTCTGGTAAGGAAGAAATTAAATTACTTATTGAAGTACAAGGAAAATGCAACTTCTATTTATAGTTATTTTGTCTTTAGTTTGCACTTTCTATGTATGTTTTAAAATGCATGTCACATAGTAGTACATATTTGCAGTGTAGCTCATGTACATTATATATATAAAGTTTGTGTATAGGGTATTATATATATATATATAGTTTAAATATTATTGGCAACATTCAGAGTCTATTAATTCTACAACCAGTCCATTAACTTCCCGTAATGTTGTGCTTTAAAAGCAAACCCAGAAACCGACAGGAAAGGGCCAGGGTCTTATGAAAGCCTGGCATGAATTCAACATAAAATATTCACTGCACTTGAGGAATTCCACTCTAATTTAGGCTATTTTATCAGAATAACTTCAAGCCAGTATCAGAAAAGACACCCACACATTTTCCTTGTTTCCTAGTCACAGAAATAATTATCTCTCTGACCAGAAGAATAAACCTGGGAACTTTTAGGAGGTTCTTCCTTCCTCGAGGAGGTCAGGTTGAAGATTCAAGAAGGGTGAGTTGAAGCTTCAGCTCTTCCAGCATAAAGATAGAACATGGAGAGTTTGCAGAATCTTGAGGAAGTCTCTGAATATTAAGCTTGGGTCTCAGACTGAGGAAGTAACCATTCCTCATCCGAAATCACCAAGATGATGATCATTGCCATTTTATGAGCAGAATGTGTCACCCAACTCCCTTATCAGTGCTGGAACAAACAGTCATGTTTAAAGAAAATGTTTTTAAAATGGAGAGTGGAAGAGAAACTCAGTGGGAGTACTGTGATAATGAAATTCTATTCTACAATTACTAGGAGCTGCATATTTTTCTGAAGGATAAGAAACAGGGGATGTTGTTCTTAAGGAGTAGCCTGTGTACATCTAATAACCCCAGACAAGGTCCCAAAGGTAGTAACTGCTCCTGAAGCTCTCTTTTCAAATTAGAGGGCTGCTGAGTGAGCAATCTGAGCTGCTCCTCCTGGTCTATTTGGTCTCTTCCAAATTACCTGGCATCTGCATTAATTTAAAAGGGAAACATCATTGGGAGCAGCTATTAATACAGAAAATAACATTAACTTTAAATTGTGGCCTCAGAGAGCTGGACAATGAAATCTTTTACAGGTGCTCATTAATTTTTCATTCTATATAACACTGTGAGGGCTTTAAAACGTAAAAACAGAGTAGATTTTCTTTTCCAACTGTTTTACTTTTTGGAAAGCTGGGATACCCTAGTAAGTATCCATTAGTCCCATTGCTTCTTTTTTCTTGTTACTTTCCCCTTTCTTGTTCCTAGTTCTCAAGCATGAAAGTGTGACAGAAAGAATATCAGATGAAATCAGCAAAGACTTCACTCTCATCTAACTCTGTCATTTATTAGCTGTATAACCTCAGGGAAGTCACCTAACCTCTCTGAAGTTTAGTTTCTTCATGTATAACATGAAGGTAATGATATTTGCCCTCCCTTCCTCTCCAAGCAGGAAAATGAAAGTGTTTTAGAAACTTCAGGTTATAAATTTATGACATTCTAAGAAACTAAACATGAAAGATGGCACTTAATTCATTAAAGAAGTTTGACAAAGTTTGAAATAACTTCAAGATGTGCTTTTCTTCTTACAACCAAATCAAAATTCTTTTCAAATTTTGGGTCACAAATCATCCTTATGGAACCAAGAAGGATCTAATTCTAGAGACAACATTTTTTTAAGGATACTCATCATTCCATTTAAATGTAAAACATACATGAAAAAGATCTCTGTCAGCAGAAAGGCTCACAGACTAAAAGTCATAATCATCTTTAACTTTTTGCTATTATTCTGCTGAGAAAGAAAGTGGTGTCATATGGGGTTTTATTAGCTCTCTGACTGCAAATGACTTTGCTCCTCTGCTCCTTTAACGCAAGTTAAATGCACATGCAGAGTCCTTATTTAAGCAAAGTATATTTCATCTTGAAGCATCAAGAGTTTTCCCTTGACCTGGTCAATGTGAGATAGCATTGTCTTCAGTAGGACTTTATAGAAAATCTGTGTGCCTTTCCTCCCACCTGTCTCTCAGCAGATATTGGCATTTGAGAATACAGAATGTCTTTGAAGACCAAAGCCTTTAGACTTCTTCCCTCCAAATTTCCTCCACATCTTCATTTTTCTCAATCTGTCCTAATAATTCTTTTTCCTCCAGTCTCTGCTGTACCTGGAAGACTGCAGAGAATATAGGAGGTACATATTAAATCTGTACTGGTTGAGTATTGAGGAATATCGCCTTGTATACAAAATATCATGTGAGCCTGAGTCAAGAGGGAGAGTTTTGGCATAGGTGTGTATGTGTCATCAGCCTATAAATAGAAGATGTGCCTGTGGGTACACATTATCATATTTTAATATGCTTAAGTTGCTATGAACAAGTTAACAGTTGCAGTTTATTTCAGAATAGACCATTTATAATCTTGTAGAGGAAGAATGTGTCCAGCTAAGCTTCTGCTCAGTAAATTGCCATAACTTAGGAAGAAAGGCAGTCTGGAATGATGAAGAGAGATTTTCTAGTCCTAGTTTTGCAACAGGCTGCTTGGGTGACTGGATAAATTGCTTTATCTCCTTAAGATGCAACTCGATTCTTCATCAAAAAGTGAGAGGATAAAATCCACTGATCTGCGGGGTCCTATTTAGTTCTGACATTGAGCAATTCTTCATCAAAAAGTGAGAGGATGAAATCTGTTGCTCTGTGGGGTCCTACTTCGTTTTGACATTCAGCTGGGAGTCTCTGAATTCATTCTGGATCTGTGGATGATGGGTCGACAGACAGGCAAGGAGTGATAACAAGAGCAGTCCCTACATAGACTAGAGTTGAATGGCTAGCTCCTAGAGTTGAATGGCTAGCCCTGACAGGTCATCAAGAAAACGGGTGCAATGGATCAAAAAGAGAATTGGGCATGGAATTGTAACAATTGCCGTGGAACTGCCTCTTTCTAGTTAAATAATTCATGTCACATGGGGTCCACTGTAACATTTTCAAGTAGAAGGAAAGCAAAAAGAATAGACATCTCTTACTCCAGGAACACAAATATAATATGGAGGAGGTGTGTTGTTCAGTGGTAGTAGGCACCCGTCAGGCTCTGAGTATAATCAATGGTATCTCAAAGTTAGCATGGAATACTTGACCTTTACATTCTCTTCCATCAACAGCATGTGACATGGGAAGTCCCTTCTACCCTGGTAAGTGCTTTGAAAGTGATCTGAGCTCCTCTTTTTGAGATCCTTTGACTCACTCATACAAGGAAGTTAAGGAAGCATTGGCCTGTGCATTTTAATCAGAACCAAGGAAATGTTTCATTATTTACCTTTTATTTTCAAAGAAAATTTGGTGTTTCTCATTTAGTTTGAAGTTTAGGAAGAAAAATTTGGAAGAAGCTCCTGCTGGGACAGCAGGTTGAAATCTTAATTTCAGATACTAGCTTTTTATACAATGTGTCCTGCCTGCCCGCCAGCCAAGCCTTTCCCTGAAATGAGATCTCACTTCCAGTCAGAAAGGAGTGCGGGGAGCCAGACAAGAGAGCCATGGAGCAGTAAAATCAGCTAGCAAACAAAGTTTGAGGGGCCAACTTCTCTTGATAAAAATAGTATCTGCCTCTGGGGCCAGTGACTTCCATGGTGTTTCTAAATTGAAAATACACATTTCCCATGTAAAAAGTAGGGACATTGGTATGCCATCTCCTTAGCTCTTTTCCTTCTGTGTGTATCAGCTGCATAAATCACTGACCCAGGAAAGGCATGCTGTCTGCAATGTGCATTGAGTAATTAAACTAAAACTCTGAAATTAGCTGCTAAAGAGAAAGAAATAGCACAGCTACATCCAGGGCTCATGAAAAAGAGCCACAGATATTCCACATTTGCATTATGGCCAAAGAGTAGATGCCTATCTATGGGCGGGGAAGGATAATCACTACACTTATGAGCATTCTTTCATATTATAAAGTAGGGAGAAAGAAGTAGCTTATACTGAGTTCCTGCTTCATGGCTGGCATCGTACTTGGTGTTTCACATAGTAGTAGCAGCAGTAGCAGTGGTCATAATGATGACAATAAACAACAAATGATGCACACATTTTTCAGCATATAATATGAGCTGAGCAGGCTCAATTTATTTATTTTTTTTATTTTTTGCAGACTCGAGGTGTCACTATATTGCCCAGGATGGTCTCAAGTTCCTGGGCAATATAGTGATCCCAGGAATCACTATATTGTGATCCTCCCATCTCGGCCTCCCAAAATGCCGGGATTACAGGTGTGAGCCACTGTGCTGGGCCCAGCCTTAATTGTATGTGCATGTTATCTTACTTCACCCTTATAAACCCTTTTAAATTAATAACTGCATTTGTAGAAGAAAACAACTGAGGTCCAGAGGGCCTAGCTATTTGCCCGATATCACACAGTTGAAATAAAGGAAGGAACCAGGATTAAACCCAGAAATAAGCTAATATAAAGCCCAGGCCCCTGGTCTCTTGAGGCTATGTATTGTATAGTCATTAGCATCCTCATTCTATAGACAAACTGAAATTTGAAGAATTTTGTAATTTCTCCAAGGTTAGCATCTTAGGAGTTGTTGGGCATAGACTTCAAACCCACTTTCTCACAACACATGCTTTCACTCCTCTGCCCAACAGTAAAACCTCCATCATGCAGCATGATTAGTAATGAGGTGCCTTACAGCTAAGAACTAGTCCTCTACCTCTGTGTTTTTCAGTCTGGGGTAGATGCATAATCAACACAAATGCACCTTTCTTTTGGTCAATGAATAAACCCAAATTGTATTCCAAAGCAGTCTCATCCTTTTCCATTTTCAACATTTTAAACATGGTCCATGTATTTGGGGGCTATTTGGTTAACATCTGATTCTAGGATTGTCCCAGAGAGTTGAACATATAGGACTGGTCGGAAGGTTGCTTCATTTCCTTCTAGAGGTGAAATGAGAGGGTTTTTTTTCCAAGTCATTTTTTTTTTTTCCTTGACCAGAAGTGGTCCTACAGGAAAAAAATTGCTGACAGACATGTGAAATCTGATTTGAGAGAAGCAAATAGGCATTCAACATGAACCACAGTTTCTTGTCATTACCTCTGATTGCCGGTGATAAGGAATAACCTTTGCAGAAGTGAACACGGTGATTGTTTGAAGTATATTCAACGACATAAGAATTTACTAACTGGTCTTCCTTGATATGGGCAAATAATGTCTTTTATCTGCACAAATCCATGTATTTGTTCCCTAATGTATAATGCTTTTTATAGAATTTCTGCACAATCCCTCCGGGAGGTTGGGAACCACTTCAGGAATGAACGGTAATCTATCTTTGGGTTTTAGATTCAGGTAGATCTGATTCTGAATCCCAGCTCATTTACAAATAGCATGACTTTGGGGATATTACTTAATCTTTCTGGTCTCAGTTTCCTGATCTGTGAAACAGGTTGTTTTTAAAATCAAACACAATAATAGATGCAAGGCAGAATAAGTGCACAAGAAATGGTAGCAACGATTATAATGATCAGGCTAAAATTCTTCAATAATTCTCTTTTCCCTCTTTAGAGCTATTTTTTTCCCTCCTAAACTTAATTCTCTGTATCTAAATAACAAGGATGTGGAAAAAACTTTAAATTCATCAGTATTAGCTGACAAAGTGATACCACAATTTTGAAGTGAAAGAGAAAATAATCAAAGATGGCTTTTCAAATGGAACCTTTTCTTTTCTAAAATTTTTTAAAATTTTACTTTAAGTTCCAGGTTTGTTACATAGGTATATGTGTGACATGGTGGTTTGCTGCATCTATTGACCTGTCATGTAAATTCCCTCCCCTCACCCCCAACCCCCAACAGGCCCCAGTGTGTGTGGTTCCACTCCCTGTGTCCATGTGTTCTCATTGTTCAACTCCCACTTATGAGTGAGAACATGCAGTGCTTGGTTTTCTGTTCCTGTGTTAGTTTGCTGAGGATGATGGCTTCAAGCTTCATCCATGTCCCTGCAAAGGATATGATCTCATTCTTTTTATGGCTACATAGTATTCCATGGTATGTATATGCCACATTTTCTTTATCCAGTCTATCACTGATGGGCATTTGGGTTGGTTCCATGTCTTTGCTATTGTAAATAGTGCTGCAATAAACATATGTGTGCATGTGTCTTTGGGTTGGTTCAAATGGAAACTTTTCAATTCAAGCAGAATCTTTTTTTCCAGGTTATTGAGGTATAATAAAATTTACATATATCTATATTTATTTATAGTGAGTGAGAATACATAGTGTTTGGTTTTCTGTTCCTGTGTTAGTTTGCTGAGGATGATGGCTTCCAGCTTCATCCACGTCCCTAGAAAGGACATGATCTCATACCTTTTTACAGCTGCATAGTATTCTGTGGCATGTATGTACCACATTTTCTTTATCCAGTCTATCATTTATGGGCATTTGGGTTGATTCCATGTCTTTGCTATTGTAAACAGTGCTGCAATAAACATACATGCGCATGTGTCTTTATAGTAGAATGATTTATATTTCTTTGGGTATATGCCCAGTAATGGGATTGCTGGGATAAATGGCATTTCTGGTTCTAGATCCTTGTGGAATTGCCATACTGTCTTCCACAATGGTTGACATGAAGAGATTAATTATGAGTTAAATATGAGTGACCAATGGCCCATGACACAGCCACAGGAGATCCTGAAAACATGTACCCAAAGTGGTCGGGCTACAACTTGGTTTTATACATTTGGGGGGACATAAGACGCCAATCAATAAATGTTAGATGTACATTGGTTCAGTTCAGAAATGTGGGAAAGCTTGAAGTGGGGACTTCCTGGTCATAGGTGGATTCAAGAATTTTCTGATTAAAGACCTGGAATCAATACAAGAGTGTCTGGGTTAAGAAAATGGGTTGTGGACATCAGGGTTTTTATTATGCAGATGAAGCCTCCAGGTAGCAGTTTTCAGAGAGAATAGGTGGTAAATGTTTCTTACCAGACTTAAAAAGGTGCCAACCTCTTAATTTTCTCCTGGATCAAGAAAAAGACCTGGGAAGGGAAGGGGATTCTCTACATAATGTAGATTTTCCCCACAAGAGATAGCTTGCAGGACCATTTCAAAATATGTCAAAAAAATATATTTTAGGGTAAAATATTTTGATTTCTTTCAGAGTCTGCAATCTGTCATGTTGGTATCCAATTGTTATAGAGTCTGTTTTGTCATTCTTAAGGTCTCTGTTTTAATGTTAATACTGGTCAGCCATGCCTGAATTCCAAGGGAAGGAAGGTATAGTTGTTACTGTAGGTAGTGAGGCAGACATGAACAGGGCAGAGGAGGTTCCCCCCCAACCAATCAGGTGATGATCAGACATTTTTTAGCCATCTCTCTAAGGTAATAATTTGTTGCCATGGGTGCCAGGGAAAGGTTGTCTCCCAATAGATAGAAACACCTGAAGCTGGTGATCAGCAGCTTCCCAATAAGATCTCAGGAATTGGGCGAGTGGGCTCAAGCATGAGCACTAAGAGGCAAAATGGTGCAGTTTAACTGGCAAATGACCTTCTAGGAATATTCAACTGGTAAGGGAAGAGCGTCTCAAGAGAGCATGTGTACAACCTCATAAACACACTGTGCACGCGGCCCCTCCCAAGCGCGGGCAGGCCACTGTGCATACGGGAAAACAACGCCAAGGGAAGACTCAGGGGAGAAGTAATTTAACCCTGGAGTATGCCAACATGTAAGACCCTAAGTCAAAGGTCAAATCATTCACTTGATCTCTTAGGTCGCCCGCTTGGCCCTCTTCCGAGTGCACTTTATTTCCTTTTGTTCCTGCTTTAAAGCTTTTTAATAAACTTTCACTCCTTCTCTAAAACTTGCCTTGGTCTCTCACTCTGCCTTATCCCCACCTCAGTTGAATTATTTCTTCTGAGGAGGCAAGAATTGAGGTTGCTGCAGACCTGTACGGACTTACCGCTGCTGACGAAATGAGGTATGTCCAGCCAGCCATGCCCATCATGGCCTGAACTAGTGTTTTAGGTTTACTGTAGAATGCCCTTGGCAGAGAGGAGGGGTCTATTCAGTTGGTTGGTGGCCTTAGAATTTTATTTTGGGTATACATTCACATTCTTCATTTCACATAGTTATCATTTTTGTGTGTGTGGCAAGAACATTTAAGATTTACTCTCTTAGCACTTTTCAAGTAGACAATACATTATTATTAACCATAGTCATCATGCTGTACAACAGATTTCAAAAACATATCCTTTCTGTTTAACTGAAACTTTATACCCTCTGACCAATATTGACCCCTTCCAAGCAACACCTCACCCAGCCCCTGGTAACCACTGCTCTACTGTCTACTTCTATAAGTTTGACTTTTTTAGATTCCACATATAAATGAGATCATGTGATATTTGTCTTTCTGTGCCTGACTTACTTCCTTCAGCCTAATGTTGCCCAGGTTCTCACAGATAGCAAATGACAAACTTTTCTTCTTTTTAAAAGTTGAATCATATTTGATTATAGAACATAGAACTAAACGTAAGAGCTAAAACTATAAATCTCTAAGAAGAAAACTTGGGAGTAAACTTTTGGGATCTTGCATTTGACCTCTAATACAAGAACAAAAGCACACATGATAAACGAAAAAAATCAATTAATTGGTGATATGGTTTGGCTGTGTCCCCACCCAAATCTCATCTTGAACTATATAGCTCCCATAATTCCCATGTGGTGTGGGAGAGATCTGGTGGGAGATAATTGAATCACGGGGGCAGTGTCCCCCACACTGTTCTCATGGTAGTGAGTAAATCTCACGAGATCTGATGGTTTTATAAGGGCAAACCCCTTTTGCTTGGCTTTCATTCTCTCTCTTGCCTGCTGCCATGTAAGACGTGCCCTTTGCCTTCTGCCATGATTGTGAGGCCTCCCCACCCACATGGAACTGTGAGTCCATTAAACCACCCAGTCTCAGGTATGTCTTTATCAGCAGCATGAAAATAGACTAATATAATTGAATTTCAACAGAAATTAACAACTTCTGTGCTGCAAGTGATTTTATTAAGAAAATGAAAAGACAACCTGTAGAATAAGAGTGATTATCTGAAAACCATATATTTGATAAAGGGACTTTTACCCAGAATATATAAAGAACTCTTACAGACCAATAATAAAGATATAAATAACCAATTAAAAATGAGCAAAAGATCTGAATAGACGTTTCTCCAAAGAAAATATAAAAATAGCCGATAAGCACATGAAAAGATGCTCAAAATGCATTATAGAAACAGAAATCAAAATCACAATATCACTTCACATACACTAGGATGACTCTAATATAATACAGATAATAACAAATTTTGGTGAGGTTGTGGAGAAATTAGAACCCTCATGCATTGTGATAGGACTGTAAGATAGTACAGCCAATTTGAAAAACAGTTTGGCCATTCCTCAAAATGTTAAACATAGAGTTTCGGGCTGGGTGCGGTGGCTCACGCCTGTAATCCCAGCACTTGGGGAGGCGAGGCAGGCGGATCACCTAAGGTCGGGAGTTTGAGACCAGCCTGGTCAACATGGTGTAACCCTGTCTCTACTAAAAATACAAAAAATTAGGCAGGCATAGTGGCGTGTGCCTGTAATCCCAGCTACTTGGGAGGCTGACATGGGAGAATCACTTGAACCTGGGAGGCAGAGGTTGCAGTGAGCTGAGATCGTGCCATTGCACTCCAGTTTGGGCAACAAGAGTGAAACTCCATCTCAAAAAACAAACAAACAAACAAACAAACATAGAGTTTCTATGTGCCCCAGAAATTCCTCTTGTAGGTATGTACTCAAGAGAGATAAAAGATAGACCCACATGAAAACTTGTGTACAAATATTCATAACATTATGATTCATAATGGTCAAATAGGAAAAGTAATTTAAGTCTCCATCAACCAATGAATAAATAAATAAAATATAGTGTATCTTTACCAATGAAATATTATTTGGCAATAAAAAGGAATTAAGTATTGATACTTGCTACATGATGGATGAAATCTGAAAACATGATGCTAAATTAAAGAAGTCAGTCATAAAAGACCATCCATTGTATAGTTCTATTTGTATGAAATATCCAAAAGAGGCAAATATACAGAGACAAAAAGTAGATTCGTCATTGTCTAGGGCCAGGGGTTGGGTAGTAATGGGAAGTAACTGCTAATGGATGCAGTATTTCTTATGAGGGTGTCAAAAATTGATTCTGGTGTTGGTTGCACAACTCTGTGGATAGACTAAATACCACCGCATTGTACGCTTCAAATAGGTGAATAGTATGCTGTGTGAATTATGACCCAATAAGGCTGTCAAAAACAACAACAAAAAAGAAGACAGCACTGGGTGCTTTCCATGAGTCAGCTTACATAAAACCAATCTACATAGCCAAGAAATAAAAAGAAATGAGCTATAACTCTTGCAGAGCCTTCCCTATCAAGCATATACCCATCAACTTCATTCATTTTTAGTTTCTTGCTATTCTTTTCTGTAAATGCATCATCATATATTAAACTATGTTCCTCAACATGTATACTTAGAATGTTTTAAGTGTTGCCTTTGATGCAATATAGATACTTATATTTATATATGCACATACATATGAATTTATAAACATATATACACACATACATATATATATACTTTGGTATTCTGTTGGGATTATCACTTTGTGAGTATATACATTGGATAGGTTTTCTGCAGGAGAATTAATAGAGTCAAATGCGGGTTGATAGTTGCAGCAAACCACCATGGCACATGTATACCTATGTAACAAACCTGCACATTCCACACATGTATCCCAAAACTTAGAGTAAAATTTAAAAAAAGGCATGTCCTCCATACAGACACACACACACACACACACACATTTAATATATTATTCTGTGAGTTGCTTGAGACACTAGAACTTACCCAATGTTTAAGTGCCTAAGCAATTAGAGGACCAAATTATATATTATCAAATCAAATGTAAACATTCACCTCTAAACAATATCAATAAGCAGGTTAAATTTGTCTTTTGTAATTCAAATTAAATAAATGCATTATTGTATGTCTTTCCAAAACAATAGTGTCAAATTGTTCCCCAAAACTGTTTGTATTTACACTTCTACCAGCACAGTAGAAGGATGCTATTTCCCCACATCTTTGGCAATACTACCTAGAATTCTAATAAGTGATATTGAATACACTTCTGCTTTAAATATAATTTCTTTATGAAGTCAAGTATCATTGCATTTATGTTTTGGCCATTTGTATTTCTTTTTCTGTGGACTTCTTGCACTTCTATTATTTTTCTATTAAAAATAAACCTGAAGAAATTCATGCTTTTCCTGAAAGACACATGTATTGCAAATATGTCTCCTTCTGTTATTTGTTTTTGTCATAATAAATTGCCATGTAATTTTCTAAAACCTTATACCGTCTTCTTATTCATTTCTGCTATCTTGCTATTTTCTTAGGTTTGCTTATAGTTGTTTTTCTACTTATTAAACTGGACTCTTAGTTCCCTTATTTTCCTTCATTTAATTTCAATGGGTAAAGCATTAAAGATGATATATTTAGTCATATATCATGTTTTTATGATTATTATTTTTGAACACTTTTGCCATTTGTTTTCATTTTTTCTTTGAGGAGTTGTTTAAAAGGGGAGGGTCTTCTATATTTCCAAGTGTTTTTTCTTTTAAAACTTAATAATTCTTTATGTATTAATACTGATTCCATAAAATCAAAATTTTATGATAACACCAGATTAGCCACTTTTCCAATATGTATTTAGTTTTAAAATAAAAGGGTCACCTGTCAAACCAAAGACTCTATACTTTTTGAAGCAGCACATGGCCTACATACTGCAGAGACTAAAAACAAAACTGCCTGTGATGGTTGAATAATATTCATTTGAATCCCTGCCCAAAGAGAATTAATTACATCATCACATAGTCCCTTCATAGTTCCTTACTACATTATTACTTTCTTTGGGATGAATGGTTACAAAGGCCTTCACCAGCCTAAATCATAAAACTATAATCTCCAGTCTTCTTCCTCTTTCTCTGGAAGACTAAAGAAGGTCTAGGGAGGAATGGAGCTTGGGAAACAAGCATTTACTGTATGCCAGAGGGGATGAGAGCATCGTTTTTATTCTCAAGCTTCAAACATCTGCCTCATAGCAAGAATGAAGGCTGTAAACTGCAGATCGGGGCAGGAGAAGAGCACCTGCTGTCAGCTGACGGCAATCAGGCAGTCTGATGGCTACTGCTTGAGAGAGTACATGTGGGTCATACTGGCGGCAGCCCACCCTGGTGGGTTGGTATGTAGACCTGGCCCTTCCTTTTCCCATGTGCTTTTCTATGAAACTTTCTCCAAACAGTGCTCTCTTAGAGACTTCAGAGTCCCATTACCCCCACGCCCATCTTTTAGATTAATTTCAATTCCACGAACAATGCTTACAGCCTTTGTTCAGTCTCTTGGCAGATCCTCTCCAAAGGTAGTGCCCACAGAGGCTTGTTGTCTATCAGTCAGCGTGGATCTCAGGGAAAAACGAGAATGTGGGGCTCTTATTCAACAATTAAGAATCTCCAGATGGAGACAACAGATCATTAAACCAGGCACAGGGCCCTTCTAAGCACAGGGCTCAGTGAGACTGCACAGCCCACACACTCATAAAGCCAGGTCTGCCAGCAGGGATGTGCTCAGCAGCTCCACTGACAACCAGTGTCCTAGGAGCAATGTTGGCAATATGGGCTAAGACATGCCATGGTGTCATGGTTAGAAAGAATCATGGCTGTCAAGGTCAAGCCATTAAATCAGTGTCTGTTATAGGGACACTTTTACCCACTCTTGCTGAAAGTTAGTGGGCATTTTAAAGATGTTAAGGTAACAGGATGGCAAACTCTGCAGAGACCCTGTGGGTACAGAGTATGGTGCTTCTTTCCTCAGTATCCTTAGCCTCAAGCACTAGAAACTGGGCCCTATATAACTCCAGGTCACCACAGAAAGCAACATTCCCACTCCCTCTGTGCTGAAGATGTGTAGCTGTGGGTTATTTTAAAAATCCATTTACTGTTATGCCTTTGCTCTTTTATTTCGCTTCCTGCATCCTTGTAGACCTCAAAATAAGCACCTTGAGATGGCAATGTTTTGTTTCTGATGCAATTGTTTTCAAATGTAGCAGAATTCCAGTTACTTAAAACATCCTGATGTGATCTCTAGCTCCTTCCACACACAGCTGTAGAGTGATGTCCAGGACCAGGCTCTAAGGTGGAAACTAGCTGGAAACAAAAAGGCATCCAAAGTACAAGCCTCTCTATCCACAATGACTAAACTGCCTTCTATTCTGCTGCTGTTGACTGCCCCAGGAACAAGAGGCCTTATAGGGCATTTGCCAGTGAGACTGCACTCAGTTAGTTATGAAACATACAGTTGGTTAGGAGCCCTTGGGATCTGCAGGTCACGCTTTCCCAGAGGACACATGCAGAGGCCCTCTGGATGCAGCATGATGTTTGTCCAAGCTGCCAGGCACAGCTTTAAACTCTTTTTGAAAGGACATTCTAAAATTATACATATGTGTGTGTTTGTGTATTTTTATTTTTGCTAATTCAGGCTGCACTTGTTCTCCAGTTGGTCCTAATCACAGAAATGCATTTTATAACATTTAAAATGCTGCAACTCCACAGTGATAGTTTGTGTGACTATATTTTCACATTTAATGTGCAGCTGGGGGAAGGGGTAAAGTCATTCTCTGTTCCTTTACCTCTAATAGAAGTCATCCCACTATAACCAACTTCAAGATAAAGTTCATATTCTTTGTCTCTTAGAATTCAACTATTATGGGTGGTTGCATGGCCAAGTAGTCTAAGGCACTGGATTAAGAATTCAACTGTTGGCCAGGCACAGTGGCTCATGCCTGCAGTCCCAGCACTTTGGGAGGCTGAGGCAGGCAGATCACGAAGTCAAGAGATCGAGACCATCGTGGCCAACATGGTGAAACTCCGTCTCTACTAAAAAATACAAAAATTAGCTGGGCGTGGTGGCACTTGCCTGTAGTCCCAGCTACTTGGGAGACTGAGGCAGGAGAATTGCTTGAACCTGGGAGGTGGCAGTTGCAGTGAGCCGAGATGGCGACACTGCACTCCAGCCTGGCAACAGAGTGAGACAAAAAAAAAAAAAAGAAAGAAAAAAAAAAAAAAGAATTCAACTGTTACGTAGTGTTCTACCATAAAAACCCTGGAAGAAAACCTAGGTAGTACCATTCAGGACATAGGCATGGGCAAAGACTTCATGACTAAAACACCAAAAGTGATGGCAACAAAAGCCAAAATTGACAAATGGGATCTAATTAAACTAAAGAACTTCTGCATAGCAAAAGAAACTATCAGCAGAGTGAACAGGCAACATACAGAATGGGAGAAAATTTTTGCAATCTATTCATCTGACAAAGGGCTAATATCCAGAATCTAAAAGGAACTTAAACAAATTTACAAGAAAAAAACAACCCCATCAAAAAGTGGGCGAAGGATATGAACAGACACTTCTCAAAAGAAGACATTTATGCAGCCAACAAACATATGAAAAACAGCTCATCGGCCAGGTGCAGTGGCTCATGCCTGTAATCCTAGCACTTTGGGAGGCTGAGGCTGGTGGATCATGAAGTCAAGAGATTGAGACCATCCTAGCCAACATGGTGAAACCCCATCTCTACTAAAAACACAAAAAAAATAAAAATAAAAAGAAAAAGAAAAAAGAAAAAATTAGCTGAGCGTGGTGGTGTGCGCCTGCAGTCCCAGTTACTTGGGAGGTTGAGGCAGGAGGATTGCTTGAACCTGGGAGGTGGAGGTTGCAGTGAGCCAAGATTGCACTACTGCACTCCAGCCTGGTGACAGAGAGAGACTCTGTCTCAAAAAAAAAAAAAAAAAAGAAAGAAAGAAAGAAAGAAAAGAGAAAAAAGAAAAAAAGCTCATCATCACTGGTCATTAGAGAAATGCAAATCAAAACTACAATGAGATACCATCTCATGCCAGTTAGAATGGTTATGATTAAAAAGTCAGGAAACAACAGATGCTAGAGAGGATGTGGAGAAATAGGAACGCTTTTACACTGTTGGTGGGAGTATAAATTAGTTCAGCCATTGTGGAAGACACTGTGGCAATTCCTCAAGGATCTAGAACCAGAAATACCATTTGACCCAGCAATCCCATTACTGGGTATATACTCAAAGGATTGCAAATCATTCTACTATAAAGACACATGCACATGCATGTTTATTGTAGCACTGTTCACAATAGCAAAGACTTCGAACTAACCCACACGTCCATTAATGATAGACTGGATAAAGAAAATGTGGCACATATACGCCATGGAACACTATGCAGCCATAAAAAAGGATGAGTTCATGTCCTTTGCAGGGACATGGATGAAGCTGGAAGCCATCATTCTTAGCAAACTAACACAAGAACAGAAAACCAAACACTTCATGTTCTCACTTATAAGTGGGAGTTGAACAATGAGAACGCATGGACACAGGGAGGGGAACATCACACCCCCCCACCCCCCGGGGCCTCTCAGGGGGTGGGGGGCTAGGTGAGGGAGGGCATTAGAAGAAATACCTAATGTAGATGATGGATTGATGGGTGCAGGAAACCATCATGTCACGTGTATGCCTATATAACAAACCTGCACGTTCTGCACACGTATCCCAAAACTTAAAATATGTATAAAAAAATTTCAACTCTTAAGCTGAACCATATGAAACCATTATTTTTGTAGGTCGAAAAAAGGTCAAACATTGTATGTTTCACTATGGTTCAACCTAATACTTGAATTAAGATCACAACCCGGTACCTGAAAATCTTTTCTTTTTTCTTTCAGAGATTTTATATTCTAATAACATTCTACATGTAAAATATCCAATACAAATGACACAAGATCTGACCTGGTGTCCACCTCCCTGTATGCTCTGCCTGATGACAGGGAACTAGTTAAAGGGGAGCTGGTCATGTTCCGTTCTAAAAAATATAAAATTTTAGCTTCAAGTCAGTTATCTTTTTCTATACAGAAGAGGAAACAGACACAGACCTCAAGCAGTAGAATCTGGACTAGAATTTCCAATCCAGTTAACTCCCCATCCAGTCCTGTGTGGGCAAAGTAATTTTTAAAAAATAGATGGAATCAGAATATTTTATATGTACACTTTGCGTGGGATACGGGGTAGGGTCATTCAATCTGTCACTAGTTTTCTAAGAATAATCAGATTTGAGACACAATATATAGTATCTTTCATTCAAAGTTTCTTGAAGTTCGTCAGAGCTATAAATACTGAAATAGACCAAGAGAATTCCCATTTGTTGTTGTTAACATACATATAAAATGTGTTATTATGGAAAATTTCCAACAAATAAGGGCAATAATAACAACAGATAGACAACTTGGTGATGATAAAAATAACAAGAAGTTGTCATGTTTGAGTTAATATCTGTTCTAGTGATTAAGCACTTTCATTTAAGCCTCAGAACATTCAATGAAGTAGGTACTTCATATACCCCTATTTTATAGATGTGGAAACTGAGGTTATGTGAGGTTATGCCATTGGTCAGAAAGGTAAGAAGGGCCAAAGCAATATTCTAATCCAGGCTCTTCAACTCTAGGGCCTACATTTCTTCACTACTCTACATGAGAATAATGCCTAGTAATTCCATTGGTCAGAGTCAGCCTACACGGCCAGACGGCCAGGGCAACATGTTTGTAATGGGTTAAACTGAGTGCCACCAACATTCTTATGTTTAAGGCCTAACTTCCAGTATCTCAGAATATGACTGTATTTGGAGAAAGGGTCTTTACAGAGGTAATCAAGGTAAAATGAGATCATTAGGGTGAACTATAATCTAATACAACTGGTATCTTTATAAGAAGGGGAAATTTAGACACGGAAACAGTTACATAGAGGGAAGACAAAGTGAAGAGACAGAGGGAGATGACAAGCACCTGCAAACCAAGGAGAGAGGCCTGGAATAGATCCTTCACAGCCCTAAGAAGGATTCAGCCTAACCCACACCTGATTTTGTACTCCAGCCGCTAGAACTGTGAGATGATACATTTCTGCTTAAGCCACTCACTCTGCAGTGCTTTGTTATGGCAACGTTTTGAAACTCATACACCATCTTAGCTCAGCTGCTGCCAAAAAGAACAGTTTTCCTAAGCTTAATTGGATCTGTTTAATTTGATTTATCACATTACAAAAAAGCTGAAGCCTTATTTTAAAGATAGTTTATAAGTATAAGAACACATGGGAAAATGCGCTTTTGCCAGCCAACCTATGGCACACACACACAGAGCACCAGAGACACCTCTGAATGCAGGGCTTGCAAAATAATTTTTCTACAGTTATAGAGGCTGCCATTGAATTCATGGCTCTCTAATCATTTTATTTAGAAATGTTTTTAGGTCTCTGCTTCAACCTGCTCCCCACGCATGGCACTGTTGGCCAATGGCTTTAAAAAATGTTTCTTGGTGCCATTTCAAATATTATTTTTGGATAATAAGGTCCTCAAAAGGGCATATGAAATATAATGAATGCACTCATTTACATCTGGATACAAGTGCAAGAAAGCAACGTAAAAAGTAAAAGACAGATGATTGTTAGGTTACAGCTGGAGGAAAGGCAAGAAGATAGATAAACTGGAAATGTACTAACATGATATTTTATGGAAATTGCATTTTTATGGGGCCCTACAGAAGTCCTTAGTGACCTATGAAAATTCCTACCTTTAAAGTGTTTTATGGAATTCCACAGAATGGCTTCCAGTACAAATTCTAAAATTCTCTGGAGGCTTTATAAAAATCTTATAATTTATAATCCATAAAAATATAATTTGAACATTCTCAATGCAGTGTAATTTCGTATTTTAGTGACTTTGATATCTGAAGGCTAGCAACATATCTCTTTTAAGTATTTATGTTTTAAACTATCTGCCCTTAGATACAGTAGCTCATATCCACAGCTGTCAGCTCCCATTTTGTTATTGTAAAATAAACAATGTAAGAATGATTACATGAAACATGAGATGAACTATTAAGCAGCTAGCCACATTCATCTGTTTTTGTTTTTGTTAAGTAAAATATTGATTCCATTTATTTATTGGCCCTGACTATCTAGGACATTATTTAATTATGAAGCACAGTAGGATCAGAAGAAGCAGCAATATTACACTCAGCTATTTCCTTTACTACACAATATTCTTCTATTTCTGGAGTAAAATGATTGATCTCCAATTTTGTTGAAAGAAAACGTAGCCAGGCATGGTGGCTCACGCCTGTAATCCCAGCACTTTGGGAGGCCAAGGCGGATCACCTGAGATTGGGAGTTCGAGACCAGCCTGACCAACAAGGAGAAAACCCGTCTCTACTAAAAATACAAAATTAGCCAGGTGTGGGGGCACATGCCTGTAATCCTGGCTACTCAGGAGGCTGAGGCAGGAGAATCGCTTGAACTGGGAGGCAGAGGTTGGGGTAAGCCGAGATCTCACCATTGCACTCCAGCCTTGGCATTTGAGAAAACAGCTGAAGCAAGAAGATGTTTCTGACTTGCCTCCTTCCCTTCTCCCCTGCAGCAAGCTATAAAAGAATTCTGGCCAGGCGCGGTGGCTCACACCTGTAATCTCAGCACTTTGGGAGGCCCAGGCGGGCAGATCATGAGGTCAGGAGATCGAGACCATCCTGGCTAACACAGTGAAACCCCGTCTCCACTAAAAATACAAAAAATTAGCCTGGCGTGGTGGTGGGCCCTTGTAGTCGCAGCTACTCAGGAGGCTGAGGCAGGAGAATGGCGTGAACCCGGGAGGCAGAGCTTGCAGTAAGCTGAGATGGCGCCACTGCACTCCAGCCTGGGCGACAGAGGGAGACTCCGTCTCAAAAAAAAAAAAAAAAAAGAATTCTATGACCTTCCTCTCTGAAGCAGGTCAAAAGACCTTCATTCCAGAGGTATTCTCCCTATACCCAGAGGAAAGAAACATCCTTATCCTCGAAGACACGGAGATGCCAAGAAGAATCTGAACAAACAGGGTTTGCTAAGCTCCCGCGAGTTAATTACCAATAGATCTTACCCACTTTGTCCAATCATACTTCCCTATGGACTCTCCACTCTTCATCAAATTTAGCATAAAAATACACAAGTTTCCCTGTTTCTTCGAGTCTTCATTTTGGAAGCCTCCCATGTCATGTAAAATTTACATTAAATAAATAAATGTGTGTGCTTTTCTCTTATCTGTCATTTATAAATGTATGCATTTATTTATTTTTTAAGAGACAGGGTCTCACTCTGTTACCCAGACTGAAGTGCAGCAGCACTCACTGCAACTTTGAACTCCTGGGCTCAAGCGATCCTCCTGCCTCAGCCTCCAGAGTAGCTGGGACTAAGGGCATGCACCACCGCGCCTGGCTGATTTTTAAACTGAGATAGTTCCTTGCTATGTTGCCCAGGCTGGTCTCAAACTCCTAGCCTCAAACAATCCTCCTGCCTCCGTCTCCCAAAGTGCTGGAATTACAGGCATGAGCCACTGTGCCCAGCCTATCTTTTATTATAGAGGCCTCAGCCATGAACTAGGCAATGGGTAAGAAAGGGAATCTTTTCCTCCCCTACACTGTGTTGATCTACAGCCCCCAAATGTGACCTATTCAGCAGACAGGTCACAGTATATGGAGCCGACATCTACTGCTTTGCCTCACCAGACCTTTTCCTTCTTTCCATAATGAAATGTTTCTTTATTTAGAGATCCAGTCCAGCAGACAATGTCAGGCCCATGTTTCGAGAGAGTGGCTGGCACAGAGCACATCTTCCAGGCTCCGTTAGTGGATGAGACAACCTACTAGGTCACTGAGAACCTTCCTCTAGTTTTCTACTAGCACCTAAAAGAAGTGTGGTGACAACCTGTGCATGAAACAGCTCAGGAAGAGCCTGTGTGTGAGAGTAAAACTGATGCCCAAAGTACAGCAGAGATGAAAGATAGCAAGAAATAAAAAGAGCTTCCAGCAGCAAATCAGCTTTCCCATGGTATGAGAGCCTGTAAATTCCCCATTTTGCCTAAACTCGCTCAGGTTAAGTTTTTCATCTTGCAACAGAAACAATCAACCAAACAATCTCTCACTCTCTCTCTCTTTTTCTCATTTCCCAGAAAATTTAGAAAATGTTGTTTTAAAAGAATGAATTGTTCACAGGGGAAAAGTCATGTTTTTCTCAACAAACTCATATTAAATGTGCATTTGATTTCAGTATACAAAGAAACCTTGCTTTTTGCACTGTCTCTTAAATTTGTTCCCTGCTTTCATTGGACTTACTATGAGCCTAGTCCAGACTTCACTATTTTTCATCTGGATCATTCTTATCCACCTGTAAAGCACTGCTAAAATCCTGTGCACTCCCTCACAAGGACATTGAAGCCTGTCTCTTATCTATGTGCTTGCCCCAGTTTTTTGGTGTGGCATTCAAAGCCATCTTTCAACCCAGTCTTCCTCCCAGCCACCTGCACCCAGCCTGCTACCGCACCTAATGTTCAAGCTGGACTTGACTTCTCACCATTCTTCAAAAGTGACGCGTGCTTGCCTGCTTTGGCCAAGCGCTTATCTTGGAATAGGCAGGACCTTCCCTCTATTTTACATCTCTTAATTCTCCTTGTCCTTAAAAGTCCACCTTAATTCTATGGAGATTTCATCAGTCCCACTACACGGAATTAATGGTTCTCTTATGTATACTCCCAAAGTATTACTTTTTCTGCTTCTTTATGTGAGGTTACCTGCAAATATTCTCATTCTCTCAGGGAATGGAATGTAATTTCATTTATTTGTCAAATAGGAAATATTTAGCATCTCTTATATGTGGGGTGCTGACGACACAGCAGTCAGCCACCTTCTTCTGAAGGTTTGTTGGTTTGTTTTTTGTGGGGGTTGCAAATTAATTATGCAACTAAGAATGTAACTAAACCGTGATGATAGAGAAATAGGTGAGAAAAGCAAAGGGTGTTCAAAGGTGTATGCCTGGATGGGGAGGAGGGAGGAGAAAGGAAGAGTGGGTTGGGAGTTATTTATTTATTTATTTCTGAGATGGACTCTCAGTCTGTTACCCAGACTGGAGTGCAGTGGCCCGATCTCGGCTGGCTGCAACCTCCGCCTCCCAGGTTCAAGCGATTCTCCTGCCTCAGTCTCCCAAGTAGCTGAGACTACAGGCACATACCATCACCCCCAGCTAATTTTTGTATTTTTAGTAGAGACGAGGTTTCACCATGGTGATCAGGCTGGTCTCGAACTCTTGACCTCAGGTGACCTGCCAGCCTTGGCCTCCCAAAGTGCTGCGATTACAGGTGTGAGTCACTATACCCAGCCTTATTTATTTATCTTTTGAGAAAATAACATTTAAGGTAAGAACCTAAAGGATGACTAGGAGTTAGCCAGGTGAAGTCAGGGTGAAAAGTTGCGCAGGCAGAAGACACAGATACATAAAGACTACGAGGCAGGAAAGGACAGGGCTTGTTGGAGGAAATGACTCTCAGCAAGTGACACTGGAGAGCAGGGCAGCCAGAAGGGGCACGTGGGGACACTGGCCAGGCACATGAGGGCCAGCACACACGGGACTCTGGAAAGCATGAGGTGGATTCTGTTGTTCTGCTTAGAGCAGCTGGGGATCACTGAAGAGTTCTCAATGGGGCAGCCGCAGAATGAAATTTGCATTTGAAAGGACAGACTGATGTTCAAAGGAAGGGGAATGGCATGGGGAGCCTGGTGAGGAGCCAGTGGGGTGGTGCAGGCCCAAGCCATGGGTGGCAACTGGAAGGAAGTGAAGGGGGATGATAGAATTTGGATGCATGTCCCATCCAAATTTCATGGTGAAATATAGTCCCCAGTGCTGGAGGTGGAGCCTGGTGGGAGGTATTTGGGGATGGGGGTGGATCCTTCATGAATGTTTTGATGCTGTCCTCGTAATGAGTAAGTTCTCTGAGTTCATGGGAGAGCTGGTTGTTTAAAAAGCCTTGCACCTCTCCCAACCACTCTCTTGCTCCCACTCTTGCCACGAAATACACTGGCTCCCTTTGCCTTCTGCCATGGCTGGAATCTTCCTGAGGTCCTTGCCAGAAGCAGGTGCTGGCACCATGCTTCTCATACAGCCTGCAGAACCGTGGCCCAGTACATCTCTTTTCTCTACAGATTACCCAGCCTCAGGTATCCCTTCACAGCAATGCAAAAACAGACGAATACAGGGAGTGTCTTTGCAGTAGAGTCAACAGGATTTGGTAACTGATTAGAAGGGGGTTAGAAAGCAGTATCAAGGTGACTGCTGTAGACATTTTTTTTTTTTTTTAATGCAGTGAGGTAATTAGCCCACTGCCTTGAACAGGATATGTCTTCAATTATGTTTGCTGAATGAAACTACTCTAATGTTCCTATAAGTCACCAAGGACAACTAGCAATTCCTATGATATACAATGCTAAAGTAAGTGTGTGTGTATGTGTGTGTACTGTTTATTTTCCAGGTCTTAAATTTGGGGTGAGAGGTAAGAACACAAAGCTATCCTAAAAGACTGCTTTCTCTCTTAACCCTGACTTTTACTTTTTAAATTCAGTGTCATAAAGGAAGATTAAAAGAAGGTCATTAGAGAGTGTTCCTAAGTTGCAGCTCCCTTATGGACTCACCTAAAAAAAGAACTCTGAGAGTTATTTGTCTTCACTGAGGCTGTGCTTTTGCCTAGAGGTTTGGAAAATATTTCCATAGTAACTTACAATGACTGCTCTTTGTAGTCAACGTAGTTAATCATCTCTCTGTTCAGCTAGAAAAGGGTGCTGTCTTTCACAGTTTCCTCCCAATTCATTAGACACCATCTCGAATCTAAAGACTGCAGGCCTCTGATTGTTTCTGTCCATTTAACTGCAGGTCTGAAAGTAGAACTTGCCTTCATCTTTCAGATTTCTGTGATAAAATGAACCGAAAGAGAATGAGGAACTGCGGATTCTTGACAACTTGGCTCAACAACAGAAATAATGGCTAATCAATTTAAGAGGATTATAGTTAAGCTCTCCTTTAGCAAAAAAGCCAAATATATGATAAAATCTCCAAGCAATTATACTATCCAGCTAACTTGCCGTTTGATGGATGGCCTCTCAAATGCCTTAATCTCCCCCCACATCATCACCTGCAGCCTTCCCATTGGGCAGACAACCTACCAGCTACAGACTAACGGAGACTGCACAGTCCCATCCTGTATTTGATTTCCTTTACACCGGGAGAAATTGCAAATGTCTGTCCATAGAAGAATAGAATCCAAGACAATATAAGGGCGAGATGGAAACTTTTTGATGGATAAAAGGAGCGAAGCGTCATTCATAGCTGGGCCAATGCTCCAAGGTTCCCAAGTTAGATTGCTTCTTCCTGAGGGGAAGCTATCCCCTTGGAAATACCACACCAGTATTGTAGAGTAGAAAAGTGATAATGACATGTATTTGCCCTAAAATAGGCATGCATTGCACTTTATGTGTTCTCTCATTTGTTCTGGATACTATTATTCTTGTGAATGGAGGGCAGCCATCAGCTAAGGACTTGGACTCTGGAGCCAGTCACTTGGGTTTGAATTCATGCTCTGCTTCTTACCCTCTCTGTGAACTTTTGTTTCCTCTGTAAAAGTGGGATAATAATGTCCCCTACTTCAATCAGGTGGTTGTGTGGATTAAGTAGAGTAATATACATAAGGTACATAAAAAACTGGGCACAGTAAGTCCTACATAACTTGTTATTATTGCCATCATTATTATTATTATCTTCCTTTTACAGATAAACTGGACTAAGTAACTTAATCTAGATACCATGTTAATCAGTAGCAAAGCCAAGATTCAAACTCAGCTCTTTCTTGGTTCAAAGTGTTTGCTCTTTCTATTATTTTTTCCTCTCCCTTAAAACATGGTTCAAATCCAAGCCATGCCATTTACTAGCCTTGAGACCATGGGCCAGTTACTCGGTCCTTCTGAGACTCAGTTTTCTTATCTGCAAACTGAGGAATAAAACTGACCTTGTAAGTTTGCTCTGAGGATTAAAGTGACATGTCAAGTTCCCCGCATAGAGCAGATAATCTACATGTTAGTTTCACTTTCCTTTTTTTCTTCCTTCTTTCCTCCCTCTCTCTCTCCCTCCCTCCTTACTTCTTTCCTGACTCCCTTCCTGCCTTCCTTCCTTCCCTTCCCTTCCCTCCTTTCCTTCCTTTTTTTGAGACAGGATCTCTTTCTGGTGTCCAGGCTGAAGTGCAGTGGCATGATCATGGCTCACTGCAGCGTCAACCTCCTAGGCTCAAACAATCCTCCCACCTTAGCCTCCCGAGTAGCTGGGACCACAGATGTGTACCACCACACCGGTAATTTTTGTATTTTTTTGTAGAGATGGGATCTTGCTATGTTGCCCAGGCTGGTCTTGAACTCCTGGGCTCAAGAGATCCACCCAGCTTGGCCTCCCAAAGTGCTGAGATTATGGGCATGAGCCACCATGCCCAGCCCCCTTTCCCTTTCATTGAGGCTCTAGCATCATTGGCCAGGACTCATAATTTTTCTGCCTGCTGGGTGCATCTGCTTTAATCTTTCTGTCTACTGACTTACTAGAAGAAGAAAGCTCAGATGGTTTTAAATACAAACAAAGCAGCCCCCTGGAAATGGCCCACCATGATCTTGCTCAATGGATATGGAAAATAACAAACCCCTCAAGGGTTGACATCTTATTACACAAATGCATTTTCATCTGGCCTTTGGATAAAACAGATTTAAATTAAGCGAGTGTTGGTTTCATAGCAAGAGAAGAGTTTCACTGAGAAACTCTTGATACTCTAGAAATTGTAAGATGTATAACATGTTCATAATTGTGGGAAAAAAGGTAAAGCCTTCTGGGAATAAAGCTGGTTTTGGTGCTGAGAAATCTCCAAGTAATTCAGAGGTCAGCCATGAAGTTTCTTTATTAACACTTGATATAACTGACTATGGGTCAATTAATCTATTAATCAGTACAGCAATAATATTATCTAACATTTATTACGCACTTATTCTGTGCCAGGTATGCTACATGTTGGATGTACATTATCTCATTTTATGTGCCTAATAGCCACACAAAGTAGAAACTACTATTACTTTTATTTTATGCATGAAAACATCTAAGTTGCCAAAACTCACTTGGCTAGTTGAGTCGGGTGTAGAAAATATGCCTAATGTTTCCCCTTAATGGTCTGTTCCTTCCTGGCAACAGGGAAAGACTGCACTACCCATATCTTGGTAGTTGGGCAAAGCCATATAACTTTTCTAGATAATGAAACATAGATGGAAATGATGATAGCTGATACCTCTAGCCATTCAACATCTAATATATCTATTTTATACGAACTTTTCCCTTTTCTTGGTATGTTGAGAGCCATATATTGAGATAATGTCTTAAGCTGAAAAGACCCTGGATTCCTGAGACACTGAATGGAGGAGAATCATTATTGACTTGCATCAGTTTTTACAAAAGAACAAGTGCAATATGTTAAACCACCGATATTTCAAGGTTAATTTTTTCATGAAGCATAAGCTAATACAATCCCAACTAAAACACTGTTAGAACATTGGGCTGACTCCAAAGCCCAAACTCTTAACCGTTATGTTATACCTTCTGGATAATTTACTTCTTATTTACAAAGTCCTCAGTTCTAAAGTTAGTCCTTTAAAAAATATGTAAGATATCACTGATTAGAATTCTAGAAGTTCTCAACTGTCTTCTCTCAGGAAGTAGACAAGAAGTGACATTAATAGAACTCCTCATGCAAAATTCCTGAATTTGGTGTTGTTCTTCTTCGCTTTTGTGAATGAATGCAGTCCAAGTGTTACAGAGGTGTTACTGACATTCAGCAGCATGTTTCTACACCATCTGAGCCAAGTCCTCACGCTTGAAATGGCCACTTGTCATAATAAGAGAGCTGAAATGAAAATATCCACTTGTATCTCAATCCACGGGTAGTAATAGCAATACTAACAGCTTACATCTACAGAATACTTCATAGTTTACAAGTATGTTGACATATATTTCATTTGTTCCTTGTAACAACACTGAAATAGGCAAGTCCACTGTTACTATTCCCATTTTACAGGTTAGGACGCTGAGGCTCAAGAAGGTGAAATAATTCTAGATGGCAGAGCTAAAGCTGAGACTCAGATTTTCCCAATCTTGTCCCTAAATGGAGAAAATGGCCAGGAAGAGTATTGAAGGGTCTTGTCAATAATGCTATGATAGAAAAACCCTTGAGCATACAGCCACTTAGAACTGCCTGTTTGAAGCATTCAGAATAATTTCTCTCAGCAGTGGACCTTATTATAGCAAATATAATACAAAAACAGATTAAATCCAGCTACGTTTTACAGATTTCTACCTTTGTGAGACACCCGCTGAACACACAAAGGTGAAGGGAAGACAGCAAAGTCCAGAGCATGGGAAGCAATGGTTATCACAGAAATGCAAAATAAAAGGACAGAAACACTTCCAACTCGGAAAATGTGTGGTTCTGTGGGCCAGGACAAATGAAGTCTCCCGAAGAAGGCAAAGACATCATGTGGAATAAATGCTGCGATCGCAGATGGTATTATCTTAAAACATCCCCAATCTTCCATTAGAGTTAGTCTCTGGTTATTGCAGAATTTGGTAGAGCAAATTGTTAAGTAATGATTCTCAATGATAATCCCCATATGTAAGCCGTTCCCCAGGGGAAACATCAGCCTTTCGGGAAGGCGGGTGAATTCTTTTAATCCTTTAAGCTACGCTGATTAAATGTACATCTTAGTCCACACAATGGATCTCTGGAGTCCTAAGAAAGTGAATACAACTTCTTGTATGTTTACCTTGGTCCCAGCCTATACCACATAGAAAAAAAATGAAAAGTTAGCTTTGCAGTTCTCTGAGGAATATTTTAAATAGTAAGAGATGAGATGAATGATACTAGGCAGGAATTAAACAGTCACCATTTTCCATTTGGAATGCTATTGCCACTTGCAGAGGGGATTTGACACACAAGCACAATGAAACTCTGGTCTGTGGGTCTTGCACACGGTGGACTAAAAACATCATGGCATTTGGATGCAGACAGAACTGAGCTGGAATCGTCCTCTTGCTTGCTTGCTTGCTTGCGGGCTGGAGTGCAGTGGTACAATCATGGCTCACAGCAGCCTCCACGTCCCAGGCTCAAGCGATTCTCCCACTTCAGCCTCCCACATAGCTGGAACTACAGGTGTGCACCACCATGCTGGAATAATTTTTGTATTTTTATAGACAAAGCGTTTTGCCACGTTGCCCAGGCTGGTCTCAAACTCCTGGGCTCAAGCAATCTGCCCACCTCAGCCTTCTAAAGTGCTGGGATTACAGGCATGAGCCCCTGAGCTGGAACCTTGGGCCAATCATTTTACTTTTCTGAGCTTTAATTTTCTCAAAACTAAAATGAGGACATTACTAGCAACCTTGGAGTTCCTAGGAGGAGCTGTGCTTCCTCCTAGCCTTCAGCCTTGTTCTTCTTATTTCCTTTTGCCTACTTGTCTGGCTACTCCCCTATTGCCTAGGTCTCAGCTTAGATGCTCTTGCCTCATCTAAGAAAGCCACTCTGCCTCCCCAGAATGGGATTAGGTCCACAGGATCACACCAGATCTTTTGGAATTCCTGTTCTCACAGTACTGCCTTTCATATCAAATGATAATATCCTGCTGTTTGTTCATCTCTTATACCAGACCATAATTCTATTAAGAGAAGGGCAGTATCTCTCATCATGAACACTCCAGCATCAGCGGAGTGACTGGCACCACACAATAAATATTTATGAAATGATTCATTCTTTTATTCATTCACTCAAAAAGTATTTATGCCTATGGTATGCTAGGCCTTGTTCTAGAGTAGACCCTGAAAATACAACAGTAAAAAAAACAAAAAACAATCTGAGCCTCATGGAGGTTATGTTCTACTAGAGAGAAACAGAAAATAAACAAGTAAGTAAAATACATAGTTTTTCAGATGGTGATAAACTGTCTCTAATGTCATCCTGGAGCCATCCCCACCCCATCCCTTTCCATAGTTTTGAGCCCAGGGTCAGTCCCCTCCCAGCTTCTAACTCTATCCCATTTTTACCTATACATCTCCAACTTGAAATTCGTCAATGCATGAATGCGTGCATGCATGAACAATATAATTATTTTGTATATTATTTGAGATAAAGCCAGTAAACCCCTGGAACACGCCTGGCCCAATTTCCGTGCTCAATACGTGCTTTTTTTCCTCCCGTATCCTTGTCTGTGATTGAGTCTTGTTTATGTGTTTAAAACCTCAGTGGATTAGAAATGATGAGATTACATTCCAAGGGAAAAAATTAAAAAAAAAATGATGTGATTGAAAGCTAACACCATGAAAACACATAGAAGATATGTTTGAAATTTGCCAAGATTTAGCATTTGAACTTTTTTTGTAAGCTGCTTTTTATACATTATTCACAGAATTCTACAGCACTCCAATGTAATGATTACCAAAGAAATGCTAGTAATCTTACGGGGAAGAATTCCCCAAACTTTATAGGCAGAGGCTGGATCACTGCCATGATCACCACTACTGTCGTGGTGGGTCAACATGGTGGTGTAGAGTCATTCAGGATTGTGGAATTAGAGGGGTCTTGGTTCAGATTTCTCCTCTATCACTTACTGGCTCTGAACGATTGCAATTTCCCAATGCTTCTCATTTGATTTATTAATCTACGCTTGAGATGATAAAATCATCTACCTCACAGGAGTCTTATAAGTATGCAATGAGTTAGTAAATATAAAGGTCTTAGAAGAATTCCTGATGCAAAGAAATGCTCAGTAAGTGGTAGGTGCTATTATTGTGATTCCAGAGTTTAATGTCTCTTCACTATATTCACTTCATAATACATCTGAGGATGGTTCAGCAAACAAACTAGAGAATTTAATTACAAAGAAGTTCTAATTTTCTCACCTCAATATTTCTCACTTTTTAGGGAAAAAACTAACACTTTTCAACTTTTTAAAATAAAAAATTTCATTCACAGTACTTGCATTATCATGATCATAAATGACTTTTAGTATATTTGCTTTTAAACACACCAGGCAGTCTTTTCTTTAATATCATAAAAATTAATCTTAAAAAAAGGTAAAAAAAAGAAAAAAAATGTTCCTGTCTATTTTTTTCTAGCAAATAAAATTTATGGCTGCAATTTCTTCTGGGTGTCTGGATTTAATGCATTTGTAATGTTATTCTGTACAAATATAAGTAATCATTGTCAGGGAAACAAATTCTCACCATGCACATGTCACACAGTCGTGTGTATTTCTACAAACTAAATAACATAAATAACTTTGAGAAGTAACAAACAACTGAAACTGTAATTATATATAAATCAATTTAAAAATAATCAGGCTTACAAAATCTCATCAGAGTTTCCCAGAAAACAACTGCCCTCTTTCATGGCTTATTTGCTTTTGTACATGAGGGTATCTTGTTTTGCTAGAATTTCCCAGGTATTTTTTGTCAGGGTTTCACATGGTTTGTGAAATTGACAAATATCTTAATTTTCAACAGATGTATTTAAGAAGACTTCATGGGAGGATCATATGAATCAACCCAAGTATCCCTAAAAGGTGAAAGGCCAGTAAGGAATCTTCTCTGATTCCTCCAGTTATCTCTCTCGCTTTCCTTTTTCTTTTTAGAGTACATTGCATTATTTATTTAGGTACCTTTCATATCTGTGCTACTAAATTGTGAGTTTTTTGAGGGCTCACAGTTTAGCAGATTACCTTGTATACATTAGCATTCAAAAAAGTTACAGAAGTGAGTATATTTTATAGATAGGTAAGTCATGGAGCCCTACTGGGTGTAGTGACTAAGCTGAAATTAAACCTGGTTTAATAACCAGGTTTTAAATGTTGCTTTTTTTCATTTATTCATTCACTTATTTATCTATTATTTTATTCATTTATTGAACCAATGCATTGAATGCCTACCACATGCCTAATATACTATTCTAGGTATGTGGGACACATTTGTAAACAACAGAAACAAAGCAAAAACCAAAACCAAACACAACTAAAAACCTTGCCTTCATGGAGCTTATCTTCTTGTGGAGGGAAAATGGCAACAATGAATACACAGCAGATAAGCCTTTTTGATACAGAAACTCTTTTTTTCCTCTCAAAATCACATTGTAACTAGGAAACACATCCATCATCTCTTTAAAGTTTCACAAAAAACCTCACTAAATCTAGCATCATTCCAAGGTATGTAGTTAACAAAGTGGCAGTTACTGGCAATATTTTAGGTGTGGGTGAGACATTGAACATGACCTTCAACCTAACCTAAACTTGAAACCCTGGTAAGCAGATGCTCAAAGTAATCTTTGTATTGTTTTATTTCATAAACTATTTGTCAGGTACTGCTCTATCTGCTTTGAATACACATTATTACAACAACCCTATGCGGTTGGTACTATAATATCCCCTCTCTGCAGCTAAAGAGACTGAAGCACAGAGAAGTTCAGTATTCTGCCTATGGTCACACAGCTGGTGAGAGCTGGGATTTGAACCAGAATCTATGCCCTTACCTACTAACAGACTAACTTCCCAGGTTCCCACTGGTGCCAGCAATAAACACTCAGGCCAAACAACCTCGTGAAGGCAGACAAATTGGCAATATCTAATATAATTTTGTATATAAGAAGTGTGTAAGAACTCAGATAACATATCGGATTAGGTGGAAGACACATTTCTGAGCCCATGTTGCAATTAAGTAAATGACCAACATTGGAAGGACCTGAGTTTATCAGTTAAGGAAAAAGATCCTCTTCTCAGTCAGGGCTCGCAGATGATGGGAGCCAGTAATTTCCCTTTATTTAGATGTTTCTTTATAATTGTTCTAATTGTCACCATTTATGACGTCCCATATGTACTTACCTTGTTTACTGTCTGTATCCCTGCACTAGAATATAAGCTTTAGGCAGGCAGAATTTTTGTCCGTTGGGTTTCCATCTGTGTCTCAATGCCAAGAGCAGTGCCTGACACATAGTAAGGCAATCAATTAATATTTATTAAGTGAAATAATTTAGTGGCAATTTTATAATTTTAACACTACTGCAGTTTGCTCCCATGATGTCACCACCTACTAATATCTCTTGTTGAAATAAAAAAAGAGGAGAGGAAAGATTATGAAATGCAAAAAAATGTACTTTTGCTGCTTTGAGTAATTAGGTGAAAGCTTTGGTATGAGATGAAATGTATAGAACTAGCTAAAAGGAAAGCCTGGCATATTTATCTGTAGATTGCACATAATGTGATTACTCCAATTGCAAGTCAAAGAAATGGGAAATTAGCTAATGAGATCAATACTTACTGCTGAAACTCGTAATCGTGGTTTTGGCCAGCTAAACAAAGGTTCTTTGGAAGCTTTTTACTTAACTACGTCTTTTCTTCTAGTCATAAATATGTTTTATTAGAGATGAATGAATTCATTCTCATGTTATAAACATTCAATCCTTATATAGTGCATTAGTCTGTTCTCATGCTGCTAATAAACACATGCCTGAGACTCAGTAGTTTATAAAGGAAAAAGGTTTAACTGATTCACAGTTCAGCATGGCTGGGGAGGCCTCAGGAAACTTACAATCATGGCAGAAGGGGAAGCAAACACATCCTTTTTCACATGGTGGCAGCAAGGAGAAGCGTCGAGCAAAATGGGGAAAAGTGCCTCATAAGACCATCAGATCTTATGAGAACTCACTCCCTATCATGAGAACAGCAGCATGGGGGTAACCACCCCCATGATTTCAATTACCTCCCACTGGGTCCCTCCCACGAAACGTGGAGATTATAGGAACTACAATTCAAGATGAGATTTGGGTGGGGACACAGCCAAACCATGTCATATAGTATTTGAATTCTTACTAAAAAAAAATAACAATGGTCTCTCCAAAGTTCTTCCTGACCCCATTCCTTCAAATTAGAATATTAACAAAATGTTTTACCTATCAGAAAGATGTGTTGTTATGGGCTCTTGAAGAGTCTTTATGTAGGCTGTTATGTGATGATAATGTTGTCCTACAGGTAAGCATAACAATAATAATAATAATGATATCTTTAAATGATGAAAACAAGACTTAGTAGTGATCACTTCGACACAGTGCCATCCTGTTTTTTAATTTCTCTGGAAGGTAAAGACTTGAATCATATTTGCTTGAAAATATCTTGTTATGAGTAAGGGAATTTAAACTCTACAATGGCTGTGTATATGGGTAAAATATGAATTAAAAATGAATGCATATATCATTAAACACTTACACATATCTGAGCCCCTGAAATAAATCAAGAAGCCCTAATGAGACTCAGTCAGGTTGTTTTCTACACAATTTTTTTTTTCCTATATGCCAAATAGCTCCTTTACTTTTTTTTTTTCCTACATGCCAAATAGCTCCTTTACTTTTTTTTTTTTTCCTACATGCCAAATAGCTCCTTTACTTTTTTTTTTTTTTTTTTAAACAGAAGAGACATTGGAGGCACACAGCATGCATGGATTTTCCTTGGGCAGAAGCCTGTAGAGAAGTCTAGGAAGCTGCCAGAAGAAACTGAGCCGCGTTTCATAAACTGGATATGGCAAAAATGCATTCTTTGTGGTTTATAACTATTAGGTTGTTGAAAAAGTAATTGTGGTTTCTGCCATAACTATTAATGGCAAAAACCACAATTACTTTTTCACCAACCTAATACTATTGACATGGAACTTTAGTAACCACTAGAGTAAGTTCTACAGTCAAATAGTCTCAGGATGTAAAATCCAGGCTTTAAAGTGACCTAGGAGCTGAAAACAGGTAGAAGAATATATATAGAGCACTCACACAGTTGTGATTAGCCTTCATATGCACCCTGTCACACCGCTGTCATATTTTTGTATGGAATCCTGCTTTAAAATAATAACAATTACTACTATTAGAAATGAAGTACAGGAGAATCATTTCCAAGTTCCAGCAAATGCACCACTTATTTTATATTAAACAACATTTGATTTAAAAAACCTCCCCTGCATAATAAAAGAACTTTAATAACCCCTTGGAGTTCTCTGAGATGAGTTTTTTGAAGTAAAATTTGTATTGCACAGATCTTAAATGTAAAATGTGTTGAGTTTTGATAAATGTATACACTTCGTAACCGCCACTACAATTGAAAGAGAACAGTTCCATCATTCCTGAAAATTCCCTTATGTCCCTGTGCAATCAGTTCCCACCTCCTTCCATAAGCAGCCATTGCTCTGATTTCTATCACCATAAATTAGTTTTCTCTCTGTTTGAACTTCATATTAATGGAATAATACAGTATTTAGTATGTGTCTGCCTTCTTTTGCTTAATGATTTTAGATTCATCCACGTGGTTGCAGGTATCAGTATTTACCTGTTTTATTGCTGTGTTGTGTTCCATTTTATGAACATACCACAGTTTGTTTATCCACTCTCCTGCTGATGAAAATTTCATTATTTCCACTTTGATATTATGAATAAAGCTACTATAAGCATTCTTGTAGAGGTGTTTTCTGTGTATCTGTGTGTCTGTGTGTGTGTTATTGTCAAATATTTAGAAGTGGATTTACTCGGTGATAGAGGAGATGTATGTTAAAACCTTTTTTTTTTTTTTTTTTTTTTTTTTGAGATGGAGTCTCGCTCTGTTGCCCATGCTGGAGTACAATGGTATGATCTCTGCTCACTGCAACCTCCGTCTCTCAAGTTCCAGCGATTCTCCTGTCTCAGCCTCCAGAGCAGCTGGAATTATAGGCACACACCACCACGTCTGGCTAATTTTTATATTATTTGTAGAGACAGGGTTTCACCATGTTGACCAGGCTGGTCTTGAACTCCTGACCTCAGGTGATCCACCAACCTTGGCCTCCCAAAGTGCTGGGATTACAGGTGTGAGCCACTGCACCCAGCTTGTTTAACTTTATAAGAAACTGCCAAACTTTTTTCCCATGTATATCCGTACCGCCAATGCATGACGGTTCCAGTTTCTTAATAGTCTCACCCATAGTTGGTGTTGTTAATCTTTTTAAGTTTAGCCATTCTAGTTAGTGTGAAATGATGACATATTGTGGACTTATTTAGCATTTCCCTAATATCCAATGATGTTGACCACTTTTATACATGTTTATCATTATTTGTATATCTTTGGTGAAGCATGTGCTCAAGTATTTTTTCAACTGTTTAATTAGATGTTTTGTGTATTTTTTGTTGCTGTTTTTTTTTTAGAGCTGATTACATATTCTGATATACTTATTCATTTCTTTTTTTGAGACAGGTTCTCAATCTTTTGCCCAGGCTGGAATGCAGTGGTGCCATCTCAGCTCACTGCAGCCTCTGCCTCTGAGGCTCAAGTGATTCTCCTGCCTCAGCCACCCAGTAGCTGGGATTGCTGGTGTGTGCCATCACACCTGGGTAATTTTTGTATTTTTAGTAGATATGGGGTTTCCCCATTTTGCCCAGGCAAGTCTTGAACTCCTGAGCTCAAGCAATCTGCCCACCTCTACCTCCCTAAGTGCTGGGATTGCAGGCATGAGCCACCGTGCCCGGCCTACTTATTCATTTCTTAATGCCCATTATCTTTTGATGAGAAGTTCTCAATTTTGGTAAAGTCCAATTTGTCAATTTTTTCTTTTATATTTAGAGCTTTTGATATCTTTTCTTTTCTTTTTTTTTTTTTTAACACAATTTGCCTTGGCCTTCTTTTGTTTATAACACAGTTGTTCCATGGACACAATCATTATGTTACAAGTATTTTTCTTTTAGCTGTTCTGGATTCTTGTATTCAATACACTTAATCCTTGGTAAGTGTTCATCCTTGCATTAATGCATTTGTTTAATGTGCTCTCAAAGACGGCATGTTCAAGAAAATCTTTGCTTAGACAATTTAATAATGAGATTGACCTGTATTTGCTTCTAGACTTTTTATAGCTTTAGCTTTTATTTTTAGGTCCACCTAATATTAATTTGTATGTGAGGGATGAAGTAGGCGGCAAAGTTTAGTTTCTCATTGTGCATGCAGTTTTGCCCACATCACACATAAGTAGGCCTTTCTTTTCTTATTGAATTGCCTTGGCACCTTGGTAAAAAGAAGTCAATTGATCTTTTATGTATCCATTCTTTGTCTATCCTTACCACACTGCCATACTGTCCTGATTATTTTGGCTTCATAGAAGTCTTGATATCAAGTAGTATGGATCTTCCAATTTTGTTCTTCAAGATGTTTTAAACTATTTTATGACCTTTGATTTTCAATATAAAATTTAGAATAAATTCATCAATTTATTGCCTATTGCCAAAAATGCCTGTTGCAGTTTCAATCAAAATTGCACGAAATCTATGGATAAATTTTGGGAGAAATGACATCTTAAGAATATTGACTTTCTAATTTAGGGGCATGGTATATCTCTTCATTTATTTAGATCATCTATTAATCCTACCAGAAATATTTTATAGTTTTCAGTGTACATGTATTTACATCTTTTTTAAATTTTTTCTTAGCTATTTTTTGTTTAAAATAATTCATGTTATAATTATTTGCTGTTACTGTATAAATATACAATTGATCATTATATGCTGCTCTTGAATCCTGAGAACTTGCTAAATTTATTTGTTGTAGTAGTTGTTTTGTACATTGCTTAGGATTTTCTAAGTAAACAACCATGTCATCTGCAAATATAAACAGCTTTTACTTTTTATTTTCCCTTCTTTTATTCCTTATATTTCCACATATATAAAATATATGTGAATTTTCTTTTTTTTAAATTAATTTTGAGACAGTGTCTCACTCTGACACCAGGCTAAATTGCAGTGGCATGATCACAGTTCCCTGCAACCTTGAAGTCCTGGACTCAGGCAATTCTCCTACCTCAGCCTCTTGAGTAGGTGGGGGCTACAGGTGTGTGTGCTACTATGCCCAGCTAATTTTTTTTACTTTTTTTTTTTTTTTTTTTGGTAGAGACAGGATCTCACTATGTTCTCCAGGCTGGTCTTAAACTCCTGGCCTAGAGTGATGCTCTCACCTTGGCCTTGAAAAGTGCTGGTACTACAGGCATGAGCCACTGTGCCCAGCCTGTTTCTTTTTCTTGACATGTTGCATGGACTGGGATTTTCAATACTGTGTTGAATGGAAGTCAGAAGAGTATGCATCCTTGCCTATCCTTGTTACCTTGTATATAAGGTATCATTTCCTTTGGCTGCTTTCAGAATTTTGTGTTTGATATCTAGCAACCTTACTGTGATGTGCTTGAGATAGAGAGTGTTGGATTTATCAGAATTGGTTGTCTTCAGATTTGTTGATGGGTAAGTTTATGTTTTTCACACATTTAGAGATTTGGGGGACTACTATTTCTTCAGATACTTTTTCTGCTCCACTTTTTATCTCACTGAAGTTATTTGTTATCTCTACTTTTCATAATGTATAATTTCTGATGATCTGAAATCAAATTAATAGATCTTGTTTTCTGTTTCAGTCTGTTAAGCCTAGCCAGAGGATTTTACAATTTCTGTTGTTATTGTTTTCACTTTTAGAATTTCTATTTGGTTCTTTTTGAAAGTTTTCATTTCTTTTCTGGTATTCCTCATTGTTCACTCATTATTACCACCTTTTCCATTATATTCTTAAATATATTTATAGAAGCTGTTTAAAAGTCTTTGTTGGCTAGTCTCCAAATCCATGGCATCTCATTGACTGTTTCTATTCAGCTTTTTGTGTTCATTCTTGGTCACATGTGTTTCTTCACATGTCTAGTATCTTGATTATATACTGACACTATTTCCATGTTACTATATTCAATTGTAGCATAATTATATGTAATATGTATTGAGTTGCATATTATTCATATTATTAATCAAACAGTAAATTACACATTATAGAGGCTTTGGATTCTTTTTTCTTCCTCTGTGCAGTGTAGATCTTTGTTCTAGCAGGCAGTTGAATTATTAGTTGAACTCTGTCCTGACATTGTGGAAGATTGTTTTTTCCTTTGGTTAGGGCAAGTCTGTTTCACTTTTATATTTATTTTCAGGATGAATTTTTAGTCTTGGGATATAGAATTGATTCCTAAGGTTTGGCTTTTTGAAATTTCAGTGGAAAATTTTATGTTTACCGAGGCCCTCTAACATGACTAAATTTAAATTCCAAACTCTCTTCTATGTGCCGTGCAGTACTTGAACTACTGAGCTTTTTAAATCATTCACCTGGCACTTTTTGTTGGGTTCCTGGGATTCTCCATGTATGTTCAGGGGTCAGCTAAAATTTTGAGGTGATTTTATATGCAAATATGTGCACTCTACATTCTATGATCACCTCCCCGAGATGGTCATCCTCAATTTCCAGTCACTGTGACATGTCAAACCAGTATGAATGCAAATATATTTAAGTTCTGGTCATCCAGTGCTACCCAGACAAGGAGGTAGCCTTATGGAAAAACTGGAATAAATGTTAGTCTGATTCAATTTGGTCCTATTATCCAGAGTCAAACCTCCTCCAGTTTCTGTCTGCTTTTGGTCTCTCTGTAGTAACTTTGAATAATTGTTGTTTATATTCTGCTAAGAGTTATACTTGTTATTACATTACACGATTTGTTCAATCCAATCTACTTCACCATTCATGAACCCAGAAGTCTTCCATATTTGTTTGTAATAAAAATGTTTTCTCCGTCTATAAATATATTGTCAACTCTGTAGATAATATTTTAAAAATTTCAAATATAGTATGAAAAACAAAAATTACCCATAATTTGACTACCTAAACAACCACAGTTAAATATTTGAAGTCTCTACCTCCAAACCTTTGCCCATGCCTAAGTAAGTGATGTAATGTCCTATGCTTTACCTCTAGCAGGGCTGTAGGCACTTGAACCATGTTTCTCTGCAGGCGCCTGCAGACAGAGCTGCTCTATCAAGAAACTTGGAAGAAGGTTCAGAAGCATTAGGTTTTGATTGTTTCATTTAGTTTGGTACAGTCATAAACAGAAATAGAAATAAGAAATTGAAATGTTATGACAGTAGTCAGAAAGAGTTTATAAAATAGATATTTACACACTGATGATTTCTCCTTTGATGATGGATTATTCAGAAGCGTGTTATTTAATTTCCAACTAGTTGAGTGAAGTTTCAAAGATATTTCTGTAATTGATTGTTAAATCAATAATTCTCTTGTCACAGAATATACATTGTATGATGGAATCCTTTTAAATTTGCTGAGACTTGTTCTGTCTTGTCCAAAATATGACCTATCTTAGTAAAATTCTAGTTCCATATGCATTTACAAATAATGCATATTCTGTTTTGAGAAAGAATGTTTATATATGTTCCTTGGGTCAATTTAATTGAAGTCTTGTTTAAGTCTTACATACTTGATGATTCTTTACTTGTTTTATCAATAATTAAGTAACAACTGCTGAAATTTCTTTTTCTTTTTCTTTTTTCTTTTTTTTTTTTTTTTTGAGACGGAGTCTCTCTGTTGTTGCCCAGGCTGGAGTTCAGTGGCGCAATCTCGACTCACTGCAAACTCCGCCTCCCAGGTTCAAATGATTCTCCTGCTTCAGTCTCCTGAATAGGTAGGATTACAGGCGCCTGCCACCACACCTGGCTAATTTTTGTACTTTTAGTAGAGACGGGGTTTCGCCATTTTGGCCCGGCTGGTCTCGAACTTCTGATGTCAGGTGATCCACCCGCCTTGGCCTCCCAAAGTGCTGGGATTACAGGCGTGAGCCACTGCACTCGGCCAACTGCTGAAATTTCTAATTATAATTGTGAATTTCTGCTACATGTATTTTGAAGCTCTGTTATTAGGTGCATATAAACATGTGGATTGTTATATCCTCTTGATGATTGATCCATTTATCATTAAAAAATAAACCCATGTTCTCACTCATAGGTGGGAACTGAACAATGAGAACACATGGACACAGGAAGGGGAACATCACACTCCGGGGACTGTTGTGGGGTTGGGGGAGGGGGGAGGGATAGCATTAGGAGATATACCTAATGTTAAATGATGAGTTAATTGGTGCAGCACACCAGCATGGCACATGTATACATATGTAACAAACCTGCACATTGTGCACATGTACCCTAAAACTTAAAGTATAATAATAAAATTAAAAATAAATAAATAAATAAACAAAAATAAATAAATAAGCCTCTTATACTTAGTGATATTCTTTCTCCTAAAATCTACTGCATCTGATATTTAATATAGCTACACAGTTTATATTTAATATAGTTTATATTTAATACTATATATTTAATATATGTCATATTTACTAAACAGTAAATATTAATATTTAATAAATAGTTTATATTTAATATAGCTACTTGTCCGAAATATGGCCTTTCTTAGTAAAAGTTCCAGTTCTGTATGCACTTACAAAGAATGTATATTCTGTTTTTGGGAAGAATGTTTTATGTATGTTCCTTAGGTCAATTTAGTTGAAGTCTTGTTTAAGTCTTCTATATACTTGATGATTCTCTACTTGTTTTATCAATAATTAAGTAACAACTGCTGAAATTTCTAATTATAATTGTAAGTTTCTGCCTTGTGTATTTTGAAGCTCTGTTATAAGGTGCATATAAACATATAGGATTGTGATATCCTCCTGATGATTGATCCATTTATCATTAAAAATAAATTATATTTTATGTACTTTTATATAAATATAAAAATATTGTTTTATATTTATCCTTGGTGATATTATTTCTCCTAAAATCTACTGCATTTGATATTTAATATAGCTATACAGTTTCCTTTCGAATAATGTTAGCATGGTAGATCTTTTTCTATCTTTTTACTTGTAATATGTTTGGATCTTTAAATTTAAAGTATGCACCACACACATGCATGCCTCCCCGTATAGGGATTGTTGATTCTAATACTCTCTGCTTTTTAACTGGGATGTCTAAACTCTTTACATTTAATGTGATTTTAAAAATATATTGTTGGGTTTTAATCTATCCTCTTGCTATTTTTTCTACTTGTTCCAATTGCTTTTTGCTCCTTTTTTACTTTCTGATTTCTTTTGGATTTTTATTTTTTATTACATTATATGTATTTGTTGGCTTATTAGCTGTATTTATTTTTAAGTGGTGGTGTTAGGGCTTATAGTATATAACTTAGTACAACCTATCTTCCACGTCTTTCTTGATACAAATATGTTTTTCTTTACTTACTTGACTCTATGGGATATAGTTATAAAAGCTGTTTTAATGTCCTAATATACTAATTCTATCTTCTCTGTTATTTTTGGATTGTTTTAAATGTATTTTTTCTCATTACAGGTCACATTTCCCTGCTTTCTTCCACAACTGTTAATTTTTATTGAATGTCATACCTTGTGAAATTTACCTTGTTGAATATGGCATATACGTATGCATATACAGTCATCTCCTGGTATCCAAGGGGGATTGGTTCCAGAACTCTCCCATGGATACCAAAATCTGAGGATGCTCAAGTCCCTTATATAAAATAGTGTAGTATTTGCACATAACCGATGCACATCCTTTTTTTACTCTAAATCATCTCTAGATGACTTATAAAACCTAATACAATGTAAATGCCATGTAAATAGTTGTTATGCTACATTGTATATAAATAGCTGTATGCTGCATTATATAAAAATAAAAATTTTAAAATTTGTATCTTTTTATTGTTGTACTGCTATTTTTATTTTAAATTTTTCAATATTTTTGGTCTGTAGTTGGTTGAAACCATGGATGCAGAACGCACAGACATAGAGGTCTCACTGTATATACATACGAGCTTTGTTCTGGTACATATTCAGTCACTTGGAAACATTTTGATTCAATCAAGGATTGCATTTAAGATTAGTTAACTGGACTGAAGCAGACTTTATTCTAGAGCTGATTGTTTTTCCTGACTTTTCCTGGCTCAATACCCATCGAAGCACTCTATCTGATTCCCTATATATTATGACATATTCCTATTTTGCCTGGTGGGAACACCGACTATTCCAAGTCTTGCGTGAGCTCTGAGGAAAGTTCTGCTTGACCTTTTGAGTGGTTCATTCTCCAACCTTAAGAAGTTTCCTAACATATAGGCGCTGGTTATACTAAGCAGAAGATGGGAGGAGCCTTCTCTGGATCTCCAGTGTTCTCTTCGTATGCACTTCTTTCTTTACTAATACCATGCCCTGTGAACTCTCGACACTTGGCCTGCCCTGAACTCTCAACTTCATCTTCTTAGCTCAGCAATTCCTCTCAGTTTTGACTGGGTTCCCTCTCCCTGTGCTAAAGTCTGGAAACCCATTCCAGGAAATAAACTGGGACAATCCCAGGGTTCATCTCATTTGCTTCCCCTTTCTCAGGCATCCCTGTCCTACATTGCTTGCTGCCCAATGTCTGAAAATCATTATTTCTTATGTTTTCACCAGGTTATTAGTTGTTTTTATTGGGAAGGTAAACCTGGGCCCTGTTACCCCAATTTGGCCTGAAGCATAAGTTCCCATTTACTTACGACGATGCCAAATTAAGTAAGGTGCCATGGGGAAAAAATAAGTAGACTAATGGGCTGTTCTATGGAGCCTCTTCTCAGTCACCTTTTGTAAACTGGCTTCTTTTTCTTTTTCTATTTTGTAAGCAACATATAAAACATGGGATAGTGGGGCTAGGTAAGGTGCAGATTCTGGTGAACAGAATTGCGGCAGTACTGCCAGATGTATATCGTGACAGAGGACAGAATCTGGAAGGAAGACAAGTAAAAGATGGGCCAACCACAGGGAATTTGGAGCCTTGATTCTAGGAATGAGTTTCAGGTAAACCAGAAGGCTGGGTGGTCAGTGTGCCACCAAGCAGCCAGGTATGGGAATGTTTGTTTGTGTCCCCATGCTACTCTCCAACCCAAGGGGTTTTGAACACCATTTTTTAGTCATAGTAGGTATGCTCCTCCCTCACTCCTAAATGGCTCCATCCCTATAATTACATCATATGTAACCTAGCTCACATAAGACCACTTGAAAGAAAGAATCAGGCCAGGTGCGGTGGCTCATGCCTGTAATCCCCACTTTGGGAGGCCGATGTGTGCAGATCACTTGAGGTCAGGAGTTCGAGACCAGCCTGCCTAACATGGCGAAAACCTGTCTCTACTAAAAATACAAAAATTAGGCATGGTGGCAGGTGCCTATGGTCCTAGCTACTCAGGTGACTGAGGAAGGAGAATCACTTGAACCCGGGAGGTGGAGGTTGCAGTAAGCTGAGATGACACCACTGCACTCCAGTCTGGGTGACAAAGAGAAACACTGTCTCAAAAAAAAAAAAAAAAAAAAAAAAAAGAATGAAAGGAGACTTCAACTGTATTTGTATTATCATGGCCCTAAACAACACGAGTACTTTCTGTGTGTATTAGTTTCCTGGGGCTGCCATAACAAATTATCACAAACTGTGTTGCCTGAAACAACAGAAATGTATTATCTCACAGTTCTGGAGGCCTGAAGTCTGAAATCCAGGTGTCTGCAGGACCACGCTGCCTCTGAAAGCTCCAGGGAAGAATCCTTCCTTGCTTCTTCCCAGGAGCTGGTGGTTGCTGGGAATCCCTGGTGTTCCTTGGCTTTACAGGTGTCACTCCAATCTCAGCCTCTAGCATCACATAGCCTTCTTCTCCGTGTGTATCCTCTGTGTCTTTGTGTCTGAATCTCCCTTTGCTTCCTTTTATAAAGACACCAGTGATTGAACTTAGAACCCACGCTAATCCACTATGACTTCATCACAACCTAATTACATTTGCAAGAGCCCAAATGAGGTCACATTCACAAGTACTGGGGCTGGAACCTAGACATATTTCTTGTTGGGGCCGGGAGGTAATGTAATATAACCCACTACATGTAGTATGCAAGATATCTTTCTTTGACCCTCAATTCTACACTCCACCTTTCTCTACCATTCTGTCAGTCCCTGGAGGCTGACCTTTATGGGTGACATCATGGGCCCCCATGACCTCTGGCTTCTAGCTGTGTTTAGTGAATGAGGACCCCAGGAGCTGACTGGAATAACTGAGAAGACTGTAGCCAGATAACTTATTGACCTGCTTCCCTCCTGTGGGGTGGCTCCCAGTGTTGCTGTGTGCTTTAACAGAAGGTCCTCAGGCTGCCTGCTGTATTTTTACTCTGTTTCCTGGTTCTAGAAAATTCTTCCTCTTGCTATTTGGACAGGGATTGGGGATACATCATGGCTCCTATCAGGTCTTGCAATCTACCTTGCAGTCTCTTTTGTAATCAGGACCTTTATTACCAAACCATCTAGATTATCGTAATGTGTGTGTGCCATCTGTTTTCTGTTGGGACCCTGACATTTATCCACCATTAGGTGGGCTTCAGTTCTTCTAGAAAAGTGATTTTAAAAAATGTTTGAAACTCATAGCACCAAGAGTAAAAGAAAAATTAATTATTTTAATGAAAGCTTTTATAGATAATACTACACACTGCTTCTTAAATATATGCAGGTGAAAATAGTATATAATTAATTATACAGGAACTTTATTATAAACATTAATTATATGATTTTCTGTCTACCTTTTATTTGTTTTATCAATACCACAGATACTGTCTCTGAAATCTTACTTCCCTTGCTATTATATGTACTTCCAAGTGTTTTATGATTTTGTTTTTGTTTTTAACCTGACTCCCAGTTTGTTGCTAATATACTTTGGTCTGAGAGATACAATCATCTAGTTTAGAGAATTTTTGATTACACTGCATATTAAATTGAGAATTTCAGGTGAAATCAGAGCCGATAAATGTTGAGTGAGTACAGACAAAATACATTTCTTTAAAGAAGATGTTTGCTAGCAGCTCTTCAAAATGCTTAGATGTGTTTTTCTCCCAGTGATCTGAGGTGGGCAGAAGTCTGATATTTGGATAAACATGTCCATTCTTATTGACTTGAAGTGAGTTTAATAATTACAAATAAGCCCATGGTCTGTAAGTGCTTCCTTATCCATATTTTGCCTTTCTCAGATTTCAGACTGGCCAAGAATTCCACACACGGAAGGTGCCATCACTTTCCTATGCTTTTCACTCATTTATTTATAGAACATAGACTGTACTTATGTACATCACTCGTTATTTATAGAACATAGACTGTACTTATATTAAATAGAAATGCACCCAGTGTGATGGAGGTAATATGAACAGCTTGTGGGTTTTTGGAGTCATCAACCCCACCCTCAATATCCATGACAGATTTTATCCATGGAGGCTAGATGAATTTATTTGCATTTGTTTTTAGTGTTTTATGCAACAGAACTTTAAAAACATATACTTTGGCCAGGCACAGTGGCTCATGCCTGTAATCCCAGCACTGTGGGAGGCCGAGGCGGGCAGATCACGAGGTCAGGAGATCGAGACCATCCTGGCTAACACAGTGAAACTCCGTCTCTACTAAAAATACAAAAAATTAGCCGGGTGTGGTGGCGGGTGCCTGTAGTCCCAGCTACTCGGGAGGCTGAGGCAGGAGAATGGCGTGAACCCGGGAGACGGAGCTTGCAGTGAGCCGAGATCGCACCGCTGCACTCCAGCCTGGGCGACAGAGCGAGACTCCGTCTCAAAAAATATATATATATGTATATACTTTAAAGACCACTTAATATATTTTTCTTTATTTCTTCTAAAAAAAAAAAAAAGAAAAGAAAGAAAACGAGATACATGTGCAGCATGTGCAGATTTGTTACATAGGTATATGTGTGCCATGGTGGTTTACTGAACCTATTGGCCTATTCTCTAAGCTCCCTCCCCTCACCCCTCACCCCCCAACAGGCCCTAGTGTGTGTTGTTCCCCTCTCTGTGTCCGTGTGTTCTCAGTGTTCAACTCTCAAGTGAGAACATGTGGTGTTTGGTTTTCTGTTCCTGTGTTAGTTTGCTGAAGTTGATGGCTTCCAGTTTCATCCATGCCCCTGCGAAGGACATGATCCCATTCTTTTTGATGGCTGCATAGTATTCCATGGTGTACATGTATCTTATTTTACTTATCCAGTCTATCACTGATGGGCATTTGGGTTGGTTCCATGTCTTTGCTATTGTAAACAGTGCTGTAGTAAACATATGCAGCATGTGTCTTTATAGTAGAATGACTTATATAGTCCTTTGAGTGCATATCCAGGAATGGGATTGCTGGGTCAAATGGTATTTCTGGTTTTAGATCCTTGAAGAATCACTATACTGTCTTCAATAATGGTTGAACTAATTTACATTCCTACCAACAGTGTAAAAGTGTTTCTTTTTCTCCACAGCCTCACCGGCATCTATTGTTTCCTGACTCTTTAATAATCACCATTCTGACTGGCATGAGATGGTATCTCATTGTGGTTTTGATTTGCATTTCTCTGATGATCAGTGATATTGAGCTTTTTTTTCCATATGTTTGTTGGTTGTGTAAATGCCTTCTTTTGAGAAGTGTCTGTTCATATCCTTTGCCCACTTTTTGATGGGATTGTTTTTTTTTTTCTTTTAAATATGTTTAAGTTCCTTGTAAATTCTGGATATTAGACCTTTGCTAGATGGGTAGATTGCAAAACTTTTCTCCCATTCTGTAGGGTGCCTGCTCACTTGGATGATAGTTTCTTTTGCTGTGCAGAGCTCTTTGTTTAATTAGATCCCATTTGTCAATTTTGACTTTTGTTGCAATTAACAGAAAATCATGTAATTTTAGAACTGGAAAAAAACTTAATGATCATTAAAAGTAAGTGTAATGATTTTACAATAGAAGAAATAAAGGCTTTGAGAGGTAGGAGCCCTGCTCTAGGAACAGGGGCTGGTCACCTAGCCAGGAGCACTTTCTGGGTCTCTGGAACCCTAGTTCAAAGCAGTACAGTCATCTCAGAAACTAATGCACCCTTCTGGTAAAGATGGCATTGTTCCCTGAAGTTTTTCAAAAAATATTATTTTGTCTGAAACTCTATTCATTTTTCTCTTCAACTGTCCCTGCAGAATGTGATTACACAGCTTGTAGGGAAGATGTAAAGCTGGGATGCATGCGAACAGACCCTAGCTCCACAACGCCTAGCAGATAATAAGCTGATTTTATTATATGAGAAGTAAAACTGCCAAAATAATAGCAATCAGGAGCAATGTTGCAATGCTAAGGCAAAGCCTCTAAAGCTTTTGTGCTATTATAAACTGCCCATAGTTCTAGCTAATCAACTAATTGTTCATACCAGGTTCTTATGGTATTTAATTTACCTGTCATAGCAACAATCTAAAAACAAGGGTAGTCCTTACATATGGTTCCAATTTCATATTTATCAATTCTTCTAAGCACCTTTATTCTTATTTATTTTTGCTTCATTATTATCCCAAGTATGAATTTAAGGCCAGGATACTTTAAAGAAACTCACATAGTTGTGCAACCAGGTCTTTTATATCTGCCAACCAGAAAGTAATGATTAATATAATCTATTTGGCTACTTTGAAAAGAGATAACATCTCAGGACTTCAGAACTCATGTTTTTTAATGTAAAAACAAATATTAAATGTCAATGGTATGGGGTAAAATGATGCTAAAATATTACTATCTAAAAATCATAAAGAAAATGCTCCATGAGAATAGGGTTTAACAGCCTCTGGGAAAGTTTATATGTTAAATTTTTACCAGTTATTCAGCACTCCCACACACACGTTTCTTCAAAGTTGTGTATTAGGCCCAGAGTTGAGGATACATTATATTGCTCAAGTGGCTTTGAACAGTGAATGTTTTCACAAATCTCTAAAGTTGCACTTTTTTTTTTTTAAGACTAGAAGATTCTGGTTCAATTCGTGCATTTTGCTGGGCACATATGGGACCATCAACAAATAGTTGATGAATGAATGAAAATTGTATTAAATAAGCAAGAGCTAAGCTATTTTCATCAATTACATTTTTGGACCCTGCAGGCGACAGTCCTGGCTTTTCTCACAAGCTGTGATGAATATCATCCCCTTTCTCCACCAGATGCCTTCTTTGCCCTTCTCCATGTCACCTCTGTCCCAGGAGGTCAACTTCAGGACTGCACCAAGGACTCACTTGCAGCTCAGCTTCCGGTTACCTTCAGCCAAGAGGAGGCACCATCAGAGACGGAAGTTGGAGGAGGGAGAAGCCCAGGTGTGCATTCTTCTGCCCTCTCCCTGCCCTCCCTGCCGGGCTGCTCTGGTTGTTTTATTTACCAACTGCCACAGCTCTTGCCACCTGGTCTTTTCTGGAGTCTCGTAACTGGCCCCATTTTTTTGTCCCTTTAGACAGGGGGGTAGTGACAGCTCTTGTGTCCTCCAGCCCTGGAGGACTGTATTATCTTTTACCGTCCAAGCCTTTGCAAACAGTCCCTTTAGTAAGTGCTCCTTAATTTCTCAGCTTGAGTAAACCATCTGTTTCCTGCCAGGACTCTTACTGATACAAAAAAGTTTTAAGAAACTGCATATCTGCCATATATTAAAGTAAAATACGAGAAGATGAAACTAACCCCACCCATGAGAAAGGAAAGTGGGGCTCGTTTGTGATAGGTAACCTGACACTTTTGTGTGGGTCAATCTGATGAGGTTTCCTACAGCTGACCAGGGATAACCCATCCCCCTATCATGATCATGTGGACGTTTGTGTCAGGCATCAGGAGGGTGCAGGAAGATTATTAGACATAATTCCTGTTTCAAGGAGTTTCCAGTCTAGTTGGTGGATAAAGCTCACACTATGATCAGTGCAAGACGGGGTGTAGGTAAATGTTAGATGGCATGGCCTTGACACAGTGACTCTTCTTTCTCCAGGTCAATTTAGGTACAGGGGTGAAGGGCAAGGGCATAGGTGAGTGAAGGACACACCAAAGTCCCTAGATTCTAGATTCAAATTTTGGCTTTGCTGTTTCCTGGGTATGCGACCAAGGACAAGGCACTCTTTCCCTCTGGGGCTCAGTTTGCTTATCCATGAAATGGACAAGCTAATGCTGATACCTATCACTCAGAATTATTGTAGAAATTATACAAAAACATCCATGTAATGAATTTAACATAATGTTTGACCCCTAGGAATAACTCAATAAATGCTAGTTGTTGTTATAAGTAAGACATGGTCGAAGCAGGCGGGGTGAGTTAGCTTGCAGCCTAGAAGTAGGAACTATAGAAAATTATAGAAAAGCATTTAATAGAATATGCTGTTGCTACATTCAATATGATGATACTTCCACCAGACTTAAGATATGCATGTATTCTCTAATTGCAAAAAAGACAATGAACTAGAACTCCTGTAAAGTTGGGTGTATCTTCAGGAGACCAAGGGGAGGCACACGTGAGGAAGGACAGGCTCAATACCAAGGGGCCATCTAAGAAGGTGAAACATACAACAAGGTCACCTGATTGTTGAGGGCAGGAAATCTAGGCCTCACCCTCGGGAGTCCATGTTCCCACTGAGTTAACTTATGTGAATCAGAGCTCGAGTGCAATGAAGGATAAGAGAATGTCCTCCAATGTCTAACTTTTTCCTGATGAATCACAGATACACTGGAAAAATCTATTTCACTGACTCTGATTTCTGTGCAAATTGTAAATAACTCAATTCTCATATTGCCCTTTCCAAGCAAGAGGCAGAAATTGTAATTTCTGAAAGGCCCTGCCAATTATCTTGCTAGTATATCTGTGTGCATCTTGATTGTAAGATGCAAACCAGTTTTAGAAACATTCGAATGTGAAAAATGTCTGCTGTCGAGCTGAGAGCAAATAATGCAGGATGTAGAACAAATGTGGACATAGCTCTTTGGAAGCACCACCACCCTTCATGAGGACTTCCGACAATTTTTTATAGCTTGCATATTTAGATAATAACTACATAAGATGACATAGAAACAGATGTTATAGAAGGTTGACATTTTTCTGTATATATATTTAAAGATCCTGGGGTTGATTTTTAAATCCCTTATTTCGGAAACATAAATAAATCAATAAGAAAAGCACCAAATAACCCCACTTAAAAGTGGGTGAAGGATATGAACAAACACTTCTCAAAAGAAGACAAACTAGTGACCGAGAAAGATATGAAAAAAATGCTCAACATCAGTCATCATCAGAACAATGCAAATTAAAACCATGATGAGATATCATCTCACACCAGTCAGAATGGCTATTAGCAAAAAGTCAAAAAATAACAGATACCGGCAAAGTTGTAGAAAAAGGAGAATGCTTATACACTATTAGTGGGAATATAAATTAGTTCAGCCCCTGTGGAAATCAGCTCAGAGATTTCCCAAAAAAAGAGGAATGCTTATACACTATTAGTGGGAATATAAATTAGTTCAGCCGTTGTGGAAATCAGCTCCGAGATTTCCCAAAGAACTTAAAACAGAACTACCATTTGACCCAGCAATCCCATCACTGGGTATATATCCAAAGGAAAATAAATTGTTCCACCAAAAAGACACCTACATTCATACATTTATTGCAGCACTATTGACAATAGCAAAGAGGTGTAAGCAACCTAGATGTCCATCCACTGTGGATTGAATAAAGAAAATATACATCATGGATACTACGCAGCCACAAAAAAAAGAATGAAATCACGTCCTTTGCAGCAACATGGATGCAGCTGGAGGCCATTATCTTAAGCAAATTAACACAGGAACAGAAAACCAAATACTACATGTTCTTACTTACAAGTGGGAGCTGAACAATGGGTACACGTGGACTTAAAAAGGGGAAAATAAACACTGGGGACTTCAAAAGTGAGGAAGGAGGGAAGGGAGCAAGTGTGGAAAAACTACCTATTGGGTACTATGCTCACTATTGGGTTCAGCAGAAGCCCAAACCTCAGCATCACACAATACCTCCATGCAGCAAACCTGCACATGTGTCCCCTTAGTCTAAAATAAAAAAAAATAAAAAATAAATAAAATAAAATCCATTATTTCAGTGAGTTCATATTTTTTTCTTTCTAACTGATGCAGACTTTGTGGTGGTTAGCCATGAAGAATTGCATGAATAATTGACAATAAATGAGAGATTTGGTGTTTTACAATTTACTTCATTTTATTTCTTAGCATAGCAATATTAAAATAATAATAATAAACATTCCATCTCCTTTTCTTGGCTTACAAGGCCCTACCTGATTTGGCCTCGGCATAACCACCTCATCTTGTACCTCTTTTTTCTGACTTGCCTGGCACACTGATCTTCTTTCTGGTCCTCTATCATGCCAAGCTGGTGTATGCTGGAACCTTTGCCCTTACAGTTCCTTGTCCAGACCTTTGCATAGTTGACTTGTTGTTCAGACCTCAACTTATAGGTCATCTCCTCAGACAGAGGGGCCTTCTGAGACCTCTCCAGGTAAGATGGCCACAGAGTGACTATCACCTCACCCTTTTTAAATTTTCAACGTGGAAGTGAAGAAAACAAAATCTGGAGCCATACTGCCTGTGTTCAAGGTCTTTACTACTTATGCGAACCCTTGAGCTACAAGTGTCTCAGTTTCCTTATCTGTAAAATGCAGATAATAATGGTATCTACCTCATGAGGTTGTTGGGGGCATGACACGTAGTAAGCACTATGTGATTGTATGAGTGTAATTCCTTGCTCATTGACTGTTTTCCATCTTCAAAGACTTTAAGTCATAGGAGAACAAGGATCTTGTCATGCCCTGTTCAATACTCCATCCCCAGGCCCTAGAGTAATGTCTTGTATACAGTAGGTGCTCAATAACTACTTATTAAATGAATGACCATATACATTTATATAAACAAATAAATGAACAAATCATCATTTGCTAATTGCATGATGAACAATTCATCAAGCAATTAGCAAAGAGAAAGATCTATCATGATACGGAAAACCAAAATTCACCGCAAATTCTGGGAAGCTGCTTTCTCAGGTAACTGTTTGAAAAGCAATATTTTCCACGAGAATATGTGATTTGCTTTCAAAGAAAGAGCTAGAAACAATGTTTCCTCCATCAGTCGATCTGGAACGTGGCCCTACCAAGCCTAAACTGCTCTCAGGGGACCCTGTGCTGCTCGAAGGAGCTGCCAGATGTGGCTTGCTTGTGAAATACACAAGCACAATGTCTCAAAGAGGGACTGAAATGCTTGATGATTACGCAAAAGCCAGCCAAGCCTACAGAGGTAGACAGCTTAGCCATTGTTTCTTTTAAGCTATGCTGTTTAACAGATATCAAGATACCCTGCCAGCAGCCCATGATGCTGGTTTGCTGGGTGGATGAGTTACTGCATCTGGCCTAAAGTTTAACAGCACAAGTCCTTCAGTGATTGAATTAGGCAAGCTTATGATTAACCACTTTTTCCATTTAATTAGCTGTTTTATATGTGTATTTCCTCCCAAGTCTTATGTTCAATGTGACATTTGGTTTATCGCACACTAGTTTCAGAAGTAAGCCTGAAAAAGAATCTTACTGTCTCCGGAGGCCTGAATAGCACATCTGTTTATATGTGAATCTGCTGCAGAAGCCCCAACACGGAAACCAGGTGACATTCTGGGAGCTCAAAGCAAGAAAACATTCAGAAGCATTTATTCTGGGAAAGGACAGAGGGTTTATAAATCTCATCCTGAAAATATATAACCAAAAGCCTAGTGCATCACCATTTTTTCTTCCTTAAGATTCTACTTTCATGAGCTCACATAATCACTTTCAATCACATATGAGCATCTCACAGCATGTCATCCTTCTCTCACAGGAAAATAAAATTTGATTTTGATCCTTCAAAATCTACCTCTGATTTACTACTAGTTTTGTGTGGCACTAATTCTCATAATATTTTCACGTTACACTTTAAATAGAATAATGATCAGTGGTAATGCAAGAGGAGAACCTCAATGTATAGAAAACATTTGGCTACACACACACACACACACACGCACATGCACACACACACACACACATACCCTATGACTTGCTAGGGTGAGCCTTGTGAGAGAAAATGGAACTACTGCTGAAACAGAAATAACTTATAGTAAAAATTTTCAGGCAGTTAAAATAAATAGGATAGACCAGGCACTTTGGGATCCCAGCATAGCAGTTTATAAACAGGATCCCAGCACTTTGGGAGGCTGAGGTGGGAGGATCACTTGAGATCAGAAGTTCAAGACCAGCCTGGACAACATCGGAAAATCTGTCTCTACAAAAAATACAAAAATTAGCCAGGCATGGTGGTACATGCCTGTGGATCCAGGTACTCGGGAGGCTGAGGTGGGAGGATTGCTTGAGCCTGGGAAGTTGAGGCTGCAGTGAGCCCAGATCACGTGACTGCACTCCAGGCTGGGCAACAAAGTGAAACCCTGTCTCAAAAAAATAAAATAAAATAAACAGAGAAATAAATAGAATAGACTGCTGTCTCAAATAACTTTCTCTAAACACAGAGGAAGAGAGATAAAGATTGAAGGAATGAAAAGAGGGAGGAAGAAAAAAGGGAGGAAGAAAAGAGGGAGGAAGGGAAGCAAGCAGGTAACAATTTTCCAGGCACTTTATTCATTTATTTATTTATTTATTTATTTATTTATTTTTGAGACAGAATCTTGCTCTGTCGCCCAGGCTGGAGTGCAATGGCATGATCTTGTCTCACTGCAACCTCTGCCTCCCCGGCTGAAGCAATTCTCCTGCCTCAGCCTCCTGAGTAGCTGGGATTACAGGCGCCTGCCACCACGCCCAGATAATTTATGTATTTTTAGTAGAGACGGGGCTTCACCATGTTGGTCAGGCTGGTCTTGAACTCCTGACCTCAAGTGATCCACTCACCTCACCCTCCCAAAGTGCTGGGATTACAGGCGTGAGCCACTGCTCCAGGCCTATCTTTGAAACAGGACTAATGCACATCTCATATGGAAATATTGACAGCATTCTCTATCATTCTTAGCATGGTCATCATTTTCATATGAGATGTGTATTAATCCTGTTTCAAAGACAAGAAACTCAAGTATTAGACTTTTCTTGACTTCTGTTGCCTCCTTTTGTATGCAGATAAATTAAGTGGCTACACTTCTGCCCCTGTATTTTTTTTTCCAGCCCCCTCCACCCATCCCGGGAGAACTGACTGAATCTAATTGAGGAACAGGGAGGAGATACTGAGGCTGTGTAAATGCCCCTTCTTCCTTTTCCTGAGGACCAATGCACCTGAGCTGATTTTCACAGCTGCTTTGCCAGGTGCAGTCTCTGCCTCAGTATGGGGAGGTCTGCCTGGATCTAGGACCACAGTGATGGGGTGTGGGTAAGTATGCACATTTTGAAATCCAGTATGAGAAAGTTTATTGGCCTTCATATATAAGCCAGATTCCCTTTGACTCAGAATATAGGAGCTGTTTTGACACCCATTTGCTTTACTACTTTGCATCAATTCTCAGCTGATCAAAACTCCTGCAGAAAAGAGGAGTATTATTTTATTGGGCCTCTTTGGATCCCAGACCCTAAGCTTGTAGGAATTCATTTACTTGCTTAAGGCCACAGAGCTGGAAAGAGACAGGGACCAGAAATGAATCCAGTCTGTCTACAGTCACCTAGGGCGTGTTCCACTTCTTCCCTCCATGATCACAGAAGGGAAGCACCTCATTCTGAGATGGCAAGTTCTGAAGGATGATTAAGGGCTTAGGGGGAACTGATGCCTCTGCCTTTGAAACATGGAACACAGCATAAAAGTGAACTTTGTTAAGCTGCAATTCACTCAGGAAAGTCTTTCAAAAGCTTGGAAATGTATTAAATAAGTTGGAAAAGTCCAGAGACAGTCAAAAGAGACTGATCCTTGCAGAATGCAGAGAGGCGGTGGGTTGACGGAGGAAGGCAGGACTTAGTATGTATCAGCCCTTAATATATCTATAATTTCTTTCATGTCTCTCCACTAGAATGAAGCTCCGGGAGTTTTATTTCCTGATGCCTCTCTAGCGCCTAACCTAGGGCCTGGCACTGGCTTAGTAAATATTTGTTGATCAGGTACATGCCTATGTATGCTGAAAGAGAAGAAGGAAAGCAAGAAATTGCCAGCCTTTCTAAGTTGTTTCCTTATCTTTTTCCTTCTGCTTCTACTGACATTGCTGCTGTTTTTACTCCTCCTCCTTTTCCTTCTTTCCCTATCCATCTTCTTCTGTCTTGCTTCCTCTCCTCCTTCTCCATCTTCTTCTTCCACATTTCTAAGTAATATGAACACTTTTGGGACTAAAAATTTGGGATATTTCACCTCAAAGACATTTTCCATTCTGTACAACGGGAAAAACAGGCCAAGTTTCCAGATCTCTCAAAATAATGCTATTTTGGCTACTGGATTTTTTTTTAAGTTTTTTCTAAGTAAATCTACTTTTAAAAATTTCTAAAATTTAAGAATATTTCTAAATTCATTATTTTTTTCCGTAACAGCTAACGCCACATCCTAGTTTAATAGCATTTGCAAATTTCAGTAATGTCTTCCTGCTCCCTTGTTCAGACTCAGAAACAGTGGCATAAAGGAGACTGGACATACGCTTGTTACTGAGGTGCAATTGAATCATCTGCACCACTTTTCTTTTCCATACAGATTATTTAAATTTTACAATCCTGGAGTAGGAGAAAAAGCGCTGGAGGCATGAAATTTGGACGCAGGAAGCAAGGTGTGGTCCCAGCTCGCTATGGTCCTACTGTCTGACTTTGAACGTTTCCTTGAGTTCTCTATGTCTAATTTTGCTCATCTGACAGGACAAATAAAGTGACCTTAAGGTCACTGCTTCTAAAATACTCTGATTCTACTGCTCTCATTTTGTCACAAAATCGGTATCATCTTTACATCTTCCCCTTACACTATAGAGGCATTTAAAAATCCTACATTTTCTTCTTATAGAGAAAACTCAAAATTCACTTCCACAATTCATTTTCATGATCAGACTTTTTCATTTGTTCTTTGGTCATTCTGGTAATTGTATTGTAGTTTCCTTTGATCATTCTCCAAGATTTTTATCAACTTTCCTCTAATTACTTTAAAAAGTAAAGACAGGTATCTTAGTTTCCCATTGCTGCCACCACAAATTACCCCAAACACAGTGGCTTGCACATGTACTCTAGAACTTAAAATATTAAAAAAAAAAAAAGAATCAGAGTAGCAAATAGTGGGGAAAAATACAGTATCACCAACTTCAAAATATTTACAATTATTGTTTGCAGTTTTGATCATAAATTGATCAGTAATTCTAAATATGACATTTAAAAATCATAATTATCTTGAGACATTTTTGACAATTTCCATTAAATCCTATGAAAACATAGTTGAAAATCTATGTATATGCATAGGTATTTGCAAAAAATAAAGGTAAATGTGAAAGCTACTTCCTAATCCTACATTTTAAATTTCACTTCCAAATGCCATTGCCATTGGAAATAAAAGCAACAGCAACAAATAACTCCAATTTAAAATTTTCAATAAATTAAATATATTCAAATTAAAAAACAAAAACAAAAACCCACACAGATTTGTTCCCTTACAGTTCTGGAGGTCAGACGTCTGAAGTCAGTTTCACTGGGCTAGAGTCAAGGTGTCAGCAAGGCTGGTTACTGTTGGGAGCTCCAGGGGGAGAAACCATTTCCTTGCCTTTTTAAGCTTTTAGTGGTGACCTGTATTTTGTGGTTTGCAACCCCTTCCTCCTTCTTCCGACACATCTCTCCATCTCTGCTTCTGTCACTCCATCACCCTATCCTGTGTGTAGTCAAATCTCCTTCTGCCACCTCTTACAAAGATGCCTGTGATGACATTTAGGGCCCATCCAGATAATCCAGGACTATCTCTCCATCTCAAAACCCCTCATTTAAACACAGCTGCAAAGTTCCCTTTGCCATATAAGGATGTAGGCATCTTTGGGGGGCCATTATCCACCCTACCACAGTGTGACTTTCTCACCATTCGGAGCACAGAGTTCTTATTTTAAAAGGTCTTTCTTGGGACACTTGTACACACATGTTTATAGCAGCACAATTTGCAATTGCAAAAATATGGAACCAGCCTAAATGCCCTAGATGGAACCGGTGGCCATTATTCTAAGTGAAGTAACTCAGGAATGGAAACCCAAACATTATATGTTCTCACTGACATGTGGGAGCTAAGCTATGAGGATGCAAAGGCACAAGAATGATACAATGGACTTTGGGGACTCGGGGGGAAGGATGGGAGTGGGGTGAAGGATAAAAGACTACACATTGGGTACAGCGTACACTGCTTGGGTGACAGGTGCGCCAAAATCTCAGAAATCACCACTAAAGAACTTATCCATGTAACCAAACACCATCTGTTCCCCCAAAACTATTAAAACAAAATAAAAGTCTTTCTTGGTTTAACTTACAATACGCATCAAAACTAGGTTTTGTTTTGCTTTGTTTTTAAGTATTATGTCATCCTTTTCTTTGTTTGTAGCTAGTGTGCCTAGTTCTGGATAGGTTTTCCTTTACCTTATTTCAGGCTGCTATGTTCCTTAGCAACATTTTCTGTCATTAAAAGCATCCCCCTTATAATCTTCAAGATCTGCTGAATTCTAATGTTCTCCACTCCTGAGTCAAGGACATTAAAAAGGAAATTGTTTTTCTATGCTCACTACACTTCTGACACCAAATGTGTGGATTTTCCACACCCAGGAGTTCTCCCCTTCTCTGTAGACACCAACTGGGTGACCTACAATTTAGTTTCATTCTAACACTAACTACCTGAGTTAGCGCAGACCCCACAGGTTAAGGGCTCAGTCCCCCAAGACTGTTCCCATTTCAGATGCCAATTCCAAAGAGAGGGTCCCCATGTCACCCAGACTTAGGTCTGACTTGATGACCAAATAAGAATTCCCATAACCCCTTTCTCAGGTTAGATAATTTGCTATAACAGCTCTCAGAACTCAGGGAAACACTTTACTTACATTTACTGGTTTATTAGAAAATATATTATAAAGGATACAAATGAACGGTCAGATGAGGAGGTATGGAGGTCAAGGTATGAGAGCTGGTACAGAGATTTTTATACTCTCTCTGGGGATGCCACCTTTCTGGTACTTCCACTTGTTCACCAACCTGAAAGCTCTCTGAACCCCTTCTTTTAGGGTTTCTACAGAGATTGCATTATGCAGGCATGGTTGATTAAATTACTGGCCAGAGGTTGCATTATGTAGGCATGATTGATTAAATTATTGGCCATCTCCAGCCACTCTCTGCTCCCAGGAGGCTGGTGGTGGGGGGTAGGGGGTGAAAGTTCTGACACTCTCATCACATGTCTGGTACCTCTGGCAACCCCAACTCCCATCCTGAAGCTATCTAGGAGCCCCAGCCACCAATCATCCATTAGCACACAAAAAGACACATTTATCACTACTAGGATTCCAAGGGTCTTACAAGCTCTTGTGTCAGGAACAAGAGATGAAGGAAATCTATATTTCTTATTATGTTACAAGTCCACACAGCCACAATCTGGCAAACAGCACTGTTTTGCTAATAATGCTAGGAGTGGTTAACTATGAACCATGTTCATGGGGCTTCTGTTCTGAAAAGACAATGGGCACTTACCTGCAACCAAACAGCCAGGGGGGTGCACCTGCTCATTCCTGAACACCCTCCCAGAAGAAACTCATGGGCCTGCACAAAGAATAATATGCTCAGTCCCCAACTCAAAGTATCACACATTTTGAACAGAGGCTATTTGAGCCTTCTACTGATTGGATTCTCATTTCCCTGGCAAAGCTTAAGAAATATTTGATGAAGCTTAAGAAATATGGCCTTGCACTGGCCCTAAAATACCAGTACAAGAGAGGATAGGCAATACCAACCATGAGAGAAGGAAGTGACAACAATGTGCTTGAATCTTAAGCTAAATTATTCAAGCAGATGGAGTCAGGAAAACACAAGTGCTCTCTCTGATGGAATCTGCTCACTGGATCAGAAAATAGGACTTTAACGAGCCCACAGTTGTCTGTTTCGAGCTCCAGCTGCAGGAAAGGAGTGTTCTGTGTCCCTGACCAAATCCCTAAGAGAAATCATTCATTTTCTATTGGGTATAGAAATCCCAACATATGTGCTCCACCAGAGACAAATTTGCCAGTTGTTGAAATGGTTCTATATAAAGAGAGTGATGTTTTGACTTTAAAACAAACAAAAAGTTTAATATAAGCTGTGTATTAGTCCATTTTCACACTGCTATGAAGAAACACCTGAGACTGGGTAATTTATAAAGAAAAAGAGGTTTAATGGACTCACAGCTCCACATGGTTGGGGTGGCTTCACAATCATGGCAGAAGGCAAACGAGGAACAAAGGCACTTCTTACATGGTGGCAGGCAAAAGAGTGTGTGCAGGGGAGCTGTTCTTTATAAAATCATGAGACTTACTCTCTATCACAAGAATAGCATGTGAAACACCCTCCCCCATGATTCAATTACCTCTCACTATGTCCCTTCCATGATACATGAGGATTATGGGAACTACAGTTCAAGATGAGATTTGGGTGGGGACACAGCCAGGCCATATCAGCTGAAACCAGGTTCCCATCACAGGAGAACTCTGTCCATTAGAACTATCAGTGGACTGACTGGGCCATCTTGAGACAGAGAAATCCCTGTCACTGACTGTTCAAAAGGAGGTCAGACAACTATATCTCAGAGTGTGGCAGAGGGGATTTAAGTGATAAATAGAGAGACAAAAGAGAGAATTAGCCTTAATGTCTTCAAAGAGTCTTATAAGCTTGGTATCTAATCATTCTAAGGCCAAGTCTAATGTGATCTGATGACTCACCCGAAGTCATTAAGCTGAAAGACCTCAAGGAGACCAGTGAATTCTGTGTCCACCCAAAAAGCTCAGGTTGCCTTCAAAACAAAATTTTATCAGTCCAGAAATAGAATACACTTTAATCAATCTAGCCAGTCAGGGACCTTACCAAAAGAAAGGACAGAGAAGCTAAAAGTGGATGACCGGAGACTAAAACAAAAGTATCCGATGTCTACCTCTGAAGCTGGATCTCCACGGTCCTAAATGAAACCCTACAAAAGGGCATCTAATCCCTCTCCTTTCACGTGAGTCCTCCTTAAGGTGTGCTGGGCAGGGAAAAAAAAAAAAAAAAAACAACAGCTAAGTGTCACTGTGTTGCAGAAGCAGGGTCAAAGCTGAGGACCTTTTGTCCTTGAGTAGCACAGGGTCAATGACATCAGAGTCCACATGACAAAGCCTCTTTAAGTCACCCATTCTGGAGTCTTCTCTTGGAGGACTGACCCTGGGATTGGCATTTCTTGGAAGCCCTCTCTTTCTGGATTGTGCCCTGTAAAAATTGTGTCTGAGATGTCAACAAGCTCAAGCAAGTGCTGTGTCCTGGAGAAGGCCAGGAAGGAAAGAACTAGGTGGCCAAGGAGAAAGGTGTCATGGGGCAGAATTTTGCAGTCGTTCTAGTTGAAGAGGCTTCTCTAGATTCAGGTCAGCTCTCTTTGGGTAGCACCGAAAGAATAGGGTTTGGAACAAAAGCCTTGTGTTAATGAACACTGTCATCTGCTCCCAGAACATAAGACAGTGCCTGCACACTTGGCATGTATGAATGAATATTGTTGAATGAATGAATGAATCAGTAAATGAATCTGCATAGCCTTTTTTTTTTTTTTTTTTTGAGACAGAGTCTTGCTTTGTCACCCAGGCTGGAGTGCAGTGGCACAATATCGACCCACTGCAATCTCTGCCTCACAGGCTCAAGCCATTCTCCTTCCGCAGCCTCCTGAGTAGCTGGGATTACAGACACACACCACTGCATCCAGCTAATTTTTGTATTTTTAGTAGAGACGGGGTTTCTCCATGTTGCCCAGGCTGGTCTTGAACTCCTGACCTCAGGTGATCCACCCGCCTCGGCCTCCCAAAGTGCTGGGATTACAGGGGTGAGCCACTGCACCCAGTCGATGATTAGGGGTTTAGAGGGAGAATTGAGGTTTAGTAGGGTGGGGGTTGGTTGCAGCCAAGAGAAATAAATAACTTAAAAAAAAAATGACCCTAGCTTCAAACATGCACACCTAACACTTGACATTTGCCACCTTCCTTTTTAGAGACTCTCAGATTCCTCTCTGATGAGATAAGCCTTCACCCAGACAGACCCAAACCAATGACAATAGACACTGAATGTGGGGCTGGAGGTTGGGAGGTGGGGGAGTCATTTCCATTTGTTTCAACATCTCAGACTGACAATGAGTCATCTGTATCTGTGACCAATACCTGTCTACATGACCCTGATATAGCCTGTGTTCTCTTTCTTTACTCATCAGAGACTTGGCTTCCCCCTGTGCTTGTTTAAGCCTTGTATGGGGAGACATCTAATTAGGCTTAGGGACTTGGCTCTGACTCTGTAGCAACCCTGGAGGTGCAAAGACAATTGTCTTGGCATCTGCTCTCAGCAAACTTGCTCTCTGGATGATTTACTGGGGAGGAAAAAGGGGTGCTGTTATTGTCACTCACTGTATATGTGTGTGTGTGTGTGTGTGTGTATACATATATACATATATAGGTGTATATATACATATATAGGTGTACATATACACATATATAGGTGTGTATATATATACATATATATACATATATTTAATTCTTAAAGATCACACTATTGCCACTATCTGTGGGTATGAAATTATTCATGGTCCATCCAGTGCTGGGTGCATGCTGGACTTCGCTGTGTTTGTCTTAGCAGGAGCTGGTAACAGCCTGATGCTGACAGCAGGTCTATGACAGTGCAAGCGTTCACAGTAGCCTTCCTACTGGAGCTACTGTGGGAACGGTGACATTCCCAAGGGGTCTCAGCTGTGACCCAGCACTGCAGAGGCTGCACGCAAAGGTTATCACGGCTAAAAACAGCTTCCCGAAAGGGCAGGTCAAGCATCAGTTATGCTTCATTCTCAGAACAAGATCCACTCGTGACTAGTGGTTTTAACATTTATTTTTCACATGGAGATGAGCCAATTTCTCTCATTAGCCTCTTGTTTTGTTTGTTTTGTTTTCTCTAAAAATTGTGGGATAAGGGTAGGGCACAGTGGCTCATGCCTGTTATCCCAGCACTTTGGGAGACTAAGACAGGAAGATCACTTAATCGAGGTCAGGAGTTTGAGACCAACCTGGGGAATGAAGCAAGACCCTATCTCTTTAAAAATAAAAAACAAAACAAAAAACTCCTAGCTACTCTGGAGGCTGACATGGGAGGATCAATTGAGCCCAGGACTTTGAGGTTGCAGTGAGCCATGATCACACCACTGCACTTCACCCTGAGTGACAGAGAAAGATCCTGTCTCTTAAAAAAAAAAAAAATTGTGGGATAAAAAATGTCTTCCCTTTCAATTGTAAACATGAATCCTATTTAAACGCATCTAAGCTAAAACTGGTCTTGTTCATTACATATATCTCTCTATACAAACATACATAATACATCCCACAAACCCTAAAGCAAAGTACTCAAGTGATCATACCTCTCTAAACGGAAGACAAAGGGTCATAGGCCCTTCACATCTTTAGGCGTTAAGATTGGTTCCTCATCTTCCCTTGCTGGTCATACTTAGCACATAGGATGTGCTGTGGGAGCGAGAACCAGACATCATTTGTCAGCGACAGCTGTCTGGACAGCTGGGGAGAGCCCTGTGTTACTTTCCTGAAACTCTCTGGCTGACTCTTTTGCATTGACCTTTCATATTGCCTGCAGCACACTAGCTCTGGGAAATGACATCTCCAAACTAAAACTCTAGTCACTTTTCACTCGCACAGTCAGAGTTCTTGCTCCAGATCTCCGATTTGTTATTGCATCTCACCACCTCTTCCTCTGTGGCCGCTGCCCCCACATCAGTCCAGAGTCTCCATTTCCTTATTCCACTGCCCTCTTTTCACAAGACTCTAGGCTTGCTGCCAAGTATTCACAAAACAAGCAATCTGAGAATTTCAGAGTGAGGAATAGGAACCTGAGTATCCCCTTGTCTCGGATGCCCTACTGCCCTAGAAGCTCTCCAGACTGAAATGAGAGTGGTTCCTTCTGAGTGAGGAACCATGGTTTTGGAAACTGCAATTCAGCAAGACTTCCATTCTGAATATGGACTCAGTGGAGGTCTGTGTGCAATGCTGTCTTTATCTGAGTCTTCCTCTGCCATTTCTTGTTTAATTTGGTCATGATAGCCACCAGAGTGTCATTAACACACTCAAATGAAGTAGGAGCATAATAAAAAATGTTAAAACACTAAAATGTTGGCGTAGTCCAACTGACATGCATGTATTATATTCTATAAGAAGAAAAAAAGGAGGGAAAGGAAAGGAAAGGAAACGAAAGGGAGGAAAGATAGAAAGAAAACTAAGACAAACCTTTTTTTTTTTTTTTTCTCGAGAGAATCTCACTCTATCACCAAACTGGAGTGCGATGGCGCGATCTCAGCTCACTGCAACCTCCAACTCCCTGTTTCAAGTGATTCTCCTGCCTCAGCCTCCCGAGTAGCTGGGATTACAGGCACACGCCACCATACCCAGCTAATTTTTGTATTTTTAGTAAAGACAGGGCTTCACCATATTGGCCAGGGTGGTCTTGATCTCCTGACCTCGTGATCTGCCCACCTCAGCCTCCCTAAGTGCTGAGATTACAGACATAAGCCACTGCGCCCTGCCAGCCAAACATTTTTAATAAAATGTATCTGGGTGCTAGCATATGTAGGCTACATGAATAAGAAACTCTCCAGTCACCACTTCCAGTAATCTGTAGAAGGAAATACTTTCATATTTAGTGTTTGAAAGGTACTATGTATTTATTCTAATCTAGCACCACCAGAGCATTAAATAAACAAGCAAGCGCCTGCAATTCAGTGAGATCCACCCTACCTCCAGTTGAAGAATATATAAAGTGGTGTGAATGCACCAGGAAGGAAGACACACATTGCCTGAGGTGGGATTGCAGAAAAGGAACCAACTGAGCCAGGCTGTGAAGGACGAGGAAGATTTGCTCAGAGCCAGAGTAAGGCAGGCAAAGCATGAACAATAAAGAGTGCAAATTCAAATGCGGCCTTAACTTACCTTTGAAAGCCGTAATTGAAAGAAGGTTAGAGAATTTTATGGATGCATCTGTGTCTGTTACTATAAATCTAGACAACTGAAAGTTCAGCTCACCCTCATTGGACATCAGTCAATCTAGAAGGCTGCTTTCAGTTTAATTTTTTCCTTGGAATAGGACAAGTAGACAATCTGAGAGTATTAACCTGGACTGTGGCGTATGCAACCAGAGGCTGAATATTTTAAAGTGACAGATAGAATATTGATAACTGGCAGCCAAGAAAGTACCTAAAAGCCCATCCTTGGCATTCTGACATTCTTAAGCATTGCCCTAGGCATTCTTTCCCTGCCATTATACCATGGTTTTTAAAAGAATTTCCACCTCCTAAATCTTCTGCTTCTCTCTTCCCCCAGATTAACCAATGATAGGACCTTCTCCTTGACAGAGAAGGCAGATGCTGTCTATGAGCTGGCTTTGAACTTCCCACAGGCAATTCTACAAAGGTACTTCTCTCTGCCCAAACCTTCCTTCTGGGTCTGGTCATCGGCCTTGCCTTCCTGCCAATCTTGCACCTTTCTCTGCCCTAGGCTACCATTCCATCTCTAGAGGCACCTTCCCAATAGCTAATTTTAAAGTAAACCCTTTGTTTTGGAATAGCTATATATTTCCAGAAAAGTTGCAAAAATAGTACAGAGAATTTCTATATACCCTCATCGAACTTGCCCTAGCATGCACATGGTATCTTGATATATTACCTTGGTGTATCTGCCCAAATCAAGGAAACAATGTTGGTAGAATACTGTGAACTAATCACCAGACTTTATTTGGATTTCATCAGTTTCCCCTCATCTCCTTTTTCTATTCCTAATAGCATTTTACCATATCCAAACCACTAAAATATTAAAACAATAACAAAACAATAACAATAACAAAATCCTGTATGAAACACCCATGACTTCCCTCCCCCCAACATCGTTCTCACTGGTAAACTCTTGTTTTCCCTTCTACATCTCAGCTCATGGCAACCGCTACAACTGCCTTTGCCAAGGTTGCTAAAGATTCAATTATTTCTAAATCCACGGACCTTTTCTTTTTTCTTAGCTACATTGCACAGGGGTGTGATGGGCCACATCTGAGGTCAGTAACCAACATGCGTTGGTGTTGCATTGACCGCTTGTTCTGTTTCTGAGCAATTTCATGTTTGTCACTTTCAACCTCCCCTTGATCTTTTTCTGTCTTCCTCACCCCTTTCTTCCTTCCTTTCCTCCTTTCTTTCCTTTCTTCCCTCTTCTTTTTTCTTTTCTCATTTCTTGTAGGGTTCTCTTTCTTCTGTCACAGGTCGGGTCTATAATTTCTTTTCTTCTCACTCTAGGCATTCTTGCAGATAGATCTTATTTCTTCAATTAATCAATAGATCAAGTGACTCTCAAACCTACATCTACCCACCCAAAATCTCCCTTGAGCATCCCAGCATCTACAAATGCCCACAGCCCTGCTCTACAGGCAGCTGGAAGTGAACGTTGCACATCAAGACTGGCAACTTGCCCAGCAGTGATTTCCTTCTTTGGGGGATGAACTTAACTGAAAAGGAGAATCAGCACGGACCTAAGCACTGGGTGTTGCACCGGTATTTACACTGTTCTTAAACCTGGGCTAGGGTGACAGAGGGGAGGGAGGATCACTACTCTGCAGCATCCTGTTATGTGCATAGAGCCATGGGGCTGCGTTACAGCTGATGTTAAAATTTTGAGCCAGCCCACCATGGTGGCTCACACCTGTAATCCCAGTGCTTTGGGAGGCCAAAGTGGGAGGATCACGTGAGGCCAGGAGTTTGAGACCAGCCTGCGCAACACAGCAAGACCCCCATCTCTACGAAAATTAAAAAAATTAGCCAATGCAGCGATGTGCACCTGTAATCCCAGCTACTCAGGAGACTGAGGTGGGAGGATTGCTTGAGCCCAGGAATTGGAGGCTGCAGTGAGCTATGACTGTGCCACTACACTCTGGCCTGGGAAACAGAGTGAGACCCTATCTTTGGAAAAGTATTCTAAACCAATGTCAAGGAAAAAGGTGGAAGTGCGCACGTTGGTGACTGACCTCAGATGTGGCCCATCACACCCCTGGGCAGCCCTCTCTGTAAGCTGCACTCTGCCTCTAAAGGTGAGTTTCCTCCACCTGGAAGAGTCTTCCTCTGCCTGGAAGAATGACCAAGGCCCACTCATCCTTCCAATCTTGGCTTCTGTATCCCCTGTCTTGGACAGTCTTACTTGGCCCCCAGACTAGGTTGAGTTTCCTCTCCTCTCACTTAGCACAGCATGGTAAGGCTGGGTCCCTTTCTCCCAAGGGCAGGGCATGCCTCTGTGTTTCTGCAACATCCCTGGCACCTAGGAGCCACCTGGCTCCAGGGAGGGTCCAGGTACATGCTGGTTATGCAGAGGAAGGGCTGAATGAATAAGATCAGCCAGCCATGCCTTGTCTGTATGAGGACAACAGGTAGAAGGAGCAGGAATTAGTTCCCTGCTCTCCCCCAACCCCCAAAGAGACTTCCCCGTGGGATTGTCCACCTTCCCAGTGTGTAAAAACAGAATGAGAAAAGGGAGAGAACAAGTCATATTTTTATTAGCCTATTTGGAGAATCTGGCTGATGTTTTTTCTCTCTTAGAGTACATGCCAATCAAGAGGGACAGTGCTATATTAGAACCAGACATTTCTCCAGCAGCCTGCCTGGTGTCCCAACAACCCAGGATATTCTGTAGCCTTTGGGCAACCCTCACTTACCCCTCCATTCTAGCCCCAGTCCTCTAATTCAATCATTCTTATTACACACTTCTCACTCCCCCTTGCTTTCATCCCCAAAAAATCCGCAGACCCCCATGCACGTTAATAAGGCAAGTTGTGGGGTGCAGAGGTAAGACAAAAAAGGAGAGCATCGTTTCCTTTTTTTGTTGTTGTTGGAACAGAAAAGCACTTAGTAAAAAACAAAAACAGAAACAAAAAACAACACGGCAAACTATGATAGCCTTTGTTGCCAATATAAACTCATGCACTTTATCGGCTGTCTGTGCTCTGGGATTGATTCAGTATGACAACTTCTTTATCACTGACCCAGGGAATCCCCAGAACTGCCTGTGCCCTGCAGTCTGGGAGGCTAATGCAGCCCCTGGGGGAATTCTGCTCAGTCAAAGCAAGATCTCCATTAAGACTTTTGGCTGGCTGTCACACGTCACTGTAAACTCACAGGCTGTCTTAGTAGAGGACAAGTTACCAGCAGGGTGACCTTTGTTCTTAAGGATAAATGAAGGAAAATAACATGGTTTTTCTCCTGCTAGAGATGCTGTGTTGGGTGCTACATAGACAACTCAGAAGAGAAACTGACAGTCTGAGAAAAACATTAGTGACAGACTAGCCGAAGCAAGCCTAGACTGTGGCACTGCATTTACAAAGGACAGTGAAGTGAAACTAAGACAGTAAGCATTGCGGTCCCCTCCTGCAGCCAGTGTCTAAATGATTGCTCTCCATTTTCTCCCACTCTTACTCTGGTTCTCAAATTCTTTTCACAGGAATGTGTGTTTGATTCTTTCAATCTCATTGAAAGGCAAATGATTATTTTATTTCACACTATCTTAAAATTTTACCTTTGAAACACATACACAGAAACACAACACCATGGAATACTACGCAGCCATAAAAAAGAATGAAATCATGTCTTTTGCAGCAATGTGGATGGAGCTTGAGGCCATTATTTTAAGTGAATTAACTGAGAAACAGAAAATCAAATACTGTGTGTTCTTACTTTAAGGGGGAGATAAACAATGGGTACACATGGACACAAAGTAATAACAGACATTGGGGACTCAAAAAGGGGAAAAAGTAGGAGAGGGGTGAGGGTTGAAAACGCACCTCTAGGGTACAATGTTCACTATTCAGGTGATGGGTACACCAAAAGCCCAGACTTTACCACTACACGATTACTCACATAACAAACATGCACGAGAAAACCCAAACTAATAATAATAATAATAATAATAATAATAATAATAATGTTTAAAAAAAAACAAATGGGGCCCACGATAACAACATTTACCTTTGAGCCTCCCAACTGTTCTTTTTGCTGCTTCCAGACTTTTAATGGACCATATTCAATGCTCATTTAAATCTGAGTAGACAACAGCTCTAGAAGGCTCAGAATTGGAAGCCTAATCCACTGGAAACCTTCGCCTCAATGTCAATTTAGGTCAATGCGTTACTTCCCTCAAGGGCAATTGCACTTAAAGTTCTCCTCAAAACCGGGGAGCCAGGAGACTTTATTTTTGTTATTGGATGACAGCATGCGGGAACCACTAAATGGAAGAGGAGGAAGAGAAGGGATGCATGTCAACGAACTACACCTCCTAGTAAGCTAAGTGGCTGTCTCCTATGCTGATGCCAGAGGCCTGTAGTGGAGGGTATGATTTGTACTCATCCTGCCTATTGTTCATCATTACCTGAAATAATCAATGCTATCACAACTCAACTCATACCAGCACAGAACCATGGGATTCCTGACAAGGAACTCTCATCTCACTTGCCTACTGATTGTAAGGCACCGCTCCATACAGAAGGAAGATTTGAAGGCATCACATGTCCTTGGCCGTCTTAATGGAACAATAATAAATTACATGCATAGACATTCACCCTTGAATAAAGGCAAGGCCAGCTGCATCAAATGCTTTGCTAAACCATTGGGTGATGCCAGTCCAGTTTTGCCACATGCATAATAAATACATTTTCGTTCTTCAAACTTTATTTATGTATTTTTAATTTGGCGATTGGGTAAGGAAAGAGAATGGTTTGGCAGAGAAACAAAAATGCTATCAACACACAAATGCATGTGTGCACACACACACATACATAAAAAATATGTCCTTCGTATAGCATCTATTCTCATATGTGATGGTAAAGTGAGAAGGGGGAATTGCTTGCATTTCGAAGATAGAAGGCTTGAAGCTGTCAATGATGAAAACATTTCTAATTCGAAGCCCCTACTGGGTATGCATGGAGAACTGAGGTTGTTTTGGGTAGCATCCTAGTATCTCAAGGGGATAAAGGGCCTGGAGGCAGACAGGAAATAAGGCCAGTCCTAGTATCTTGTAGACAGTGGCATGGCTTTGGAAATAAATGCCTCTGAATTTGGGGCCCGAGGATCTGAATCCTGGTTTTGGACTTAGCAGAGACATGGTCTGGGGCCAGTTACTTCTTCTAACTTTAATATTTTAGCCTTTAAAATTGGGATAGTGATACCTGCATCCTAGAATACTTATACAGATTAAATGAAATAATACATGCAAGAACTTGACATCTGGCACATTGTAGACATTAAGTGTTGGTGGCCTCCAAATTGAGTTAGAGATGGGAGATATGTGGTCATCCATATCCCTGCAATTCCAGGGTATGGCCATCGCTGACTCTACTCCTGAATGGGTGCAGATCAGTAGATCCTTGGAGGAGCCTTGAAGCCCATCATTTTCAAACCCATCAAGTGAACCCATCTGATTTGAGCATTTTGCTGCTAAGAGTGGACCCTGGGGTTTGATTTCCCTCTTTGTCAGCTTGTTTATGTGTTACAGGACCAGACATCCCCATCAGAAATCAGCCCTCAGGCCTGTGGCTGTTCACAACAGTGGTATGGATGAACCAGCTTACACCTAATGTCCTACTAAAAGAAAACAGCTCCAGGCTGTCTCCATCTTCCTTGACATTTGTCACAACTTGAGTTTCCTTACCCAGGATTTAATTTTCTGGCTCAGAGTCTTTTATTTCTTTTCACTTAACTGAGAGTCCTGTTCTTAAGGAAAGTCTCTCCTAGGTTAGGGAGAATCACTCGCCTTTGCCTGACAAACAGTGGCAGCTGCAGCCAGGGATGCAGCTGGACCCGTTGTACACAATCTAGTCAGGGCCATGCGAGGTTTCCTTGGGAGTCCTCCTGTCCTTCTCTTCCTATTGAGAAATTCCCACTTTTTCTGCTTCTTCAGAAGGCCGTTTTACTTGAGATTTTGAAATCGCTTGTCTACTTTTTCCCTTAGCTTTCTTTTCTTTTCTTTTCTTTTCTTTTCTTTTCTTTTATTATACTTTAAGTTCTGGGATACATGTGCAGAACGTGCAGGTTTGTTACATAGGTATACACGTGCCATGTTGCTTTGTTGCACCTATCAACCTGTCATCTACATTAGGTATTTCTCCTAATGCTATCCTTCCCCCAGCCCCCCAACCCCCGACAGGCCCCTGTGTGTGATGTTCCCCTCCCTGTGTCCACGTGTTCTCATTGTTCAACTCCCACTTATGAATGAGAACATGCGGTGTTTGGTTTTCTGTCAATGGTCATTAGAGAAATGCAGATCAAAACCACAATGAGATACCATCTCATGCCAGTTAGAATGGCGATTATTAAAAAGTCAGGAAACAACAGATGCTGGAGAGGATGCGGAGAAACAGGAATGCTTTTACACTGTTGGTGGGAGTGTAAATTAGTTCAACCATTCTGGAAGACAGTGTGGTGATTCCTCAAGGATCTACAACTAGAAATACCATTTGACCCAGCAATCCCATTACTGGGTATATATTCAAAGGATTATAAATCATTCTACTATAAAGACACATGCACACATATGTTTATTGCGGCACTGTTCACAATAGCAAAGACTTGGAACCAGCCCAAATGCTTATCAATGATAGAATAGATAAAGAAAATGTGGCACATATATACCATGGAATACTATGCAGCCATAAAAAAGATGAGTTCATATCCTTTGCAGGGACATGGATGAAGCTGGAAAGCATCATTCCCTTAGTTTTCTTTTCTATATGACTTTCATTTTCTTTTTTTATAATTTCAACTTTTGCTTTAGATTCAGAAGGTATACATTTAGGTTTATTACATCAGTATATTGCATGATGCTGAGGCTTGGAATATGAGTGATCTCATCACTCAGATAGTGAGCATAGTACCCAAGCGTTAGTTTTTCTTTTTTTTCATTTATTTTTATTGATTTTAAAATTTTTTACTTCCATAGGTTTTTGGGGAACAGGTGGTGTTTGGTTACATGAGTAAGTTATTTAGTGGTGTTTTGTGAGATTTTGGTGTATCCATTACCTGAGCAGTATACATTGCACCCAATTTGTTGTCTTTTATCCCTCACCCCCTTCCCACCATTTCCCCTTGAGTCTCCAAAGTTCACTGTGTCATTCTTATGCCTTTGCATCCTCATAGCTTTGCTCCCACTTACAAGTGAGAACATACGATGTTTGGTTTACCATTCCTGAGTTACTTTGCTTAGAATAATAGTATCCAATCTCATCCAGGTTGCTGTGAATGCCATTAATTTATTCCTTTTTATGGCTGCGTAGTATTCCTCTCTCTATATATGTTTCTTTATCCACTCGTTGATTGATGGGCATTTGGGTTGGTTCCATATTTTTGCAATTGCAAATTGTGCTGCTATAAACATGCCTGTGCAAGTATCTTCTTTGTATAATGTCTTCTTTTCCTCAAGGTGTATACCCAGTAATGGGATTGCTGGATCAAATGGTAGTTCTACTCCACTTTTAGTTTTTTAAGGAATCTCCACACTGTTTTCCATAGTGGTTACACCAACAGTGTAGAAGTGTTCCATGTTCACCGCATCCATGCCAACATCTATTATTTTTTGATTTTTTGATTATGGCCATTCTTGCAGGAGTAAGGTGGTATTGCATTGTGGATAGGGAGATATTGAAAATGTTGACACTGAAGAGACTAGACATCACTCAGGGGAGATGTCCTGCTAGACTGTGAGTTCAGCTGAGACCTCAGGGCTGGGTTGGAGAACTATTAGAAAAGAAGCCATGACTCAAAGACAGTCACCCAGAGAGGGTACCAAGAGAAAGAAGACAGTTGAGGGTTGTATCTGGGCATGTGAACACCTAAGGGGTGAGCCAAGGAAGAGGAGTCAGTGAAGAAGCAGAGAAAGGGCAGTCCAGGAGGTGGGAAGAACATGAGGAGAGAGTGATGCCATTGCCCACTGGGGATTGAGAGTACCAGTTCTGAAGGGGAAAGTATTAGCCTGGAAATTGGAGGACGCATAGCTAAGAGAATGAAATCCAAATTATGGAAAAGATTTGAAACAAAACAATACATCCATAGACTCTTCCATCCAAATTCCTTAGCATCAGATACCCCTACGTGACCCAGTCCTAACCACCTTCTCTTCATGCTACTTGTGTCATTGACTTTGCCTTAGCTCTAGCTGCACGGGCTCTTGTAATTACACTTGCCTCCCTGCCATCTGCCTTCACCTTGCCTCTTTCCTCTGCCTGGAATTCTCTCTCCTCAGGTCTTCTTATGGTCATTTGCTCACATTGCAAATGCAAACTCTTCAGAGATTCATTATCTGATTACCCAATATGGCTTCACTACCAAGCCCCCATCTCAAGCAAAGAAGAATTTTCTTCTTCACGTCCTTTTTTGCTGTGTTTCCCCTTTACTCTTGAATGTTAACTCCATGAGAAGAAAGTTTTTTCTTGTTCACTGCTTTTTCCCCATAGGGGAAGCCTAGCAGAGGAGCAGGCACATAGTCAGCCCCTCTGAGAGTTAATTTTATGTAAACTTGACTGGATTAAGGGATGCCCAGGTAGCTGGTAAAACGTTTCTGAATGTGTCCATGAGGGTGTTTCAGAAGACATTGACGTTTGAGTCAGTAGGCTGAGTAAAGATCATCCTCACCAATGTGGGCATCGTCCAACCCATGGAGGGCCCAAATAGAACAGAAAGGTTGAGAAAGAGCACATTGCTCTCTCTCTCTGTGTCAGCAGGGACATCTATCTTCTCCTGCCCTTGGACATCAGCACTCCAGGAACTTGGACTATCGGACCCAGACCAGGACCATTGTCTCTTCTGGTTCTCAGACCTTCTGACTCAGACTGAATTATACCACTGGCTTTCCTGGTTCTCCAGCATGCAGATAGCAGATTACAGGACTTCTCCACCTCCATAATTTTATGAACCACATCCCATGCTAAATCTCTCTCTCTTGCTGTTTCTCTCCCTGTCTTCCCCTCTTCTGTCTCTCTCCCTGTCTTCCCCTCTTCTGTCTCTCTCTCTCTCTCTCATACACACACACACACACACACACACACACACACATACACACAAATCATATTTGTTCTCTTTCTCTGTAGAACCCTCACTAATACAGCCCTCAAAAAAATGTTGAAGAAAAGCAGAAAAGAGGTAAAGACAAAAGAAAGGAGGGAGAAAAGATACAGCTTATTTGTTGAATAACTCAAGCAAAGCAGCAGTCCAATAAAGGTCTTTGGGCCATTTGCTTTAACACACGTGGGAGAATGGTGTGCAGTTTTCATGTCAATTATTTATATATAGAAATCCATAAATGACTGTACGCTGCCTCAGACAGCTTCAAATACACTGGCGCCCTCAAGCCCTCAGTGTATAAATATTTCAGTCACTGAGAAAGGTAGTTTTGCTTCTTATAAATATTCCCTTTATAATAAAATTTAGCCCATTGAATTGCATGCATTCTCAAAAAAAGTATGTATAGAATGTAAGGGAACCCAGTCATGGTGGCACTGGTCTGTATGATCATTAATTACAAATAAATTTAGCCAGGATGGGAAGATTTTACATCAGCCCGACAGGAAGACTTTTCTCCATTATGTGCACATACCTATGAAAGCTCCAGCAGTCATAACTGCAGTTTTGCTTGTTTTGCCCTACAAACTGCTCTCACACACTCAGGCTCCTTACCCCACACGAATCATAAAACCAAATGCATGTTGGGGATTTAGTCTTGGAGACATTCAACTTTCCTAAGTAGTTTATCCAGAACTATTTTCCTAGACACAATTCTACAAGAAATTGCAAACTGGGGATTTTGTGAAATATTTTTGGTAACTAAACTACTTTGTACAAGCAGAAATAAAAATTTATCATAATTTTAGTTTTACCCCAAATAAAAGACTAAAATCACACATAACAATAAAAAACCCTAACCATCTACAAAATAAAATTTCTTTCTCTACTTCTCATTTGCTTTTTAAGTACATTCCATTTCACATTTGGATATTCCAAGAAAGTAGTGAGTAATGAAGAGATTCGGAACATGAGATTATGAGAAAAGCCTTGAGTATGTGTTTGGGGTGTGTGTGTACGTCTTTGTGTGTGTGTGTATTTGTGTGTGTGTGTGTGTGTGCTTCCTATGGTTTGAATGTGCATGTCCCTTCCGAAATTTATGTTGAAACTTAATCCCCAATGCAACAATATTAAGTGATGCAACTCTTAATCACCTTTAAAAGGTGATTAGCCCATAAGGCTCTGCCCTCATGGATATGATTAATCCTTTATTAAGGGGCTGGAGAGAATCAGCTGGGCTCTTTTGCTTTTCCATCCTCCAACATGTGAGGAACCAGCAACAAGATGGCCATCATGGAATCAGAGACAGGGGCCCTCACCAGTCACTCAACCTACCAGCACCTTGATCTTGGACTTCCAAGCCTCCAGAACTGTGAGAAAATACATTTCTGTTCTTTATAAATTACCTTGTCTCAGGATGTTTCTCAGGTATTTTCTTATAACAGCACAAATGGACTAAGACAGTGCTTGTGTGCACACACTTCCCTACCAAAGTCATCTCAGTCTTGGACTTTTGGGGGAATGGTTAACATTTGTTGTTCAATGATTTAAAGTCATTGGGGGTGGTGGTAATGATATTACTGTTTAGTGAATGATATAGTCCTCAACTGCTCTCTTTTTCCATTAAAGAATGGGCTCTTTCCAGCTATGGCTGCAAACTATAATCCATCTCCCTACCTTTTATTTGCTTTCAGAAGCCTGTGGCAGAGCATCCTGTGGGGCCCCTTTCAGAGGCAATGTAGTGCAACTGAAGGAGTTTCCCTGAGGATCGTGTAGCCCTGGGTCCTTCCCTCCCCACCTCCTTTAGCTCTATGACCTTGGGCGAATGACTAAACCTTTTTGAAGACCTGCTGTCATCATCTGTAAAGCGTAAACCATACATTGGGCATCTGAAGGAAGTGCAGCTGATGACTGAGCTCCTTCATCTCCAGGCTCCACGGCTGTGGGTGTGGGGCGGGACATGCCACCGGGTACACAAAGGGCTGATTTGTGAGTGGGGAGACTTGCAGAGACAAGCTCCCTAGACTCACTGCTCATACCCTCTAGGCCCACTCAAGAGATAGTGCATGTGGTCCAGGGTCCTGGGCAGATTTTCCCCACTGCACCCAAGAACTCTCTCTGCAGAAAGAAAAAAAAAAAAAGAAGCCCCTTCCCTGACTTTAGTTTCAGATGACAGGCTACATACTGATACATTAGGTATAACTACACACATGGCAATATGGTAAGTGATTACTCTGCTAAAAAAAAAAAAAAAAAAAAAAAAAAAGGAAAAAAGAAAAGAAAAATCCGAATTCAATAGGAGCTCTGCTTCTAAAAACAAACACACTCTCAGCAATGGACTCCATCATGATGGTGGGTAGAAAAAAAAAAATAGAAGATTTAGAATTAGAGGACTGGTGTCCAACTGGTGCATTTCTTACCAACTGGGTGACTGTGGACAAGTTTTTTAAACTGAGTCTTTTTTCATCTGTAAAACAAGAATAAAAGATTTTTGACCCTCATAGTGCTCTTCGAAAGATTAAATGGTCAATAAGATAAGGTAGATGTGGTGTCATTGTTGCTGCTCACCAAAGTTTTATTTTCTCATTTCCTTCTGGGCCACAAGATTGTACCTATGCTCTCCATGAAGTCAGATGTAGCCACATGACTTGCTTGGGCCAATGAAATTTGAGCAGAAGGAGCTTGTGTCACTCCCAGGTGGAAGTACGCAAGAACCAATGCATGGTTTTCCTGCTCTCTTTCCCCTGCTGCCGTGACTCTGATAGCTCACCTTGATGTGGAAGTGTCTGAAGCAAAAGTGGCCCCAACTGATGTTCTAAAATTTGCAGCTGGCCTTGCGTGAATACAACATAAACCTTTGTTGTGTCAAACCAAAAATATTTTGGAGGTTTTTGTAAGTATAGTAAAACGTAGCCTATCCTGACAAATATATGTTAGCAAAGCTTTGTCAAATATAACATGTTCTGTAAGTGTTAATTATTGCTATGTGGGTATCTGTTAAAATCATGTTACATATGCATAACAGAAGACTACAGCTAAAGCAGCTCAGTCTTGTCATTTCATTGCCATCATCAATGTGTACAGAGCATTCACTGTGTTTCTGATATTATTTCAGGCAATGCATATGCAATACTTTCTGTCTGATGTGAAAATATCTTAAATACCAATTGCCTTTACAGCTGGCATGCCCTTTGAAAACATAATAATGGTTCATCATCAAACTGCAGACTTATACAAAAAAAAGTCATTCAGTTTGTAGAACTCCTCTAGGTTACTGTTTGCCAGGGATAGAGAGAAGAGCTGTACAAAAATATTTCAGAATATCCAGAAACATTCTAATTCAAGAGCTACATGGTAATGAATTAGTATATGCTAGCACAGAAATTCCAAACTTTGAGAAAATTTGTTTGCCAGCTCTTGATAATCTGAAGATATATGGCTGACATTGCACGAAATCATTTCTTTTTCATTTAATATAAGGGAAGCTATCCCAGTTCCCAAGTGCCAGGGTTAGAAAGTGATGAGGTGTAGGAAATACTACCCCAAAATATGGTGCCATGGAAACCGAGGAAGCTGAAGAAGCAAGAAAATCACTCTCTGACTGTCTCCCACCTTGCTGTGTGAGAGACAACCATAAAAATTCTCTGACCTACTTCCCCTGAAAGTAGGTCATAAGATCCCTCTGTGACAGATGCCCTGTCCTATACCTGTAGGAAAGGAATGAGGATACAGATACACTCAGGAAACTCTGAACAAACAGGCCTTGCTAAGCTCCCTCAGTTTATGACCATTAGATCTTACACCTTTTTGTCCAATCATCCTTCTCCATGACTGTCTTCTCTTCATCAAATCTAGGCATAACAATAGTTTTTCCTAATTCTTTGGGTCTTCATTTCTGAAGGCTCCTGTGTCACGTAAGACTTTGGTTAAATAAGTTTGATGGGCTTTTTTGTTGTTAATTTGTCTTTGTTACAGAGGTTTCAGCCATAAACCTTGAGATAGTGAGAAAAAATTTTACTCTTTCTCCCTTACAAGACTTTTTAGAAGCTTTTAAAATATCTATTACAGAATCACCAATATTTGATAGAAACTACTAAGTTCACGGTGGGTAAGTTTTAAAGAAATGCCAAACACAGAATTGATTTTATTTTATAAATTAACGTAAACCTAAAGGAATGGAAGAGGGATATCCTTATCTTCATTCCCATTTCTGGTATTTGTGCGGTCTAATGACAATAGTCACTTTATAGTAAGAAACTGGGGGACCTAACTTTCCTACACACATAGATTCGTTAAAAACAGTGCAAAGGAGCTAAAAGGTGTTCACTGAAATTGGCTCCCATTTCCAATGCTACACCCTGCTTAGGATCATGCCTATCATTAAGAATCCCCCTTCCCTCTCCTCAAGACTCTCTTTCTGGCATGACTTTAGTCTTTGCCTCAGCTGTTCTGCTAACATTCTCCTTCCAATAACCTCCCATGTATGGGCCACGTGGACCTTAAGATGAACTGCACTCACAACAGACCCTTTTGTCAAATCAATGGGGCAGTTCAGCCACCATATTGACTTGAGCTCTGCTGCACGTTTCTTTTCTCCTGGCTTAACTTGATTGCACATCAACGTCCCATCACATGTCATTCCCAGAAAAATTAAATTGGATGAACACTTGTGCAATATTATTGGACTGACTAGTATAAGCTCTTTTAATGTACAGACAGCCTTGTCTGCCATCTGATGCTGTGACTAAAGTACTGCTATGAATTGGTTCTGGAGCTCAGCATGGCATCTACTCCCTCCTTATGCATAAATTCACCACATGCAAAGAATGCATCCTAAACAAGAAGCTTTGCCTGAGCCCCCAGGAGGGTGAGATACTTTGAATGGTGTTTCCAGGAGTGGGGATGAGTTCGTGGCCCATCCAATCAGACTTCTTGCTCCATGTCCCTGAGATTAGAGGTTTGCATTGCTACTTAGCTGAGGTTTAGTGTGCTGTTCCCCTCCACGTGCCCATGTGTTCTTATCACTTAGCTCCCACTTATAAGTGAGAATGTGTGGTATTTGGTTTTCTGTTCCTGCCTTAGTTTGCTAAGGATAATGGCCACCAGCGCCATCCATTTTCCTGCAAAGGACATAATCTTGTTCCTTTTTACGGCTGCATAGTATTCCATGGTAAAAATACAACTCTTTTAATGATCATATGTCAGAGCGATGTTGACCAGCACCCAGAGAAGTGAGATAAGAACTGCTAGACCCATCAGCATAGGAACCAAATACTGCATGTTCCCTCCAAGCTTGTTGTAAAGGCTCTGTATTATTTGCCTGAAGTTCTACTTTCATGCTCAATTTTGTAATCTGGATTCATATCCAAGTATGCTAGGTTTTAAATATATCTTCTTTTCTTTCTTTTTTTTTTGAGATAGAGTCTCACTCTGTCACCAAAGCTGGAGTGTAGTGGTGGTACAATCTCGGCTCACTCCAGTCTCCATCTCCCAAGTTCAAATGATTCTCCTGGTTAAGGCTCCTGAGTAGCTGGGACTACAGGCATGCACCACCACACCCCACTAATTTTCTTTCGTATTTTTAGTAGAGGCAGGTTTCACCATGTTGGCCCACTGGTCTCAAACCCTTGACCTCAAGTGATCCACCCGCCTCAGCCTCCCAAAGTGCTGGAACTACAAGAATGAGCCGCCATGCCTGGCCAAATATTTCCGTTCTTAGCTGATTAATGATATGGTACAATTAGAAAAACAAGATTCCATAATACATTCAGTCCTAAGTCACAAATTAAATTTTGGAGTTGGATGTTTGATTTCCAACATAAGTTAGTTTTGCCATATTTTACACATTTTCTTATGGTTGTATTCTTGTCCACAGGCATTTTTTCTTGCTTTATATCAGTATATTTTATTTTCTGAGGAACAATATCTAAGATTTGTCAAACCTGAAGCCAGTTAAAGTATAAGACTCTATTACTATGGAATTTTTTAAAGTTTTCTATATCAAGAAATAACACAAAAATGGTTAAGACATAGATGCTGACATTGAACTTCCTTGGTCAAATCCTGGCTTCCTTCTTTACTAACAGGGAGATCTTGAGCAAGTTACCTAATCTCTGTTAACCTAAATTTTCCTTAGCTAAATAATAATTATAATTACTTTATAGGTTGGTAGCAAATATTCACTTAAGGAAACGAATCCATGTAAAGTTTTTATGTGTGACATGAAGTAAGCATTCAGAAATGTTAGTGCTTATTATTATGGTTAAATAAAAACATTAGAACAAGATGGGTCAAAATCAAGTGAACAAATGTTTACTAAATAAAAATAATTATTAACAGCCATAATAATTTTGATAATTTGAGCACCTACTATATGCACTTTTACAAACATTATTTTACCTAATCTCCACTGAAGCTTTAGGATATGTGTTATTATCAATTCATTTTGCAGGTGAGTAATGGATGGATAGAAAAGTTTTATAGCTTACCCTAGTCCATGACAACTGGACATGATACAGTTGGAATTTAAATCAAGTCTTTCTTTAACTGGAGTCTACGTCTCACCGTCCACTAAACTGCCTTCCTACCTCCTATATACAAAGTCCTTTGATGGTACCTTAGAGGTAAACCAGATGAATATGACACTTCTCCCATCTTCAGGGAGCTTCCACTTCCAGGGGTAATAGACCACAATTTTATAAGACAGACTAATATAAGTCGTACAATATGAGTGCATATTGTATATGAAAACTATGAATAATATACTTTTTCTGAAAGGAAGTTCTTTTGTAAATATCCAATGATCATCTATTGAATGTTTTGTGATACAGGAACAATTTTTATTGTTTGAGACTGTCTCATATATCATATCTCTGGTTCTTGGCTGATAAATGCCAGGAAATCCCTCACAAATATCCAAAACATTCCCTGGAAGCAGCAACGTCCCCATTGGGAACCATTGCAGCTGTGGAT